>NW_027207246.1:614575-1229151 GCF_963455315.2 Globicephala melas | reverse complement strand
CTGAAAAAGTGTAAAATCCAGAAAGGCAGGACAGGCCATGGAGAACTGGGAGCCTTGTTATGCTGATGGGCGGGATGTAAATTGCCAACAGCCACTCGGGAGAAGTGTATGGTGTTTCCTGAAACATCTAAAAAACAAAGCAACAGAGCCTAGGGCACTTCCACTTATGGTCCTATAGCTTAGGGAAATGAAAATCAAAAAGACACAGCCACCCCAAAGTTTGGGACGGCTCTGTTTACAAGAACCTCGTTTACGGTACAAGTTCAATATCGCAGAAAGTGAAAAATGGATGAAGAAGTTGTGGTACTTACGTACAATGCAATATCACTCAGCAATGACATCTATGTCATCAGGCCCGTAGCAGCATAATGAGTGGATTCAGGTATGATGATTCTAACTGAAAGAAGTCACACAGAAAAAGAAACATCATAAGATATCACTAATACACGGAATGTAAACTTGGCTACACAGGAACTGGATTACAAAACAGAACAGGGTCTCAAATTTAGAAAACCAACTTATGCTTGCTTAAGGGGAAAGGTGAGTTGGGGTGCTGCATAAAACCAGAGATTGAAATGAGCACAGATAAAGTTCCTTAAGCCAAATATGGAATAGACAAGAGCTACTCCTTGCTCAACGAAATGGACTCAACACCCCATATTAAACGCCTAAGAATGTACCTGACTAGTAAGTATCTTAAAACCTATGGATTGCTATGTCTCCGAAAGAGAATCAAGCGTGTGTACAGGGGCATAAACGCAGCAGTGATAGGATTGGAGAGGTTCGGTGAGCAAATGAAGACCCTTTGAAGTCATATTGCATGGTACCCATTCCACGGGTCTCAACTCTCCAGGTTTAAGGGATTCTTCCTTCAGCTAAAACATGCATGTGGAACCCAGAGTATGATCAACCGTGTGATCGGGAGACGTGTTCAAATATGTCTCCGTTCTCGTCCCCTGGTACTCGGGTGCAACATTCCAGACGCTTTACTAACACTCTCCCGACTTGGAGAGTCAGTGCCTTTAACCTCCTGTTTGGCCCAGTTTGCAATTTCTGCGGAACATGAACAGGAATAGGGAGAACCAATGAGAGACTAGCTGGAGGTGTCTGGACGGGCAAATTTAACTCTCATTTCCCACCAGGAAGAGGAATTAACCAAAGGCTCAGCGTGCCGTGCCGGAACCACATTAGGGCCTGAAGCAATCCTGCGGTGTTGCGGCCAGCTCACAAGAAAGCGAGTTGAAGAAAGGAGCTCAGGGGCACTGTAATTCACAAACCTGCAGAGTTATCAGCTATCGTCCAAAAGTATACTGAAGTAAGGCTGCCAAGAGGACTTGAAAGCGGGGCAGAATTGCAGGAAACCGATTTCAGGAGGTAGACTGGAATTGCATTGAAAGCATAGGAAAAGAGGCAGAGACGTCCACAATGATGCACTTGGCCAAAAAGGGCGTATGCGTTTTTTCCTGAATATATTCAGGAAAAAAACGCATACGCCCTTTTTGGCCAACCAAGCAAGCTTGCAAAGGAAATCTGCACTACAATGAAGTCTCACTTCCCCCCGGTCAAAAGGGCCATCTGAAAAAAGTGTAAAATCCAGAAAGGCAGGACAGGCCATGGAGAACTGGGAGCCTTGTTATGCTGATGGGCGGGATGTAAATTGCCAACAGCCACTCGGGAGAAGTGTATGGTGTTTCCTGAAACATCTAAAAAACAAAGCAACAGAGCCTAGGGCACTTCCACTTATGGTCCTATAGCTTAGGGAAATGAAAATCAAAAAGACACAGCCACCCCAAAGTTTGGGACGGCTCTGTTTACAAGAACCTCGTTTACGGTACAAGTTCAATATCGCAGAAAGTGAAAAATGGATGAAGAAGTTGTGGTACTTACGTACAATGCAATATCACTCAGCAATGACATCTATGTCATCAGGCCCGTAGCAGCATAATGAGGTGGATTCAGGTATGATGATTCTAACTGAAAGAAGTCACACAGAAAAAGAAACATCATAAGATATCACTAATACACGGAATGTAAACTTGGCTACACAGGAAACTGGATTACAAAAACAGAACAGGGTCTCAAATTTAGAAAACCAACTTATGCTTGCTTAAGGGAAAGGTGAGTTGGGGTGCTGCATAAAACCAGAGATTGAAATGAGCACAGATAAAGTTCCTTAAGCCAAATATGGAATAAGACAAGAGCTACTCCTTGCTCAACGAAATGGACTCAACACCCCATATTAAACGCCTAAGAATGTACCTGACTAGTAAGTATCTTAAAACCTATGGATTGCTATGTCTCCGAAAGAGAATCAAGCGTGTGTACAGGGGCATAAACGCAGCAGTGATAGGATTGGAGAGGTTCGGTGAGCAAATGAAGACCCTTTGAAGTCATATTGCATGGTACCCATTCCACGGGTCTCAACTCTCAGGTTTAAGGGATTCTTCCTTCAGCTAAAACATGCATGTGGAACCCAGAGTATGATCAACCGTGTGATCGGGAGACGTGTTCAAATATGTCTCCGGTTCTCGTCCCCTGGTACTCGGGTGCAACATTCCAGACGCTTTACTAACACTCTCCCGACTTGGAGAGTCAGTGCCTTTAACCTCCTGTTTGGCCCAGTTTGCAATTTCTGCGGAACATGAACAGGAATAGGGAGAACCAATGAGAGACTAGCTGGAGGTGTCTGGACGGGCAAATTTAACTCTCATTTCCACCAGGAAGAGGAATTAACCAAAGGCTCAGCGTGCCGTGCCGGAACCACATTAGGGCCTGAAGCAATCCTTCGGTGTTGTGGCCAGCTCACAAGAAAGCGAGTTGAAGAAAGGAGCTCAGGGGCACTGTAATTCACAAACCTGCAGAGTTATAAATGACAGCTATCGTCCAAAAATATACTGAAGTAAGGCTGCCAAGAGGACTTGAAAGCGGGGCAGAATTGCAGGAAACCGATTTCAGGAGGTAGACTGGAATTGCATTGAAAGCATAGGAAAAGAGGCAGAACGTCCACAATGATGCACTTGGCCAAAAAGGGCGTATGCGTTTTTTTCTGAATATATTCAGGAAAAAACGCATACGCCCTTTTTGGCCAACCAAGCAAGCTTGCAAAGGAAATCTGCACTACAATGAAGTCTCACTTCCCCCCGGTCAAAAGGGCCATCTGAAAAAAGTGTAAAAACCAGAAAGGCAGGACAGGCCATGGAGAACTGGGAGCCTTGTTATGCTGATGGGCGGGATGTAAATTGCCAACAGCCACTCGGGAGAAGTGTATGGTGTTTCCTGAAACATCTAAAAAACAAAGCAACAGAGCCTAGGGCACTTCCACTTATGGTCCTATAGCTTAGGGAAATGAAAATCAAAAAGACACAGCCACCCCAAAGTTTGGGACGGCTCTGTTTACAAGAACCTCGTTTACGGTACAAGTTCAATATCGCAGAAAGTGAAAAATGGATGAAGAAGTTGTGGTACTTACGTACAATGCAATATCACTCAGCAATGACATCTATGTCATCAGGCCCGTAGCAGCATAATGAGTGGATTCAGGTATGATGATTCTAACTGAAAGAAGTCACACAGAAAAAGAAACATCATAAGATATCACTAATACACGGAATGTAAACTTGGCTACACAGGAACTGGATTACAAAACAGAACAGGGTCTCAAATTTAGAAAACCACTTATGCTTGCTTAGGGGGAAAGGTGAGTTGGGGTGCTGCATAAAACCAGAGATTGAAATGAGCACAGATAAAGTTCCTTAAGCCAAATATGGAATAGACAAGAGCTACTCCTTGCTCAACGAAATGGACTCAACACCCCATATTAAACGCCTAAGAATGTACCTGACTAGTAAGTATCTTAAAACCTATGGATTGCTATGTCTCCGAAAGAGAATCAAGCGTGTGTACAGGGGCATAAACGCAGCAGTGATAGGATTGGAGAGGTTCGGTGAGCAAATGAAGACCCTTTGAAGTCATATTGCATGGTACCCATTCCACGGGTCTCAACTCTCCAGGTTTAAGGGATTCTTCCTTCAGCTAAAACATGCATGTGGAACCAGAGTATGATCAACCGTGTGATCGGGAGACGTGTTCAAATATGTCTCCGTTCTCGTCCCCTGGTACTCGGTGCAACATTCCAGACGCTTTACTAACACTCTCCCGACTTGGAGAGTCAGTGCCTTTAACCTCCTGTTTTGGCCCAGTTTGCAATTTCTGCGGAAGATGAACAGGAATAGGGAGAACCAATGAGAGACTAGCTGGAGGTGTCTGGACGGGCAAATTTAACTCTCATTTCCCACCAGGAAGAGGGAATTAACCAAAGGCTCAGCGTGCCGTGCCGGAACCACATTAGGGCCTGAAGCAATCCTGCGGTGTTGCGGCCAGCTCACAAGAAAGCGAGTTGAAGAAAGGAGCTCAGGGGCACTGTAATTCACAAACCTGCAGAGTTATAAATGACAGCTATCGTCCAAAAATATACTGAAGTAAGGCTGCCAAGAGGACTTGAAAGCGGGGCAGAATTGCAGGAAACCGATTTCAGGAGGTAGACTGGAATTGCATTGAAAGCATAGGAAAAGAGGCAGAACGTCCACAATGATGCACTTGGCCAAAAAGGGCGTATGCGTTTTTTCCTGAATATATTCAGGAAAAAACGCATACGCCCTTTTTGGCCAACCAAGCAAGCTTGCAAAGGAAATCTGCACTACAATGAAGTCTCACTTCCCCCCGGTCAAAAGGGCCATCTGAAAAAAGTGTAAAATCCAGAAAGGCAGGACAGGCCATGGAGAACTGGGAGCCTTGTTATGCTGATGGGCGGGATGTAAATTGCCAACAGCCACTCGGGAGAAGTGTATGGTGTTTCCTGAAACATCTAAAAAACAAAGCAACAGAGCCTAGGGCACTTCCACTTATGGTCCTATAGCTTAGGGAAATGAAAATCAAAAAGACACAGCCACCCCAAAGTTTGGGACGGCTCTGTTTACAAGAACCTCGTTTACGGTACAAGTTCAATATCGCAGAAAGTGAAAAATGGATGAAGAAGTTGTGGTACTTACGTACAATGCAATATCACTCAGCAATGACATCTATGTCATCAGGCCCGTAGCAGCATAATGAGTGGATTCAGGTATGATGATTCTAACTGAAAGAAGTCACACAGAAAAAGAAACATCATAAGATATCACTAATACACGGAATGTAAACTTGGCTACACAGGAACTGGATTACAAAACAGAACAGGGTCTCAAATTTAGAAAACCAACTTATGCTTGCTTAGGGGGAAAGGTGAGTTGGGGTGCTGCATAAAACCAGAGATTGAAATGAGCACAGATAAAGTTCCTTAAGCCAAATATGGAATAGACAAGAGCTACTCCTTGCTCAACGAAATGGACTCAACACCCCATATTAAACGCCTAAGAATGTACCTGACTAGTAAGTATCTTAAAACCTATGGATTGCTATGTCTCCGAAAGAGAATCAAGCGTGTGTACAGGGGCATAAACGCAGCAGTGATAGGATTGGAGAGGTTCGGTGAGCAAATGAAGACCCTTTGAAGTCATATTGCATGGTACCCATTCCACGGGTCTCAACTCTCCAGGTTTAAGGGATTCTTCCTTCAGCTAAAACATGCATGTGGAACCCAGAGTATGATCAACCGTGTGATCGGGAGACGTGTTCAAATATGTCTCCGTTCTCGTCCCCTGGTACTCGGGTGCAACATTCCAGACGCTTTACTAACACTCTCCCGACTTGGAGAGTCAGTGCCTTTAACCTCCTGTTTGGCCCAGTTTGCAATTTCTGCGGAAGATGAACAGGAATAGGGAGAACCAATGAGAGACTAGCTGGAGGTGTCTGGACGGGCAAATTTAACTCTCATTTCCCACCAGGAAGAGGAATTAACCAAAGGCTCAGCGTGCCGTGCCGGAACCACATTAGGGCCTGAAGCAATCCTGCGGTGTTGCGGCCAGCTCACAAGAAAGCGAGTTGAAGAAAGGAGCTCAGGGGCACTGTAATTCACAAACCTGCAGAGTTATAAATGACAGCTATCGTCCAAAAATATACTGAAGTAAGGCTGCCAAGAGGACTTGAAAGCGGGGCAGAATTGCAGGAAACCGATTTCAGGAGGTAGACTGGAATTGCATTGAAAGCATAGGAAAAGAGGCAGAACGTCCACAATGATGCACTTGGCCAAAAAGGGCGTATGCGTTTTTTCCTGAATATATTCAGGAAAAAACGCATACGCCCTTTTTGGCCAACCAAGCAAGCTTGCAAAGGAAATCTGCACTACAATGAAGTCTCACTTCCCCCCGGTCAAAAGGGCCATCTGAAAAAAGTGTAAAATCCAGAAAGGCAGGACAGGCCATGGAGAACTGGGAGCCTTGTTATGCTGATGGGCGGGATGTAAATTGCCAACAGCCACTCGGGAGAAGTGTATGGTGTTTCCTGAAACATCTAAAAAACAAAGCAACAGAGCCTAGGGCACTTCCACTTATGGTCCTATAGCTTAGGGAAATGAAAATCAAAAAGACACAGCCACCCCAAAGTTTGGGACGGCTCTGTTTACAAGAACCTCGTTTACGGTACAAGTTCAATATCGCAGAAAGTGAAAAATGGATGAAGAAGTTGTGGTACTTACGTACAATGCAATATCACTCAGCAATGACATCTATGTCATCAGGCCCGTAGCAGCATAATGAGTGGATTCAGGTATGATGATTCTAACTGAAAGAAGTCACACAGAAAAAGAAACATCATAAGATATCACTAATACACGGAATGTAAACTTGGCTACACAGGAACTGGATTACAAAACAGAACAGGGTCTCAAATTTAGAAAACCAACTTATGCTTGCTTAGGGGGAAAGGTGAGTTGGGGTGCTGCATAAAACCAGAGATTGAAATGAGCACAGATAAAGTTCCTTAAGCCAAATATGGAATAGACAAGAGCTACTCCTTGCTCAACGAAATGGACTCAACACCCCATATTAAACGCCTAAGAATGTACCTGACTAGTAAGTATCTTAAAACCTATGGATTGCTATGTCTCCGAAAGAGAATCAAGCGTGTGTACAGGGGCATAAACGCAGCAGTGATAGGATTGGAGAGGTTCGGTGAGCAAATGAAGACCCTTTGAAGTCATATTGCATGGTACCCATTCCACGGGTCTCAACTCTCCAGGTTTAAGGGATTCTTCCTTCAGCTAAAACATGCATGTGGAACCCAGAGTATGATCAACCGTGTGATCGGGAGACGTGTTCAAATATGTCTCCGTTCTCGTCCCCTGGTACTCGGGTGCAACATTCCAGACGCTTTACTAACACTCTCCCGACTTGGAGAGTCAGTGCCTTTAACCTCCTGTTTGGCCCAGTTTGCAATTTCTGCGGAAGATGAACAGGAATAGGGAGAACCAATGAGAGACTAGCTGGAGGTGTCTGGACGGGCAAATTTAACTCTCATTTCCCACCAGGAAGAGGAATTAACCAAAGGCTCAGCGTGCCGTGCCGGAACCACATTAGGGCCTGAAGCAATCCTGCGGTGTTGCGGCCAGCTCACAAGAAAGCGAGTTGAAGAAAGGAGCTCAGGGGCACTGTAATTCACAAACCTGCAGAGTTATAAATGACAGCTATCGTCCAAAAATATACTGAAGTAAGGCTGCCAAGAGGACTTGAAAGCGGGGCAGAATTGCAGGAAACCGATTTCAGGAGGTAGACTGGAATTGCATTGAAAGCATAGGAAAAGAGGCAGAACGTCCACAATGATGCACTTGGCCAAAAAGGGCGTATGCGTTTTTTCCTGAATATATTCAGGAAAAAACGCATACGCCCTTTTTGGCCAACCAAGCAAGCTTGCAAAGGAAATCTGCACTACAATGAAGTCTCACTTCCCCCCGGTCAAAAGGGCCATCTGAAAAAAGTGTAAAATCCAGAAAGGCAGGACAGGCCATGGAGAACTGGGAGCCTTGTTATGCTGATGGGCGGGATGTAAATTGCCAACAGCCACTCGGGAGAAGTGTATGGTGTTTCCTGAAACATCTAAAAAACAAAGCAACAGAGCCTAGGGCACTTCCACTTATGGTCCTATAGCTTAGGGAAATGAAAATCAAAAAGACACAGCCACCCCAAAGTTTGGGACGGCTCTGTTTACAAGAACCTCGTTTACGGTACAAGTTCAATATCGCAGAAAGTGAAAAATGGATGAAGAAGTTGTGGTACTTACGTACAATGCAATATCACTCAGCAATGACATCTATGTCATCAGGCCCGTAGCAGCATAATGAGTGGATTCAGGTATGATGATTCTAACTGAAAGAAGTCACACAGAAAAAGAAACATCATAAGATATCACTAATACACGGAATGTAAACTTGGCTACACAGGAACTGGATTACAAAACAGAACAGGGTCTCAAATTTAGAAAACCAACTTATGCTTGCTTAAGGGGAAAGGTGAGTTGGGGTGCTGCATAAAACCAGAGATTGAAATGAGCACAGATAAAGTTCCTTAAGCCAAATATGGAATAGACAAGAGCTACTCCTTGCTCAACGAAATGGACTCAACACCCCATATTAAACGCCTAAGAATGTACCTGACTAGTAAGTATCTTAAAACCTATGGATTGCTATGTCTCCGAAAGAGAATCAAGCGTGTGTACAGGGGCATAAACGCAGCAGTGTTAGGATTGGAGAGGTTCGGTGAGCAAATGAAGACCCTTTGAAGTCATATTGCATGGTACCCATTCCACGGGTCTCAACTCTCCAGGTTTAAGGGATTCTTCCTTCAGCTAAAACATGCATGTGGAACCCAGAGTATGATCAACCGTGTGATCGGGAGACGTGTTCAAATATGTCTCCGTTCTCGTCCCCTGGTACTCGGGTGCAACATTCCAGACGCTTTACTAACACTCTCCCGACTTGGAGAGTCAGTGCCTTTAACCTCCTGTTTGGCCCAGTTTGCAATTTCTGCGGAACATGAACAGGAATAGGGAGAACCAATGAGAGACTAGCTGGAGGTGTCTGGACGGGCAAATTTAACTCTCATTTCCCACCAGGAAGAGGAATTAACCAAAGGCTCAGCGTGCCGTGCCGGAACCAGATTAGGGCCTGAAGCAATCCTGCGGTGTTGCGGCCAGCTCACAAGAAAGCGAGTTGAAGAAAGGAGCTCAGGGGCACTGTAATTCACAAACCTGCAGAGTTATAAATGACAGCTATCGTCCAAAAATATACTGAAGTAAGGCTGCCAAGAGGACTTGAAAGCGGGGCAGAATTGCAGGAAACCGATTTCAGGAGGTAGACTGGAATTGCATTGAAAGCATAGGAAAAGAGGCAGAACGTCCACAATGATGCACTTGGCCAAAAAGGGCGTATGCGTTTTTTCCTGAATATATTCAGGAAAAAACGCATACGCCCTTTTTGGCCAACCAAGCAAGCTTGCAAAGGAAATCTGCACTACAATGAAGTCTCACTTCCCCCCGGTCAAAAGGGCCATCTGAAAAAGTGTAAAATCCAGAAAGGCAGGACAGGCCATGGAGAACTGGGAGCCTTGTTATGCTGATGGGCGGGATGTAAATTGCCAACAGCCACTGGGGAGAAGTGTATGTGTTTCCTGAAACATCTAAAAAACAAAGCAACAGAGCCTAGGGCACTTCCAATTATGGTCCTATAGCTTAGGGAAATGAAAATCAAAAAGACACAGCCACCCCAAAGTTTGGGACGGCTCTGTTTACAAAACCTCGTTTACGGTACAAGTTCAATATTGCAGAAAGTGAAAAATGGATGAAGAAGTTGTGGTACTTACGTACAATGCAATATCACTCAGCAATGACATCTATGTCATCAGGCCCGTAGCAGCATAATGAGTGGATTGAGGTATGATGATTCTAACTGAAAGAAGTCACACAGAAAAAGAAACATCATAAGATATCACTAATACACGGAATGTAAACTTGGCTACACAGGAACTGGATTACAAAACAGAACAGGGTCTCAATTTAGAAAACCAACTTATGCTTGCTTAAGGGGAAAGGTGAGTTGGGGTGCTGCATAAAACCAGAGATTGAAATGAGCACAGATAAAGTTCCTTAAGCCAAATATGGAATAGACAAGAGCTACTCCTTGCTCAACGAAATGGACTCAACACCCCATATTAAACGCCTAAGAATGTACCTGACTAGTAAGTATCTTAAAACCTATGGATTGCTATGTCTCCGAAAGGGAATCAAGCGTGTGTACAGGGGAATAAACGCAGCAGTGATAGGATTGGAGAGGTTTGGTGAGCAAATGAAGACCCTTTGAAGTCATATTGCATGGTACCCATTCCACGGGTCTCAACTCTCCAGGTTTAAGGGATTCTTCCTTCAGCTAAAACATGCATGTGGAACCCAGAGTATGATCAACCGTGTGATCGGGAGACGTGTTCAAATATGTCTCCGTTCTCGTCCCCTGGTACTCGGGTGCAACATTCCAGACGCTTTACTAACACTCTCCCGACTTGGAGAGTCAGTGCCTTTAACCTCCTGTTTGGCCCAGTTTGCAATTTCTGCGGAAGATGAACAGGAATAGGGAGAACCAATGAGAGACTAGCTGGAGGTGTCTGGACGGGCAAATTTAACTCTCATTTCCCACCAGGAAGAGGAATTAACCAAAGGCTCAGCGTGCCGTGCCGGAACCACATTAGGGCCTGAAGCAATCCTTCGGTGTTGTGGCCAGCTCACAAGAAAGCGAGTTGAAGAAAGGAGCTCAGGGGCACTGTAATTCACAAACCTGCAGAGTTATAAATGACAGCTATCGTCCAAAAGTATACTGAAGTAAGGCTGCCAAGAGGACTTGAAAGCGGGGCAGAATTGCAGGAAACCGATTTCAGGAGGTAGACTGGAATTGCATTGAAAGCATAGGAAAAGAGGCAGAACGTCCACAATGATGCACTTGGCCAAAAAGGGCGTATGCGTTTTTTCCTGAATATATTCAGGAAAAAACGCATACGCCCTTTTTGGCCAACCAAGCAAGCTTGCAAAGGAAATCTGCACTACAATGAAGTCTCACTTCCCCCCGGTCAAAAGGGCCATCTGAAAAAAGTGTAAAATCCAGAAAGGCAGGACAGGCCATGGAGAACTGGGAGCCTTGTTATGCTGATGGGCGGGATGTAAATTGCCAACAGCCACTCGGGAGAAGTGTATGGTGTTTCCTGAAACATCTAAAAAACAAAGCAACAGAGCCTAGGGCACTTCCACTTATGGTCCTATAGCTTAGGGAAATGAAAATCAAAAAGACACAGCCACCCCAAAGTTTGGGACGGCTCTGTTTACAAGAACCTCGTTTACGGTACAAGTTCAATATCGCAGAAAGTGAAAAATGGATGAAGAAATTGTGGTACTTACGTACAATGCAATATCACTCAGCAATGACATCTATGTCATCAGGCCCGTAGCAGCATAATGAGTGGATTCAGGTATGATGATTCTAACTGAAAGAAGTCACACAGAAAAAGAAACATCATAAGATATCACTAATACACGGAATGTAAACTTGGCTACACAGGAACTGGATTACAAAACAGAACAGGGTCTCAAATTTAGAAAACCAACTTATGCTTGCTTAAGGGGAAAGGTGAGTTGGGGTGCTGCATAAAACCAGAGATTGAAATGAGCACAGATAAAGTTCCTTAAGCCAAATATGGAATAGACAAGAGCTACTCCTTGCTCAACGAAATGGACTCAACACCCCATATTAAACGCCTAAGAATGTACCTGACTAGTAAGTATCTTAAAACCTATGGATTGCTATGTCTCCGAAAGAGAATCAAGCGTGTGTACAGGGGCATAAACGCAGCAGTGATAGGATTGGAGAGGTTCGGTGAGCAAATGAAGACCCTTTGAAGTCATATTGCATGGTACCCATTCCACGGGTCTCAACTCTCCAGGTTTAAGGGATTCTTCCTTCAGCTAAAACATGCATGTGGAACCCAGAGTATGATCAACCGTGTGATCGGGAGACGTGTTCAAATATGTCTCCGTTCTCGTCCCCTGGTACTCGGGTGCAACATTCCAGACGCTTTACTAACACTCTCCCGACTTGGAGAGTCAGTGCCTTTAACCTCCTGTTTGGCCCAGTTTGCAATTTCTGCGGAAGATGAACAGGAATAGGGAGAACCAATGAGAGACTAGCTGGAGGTGTCTGGACGGGCAAATTTAACTCTCATTTCCCACCAGGAAGAGGAATTAACCAAAGGCTCAGCGTGCCGTGCCGGAACCACATTAGGGCCTGAAGCAATCCTGCGGTGTTGCGGCCAGCTCACAAGAAAGCGAGTTGAAGAAAGGAGCTCAGGGGCACTGTAATTCACAAACCTGCAGAGTTATAAATGACAGCTATCGTCCAAAAGTATACTGAAGTAAGGCTGCCAAGAGGACTTGAAAGCGGGGCAGAATTGCAGGAAACCGATTTCAGGAGGTAGACTGGAATTGCATTGAAAGCATAGGAAAAGAGGCAGAACGTCCACAATGATGCACTTGGCCAAAAAGGGCGTATGCGTTTTTTCCTGAATATATTCAGGAAAAAACGCATACGCCCTTTTTGGCCAACCAAGCAAGCTTGCAAAGGAAATCTGCACTACAATGAAGTCTCACTTCCCCCCGGTCAAAAGGGCCATCTGAAAAAAGTGTAAAATCCAGAAAGGCAGGACAGGCCATGGAGAACTGGGAGCCTTGTTATGCTGATGGGCGGGATGTAAATTGCCAACAGCCACTCGGGAGAAGTGTATGGTGTTTCCTGAAACATCTAAAAAACAAAGCAACAGAGCCTAGGGCACTTCCACTTATGGTCCTATAGCTTAGGGAAATGAAAATCAAAAAGACACAGCCACCCCAAAGTTTGGGACGGCTCTGTTTACAAGAACCTCGTTTACGGTACAAGTTCAATATCGCAGAAAGTGAAAAATGGATGAAGAAGTTGTGGTACTTACGTACAATGCAATATCACTCAGCAATGACATCTATGTCATCAGGCCCGTAGCAGCATAATGAGTGGATTCAGGTATGATGATTCTAACTGAAAGAAGTCACACAGAAAAAGAAACATCATAAGATATCACTAATACACGGAATGTAAACTTGGCTACACAGGAACTGGATTACAAAACAGAACAGGGTCTCAAATTTAGAAAACCAACTTATGCTTGCTTAAGGGGAAAGGTGAGTTGGGGTGCTGCATAAAACCAGAGATTGAAATGAGCACAGATAAAGTTCCTTAAGCCAAATATGGAATAGACAAGAGCTACTCCTTGCTCAACGAAATGGACTCAACACCCCATATTAAACGCCTAAGAATGTACCTGACTAGTAAGTATCTTAAAACCTATGGATTGCTATGTCTCCGAAAGAGAATCAAGCGTGTGTACAGGGGCATAAACGCAGCAGTGATAGGATTGGAGAGGTTCGGTGAGCAAATGAAGACCCTTTGAAGTCATATTGCATGGTACCCATTCCACGGGTCTCAACTCTCCAGGTTTAAGGGATTCTTCCTTCAGCTAAAACATGCATGTGGAACCCAGAGTATGATCAACCGTGTGATCGGGAGACGTGTTCAAATATGTCTCCGTTCTCGTCCCCTGGTACTCGGGTGCAACATTCCAGACGCTTTACTAACACTCTCCCGACTTGGAGAGTCAGTGCCTTTAACCTCCTGTTTGGCCCAGTTTGCAATTTCTGCGGAACATGAACAGGAATAGGGAGAACCAATGAGAGACTAGCTGGAGGTGTCTGGACGGGCAAATTTAACTCTCATTTCCCACCAGGAAGAGGAATTAACCAAAGGCTCAGCGTGCCGTGCCGGAACCACATTAGGGCCTGAAGCAATCCTTCGGTGTTGTGGCCAGCTCACAAGAAAGCGAGTTGAAGAAAGGAGCTCAGGGGCACTGTAATTCACAAACCTGCAGAGTTATAAATGACAGCTATCGTCCAAAAATATACTGAAGTAAGGCTGCCAAGAGGACTTGAAAGCGGGGCAGAATTGCAGGAAACCGATTTCAGGAGGTAGACTGGAATTGCATTGAAAGCATAGGAAAAGAGGCAGAACGTCCACAATGATGCACTTGGCCAAAAAGGGCGTATGCGTTTTTTCCTGAATATATTCAGGAAAAAACGCATACGCCCTTTTTGGCCAACCAAGCAAGCTTGCAAAGGAAATCTGCACTACAATGAAGTCTCACTTCCCCCCGGTCAAAAGGGCCATCTGAAAAAAGTGTAAAATCCAGAAAGGCAGGACAGGCCATGGAGAACTGGGAGCCTTGTTATGTTGATGGGCGGGATGTAAATTGCCAACAGCCACTCGGGAGAAGTGTAGGGTGTTTCCTGAAACATCTAAAAAACAAAGCAACAGAGCCTAGGGCACTTCCACTTATGGTCCTATAGCTTAGGGAAATGAAAATCAAAAAGACACAGCCACCCCAAAGTTTGGGACGGCTCTGTTTACAAGAACCTCGTTAACGGTACAAGTTCAATATCGCAGAAAGTGAAAAATGGATGAAGAAGTTGTGGTACTTACGTACAATGCAATATCACTCAGCAATGACATCTATGTCATCAGGCCCGTAGCAGCATAATGAGTGGATTCAGGTATGATGATTCTAACTGAAAGAAGTCACACAGAAAAAGAAACATCATAAGATATCACTAATACACGGAATGTAAACTTGGCTACACAGGAACTGGATTACAAAACAGAACAGGGTCTCAAATTTAGAAAACCAACTTATGCTTGCTTAAGGGGAAAGGTGAGTTGGGGTGCTGCATAAAACCAGAGATTGAAATGAGCACAGATAAAGTTCCTTAAGCCAAATATGGAATAGACAAGAGCTACTCCTTGCTCAACGAAATGGACTCAACACCCCATATTAAACGCCTAAGAATGTACCTGACTAGTAAGTATCTTAAAACCTATGGATTGCTATGTCTCCGAAAGAGAATCAAGCGTGTGTACAGGGGCATAAACGCAGCAGTGATAGGATTGGAGAGGTTCGGTGAGCAAATGAAGACCCTTTGAAGTCATATTGCATGGTACCCATTCCACGGGTCTCAACTCTCCAGGTTTAAGGGATTCTTCCTTCAGCTAAAACATGCATGTGGAACCCAGAGTATGATCAACCCTGTGATCGGGAGACGTCTTCAAATATGTCTCCGTTCTCGTCCCCTGGTACTCGGGTGCAACATTCCAGACGCTTTACTAACACTCTCCCGACTTGGAGAGTCAGTGCCTTTAACCTCCTGTTTGGCCCAGTTTGCAATTTCTGCGGAACATGAACAGGAATAGGGAGAACCAATGAGAGACTAGCTGGAGGTGTCTGGACGGGCAAATTTAACTCTCATTTCCCACCAGGAAGAGGAATTAACCAAAGGCTCAGCGTGCCGTGCCGGAACCACATTAGGGCCTGAAGCAATCCTGCGGTGTTGCGGCCAGCTCACAAGAAAGCGAGTTGAAGAAAGGAGCTCAGGGGCACTGTAATTCACAAACCTGCAGAGTTATAAATGACAGCTATCGTCCAAAAATATACTGAAGTAAGGCTGCCAAGAGGACTTGAAAGCGGGGCAGAATTTCAGGAAACCGATTTCAGGAGGTAGACTGGAATTGCATTGAAAGCATAGGAAAAGAGGCAGAACGTCCACAATGATGCACTTGGCCAAAAAGGGCGTATGCGTTTTTTCCTGAATATATTCAGAAAAAAACGCATACGCACTTTTTGGCCAACCAAGCAAGCTTGCAAAGGAAATCTGCACTACAATGAAGTCTCACTTCCCCCCGGTCAAAAGGGCCATCTGAAAAAAGTGTAAAATCCAGAAAGGCAGGACAGGCCATGGAGAACTGGGAGCCTTGTTATGCTGATGGGCGGGATGTAAATTGCCAACAGCCACTCGGGAGAAGTGTAGGGTGTTTCCTGAAA
The DNA here is from genome assembly GCF_963455315.2 of Globicephala melas. Lineage (NCBI taxonomy): Eukaryota > Metazoa > Chordata > Mammalia > Artiodactyla > Delphinidae > Globicephala > Globicephala melas. The sequence continues at coordinate 1,213,234 of NW_027207246.1, read as the reverse complement.
CATCTAAAAAACAAAGCAACAGAGCCTAGGGCACTTCCACTTATGGTCCTATAGCTTAGGGAAATGAAAATCAAAAAGACACAGCCACCCCAAAGTTTGGGACGGCTCTGTTTACAAGAACCTCGTTTACGGTACAAGTTCAATATCGCAGAAAGTGAAAAATGGATGAAGAAGTTGTGGTACTTACGTACAATGCAATATCACTCAGCAATGACATCTATGTCATCAGGCCCGTAGCAGCATAATGAGTGGATTCAGGTATGATGATTCTAACTGAAAGAAGTCACACAGAAAAAGAAACATCATAAGATATCACTAATACACGGAATGTAAACTTGGCTACACAGGAACTGGATTACAAAACAGAACAGGGTCTCAAATTTAGAAAACCAACTTATGCTTGCTTAAGGGGAAAGGTGAGTTGGGGTGCTGCATAAAACCAGAGATTGAAATGAGCACAGATAAAGTTCCTTAAGCCAAATATGGAATAGACAAGAGCTACTCCTTGCTCAACGAAATGGACTCAACACCCCATATTAAACGCCTAAGAATGTACCTGACTAGTAAGTATCTTAAAACCTATGGATTGCTATGTCTCCGAAAGAGAATCAAGCGTGTGTACAGGGGCATAAACGCAGCAGTGATAGGATTGGAGAGGTTCGGTGAGCAAATGAAGACCCTTTGAAGTCATATTGCATGGTACCCATTCCACGGGTCTCAACTCTCCAGGTTTAAGGGATTCTTCCTTCAGCTAAAACATGCATGTGGAACCCAGAGTATGATCAACCGTGTGATCGGGAGACGTGTTCAAATATGTCTCCGTTCTCGTCCCCTGGTACTCGGGTGCAACATTCCAGACGCTTTACTAACACTCTCCCGACTTGGAGAGTCAGTGCCTTTAACCTCCGGTTTGGCCCAGTTTGCAATTTCTGCGGAACATGAACAGGAATAGGGAGAACCAATGAGAGACTAGCTGGAGGTGTCTGGACGGGCAAATTTAACTCTCATTTCCCACCAGGAAGAGGAATTAACCAAAGGCTCAGCGTGCCGTGCCGGAACCACATTAGGGCCTGAAGCAATCCTGCGGTGTTGCGGCCAGCTCACAAGAAAGCGAGTTGAAGAAAGGAGCTCAGGGGCACTGTAATTCACAAACCTGCAGAGTTATAAATGACAGCTATCGTCCAAAAATATACTGAAGTAAGGCTGCCAAGAGGACTTGAAAGCGGGGCAGAATTGCAGGAAACCGATTTCAGGAGGTAGACTGGAATTGCATTGAAAGCATAGGAAAAGAGGCAGAACGTCCACAATGATGCACTTGGCCAAAAAGGGCGTATGCGTTTTTTCCTGAATATATTCAGGAAAAAACGCATACGCCCTTTTTGGCCAACCAAGCAAGCTTGCAAAGGAAATCTGCACTACAATGAAGTCTCACTTCCCCCCGGTCAAAAGGGCCATCTGAAAAAAGTGTAAAATCCAGAAAGGCAGGACAGGCCATGGAGAACTGGGAGCCTTGTTATGCTGATGGGCGGGATGTAAATTGCCAACAGCCACTCGGGAGAAGTGTAGGGTGTTTCCTGAAACATCTAAAAAACAAAGCAACAGAGCCTAGGGCACTTCCACTTATGGTCCTATAGCTTAGGGAAATGAAAATCAAAAAGACACAGCCACCCCAAAGTTTGGGACGGCTCTGTTTACAAGAACCTCGTTTACGGTACAAGTTCAATATCGCAGAAAGTGAAAAATGGATGAAGAAGTTGTGGTACTTACGTACAATGCAATATCACTCAGCAATGACATCTATGTCATCAGGCCCGTAGCAGCATAATGAGTGGATTCAGGTATGATGATTCTAACTGAAAGAAGTCACACAGAAAAAGAAACATCATAAGATATCACTAATACACGGAATGTAAACTTGGCTACACAGGAACTGGATTACAAAACAGAACAGGGTCTCAAATTTAGAAAACCAACTTATGCTTGCTTAAGGGGAAAGGTGAGTTGGGGTGCTGCATAAAACCAGAGATTGAAATGAGCACAGATAAAGTTCCTTAAGCCAAATATGGAATAGACAAGAGCTACTCCTTGCTCAACGAAATGGACTCAACACCCCATATTAAACGCCTAAGAATGTACCTGACTAGTAAGTATCTTAAAACCTATGGATTGCTATGTCTCCGAAAGAGAATCAAGCGTGTGTACAGGGGCATAAACGCAGCAGTGATAGGATTGGAGAGGTTCGGTGAGCAAATGAAGACCCTTTGAAGTCATATTGCATGGTACCCATTCCACGGGTCTCAACTCTCCAGGTTTAAGGGATTCTTCCTTCAGCTAAAACATGCATGTGGAACCCAGAGTATGATCAACCGTGTGATCGGGAGACGTGTTCAAATATGTCTCCGTTCTCGTCCCCTGGTACTCGGGTGCAACATTCCAGACGCTTTACTAACACTCTCCCGACTTGGAGAGTCAGTGCCTTTAACCTCCGGTTTGGCCCAGTTTGCAATTTCTGCGGAACATGAACAGGAATAGGGAGAACCAATGAGAGACTAGCTGGAGGTGTCTGGACGGGCAAATTTAACTCTCATTTCCCACCAGGAAGAGGAATTAACCAAAGGCTCAGCGTGCCGTGCCGGAACCACATTAGGGCCTGAAGCAATCCTGCGGTGTTGCGGCCAGCTCACAAGAAAGCGAGTTGAAGAAAGGAGCTCAGGGGCACTGTAATTCACAAACCTGCAGAGTTATAAATGACAGCTATCGTCCAAAAATATACTGAAGTAAGGCTGCCAAGAGGACTTGAAAGCGGGGCAGAATTGCAGGAAACCGATTTCAGGAGGTAGACTGGAATTGCATTGAAAGCATAGGAAAAGAGGCAGAACGTCCACAATGATGCACTTGGCCAAAAAGGGCGTATGCGTTTTTTCCTGAATATATTCAGGAAAAAACGCATACGCCCTTTTTGGCCAACCAAGCAAGCTTGCAAAGGAAATCTGCACTACAATGAAGTCTCACTTCCCCCCGGTCAAAAGGGCCATCTGAAAAAAGTGTAAAATCCAGAAAGGCAGGACAGGCCATGGAGAACTGGGAGCCTTGTTATGCTGATGGGCGGGATGTAAATTGCCAACAGCCACTCGGGAGAAGTGTATGGTGTTTCCTGAAACATCTAAAAAACAAAGCAACAGAGCCTAGGGCACTTCCACTTATGGTCCTATAGCTTAGGGAAATGAAAATCAAAAAGACACAGCCACCCCAAAGTTTGGGACGGCTCTGTTTACAAGAACCTCGTTTACGGTACAAGTTCAATATCGCAGAAAGTGAAAAATGGATGAAGAAATTGTGGTACTTACGTACAATGCAATATCACTCAGCAATGACATCTATGTCATCAGGCCCGTAGCAGCATAATGAGTGGATTCAGGTATGATGATTCTAACTGAAAGAAGTCACACAGAAAAAGAAACATCATAAGATATCACTAATACACGGAATGTAAACTTGGCTACACAGGAACTGGATTACAAAACAGAACAGGGTCTCAAATTTAGAAAACCAACTTATGCTTGCTTAAGGGGAAAGGTGAGTTGGGGTGCTGCATAAAACCAGAGATTGAAATGAGCACAGATAAAGTTCCTTAAGCCAAATATGGAATAGACAAGAGCTACTCCTTGCTCAACGAAATGGACTCAACACCCCATATTAAACGCCTAAGAATGTACCTGACTAGTAAGTATCTTAAAACCTATGGATTGCTATGTCTCCGAAAGAGAATCAAGCGTGTGTACAGGGGCATAAACGCAGCAGTGATAGGATTGGAGAGGTTCGGTGAGCAAATGAAGACCCTTTGAAGTCATATTGCATGGTACCCATTCCACGGGTCTCAACTCTCCAGGTTTAAGGGATTCTTCCTTCAGCTAAAACATGCATGTGGAACCCAGAGTATGATCAACCGTGTGATCGGGAGACGTGTTCAAATATGTCTCCGTTCTCGTCCCCTGGTACTCGGGTGCAACATTCCAGACGCTTTACTAACACTCTCCCGACTTGGAGAGTCAGTGCCTTTAACCTCCGGTTTGGCCCAGTTTGCAATTTCTGCGGAACATGAACAGGAATAGGGAGAACCAATGAGAGACTAGCTGGAGGTGTCTGGACGGGCAAATTTAACTCTCATTTCCCACCAGGAAGAGGAATTAACCAAAGGCTCAGCGTGCCGTGCCGGAACCACATTAGGGCCTGAAGCAATCCTGCGGTGTTGCGGCCAGCTCACAAGAAAGCGAGTTGAAGAAAGGAGCTCAGGGGCACTGTAATTCACAAACCTGCAGAGTTATAAATGACAGCTATCGTCCAAAAGTATACTGAAGTAAGGCTGCCAAGAGGACTTGAAAGCGGGGCAGAATTGCAGGAAACCGATTTCAGGAGGTAGACTGGAATTGCATTGAAAGCATAGGAAAAGAGGCAGAACGTCCACAATGATGCACTTGGCCAAAAAGGGCGTATGCGTTTTTTCCTGAATATATTCAGGAAAAAACGCATACGCCCTTTTTGGCCAACCAAGCAAGCTTGCAAAGGAAATCTGCACTACAATGAAGTCTCACTTCCCCCCGGTCAAAAGGGCCATCTGAAAAAAGTGTAAAATCCAGAAAGGCAGGACAGGCCATGGAGAACTGGGAGCCTTGTTATGCTGATGGGCGGGATGTAAATTGCCAACAGCCACTCGGGAGAAGTGTATGGTGTTTCCTGAAACATCTAAAAAACAAAGCAACAGAGCCTAGGGCACTTCCACTTATGGTCCTATAGCTTAGGGAAATGAAAATCAAAAAGACACAGCCACCCCAAAGTTTGGGACGGCTCTGTTTACAAGAACCTCGTTTACGGTACAAGTTCAATATCGCAGAAAGTGAAAAATGGATGAAGAAGTTGTGGTACTTACGTACAATGCAATATCACTCAGCAATGACATCTATGTCATCAGGCCCGTAGCAGCATAATGAGTGGATTCAGGTATGATGATTCTAACTGAAAGAAGTCACACAGAAAAAGAAACATCATAAGATATCACTAATACACGGAATGTAAACTTGGCTACACAGGAACTGGATTACAAAACAGAACAGGGTCTCAAATTTAGAAAACCAACTTATGCTTGCTTAAGGGGAAAGGTGAGTTGGGGTGCTGCATAAAACCAGAGATTGAAATGAGCACAGATAAAGTTCCTTAAGCCAAATATGGAATAGACAAGAGCTACTCCTTGCTCAACGAAATGGACTCAACACCCCATATTAAACGCCTAAGAATGTACCTGACTAGTAAGTATCTTAAAACCTATGGATTGCTATGTCTCCGAAAGAGAATCAAGCGTGTGTACAGGGGCATAAACGCAGCAGTGATAGGATTGGAGAGGTTCGGTGAGCAAATGAAGACCCTTTGAAGTCATATTGCATGGTACCCATTCCACGGGTCTCAACTCTCCAGGTTTAAGGGATTCTTCCTTCAGCTAAAACATGCATGTGGAACCCAGAGTATGATCAACCGTGTGATCGGGAGACGTGTTCAAATATGTCTCCGTTCTCGTCCCCTGGTACTCGGGTGCAACATTCCAGACGCTTTACTAACACTCTCCCGACTTGGAGAGTCAGTGCCTTTAACCTCCTGTTTGGCCCAGTTTGCAATTTCTGCGGAACATGAACAGGAATAGGGAGAACCAATGAGAGACTAGCTGGAGGTGTCTGGATGGGCAAATTTAACTCTCATTTCCCACCAGGAAGAGGAATTAACCAAAGGCTCAGCGTGCCGTGCCGGAACCACATTAGGGCCTGAAGCAATCCTGCGGTGTTGCGGCCAGCTCACAAGAAAGCGAGTTGAAGAAAGGAGCTCAGGGGCACTGTAATTCACAAACCTGCAGAGTTATAAATGACAGCTATCGTCCAAAAGTATACTGAAGTAAGGCTGCCAAGAGGACTTGAAAGCGGGGCAGAATTGCAGGAAACCGATTTCAGGAGGTAGACTGGAATTGCATTGAAAGCATAGGAAAAGAGGCAGAACGTCCACAATGATGCACTTGGCCAAAAAGGGCGTATGCGTTTTTTCCTGAATATATTCAGGAAAAAACGCATACGCCCTTTTTGGCCAACCAAGCAAGCTTGCAAAGGAAATCTGCACTACAATGAAGTCTCACTTCCCCCCGGTCAAAAGGGCCATCTGAAAAAAGTGTAAAATCCAGAAAGGCAGGACAGGCCATGGAGAACTGGGAGCCTTGTTATGCTGATGGGCGGGATGTAAATTGCCAACAGCCACTCGGGAGAAGTGTATGGTGTTTCCTGAAACATCTAAAAAACAAAGCAACAGAGCCTAGGGCACTTCCACTTATGGTCCTATAGCTTAGGGAAATGAAAATCAAAAAGACACAGCCACCCCAAAGTTTGGGACGGCTCTGTTTACAAGAACCTCGTTTACGGTACAAGTTCAATATCGCAGAAAGTGAAAAATGGATGAAGAAGTTGTGGTACTTACGTACAATGCAATATCACTCAGCAATGACATCTATGTCATCAGGCCCGTAGCAGCATAATGAGTGGATTCAGGTATGATGATTCTAACTGAAAGAAGTCACACAGAAAAAGAAACATCATAAGATATCACTAATACACGGAATGTAAACTTGGCTACACAGGAACTGGATTACAAAACAGAACAGGGTCTCAAATTTAGAAAACCAACTTATGCTTGCTTAAGGGGAAAGGTGAGTTGGGGTGCTGCATAAAACCAGAGATTGAAATGAGCACAGATAAAGTTCCTTAAGCCAAATATGGAATAGACAAGAGCTACTCCTTGCTCAACGAAATGGACTCAACACCCCATATTAAACGCCTAAGAATGTACCTGACTAGTAAGTATCTTAAAACCTATGGATTGCTATGTCTCCGAAAGAGAATCAAGCGTGTGTACAGGGGCATAAACGCAGCAGTGATAGGATTGGAGAGGTTCGGTGAGCAAATGAAGACCCTTTGAAGTCATATTGCATGGTACCCATTCCACGGGTCTCAACTCTCCAGGTTTAAGGGATTCTTCCTTCAGCTAAAACATGCATGTGGAACCCAGAGTATGATCAACCGTGTGATCGGGAGACGTGTTCAAATATGTCTCCGTTCTTGTCCCCTGGTACTCGGGTGCAACATTCCAGACGCTTTACTAACACTCTCCCGACTTGGAGAGTCAGTGCCTTTAACCTCCTGTTTGGCCCAGTTTGCAATTTCTGCGGAAGATGAACAGGAATAGGGAGAACCAATGAGAGACTAGCTGGAGGTGTCTGGACGGGCAAATTTAACTCTCATTTCCCACCAGGAAGAGGAATTAACCAAAGGCTCAGCGTGCCGTGCCGGAACCACATTAGGGCCTGAAGCAATCCTGTGGTGTTGCGGCCAGCTCACAAGAAAGCGAGTTGAAGAAAGGAGCTCAGGGGCACTGTAATTCACAAACCTGCAGAGTTATAAATGACAGCTATCGTCCAAAAATATACTGAAGTAAGGCTGCCAAGAGGACTTGAAAGCGGGGCAGAATTTCAGGAAACCGATTTCAGGAGGTAGACTGGAATTGCATTGAAAGCATAGGAAAAGAGGCAGAACGTCCACAATGATGCACTTGGCCAAAAAGGGCGTATGCGTTTTTTCCTGAATATATTCAGAAAAAAACGCATACGCACTTTTTGGCCAACCAAGCAAGCTTGCAAAGGAAATCTGCACTACAATGAAGTCTCACTTCCCCCCGGTCAAAAGGGCCATCTGAAAAAAGTGTAAAATCCAGAAAGGCAGGACAGGCCATGGAGAACTGGGAGCCTTGTTATGCTGATGGGCGGGATGTAAATTGCCAACAGCCACTCGGGAGAAGTGTAGGGTGTTTCCTGAAACATCTAAAAAACAAAGCAACAGAGCCTAGGGCACTTCCACTTATGGTCCTATAGCTTAGGGAAATGAAAATCAAAAAGACACAGCCACCCCAAAGTTTGGGACGGCTCTGTTTACAAGAACCTCGTTTACGGTACAAGTTCAATATCGCAGAAAGTGAAAAATGGATGAAGAAGTTGTGGTACTTACGTACAATGCAATATCACTCAGCAATGACATCTATGTCATCAGGCCCGTAGCAGCATAATGAGTGGATTCAGGTATGATGATTCTAACTGAAAGAAGTCACACAGAAAAAGAAACATCATAAGATATCACTAATACACGGAATGTAAACTTGGCTACACAGGAACTGGATTACAAAACAGAACAGGGTCTCAAATTTAGAAAACCAACTTATGCTTGCTTAAGGGGAAAGGTGAGTTGGGGTGCTGCATAAAACCAGAGATTGAAATGAGCACAGATAAAGTTCCTTAAGCCAAATATGGAATAGACAAGAGCTACTCCTTGCTCAACGAAATGGACTCAACACCCCATATTAAACGCCTAAGAATGTACCTGACTAGTAAGTATCTTAAAACCTATGGATTGCTATGTCTCCGAAAGAGAATCAAGCGTGTGTACAGGGGCATAAACGCAGCAGTGATAGGATTGGAGAGGTTCGGTGAGCAAATGAAGACCCTTTGAAGTCATATTGCATGGTACCCATTCCACGGGTCTCAACTCTCCAGGTTTAAGGGATTCTTCCTTCAGCTAAAACATGCATGTGGAACCCAGAGTATGATCAACCATGTGATCGGGAGACGTGTTCAAATATGTCTCCGTTCTCGTCCCCTGGTACTCGGGTGCAACATTCCAGACGCTTTACTAACACTCTCCCGACTTGGAGAGTCAGTGCCTTTAACCTCCTGTTTGGCCCAGTTTGCAATTTCTGCGGAAGATGAACAGGAATAGGGAGAACCAATGAGAGACTAGCTGGAGGTGTCTGGACGGGCAAATTTAACTCTCATTTCCCACCAGGAAGAGGAATTAACCAAAGGCTCAGCGTGCCGTGCCGGAACCACATTAGGGCCTGAAGCAATCCTGCGGTGTTGCGGCCAGCTCACAAGAAAGCGAGTTGAAGAAAGGAGCTCAGGGGCACTGTAATTCACAAACCTGCAGAGTTATAAATGACAGCTATCGTCCAAAAATATACTGAAGTAAGGCTGCCAAGAGGACTTGAAAGCGGGGCAGAATTGCAGGAAACCGATTTCAGGAGGTAGACTGGAATTGCATTGAAAGCATAGGAAAAGAGGCAGAACGTCCACAATGATGCACTTGGCCAAAAAGGGCGTATGCGTTTTTTCCTGAATATATTCAGGAAAAAACGCATACGCCCTTTTTGGCCAACCAAGCAAGCTTGCAAAGGAAATCTGCACTACAATGAAGTCTCACTTCCCCCCGGTCAAAAGGGCCATCTGAAAAAAGTGTAAAATCCAGAAAGGCAGGACAGGCCATGGAGAACTGGGAGCCTTGTTATGCTGATGGGCGGGATGTAAATTGCCAACAGCCACTCGGGAGAAGTGTATGGTGTTTCCTGAAACATCTAAAAAACAAAGCAACAGAGCCTAGGGCACTTCCACTTATGGTCCTATAGCTTAGGGAAATGAAAATCAAAAAGACACAGCCACCCCAAAGTTTGGGACGGCTCTGTTTACAAGAACCTCGTTTACGGTACAAGTTCAATATCGCAGAAAGTGAAAAATGGATGAAGAAGTTGTGGTACTTACGTACAATGCAATATCACTCAGCAATGACATCTATGTCATCAGGCCCGTAGCAGCATAATGAGTGGATTCAGGTATGATGATTCTAACTGAAAGAAGTCACACAGAAAAAGAAACATCATAAGATATCACTAATACACGGAATGTAAACTTGGCTACACAGGAACTGGATTACAAAACAGAACAGGGTCTCAAATTTAGAAAACCAACTTATGCTTGCTTAAGGGGAAAGGTGAGTTGGGGTGCTGCATAAAACCAGAGATTGAAATGAGCACAGATAAAGTTGCTTAAGCCAAATATGGAATAGACAAGAGCTACTCCTTGCTCAACGAAATGGACTCAACACCCCATATTAAACGCCTAAGAATGTACCTGCCTAGTAAGTATCTTAAAACCTATGGATTGCTATGTCTCCGAAAGAGAATCAAGCGTGTGTACAGGGGCATAAACGCAGCAGTGATAGGATTGGAGAGGTTCGGTGAGCAAATGAAGACCCTTTGAAGTCATATTGCATGGTACCCATTCCACGGGTCTCAACTCTCCAGGTTTAAGGGATTCTTCCTTCAGCTAAAACATGCATGTGGAACCCAGAGTATGATCAACCGTGTGATCGGGAGACGTGTTCAAATATGTCTCCGTTCTCGTCCCCTGGTACTCGGGTGCAACATTCCAGATGCTTTACTAACACTCTCCCGACTTGGAGAGTCAGTGCCTTTAACCTCCTGTTTGGCCCAGTCTGCAATTTCTGCGGAAGATGAACAGGAATAGGGAGAACCAATGAGAGACTAGCTGGAGGTGTCTGGACGGGCAAATTTAACTCTCATTTCCCACCAGGAAGAGGAATTAACCAAAGGCTCAGCGTGCCGTGCCGGAACCAGATTAGGGCCTGAAGCAATCCTTCGGTGTTGCGGCCAGCTCACAAGAAAGCGAGTTGAAGAAAGGAGCTCAGGGGCACTGTAATTCACAAATCTGCAGAGTTACAAATGACAGCTATCGTCCAAAAATATACTGAAGTAAGGCTGCCAAGAGGACTTGAAAGCGGGGCAGAATTTCAGGAAACCGATTTCAGGAGGTAGACTGGAATTGCATTGAAAGCATAGGAAAAGAGGCAGAACGTCCACAATGATGCACTTGGCCAAAAAGGGCGTATGCGTTTTTTCCTGAATATATTCAGGAAAAAACGCATACGCCCTTTTTGGCCAACCAAGCAAGCTTGCAAAGGAAATCTGCACTACAATGAAGTCTCACTTCCCCCCGGTCAAAAGGGCCATCTGAAAAAAGTGTAAAATCCAGAAAGGCAGGACAGGCCATGGAGAACTGGGAGCCTTGTTATGCTGATGGGCGGGATGTAAATTGCCAACAGCCACTCGGGAGAAGTGTATGGTGTTTCCTGAAACATCTAAAAAACAAAGCAACAGAGCCTAGGGCACTTCCACTTATGGTCCTATAGCTTAGGGAAATGAAAATCAAAAAGACACAGCCACCCCAAAGTTTGGGACGGCTCTGTTTACAAGAACCTCGTTTACGGTACAAGTTCAATATCGCAGAAAGTGAAAAATGGATGAAGAAGTTGTGGTACTTACGTACAATGCAATATCACTCAGCAATGACATCTATGTCATCAGGCCCGTAGCAGCATAATGAGTGGATTCAGGTATGATGATTCTAACTGAAAGAAGTCACACAGAAAAAGAAACATCATAAGATATCACTAATACACGGAATGTAAACTTGGCTACACAGGAACTGGATTACAAAACAGAACAGGGTCTCAAATTTAGAAAACCAACTTATGCTTGCTTAAGGGGAAAGGTGAGTTGGGGTGCTGCATAAAACCAGAGATTGAAATGAGCACAGATAAAGTTCCTTAAGCCAAATATGGAATAGACAAGAGCTACTCCTTGCTCAACGAAATGGACTCAACACCCCATATTAAACGCCTAAGAATGTACCTGACTAGTAAGTATCTTAAAACCTATGGATTGCTATGTCTCCGAAAGAGAATCAAGCGTGTGTACAGGGGCATAAACGCAGCAGTGATAGGATTGGAGAGGTTCGGTGAGCAAATGAAGACCCTTTGAAGTCATATTGCATGGTACCCATTCCACGGGTCTCAACTCTCCAGGTTTAAGGGATTCTTCCTTCAGCTAAAACATGCATGTGGAACCCAGAGTATGATCAACCGTGTGATCGGGAGACGTGTTCAAATATGTCTCCGTTCTCGTCCCCTGGTACTCGGGTGCAACATTCCAGACGCTTTACTAACACTCTCCCGACTTGGAGAGTCAGTGCCTTTAACCTCCTGTTTGGCCCAGTTTGCAATTTCTGCGGAAGATGAACAGGAATAGGGAGAACCAATGAGAGACTAGCTGGAGGTGTCTGGACGGGCAAATTTAACTCTCATTTCCCACCAGGAAGAGGAATTAACCAAAGGCTCAGCGTGCCGTGCCGGAACCACATTAGGGCCTGAAGCAATCCTGCGGTGTTGCGGCCAGCTCACAAGAAAGCGAGTTGAAGAAAGGAGCTCAGGGGCACTGTAATTCACAAACCTGCAGAGTTATAAATGACAGCTATCGTCCAAAAATATACTGAAGTAAGGCTGCCAAGAGGACTTGAAAGCGGGGCAGAATTTCAGGAAACCGATTTCAGGAGGTAGACTGGAATTGCATTGAAAGCATAGGAAAAGAGGCAGAACGTCCACAATGATGCACTTGGCCAAAAAGGGCGTATGCGTTTTTTCCTGAATATATTCAGAAAAAAACGCATACGCCCTTTTTGGCCAACCAAGCAAGCTTGCAAAGGAAATCTGCACTACAATGAAGTCTCACTTCCCCCCGGTCAAAAGGGCCATCTGAAAAAAGTGTAAAATCCAGAAAGGCAGGACAGGCCATGGAGAACTGGGAGCCTTGTTATGCTGATGGGCGGGATGTAAATTGCCAACAGCCACTCGGGAGAAGTGTATGGTGTTTCCTGAAACATCTAAAAAACAAAGCAACAGAGCCTAGGGCACTTCCACTTATGGTCCTATAGCTTAGGGAAATGAAAATCAAAAAGACACAGCCACCCCAAAGTTTGGGACGGCTCTGTTTACAAGAACCTCGTTTACGGTACAAGTTCAATATCGCAGAAAGTGAAAAATGGATGAAGAAGTTGTGGTACTTACGTACAATGCAATATCACTCAGCAATGACATCTATGTCATCAGGCCCGTAGCAGCATAATGAGTGGATTCAGGTATGATGATTCTAACTGAAAGAAGTCACACAGAAAAAGAAACATCATAAGATATCACTAATACACGGAATGTAAACTTGGCTACACAGGAACTGGATTACAAAACAGAACAGGGTCTCAAATTTAGAAAACCAACTTATGCTTGCTTAAGGGGAAAGGTGAGTTGGGGTGCTGCATAAAACCAGAGATTGAAATGAGCACAGATAAAGTTCCTTAAGCCAAATATGGAATAGACAAGAGCTACTCCTTGCTCAACGAAATGGACTCAACACCCCATATTAAACGCCTAAGAATGTACCTGACTAGTAAGTATCTTAAAACCTATGGATTGCTATGTCTCCGAAAGAGAATCAAGCGTGTGTACAGGGGCATAAACGCAGCAGTGATAGGATTGGAGAGGTTCGGTGAGCAAATGAAGACCCTTTGAAGTCATATTGCATGGTACCCATTCCACGGGTCTCAACTCTCCAGGTTTAAGGGATTCTTCCTTCAGCTAAAACATGCATGTGGAACCCAGAGTATGATCAACCGTGTGATCGGGAGACGTGTTCAAATATGTCTCCGTTCTCGTCCCCTGGTACTCGGGTGCAACATTCCAGATGCTTTACTAACACTCTCCCGACTTGGAGAGTCAGTGCCTTTAACCTCCTGTTTGGCCCAGTCTGCAATTTCTGCGGAAGATGAACAGGAATAGGGAGAACCAATGAGAGACTAGCTGGAGGTGTCTGGACGGGCAAATTTAACTCTCATTTCCCACCAGGAAGAGGAATTAACCAAAGGCTCAGCGTGCCGTGCCGGAACCAGATTAGGGCCTGAAGCAATCCTTCGGTGTTGCGGCCAGCTCACAAGAAAGCGAGTTGAAGAAAGGAGCTCAGGGGCACTGTAATTCACAAATCTGCAGAGTTACAAATGACAGCTATCGTCCAAAAATATACTGAAGTAAGGCTGCCAAGAGGACTTGAAAGCGGGGCAGAATTGCAGGAAACCGATTTCAGGAGGTAGACTGGAATTGCATTGAAAGCATAGGAAAAGAGGCAGAACGTCCACAATGATGCACTTGGCCAAAAAGGGCGTATGCGTTTTTTCCTGAATATATTCAGGAAAAAACGCATACGCCCTTTTTGGCCAACCAAGCAAGCTTGCAAAGGAAATCTGCACTACAATGAAGTCTCACTTCCCCCCGGTCAAAAGGGCCATCTGAAAAAAGTGTAAAATCCAGAAAGGCAGGACAGGCCATGGAGAACTGGGAGCCTTGTTATGCTGATGGGCGGGATGTAAATTGCCAACAGCCACTCGGGAGAAGTGTATGGTGTTTCCTGAAACATCTAAAAAACAAAGCAACAGAGCCTAGGGCACTTCCACTTATGGTCCTATAGCTTAGGGAAATGAAAATCAAAAAGACACAGCCACCCCAAAGTTTGGGACGGCTCTGTTTACAAGAACCTCGTTTACGGTACAAGTTCAATATCGCAGAAAGTGAAAAATGGATGAAGAAGTTGTGGTACTTACGTACAATGCAATATCACTCAGCAATGACATCTATGTCATCAGGCCCGTAGCAGCATAATGAGTGGATTCAGGTATGATGATTCTAACTGAAAGAAGTCACACAGAAAAAGAAACATCATAAGATATCACTAATACACGGAATGTAAACTTGGCTACACAGGAACTGGATTACAAAACAGAACAGGGTCTCAAATTTAGAAAACCAACTTATGCTTGCTTAAGGGGAAAGGTGAGTTGGGGTGCTGCATAAAACCAGAGATTGAAATGAGCACAGATAAAGTTCCTTAAGCCAAATATGGAATAGACAAGAGCTACTCCTTGCTCAACGAAATGGACTCAACACCCCATATTAAACGCCTAAGAATGTACCTGACTAGTAAGTATCTTAAAACCTATGGATTGCTATGTCTCCGAAAGAGAATCAAGCGTGTGTACAGGGGCATAAACGCAGCAGTGATAGGATTGGAGAGGTTCGGTGAGCAAATGAAGACCCTTTGAAGTCATATTGCATGGTACCCATTCCACGGGTCTCAACTCTCCAGGTTTAAGGGATTCTTCCTTCAGCTAAAACATGCATGTGGAACCCAGAGTATGATCAACCGTGTGATCGGGAGACGTGTTCAAATATGTCTCCGTTCTCGTCCCCTGGTACTCGGGTGCAACATTCCAGATGCTTTACTAACACTCTCCCGACTTGGAGAGTCAGTGCCTTTAACCTCCTGTTTGGCCCAGTCTGCAATTTCTGCGGAAGATGAACAGGAATAGGGAGAACCAATGAGAGACTAGCTGGAGGTGTCTGGACGGGCAAATTTAACTCTCATTTCCCACCAGGAAGAGGAATTAACCAAAGGCTCAGCGTGCCGTGCCGGAACCACATTAGGGCCTGAAGC
Source organism: Globicephala melas (assembly GCF_963455315.2). Lineage (NCBI taxonomy): Eukaryota > Metazoa > Chordata > Mammalia > Artiodactyla > Delphinidae > Globicephala > Globicephala melas. Next base: position 1,197,937 of record NW_027207246.1, on the reverse strand, counting down.
AATCCTTCGGTGTTGCGGCCAGCTCACAAGAAAGCGAGTTGAAGAAAGGAGCTCAGGGGCACTGTAATTCACAAATCTGCAGAGTTACAAAAGACATCTATCGTCCAAAAATATACTGAAGTAAGGCTGCCAAGAGGACTTGAAAGCGGGGCAGAATTGCAGGAAACCGATTTCAGGAGGTAGACTGGAATTGCATTGAAAGCATAGGAAAAGAGGCAGAACGTCCACAATGATGCACTTGGCCAAAAAGGGCGTATGCGTTTTTTCCTGAATATATTCAGGAAAAAACGCATACGCCCTTTTTGGCCAACCAAGCAAGCTTGCAAAGGAAATCTGCACTACAATGAAGTCTCACTTCCCCCCGGTCAAAAGGGCCATCTGAAAAAAGTGTAAAATCCAGAAAGGCAGGACAGGCCATGGAGAACTGGGAGCCTTGTTATGCTGACGGCCGGGATGTAAATTGCCAACAGCCACTCGGGAGAAGTGTATGTGTTTCCTGAAACATCTAAAAAACAAAGCAACAGAGCCTAGGGCACTTCCACTTATGGTCCTATAGCTTAGGGAAATGAAAATCAAAAAGACACAGCCACCCCAAAGTTTGGGATGGCTCTGTTTACAAGAACCTCGTTTACGGTACAAGTTCAATATCGCAGAAAGTGAAAAATGGATGAAGAAGTTGTGGTACTTACGTACAATGCAATATCACTCAGCAATGACATCTATGTCATCAGGCCCGTAGCAGCATAATGAGTGGATTCAGGTATGATGATTCTAACTGAAAGAAGTCACACAGAAAAAGAAACATCATAAGATATCACTAATACACGGAATGTAAACTTGGCTACACAGGAACTGGATTACCAAACAGAACAGGGTCTCAAATTTAGAAAACCAACTTATGCTTGCTTAAGGGGAAAGGTGAGTTGGGGTGCTGCATAAAACCAGAGATTGAAATGAGCACAGATAAAGTTCCTTAAGCCAAATATGGAATAGACAAGAGCTACTCCTTGCTCAACGAAATGGACTCAACACCCCATATTAAACGCCTAAGAATGTACCTGACTAGTAAGTATCTTAAAACCTATGGATTGCTATGTCTCCGAAAGAGAATCAAGCGTGTGTACAGGGGCATAAACGCAGCAGTGATAGGATTGGAGAGGTTCGGTGAGCAAATGAAGACCCTTTGAAGTCATATTGCACGGTACCCATTCCACGGGTCTCAACTCTCCAGGTTTAAGGGATTCTTCCTTCAGCTAAAACATGCATGTGGAACCCAGAGTATGATCAACCATGTGATCGGGAGACGTGTTCAAATACGTCTCCGTTCTCGTCCCCTGGTACTCGGGTGCAACATTCCAGACGCTTTACTAACACTCTCCCGACTTGGAGAGTCAGTGCCTTTAACCTCCTGTTTGGCCCAGTTTGCAATTTCTGCGGAACATGAACAGGAATAGGGAGAACCAATGAGAGACTAGCTGGAGGTGTCTGGACGGGCAAATTTAACTCTCATTTCCCACCAGGAAGAGGAATTAACCAAAGGCTCAGCGTGCCGTGCCGGAACCACATTAGGGCCTGAAGCAATCCTGCGGTGTTGCGGCCAGCTCACAAGAAAGCGAGTTGAAGAAAGGAGCTCAGGGGCACTGTAATTCACAAACCTGAAGAGTTATAAATGACAGCTATCGTCCAAAAATATACTGAAGTAAGGCTGCCAAGAGGACTTGAAAGCGGGGCAGAATTGCAGGAAACCGATTTCAGGAGGTAGACTGGAATTGCATTGAAAGCATAGGAAAAGAGGCAGAACGTCCACAATGATGCACTTGGCCAAAAAGGGCGTATGCGTTTTTTCCTGAATATATTCAGGAAAAAAGGCATACGCCCTTTTTGGCCAACCAAGCAAGCTTGCAAAGGAAATCTGCACTACAATGAAGTCTCACTTCCCCCCGGTCAAAAGGGCCATCTGAAAAAAGTGTAAAATCCAGAAAGGCAGGACAGGCCATGGAGAACTGGGAGCCTTGTTATGCTGATGGGCGGGATGTAAATTGCCAACAGCCACTCGGGAGAAGTGTATGGTGTTTCCTGAAACATCTAAAAAACAAAGCAACAGAGCCTAGGGCACTTCCACTTATGGTCCTATAGCTTAGGGAAATGAAAATCAAAAAGACACAGCCACCCCAAAGTTTGGGACGGCTCTGTTTACAAGAACCTCGTTTACGGTACAAGTTCAATATCGCAGAAAGTGAAAAATGGATGAAGAAGTTGTGGTACTTACGTACAATGCAATATCACTCAGCAATGACATCTATGTCATCAGGCCCGTAGCAGCATAATGAGTGGATTCAGGTATGATGATTCTAACTGAAAGAAGTCACACAGAAAAAGAAACATCATAAGATATCACTAATACACGGAATGTAAACTTGGCTACACAGGAACTGGATTACAAAACAGAACAGGGTCTCAAATTTAGAAAACCAACTTATGCTTGCTTAAGGGGAAAGGTGAGTTGGGGTGCTGCATAAAACCAGAGATTGAAATGAGCACAGATAAAGTTCCTTAAGCCAAATATGGAATAGACAAGAGCTACTCCTTGCTCAACGAAATGGACTCAACACCCCATATTAAACGCCTAAGAATGTACCTGACTAGTAAGTATCTTAAAACCTATGGATTGCTATGTCTCCGAAAGAGAATCAAGCGTGTGTACAGGGGCATAAACGCAGCAGTGATAGGATTGGAGAGGTTCGGTGAGCAAATGAAGACCCTTTGAAGTCATATTGCACGGTACCCATTCCACGGGTCTCAACTCTCCAGGTTTAAGGGATTCTTCCTTCAGCTAAAACATGCATGTGGAACCCAGAGTATGATCAACCATGTGATCGGGAGACGTGTTCAAATACGTCTCCGTTCTCGTCCCCTGGTACTCGGGTGCAACATTCCAGACGCTTTACTAACACTCTCCCGACTTGGAGAGTCAGTGCCTTTAACCTCCTGTTTGGCCCAGTTTGCAATTTCTGCGGAACATGAACAGGAATAGGGAGAACCAATGAGAGACTAGCTGGAGGTGTCTGGACGGGCAAATTTAACTCTCATTTCCCACCAGGAAGAGGAATTAACCAAAGGCTCAGCGTGCCGTGCCGGAACCACATTAGGGCCTGAAGCAATCCTGCGGTGTTGCGGCCAGCTCACAAGAAAGCGAGTTGAAGAAAGGAGCTCAGGGGCACTGTAATTCACAAACCTGAAGAGTTATAAATGACAGCTATCGTCCAAAAATATACTGAAGTAAGGCTGCCAAGAGGACTTGAAAGCGGGGCAGAATTGCAGGAAACCGATTTCAGGAGGTAGACTGGAATTGCATTGAAAGCATAGGAAAAGAGGCAGAACGTCCACAATGATGCACTTGGCCAAAAAGGGCGTATGCGTTTTTTCCTGAATATATTCAGGAAAAAAGGCATACGCCCTTTTTGGCCAACCAAGCAAGCTTGCAAAGGAAATCTGCACTACAATGAAGTCTCACTTCCCCCCGGTCAAAAGGGCCATCTGAAAAAAGTGTAAAATCCAGAAAGGCAGGACAGGCCATGGAGAACTGGGAGCCTTGTTATGCTGATGGGCGGGATGTAAATTGCCAACAGCCACTCGGGAGAAGTGTATGGTGTTTCCTGAAACATCTAAAAAACAAAGCAACAGAGCCTAGGGCACTTCCACTTATGGTCCTATAGCTTAGGGAAATGAAAATCAAAAAGACACAGCCACCCCAAAGTTTGGGACGGCTCTGTTTACAAGAACCTCGTTTACGGTACAAGTTCAATATCGCAGAAAGTGAAAAATGGATGAAGAAGTTGTGGTACTTACGTACAATGCAATATCACTCAGCAATGACATCTATGTCATCAGGCCCGTAGCAGCATAATGAGTGGATTCAGGTATGATGATTCTAACTGAAAGAAGTCACACAGAAAAAGAAACATCATAAGATATCACTAATACACGGAATGTAAACTTGGCTACACAGGAACTGGATTACAAAACAGAACAGGGTCTCAAATTTAGAAAACCAACTTATGCTTGCTTAAGGGGAAAGGTGAGTTGGGGTGCTGCATAAAACCAGAGATTGAAATGAGCACAGATAAAGTTCCTTAAGCCAAATATGGAATAGACAAGAGCTACTCCTTGCTCAACGAAATGGACTCAACACCCCATATTAAACGCCTAAGAATGTACCTGACTAGTAAGTATCTTAAAACCTATGGATTGCTATGTCTCCGAAAGAGAATCAAGCGTGTGTACAGGGGCATAAACGCAGCAGTGTTAGGATTGGAGAGGTTCGGTGAGCAAATGAAGACCCTTTGAAGTCATATTGCATGGTACCCATTCCACGGGTCTCAACTCTCCAGGTTTAAGGGATTCTTCCTTCAGCTAAAACATGCATGTGGAACCCAGAGTATGATCAACCGTGTGATCGGGAGACGTGTTCAAATATGTCTCCGTTCTCGTCCCCTGGTACTCGGGTGCAACATTCCAGACGCTTTACTAACACTCTCCCGACTTGGAGAGTCAGTGCCTTTAACCTCCTGTTTGGCCCAGTTTGCAATTTCTGCGGAAGATGAACAGGAATAGGGAGAACCAATGAGAGACTAGCTGGAGGTGTCTGGACGGGCAAATTTAACTCTCATTTCCCACCAGGAAGAGGAATTAACCAAATGCTCAGCGTGCCGTGCCGGAACCACATTAGGGCCTGAAGCAATCCTGCGGTGTTGCGGCCAGCTCACAAGAAAGCGAGTTGAAGAAAGGAGCTCAGGGGCACTGTAATTCACAAACCTGCAGAGTTATAAATGACAGCTATCGTCCAAAAATATACTGAAGTAAGGCTGCCAAGAGGACTTGAAAGCGGGGCAGAATTGCAGGAAACCGATTTCAGGAGGTAGACTGGAATTGCATTGAAAGCATAGGAAAAGAGGCAGAACGTCCACAATGATGCACTTGGCCAAAAAGGGCGTATGCGTTTTTTCCTGAATATATTCAGGAAAAAACGCATACGCCCTTTTTGGCCAACCAAGCAAGCTTGCAAAGGAAATCTGCACTACAATGAAGTCTCACTTCTCCCCGGTCAAAAGGGCCATCTGAAAAAAGTGTAAAATCCAGAAAGGCAGGACAGGCCATGGAGAACTGGGAGCCTTGTTATACTGATGGGCGGGATGTAAATTGCCAACAGCCACTCGGGAGAAGTGTATGGTGTTTCCTGAAACATCTAAAAAACAAAGCAACAGAGCCTAGGGCACTTCCACTTATGGTCCAATAGCTTAGGGAAATGAAAATCAAAAAGACACAGTCACCCCAATGTTTGGGACGGCTCTGTTTACAAGAACCTCGTTTACGGTACAAGTTCAATATCGCAGAAAGTGAAAAATGGATGAAGAAGTTGTGGTACTTACGTACAATGCAATATCACTCAGCAATGACATCTATGTCATCAGGTCCGTAGCAGCATAATGAGTGGATTCAGGTATGATGATTCTAACTGAAATAAGTCACGCAGAAAAAGGAACATCATAAGCTATCACTAATACACGGAATGTAAACTTGGCTACACAGGAACTGGATTACAAAACAGAACAGGGTCTCAAATTTAGAAAACCAACTTATGCTTGCTTAAGGGGAAAGGTGAGTTGGGGTGCTGCATAAAACCAGAGATTGAAATGAGCACAGATAAAGTTCCTTAAGCCAAATATGGAATAGACAAGAGCTACTCCTTGCTCAACGAAATGGAATCAACACCCCATATTAAACGCCTAAGAATGTACCTGACTAGTAAGTATCATAAAACCTATGGATTGCTATGTCTCCGAAAGAGAATCAAGCATGTGTACAGGGGCATAAACGCAGCAGTGATAGGATTGGAGAGGTTCGGTGAGCAAATGAAGACCCTTTGAAGTCATATTGCACGGTACCCATTCCACGGGTCTCAACTCTCCAGGTTTAGAGGATTATTCCTTCAGCTAAAACATGCATGTGGAACCCAGAGTATGATCAACCGTGTGATCGGGAGACGTGTTCAAATATGTCTCCGTTCTCATCCCCTGGTACTCGGGTGCAACATTCCAGACGCTTTACTAACACTCTCCCGACATGGAGAGTCAGGGCCTTTAACCTCCTGTTTGGCCCAGTTTGCAATTTCTGCGGAAGATGAACAGGAATAGGGAGAACCAATGAGAGACTAGCTGGAGGCGTCTGGACGGGCAAATTTAACTCTCATTTCCCACCAGGAAGAGGAATTAACCAAAGGCTCAGCGTGCCGTGCCGGAACCAGATTAGGGCCTGAAGCAATCCTGCGGTGTTGCGGCCAGCTCACAAGAAAGCGAGTTGAAGAAATGAGCTCAGGGGCAGTGTAATTCACAAACCTGCAGAGTTATAAATGACAGCTATCGTCCAAAAATATACTGAAGTAAGGCTGCCAAGAGGACTTGAAAGCGGGGCCGAATTGCAGGAAACCGATTTCAGGAGGTAGACTGGAATTGCATTGAAAGCATAGGAAAAGAGGCAGAACGTCCACAATGATGCACTTGGCCAAAAAGGGCGTATGCGTTTTTTCCTGAATATATTCAGGAAAAAACGCATACGCCCTTTTTGGCCAACCAAGCAAGCTTGCAAAGGAAATCTGCACTACAATGAAGTCTCACTTCCCCCCCGGTCAAAAGGGCCATCTGAAAAAAGTGTAAAATCCAGAAAGGCAGGACAGGCCATGGAGAACTGGGAGCCTTGTTATGCTGATGGGCGGGATGTAAATTGCTAACAGCCAATCGGGAGAAGTGTATGGTGTTTCCTGAAACATCTAAAAAACAAAGCAACAGAGCCTAGGGCACTTCCACTTATGGTCCTATAGCTTAGGGAAATGAAAATCAAAAAGACACAGCCACCCCAAAGTTTGGGACGGCTCTGTTTACAAGAACCTCGTTTACGGTACAAGTTCAATATCGCAGAAAGTGAAAAATGGATGAAGAAGTTGTGGTACTTACGTACAATGCAATATCACTCAGCAATGACATCTATGTCATCAGGCCCGTAGCAGCATAATGAGTGCATTCAGGTATGATGATTCTAACTGACATAAGTCACACAGAAAAAGAAACATCATAAGCTATCACTAATACACGGAATGTAAACTTGGCTACACAGGAACTGGATTACAAAACAGAACAGGGTCTCAAATTTAGAAAACCAACTTATGCTTGCTTAAGGGGAAAGGTGAGTTGGGGTGCTGCATAAAACCAGAGATTAAAATGAGCACAGATAAAGTTCCTTAAGCCAAATATGGAATAGACAAGAGCTACTCCTTGCTCAACGAAATGGACTCAACACCCCATATTAAACGCCTAAGAATGTACCTGACTAGTAAGTATCTTAAAACCTATGGATTGCTATGTCTCCAAAAGAGAATCAAGCGTGTGTACAGGGGCATAAACGCAGCAGTGATAGGATTGGAGAGGTTCGGTGAGCAAATGAAGACCCTTTGAAGTCATATTGCATGGTACCCATTCCACGGGTCTCAACTCTCCAGGTTTAAGGGATTCTTCCTTCAGCTAAAACATGCATGTGGAACCCAGAGTATGATCAACCGTGTGATCGGGAGACGTGTTCAAATATGTCTCCGTTCTCGTCCCCTGGTACTCGGGTGCAACATTCCAGACGCTTTACTAACACTCTCCCGACTTGGAGAGTCAGTGCCTTTAACCTCCTGTTTGGCCCAGTTTGCAATTTCTGCGGAAGATGAACAGGAATAGGGAGAACCAATGAGAGACTAGCTGGAGGTGTCTGGACGGGCAAATTTAACTCTCATTTCCCACCAGGAAGAGGAATTAACCAAAGGCTCAGCGTGCCGTGCCGGAACCACATTAGGGCCTGAAGCAATCCTGCGGTGTTGCGGCCAGCTCACAAGAAAGCGAGTTGAAGAAAGGAGCTCAGGGGCACTGTAATTCACAAACCTGCAGAGTTATAAATGACAGCTATCGTCCAAAAATATACTGAAGTAAGGCTGCCAAGAGGACTTGAAAGCGGGACAGAATTGCAGGAAACCGATTTCAGGAGGTAGACTGGAATTGCATTGAAAGCATAGGAAAAGAGGCAGAACGTCCACAATGATGCACTTGGCCAAAAAGGGCGTATGCGTTTTTTCCTGAATATATTCAGGAAAAAACGCATACGCCCTTTTTGGCCAACCAAGCAAGCTTGCAAAGGAAATCTGCACTACAATGAAGTCTCACTTCCCCCCGGTCAAAAGGGCCATCTGAAAAAAGTGTAAAATCCAGAAAGGCAGGACAGGCCATGGAGAACTGGGAGCCTTGTTATGCTGATGGGCGGGATGTAAATTGCCAACAGCCACTCGGGAGAAGTGTATGGTGTTTCCTGAAACATCTAAAAAACAAAGCAACAGAGCCTAGGGCACTTCCACTTATGGTCCTATAGCTTAGGGAAATGAAAATCAAAAAGACACAGCCACCCCAAAGTTTGGGACGGCTCTGTTTACAAGAACCTCGTTTACGGTACAAGTTCAATATCGCAGAAAGTGAAAAATGGATGAAGAAGTTGTGGTACTTACGTACAATGCAATATCACTCAGCAATGACATCTATGTCATCAGGCCCGTAGCAGCATAATGAGTGGATTCAGGTATGATGATTCTAACTGAAAGAAGTCACACAGAAAAAGAAACATCATAAGATATCACTAATACACGGAATGTAAACTTGGCTACACAGGAACTGGATTACAAAACAGAACAGGGTCTCAAATTTAGAAAACCAACTTATGCTTGCTTAGGGGGAAAGGTGAGTTGGGGTGCTGCATAAAACCAGAGATTGAAATGAGCACAGATAAAGTTCCTTAAGCCAAATATGGAATAGACAAGAGCTACTCCTTGCTCAACGAAATGGACTCAACACCCCATATTAAACGCCTAAGAATGTACCTGACTAGTAAGTATCTTAAAACCTATGGATTGCTATGTCTCCGAAAGAGAATCAAGCGTGTGTACAGGGGCATAAACGCAGCAGTGATAGGATTGGAGAGGTTCGGTGAGCAAATGAAGACCCTTTGAAGTCATATTGCATGGTACCCATTCCACGGGTCTCAACTCTCCAGGTTTAAGGGATTCTTCCTTCAGCTAAAACATGCATGTGGAACCCAGAGTATGATCAACCGTGTGATCGGGAGACGTATTCAAATATGTCTCCGTTCTCGTCCCCTGGTACTCGGGTGCAACATTCCAGACGCTTTACTAACACTCTCCCGACTTGGAGAGTCAGTGCCTTTAACCTCCTGTTTGGCCCAGTTTGCAATTTCTGCGGAAGATGAACAGGAATAGGGAGAACCAATGAGAGACTAGCTGGAGGTGTCTGGACGGGCAAATTTAACTCTCATTTCCCACCAGGAAGAGGAATTAACCAAAGGCTCAGCGTGCCGTGCCGGAACCACATTAGGGCCTGAAGCAATCCTGCGGTGTTGCGGCCAGCTCACAAGAAAGCGAGTTGAAGAAAGGAGCTCAGGGGCACTGTAATTCACAAACCTGCAGAGTTATAAATGACAGCTATCGTCCAAAAATATACTGAAGTAAGGCTGCCAAGAGGACTTGAAAGCGGGGCAGAATTGCAGGAAACCGATTTCAGGAGGTAGACTGGAATTGCATTGAAAGCATAGGAAAAGAGGCAGAACGTCCACAATGATGCACTTGGCCAAAAAGGGCGTATGCGTTTTTTCCTGAATATATTCAGGAAAAAACGCATACGCCCTTTTTGGCCAACCAAGCAAGCTTGCAAAGGAAATCTGCACTACAATGAAGTCTCACTTCCCCCCGGTCAAAAGGGCCATCTGAAAAAAGTGTAAAATCCAGAAAGGCAGGACAGGCCATGGAGAACTGGGAGCCTTGTTATGCTGATGGGCGGGATGTAAATTGCCAACAGCCACTCGGGAGAAGTGTATGGTGTTTCCTGAAACATCTAAAAAACAAAGCAACAGAGCCTAGGGCACTTCCACTTATGGTCCTATAGCTTAGGGAAATGAAAATCAAAAAGACACAGCCACCCCAAAGTTTGGGACGGCTCTGTTTACAAGAACCTCGTTTACGGTACAAGTTCAATATCGCAGAAAGTGAAAAATGGATGAAGAAGTTGTGGTACTTACGTACAATGCAATATCACTCAGCAATGACATCTATGTCATCAGGCCCGTAGCAGCATAATGAGTGGATTCAGGTATGATGATTCTAACTGAAAGAAGTCACACAGATAAAGAAACATCATAAGATATCACTAATACACGGAATGTAAACTTGGCTACACAGGAACTGGATTACAAAACAGAACAGGGTCTCAAATTTAGAAAACCAACTTATGCTTGCTTAAGGGGAAAGGTGAGTTGGGGTGCTGCATAAAACCAGAGATTGAAATGAGCACAGATAAAGTTCCTTAAGCCAAATATGGAATAGACAAGAGCTACTCCTTGCTCAACGAAATGGACTCAACACCCCATATTAAACGCCTAAGAATGTACCTGACTAGTAAGTATCTTAAAACCTATGGATTGCTATGTCTCCGAAAGAGAATCAAGCGTGTGTACAGGGGCATAAACGCAGCAGTGTTAGGATTGGAGAGGTTCGGTGAGCAAATGAAGACCCTTTGAAGTCATATTGCATGGTACCCATTCCACGGGTCTCAACTCTCCAGGTTTAAGGGATTCTTCCTTCAGCTAAAACATGCATGTGGAACCCAGAGTATGATCAACCGTGTGATCGGGAGACGTGTTCAAATATGTCTCCGTTCTCGTGCCCTGGTACTCGGGTGCAACATTCCAGACGCTTTACTAACACTCTCCCGACTTGGAGAGTCAGTGCCTTTAACCTCCTGTTTGGCCCAGTTTGCAATTTCTGCGGAAGATGAACAGGAATAGGGAGAACCAATGAGAGACTAGCTGGAGGTGTCTGGACGGGCAAATTTAACTCTCATTTCCCACCAGGAAGAGGAATTAACCAAAGGCTCAGCGTGCCGTGCCGGAACCACATTAGGGCCTGAAGCAATCCTGCGGTGTTGCGGCCAGCTCACAAGAAAGCGAGTTGAAGAAAGGAGCTCAGGGGCACTGTAATTCACAAACCTGCAGAGTTATAAATGACAGCTATCGTCCAAAAATATACTGAAGTAAGGCTGCCAAGAGGACTTGAAAGCGGGGCAGAATTGCAGGAAACCGATTTCAGGAGGTAGACTGGAATTGCATTGAAAGCATAGGAAAAGAGGCAGAACGTCCACAATGATGCACTTGGCCAAAAAGGGCGTATGCGTTTTTTCCTGAATATATTCAGGAAAAAACGCATACGCCCTTTTTGGCCAACCAAGCAAGCTTGCAAAGGAAATCTGCACTACAATGAAGTCTCACTTCCCCCCGGTCAAAAGGGCCATCTGAAAAAAGTGTAAAATCCAGAAAGGCAGGACAGGCCATGGAGAACTGGGAGCCTTGTTATGCTGATGGGCGGGATGTAAATTGCCAACAGCCACTGGGGAGAAGTGTATGTGTTTCCTGAAACATCTAAAAAACAAAGCAACAGAGCCTAGGGCACTTCCACTTATGGTCCTATAGCTTAGGGAAATGAAAATCAAAAAGACACAGCCACCCCAAAGTTTGGGACGGCTCTGTTTACAAAACCTCGTTTACGGTACAAGTTCAATATTGCAGAAAGTGAAAAATGGATGAAGAAGTTGTGGTACTTACGTACAATGCAATATCACTCAGCAATGACATCTATGTCATCAGGCCCGTAGCAGCATAATGAGTGGATTGAGGTATGATGATTCTAACTGAAAGAAGTCACACAGAAAAAGAAACATCATAAGATATCACTAATACACGGAATGTAAACTTGGCTACACAGGAACTGGATTACAAAACAGAACAGGGTCTCAATTTAGAAAACCAACTTATGCTTGCTTAAGGGGAAAGGTGAGTTGGGGTGCTGCATAAAACCAGAGATTGAAATGAGCACAGATAAAGTTCCTTAAGCCAAATATGGAATAGACAAGAGCTACTCCTTGCTCAACGAAATGGACTCAACACCCCATATTAAACGCCTAAGAATGTACCTGACTAGTAAGTATCTTAAAACCTATGGATTGCTATGTCTCCGAAAGGGAATCAAGCGTGTGTACAGGGGAATAAACGCAGCAGTGATAGGATTGGAGAGGTTTGGTGAGCAAATGAAGACCCTTTGAAGTCATATTGCATGGTACCCATTCCACGGGTCTCAACTCTCCAGGTTTAAGGGATTCTTCCTTCAGCTAAAACATGCATGTGGAACCCAGAGTATGATCAACCGTGTGATCGGGAGACGTGTTCAAATATGTCTCCGTTCTCGTCCCCTGGTACTCGGGTGCAACATTCCAGACGCTTTACTAACACTCTCCCGACTTGGAGAGTCAGTGCCTTTAACCTCCTGTTTGGCCCAGTTTGCAATTTCTGCGGAACATGAACAGGAATAGGGAGAACCAATGAGAGACTAGCTGGAGGTGTCTGGACGGGCAAATTTAACTCTCATTTCCCACCAGGAAGAGGAATTAACCAAAGGCTCAGCGTGCCGTGCCGGAACCACATTAGGGCCTGAAGCAATCCTTCGGTGTTGTGGCCAGCTCACAAGAAAGCGAGTTGAAGAAAGGAGCTCAGGGGCACTGTAATTCACAAACCTGCAGAGTTATAAATGACAGCTATCGTCCAAAAATATACTGAAGTAAGGCTGCCAAGAGGACTTGAAAGCGGGGCAGAATTGCAGGAAACCGATTTCAGGAGGTAGACTGGAATTGCATTGAAAGCATAGGAAAAGAGGCAGAACGTCCACAATGATGCACTTGGCCAAAAAGGGCGTATGCGTTTTTTCCTGAATATATTCAGGAAAAAACGCATACGCCCTTTTTGGCCAACCAAGCAAGCTTGCAAAGGAAATCTGCACTACAATGAAGTCTCACTTCCCCCCGGTCAAAAGGGCCATCTGAAAAAAGTGTAAAATCCAGAAAAGCAGGACAGGCCATGGAGAACTGGGAGCCTTGTTATGCTGATGGGCGGGATGTAAATTGCCAACAGCCACTCGGGAGAAGTGTATGGTGTTTCCTGAAACATCTAAAAAACAAAGCAACAGAGCCTAGGGCACTTCCACTTATGGTCCTATAGCTTAGGGAAATGAAAATCAAAAAGACACAGCCACCCCAAAGTTTGGGACGGCTCTGTTTACAAGAACCTCGTTTACGGTACAAGTTCAATATCGCAGAAAGTGAAAAATGGATGAAGAAGTTGTGGTACTTACGTACAATGCAATATCACTCAGCAATGACATCTATGTCATCAGGCCCGTAGCAGCATAATGAGTGGATTCAGGTATGATGATTCTAACTGAAAGAAGTCACACAGATAAAGAAACATCATAAGATATCACTAATACACGGAATGTAAACTTGGCTACACAGGAACTGGATTACAAAACAGAACAGGGTCTCAAATTTAGAAAACCAACTTATGCTTGCTTAAGGGGAAAGGTGAGTTGGGGTGCTGCATAAAACCAGAGATTGAAATGAGCACAGATAAAGTTCCTTAAGCCAAATATGGAATAGACAAGAGCTACTCCTTGCTCAACGAAATGGACTCAACACCCCATATTAAACGCCTAAGAATGTACCTGACTAGTAAGTATCTTAAAACCTATGGATTGCTATGTCTCCGAAAGAGAATCAAGCGTGTGTACAGGGGCATAAACGCAGCAGTGTTAGGATTGGAGAGGTTCGGTGAGCAAATGAAGACCCTTTGAAGTCATATTGCATGGTACCCATTCCACGGGTCTCAACTCTCCAGGTTTAAGGGATTCTTCCTTCAGCTAAAACATGCATGTGGAACCCAGAGTATGATCAACCGTGTGATCGGGAGACGTGTTCAAATATGTCTCCGTTCTCGTGCCCTGGTACTCGGGTGCAACATTCCAGACGCTTTACTAACACTCTCCCGACTTGGAGAGTCAGTGCCTTTAACCTCCTGTTTGGCCCAGTTTGCAATTTCTGCGGAACATGAACAGGAATAGGGAGAACCAATGAGAGACTAGCTGGAGGTGTCTGGACGGGCAAATTTAACTCTCATTTCCCACCAGGAAGAGGAATTAACCAAAGGCTCAGCGTGCCGTGCCGGAACCACATTAGGGCCTGAAGCAATCCTGCGGTGTTGCGGCCAGCTCACAAGAAAGCGAGTTGAAGAAAGGAGCTCAGGGGCACTGTAATTCACAAACCTGCAGAGTTATAAATGACAGCTATCGTCCAAAAATATACTGAAGTAAGGCTGCCAAGAGGACTTGAAAGCGGGGCAGAATTGCAGGAAAACGATTTCAGGAGGTAGACTGGAATTGCATTGAAAGCATAGGAAAAGAGGCAGAACGTCCACAATGATGCACTTGGCCAAAAAGGGCGTATGCGTTTTTTCCTGAATATATTCAGGAAAAAACGCATACGCCCTTTTTGGCCAACCAAGCAAGCTTGCAAAGGAAATCTGCACTACAATGAAGTCTCACTTCCCCCCGGTCAAAAGGGCCATCTGAAAAAGTGTAAAATCCAGAAAGGCAGGACAGGCCATGGAGAACTGGGAGCCTTGTTATGCTGATGGGCGGGATGTAAATTGCCAACAGCCACTGGGGAGAAGTGTATGTGTTTCCTGAAACATCTAAAAAACAAAGCAACAGAGCCTAGGGCACTTCCACTTATGGTCCTATAGCTTAGGGAAATGAAAATCAAAAAGACACAGCCACCCCAAAGTTTGGGACGGCTCTGTTTACAAAACCTCGTTTACGGTACAAGTTCAATATTGCAGAAAGTGAAAAATGGATGAAGAAGTTGTGGTACTTACGTACAATGCAATATCACTCAGCAATGACATCTATGTCATCAGGCCCGTAGCAGCATAATGAGTGGATTGAGGTATGATGATTCTAACTGAAAGAAGTCACACAGAAAAAGAAACATCATAAGATATCACTAATACACGGAATGTAAACTTGGTTACACAGGAACTGGATTACAAAACAGAACAGGGTCTCAAATTTAGAAAACCAACTTATGCTTGCTTAAGGGGAAAGGTGAGTTGGGGTGCTGCATAAAACCAGAGATTGAAATGAGCACAGATAAAGTTCCTTAAGCCAAATATGGAATAGACAAGAGCTACTCCTTGCTCAACGAAATGGACTCAACACCCCATATTAAACGCCTAAGAATGTACCTGACTAGTAAGTATCTTAAAACCTATGGATTGCTATGTCTCCGAAAGGGAATCAAGCGTGTGTACAGGGGAATAAACGCAGCAGTGATAGGATTGGAGAGGTTTGGTGAGCAAATGAAGACCCTTTGAAGTCATATTGCATGGTACCCATTCCACGGGTCTCAACTCTCCAGGTTTAAGGGATTCTTCCTTCAGCTAAAACATGCATGTGGAACCCAGAGTATGATCAACCGTGTGATCGGGAGACGTGTTCAAATATGTCTCCGTTCTCGTCCCCTGGTACTCGGGTGCAACATTCCAGACGCTTTACTAACACTCTCCCGACTTGGAGAGTCAGTGCCTTTAACCTCCTGTTTGGCCCAGTTTGCAATTTCTGCAGAAGATGAACAGGAATAGGGAGAACCAATGAGAGACTAGCTGGAGGTGTCTGGACGGGCAAATTTAACTCTCATTTCCCACCAGGAAGAGGAATTAACCAAAGGCTC
Source organism: Globicephala melas (assembly GCF_963455315.2). Classification (NCBI taxonomy): domain Eukaryota; kingdom Metazoa; phylum Chordata; class Mammalia; order Artiodactyla; family Delphinidae; genus Globicephala; species Globicephala melas. Next base: position 1,182,179 of record NW_027207246.1, on the reverse strand, counting down.
AGCGTGCCGTGCCGGAACCACATTAGGGCCTGAAGCAATCCTTCGGTGTTGTGGCCAGCTCACAAGAAAGCGAGTTGAAGAAAGGAGCTCAGGGGCACTGTAATTCACAAACCTGCAGAGTTATAAATGACAGCTATCGTCCAAAAATATACTGAAGTAAGGCTGCCAAGAGGACTTGAAAGCGGGGCAGAATTGCAGGAAACCGATTTCAGGAGGTAGACTGGAATTGCATTGAAAGCATAGGAAAAGAGGCAGAACGTCCACAATGATGCACTTGGCCAAAAAGGGCGTATGCGTTTTTTCCTGAATATATTCAGGAAAAAACGCATACGCCCTTTTTGGCCAACCAAGCAAGCTTGCAAAGGAAATCTGCACTACAATGAAGTCTCACTTCCCCCCGGTCAAAAGGGCCATCTGAAAAAAGTGTAAAATCCAGAAAAGCAGGACAGGCCATGGAGAACTGGGAGCCTTGTTATGCTGATGGGCGGGATGTAAATTGCCAACAGCCACTCGGGAGAAGTGTATGGTGTTTCCTGAAACATCTAAAAAACAAAGCAACAGAGCCTAGGGCACTTCCACTTATGGTCCTATAGCTTAGGGAAATGAAAATCAAAAAGACACAGCCACCCCAAAGTTTGGGACGGCTCTGTTTACAAGAACCTCGTTTACGGTACAAGTTCAATATCGCAGAAAGTGAAAAATGGATGAAGAAGTTGTGGTACTTACGTACAATGCAATATCACTCAGCAATGACATCTATGTCATCAGGCCCGTAGCAGCATAATGAGTGGATTCAGGTATGATGATTCTAACTGAAAGAAGTCACACAGAAAAAGAAACATCATAAGATATCACTAATACACGGAATGTAAACTTGGTTACACAGGAACTGGATTACAAAACAGAACAGGGTCTCAAATTTAGAAAACCAACTTATGCTTGCTTAAGGGGAAAGGTGAGTTGGGGTGCTGCATAAAACCAGAGATTGAAATGAGCACAGATAAAGTTCCTTAAGCCAAATATGGAATAGACAAGAGCTACTCCTTGCTCAACGAAATGGACTCAACACCCCATATTAAACGCCTAAGAATGTACCTGACTAGTAAGTATCTTAAAACCTATGGATTGCTATGTCTCCGAAAGAGAATCAAGCGTGTGTACAGGGGCATAAACGCAGCAGTGATAGGATTGGAGAGGTTCCGTGAGCAAATGAAGACCCTTTGAAGTCATATTGCATGGTACCCATTCCACGGGTCTCAACTCTCCAGGTTTAAGGGATTCTTCCTTCAGCTAAAACATGCATGTGGAACCCAGAGTATGATCAACCGTGTGATCGGGAGACGTGTTCAAATATGTCTCCGTTCTCGTGCCCTGGTACTCGGGTGCAACATTCCAGACGCTTTACTAACACTCTCCCGACTTGGAGAGTCAGTGCCTTTAACCTCCTGTTTGGCCCAGTTTGCAATTTCTGCGGAACATGAACAGGAATAGGGAGAACCAATGAGAGACTAGCTGGAGGTGTCTGGACGGGCAAATTAAACTCTCATTTCCCACCAGGAAGAGGAATTAACCAAAGGCTCAGCGTGCCGTGCCGGAACCACATTAGGGCCTGAAGCAATCCTGCGGTGTTGCGGCCAGCTCACAAGAAAGCGAGTTGAAGAAAGGAGCTCAGGGGCACTGTAATTCACAAACCTGCAGAGTTATAAATGACAGCTATCGTCCAAAAATATACTGAAGTAAGGCTGCCAAGAGGACTTGAAAGCGGGGCAGAATTGCAGGAAACCGATTTCAGGAGGTAGACTGGAATTGCATTGAAAGCATAGGAAAAGAGGCAGAACGTCCACAATGATGCACTTGGCCAAAAAGGGCGTATGCGTTTTTTCCTGAATATATTCAGGAAAAAACGCATACGCCCTTTTTGGCCAACCAAGCAAGCTTGCAAAGGAAATCTGCACTACAATGAAGTCTCACTTCCCCCCGGTCAAAAGGGCCATCTGAAAAAGTGTAAAATCCAGAAAGGCAGGACAGGCCATGGAGAACTGGGAGCCTTGTTATGCTGATGGGCGGGATGTAAATTGCCAACAGCCACTGGGGAGAAGTGTATGTGTTTCCTGAAACATCTAAAAAACAAAGCAACAGAGCCTAGGGCACTTCCACTTATGGTCCTATAGCTTAGGGAAATGAAAATCAAAAAGACACAGCCACCCCAAAGTTTGGGACGGCTCTGTGTACAAAACCTCGTTTACGGTACAAGTTCAATATTGCAGAAAGTGAAAAATGGATGAAGAAGTTGTGGTACTTACGTACAATGCAATATCACTCAGCAATGACATCTATGTCATCAGGCCCGTAGCAGCATAATGAGTGGATTGAGGTATGATGATTCTAACTGAAAGAAGTCACACAGAAAAAGAAACATCATAAGATATCACTAATACACGGAATGTAAACTTGGCTACACAGGAACTGGATTACAAAACAGAACAGGGTCTCAATTTAGAAAACCAACTTATGCTTGCTTAAGGGGAAAGGTGAGTTGGGGTGCTGCATAAAACCAGAGATTGAAATGAGCACAGATAAAGTTCCTTAAGCCAAATATGGAATAGACAAGAGCTACTCCTTGCTCAACGAAATGGACTCAACACCCCATATTAAACGCCTAAGAATGTACCTGACTAGTAAGTATCTTAAAACCTATGGATTGCTATGTCTCCGAAAGGGAATCAAGCGTGTGTACAGGGGAATAAACGCAGCAGTGATAGGATTGGAGAGGTTTGGTGAGCAAATGAAGACCCTTTGAAGTCATATTGCATGGTACCCATTCCACGGGTCTCAACTCTCCAGGTTTAAGGGATTCTTCCTTCAGCTAAAACATGCATGTGGAACCCAGAGTATGATCAACCGTGTGATCGGGAGACGTGTTCAAATATGTCTCCGTTCTCGTCCCCTGGTACTCGGGTGCAACATTCCAGACGCTTTACTAACACTCTCCCGACTTGGAGAGTCAGTGCCTTTAACCTCCTGTTTGGCCCAGTTTGCAATTTCTGCGGAAGATGAACAGGAATAGGGAGAACCAATGAGAGACTAGCTGGAGGTGTCTGGACGGGCAAATTTAACTCTCATTTCCCACCAGGAAGAGGAATTAACCAAAGGCTCAGCGTGCCGTGCCGGAACCACATTAGGGCCTGAAGCAATCCTTCGGTGTTGTGGCCAGCTCACAAGAAAGCGAGTTGAAGAAAGGAGCTCAGGGGCACTGTAATTCACAAACCTGCAGAGTTATAAATGACAGCTATCGTCCAAAAATATACTGAAGTAAGGCTGCCAAGAGGACTTGAAAGCGGGGCAGAATTGCAGGAAACCGATTTCAGGAGGTAGACTGGAATTGCATTGAAAGCATAGGAAAAGAGGCAGAACGTCCACAATGATGCACTTGGCCAAAAAGGGCGTATGCGTTTTTTCCTGAATATATTCAGGAAAAAACGCATACGCCCTTTTTGGCCAACCAAGCAAGCTTGCAAAGGAAATCTGCACTACAATGAAGTCTCACTTCCCCCCGGTCAAAAGGGCCATCTGAAAAAAGTGTAAAATCCAGAAAGGCAGGACAGGCCATGGAGAACTGGGAGCCTTGTTATGCTGATGGGCGGGATGTAAATTGCCAACAGCCACTCGGGAGAAGTGTATGGTGTTTCCTGAAACATCTAAAAAACAAAGCAACAGAGCCTAGGGCACTTCCACTTATGGTCCTATAGCTTAGGGAAATGAAAATCAAAAAGACACAGCCACCCCAAAGTTTGGGACGGCTCTGTTTACAAGAACCTCGTTTACGGTACAAGTTCAATATCGCAGAAAGTGAAAAATGGATGAAGAAGTTGTGGTACTTACGTACAATGCAATATCACTCAGCAATGACATCTATGTCATCAGGCCCGTAGCAGCATAATGAGTGGATTCAGGTATGATGATTCTAACTGAAAGAAGTCACACAGAAAAAGAAACATCATAAGATATCACTAATACACGGAATGTAAACTTGGCTACACAGGAACTGGATTACAAAACAGAACAGGGTCTCAATTTAGAAAACCAACTTATGCTTGCTTAAGGGGAAAGGTGAGTTGGGGTGCTGCATAAAACCAGAGATTGAAATGAGCACAGATAAAGTTCCTTAAGCCAAATATGGAATAGACAAGAGCTACTCCTTGCTCAACGAAATGGACTCAACACCCCATATTAAACGCCTAAGAATGTACCTGACTAGTAAGTATCTTAAAACCTATGGATTGCTATGTCTCCGAAAGGGAATCAAGCGTGTGTACAGGGGAATAAACGCAGCAGTGATAGGATTGGAGAGGTTTGGTGAGCAAATGAAGACCCTTTGAAGTCATATTGCATGGTACCCATTCCACGGGTCTCAACTCTCCAGGTTTAAGGGATTCTTCCTTCAGCTAAAACATGCATGTGGAACCCAGAGTATGATCAACCGTGTGATCGGGAGACGTGTTCAAATATGTCTCCGTTCTCGTCCCCTGGTACTCGGGTGCAACATTCCAGACGCTTTACTAACACTCTCCCGACTTGGAGAGTCAGTGCCTTTAACCTCCTGTTTGGCCCAGTTTGCAATTTCTGCGGAAGATGAACAGGAATAGGGAGAACCAATGAGAGACTAGCTGGAGGTGTCTGGACGGGCAAATTTAACTCTCATTTCCCACCAGGAAGAGGAATTAACCAAAGGCTCAGCGTGCCGTGCCGGAACCACATTAGGGCCTGAAGCAATCCTTCGGTGTTGTGGCCAGCTCACAAGAAAGCGAGTTGAAGAAAGGAGCTCAGGGGCACTGTAATTCACAAACCTGCAGAGTTATAAATGACAGCTATCGTCCAAAAATATACTGAAGTAAGGCTGCCAAGAGGACTTGAAAGCGGGGCAGAATTGCAGGAAACCGATTTCAGGAGGTAGACTGGAATTGCATTGAAAGCATAGGAAAAGAGGCAGAACGTCCACAATGATGCACTTGGCCAAAAAGGGCGTATGCGTTTTTTCCTGAATATATTCAGGAAAAAACGCATACGCCCTTTTTGGCCAACCAAGCAAGCTTGCAAAGGAAATCTGCACTACAATGAAGTCTCACTTCCCCCCGGTCAAAAGGGCCATCTGAAAAAAGTGTAAAATCCAGAAAAGCAGGACAGGCCATGGAGAACTGGGAGCCTTGTTATGCTGATGGGCGGGATGTAAATTGCCAACAGCCACTCGGGAGAAGTGTATGGTGTTTCCTGAAACATCTAAAAAACAAAGCAACAGAGCCTAGGGCACTTCCACTTATGGTCCTATAGCTTAGGGAAATGAAAATCAAAAAGACACAGCCACCCCAAAGTTTGGGACGGCTCTGTTTACAAGAACCTCGTTTACGGTACAAGTTCAATATCGCAGAAAGTGAAAAATGGATGAAGAAGTTGTGGTACTTACGTACAATGCAATATCACTCAGCAATGACATCTATGTCATCAGGCCCGTAGCAGCATAATGAGTGGATTCAGGTATGATGATTCTAACTGAAAGAAGTCACACAGAAAAAGAAACATCATAAGATATCACTAATACACGGAATGTAAACTTGGTTACACAGGAACTGGATTACAAAACAGAACAGGGTCTCAAATTTAGAAAACCAACTTATGCTTGCTTAAGGGGAAAGGTGAGTTGGGGTGCTGCATAAAACCAGAGATTGAAATGAGCACAGATAAAGTTCCTTAAGCCAAATATGGAATAGACAAGAGCTACTCCTTGCTCAACGAAATGGACTCAACACCCCATATTAAACGCCTAAGAATGTACCTGACTAGTAAGTATCTTAAAACCTATGGATTGCTATGTCTCCGAAAGAGAATCAAGCGTGTGTACAGGGGCATAAACGCAGCAGTGATAGGATTGGAGAGGTTCCGTGAGCAAATGAAGACCCTTTGAAGTCATATTGCATGGTACCCATTCCACGGGTCTCAACTCTCCAGGTTTAAGGGATTCTTCCTTCAGCTAAAACATGCATGTGGAACCCAGAGTATGATCAACCGTGTGATCGGGAGACGTGTTCAAATATGTCTCCGTTCTTGTGCCCTGGTACTCGGGTGCAACATTCCAGACGCTTTACTAACACTCTCCCGACTTGGAGAGTCAGTGCCTTTAACCTCCTGTTTGGCCCAGTTTGCAATTTCTGCGGAACATGAACAGGAATAGGGAGAACCAATGAGAGACTAGCTGGAGGTGTCTGGACGGGCAAATTTAACTCTCATTTCCCACCAGGAAGAGGAATTAACCAAAGGCTCAGCGTGCCGTGCCGGAACCACATTAGGGCCTGAAGCAATCCTGCGGTGTTGCGGCCAGCTCACAAGAAAGCGAGTTGAAGAAAGGAGCTCAGGGGCACTGTAATTCACAAACCTGCAGAGTTATAAATGACAGCTATCGTCCAAAAATATACTGAAGTAAGGCTGCCAAGAGGACTTGAAAGCGGGGCAGAATTGCAGGAAACCGATTTCAGGAGGTAGACTGGAATTGCATTGAAAGCATAGGAAAAGAGGCAGAACGTCCACAATGATGCACTTGGCCAAAAAGGGCGTATGCGTTTTTTCCTGAATATATTCAGGAAAAAACGCATACGCCCTTTTTGGCCAACCAAGCAAGCTTGCAAAGGAAATCTGCACTACAATGAAGTCTCACTTCCCCCCGGTCAAAAGGGCCATCTGAAAAAGTGTAAAATCCAGAAAGGCAGGACAGGCCATGGAGAACTGGGAGCCTTGTTATGCTGATGGGCGGGATGTAAATTGCCAACAGCCACTGGGGAGAAGTGTATGTGTTTCCTGAAACATCTAAAAAACAAAGCAACAGAGCCTAGGGCACTTCCACTTATGGTCCTATAGCTTAGGGAAATGAAAATCAAAAAGACACAGCCACCCCAAAGTTTGGGACGGCTCTGTGTACAAAACCTCGTTTACGGTACAAGTTCAATATTGCAGAAAGTGAAAAATGGATGAAGAAGTTGTGGTACTTACGTACAATGCAATATCACTCAGCAATGACATCTATGTCATCAGGCCCGTAGCAGCATAATGAGTGGATTCAGGTATGATGATTCTAACTGAAAGAAGTCACACAGAAAAAGAAACATCATAAGATATCACTAATACACGGAATGTAAACTTGGCTACACAGGAACTGGATTACAAAACAGAACAGGGTCTCAATTTAGAAAACCAACTTATGCTTGCTTAAGGGGAAAGGTGAGTTGGGGTGCTGCATAAAACCAGAGATTGAAATGAGCACAGATAAAGTTCCTTAAGCCAAATATGGAATAGACAAGAGCTACTCCTTGCTCAACGAAATGGACTCAACACCCCATATTAAACGCCTAAGAATGTACCTGACTAGTAAGTATCTTAAAACCTATGGATTGCTATGTCTCCGAAAGGGAATCAAGCGTGTGTACAGGGGAATAAACGCAGCAGTGATAGGATTGGAGAGGTTTGGTGAGCAAATGAAGACCCTTTGAAGTCATATTGCATGGTACCCATTCCACGGGTCTCAACTCTCCAGGTTTAAGGGATTCTTCCTTCAGCTAAAACATGCATGTGGAACCCAGAGTATGATCAACCGTGTGATCGGGAGACGTGTTCAAATATGTCTCCGTTCTCGTCCCCTGGTACTCGGGTGCAACATTCCAGACGCTTTACTAACACTCTCCCGACTTGGAGAGTCAGTGCCTTTAACCTCCTGTTTGGCCCAGTTTGCAATTTCTGCGGAAGATGAACAGGAATAGGGAGAACCAATGAGAGACTAGCTGGAGGTGTCTGGACGGGCAAATTTAACTCTCATTTCCCACCAGGAAGAGGAATTAACCAAAGGCTCAGCGTGCCGTGCCGGAACCACATTAGGGCCTGAAGCAATCCTTCGGTGTTGTGGCCAGCTCACAAGAAAGCGAGTTGAAGAAAGGAGCTCAGGGGCACTGTAATTCACAAACCTGCAGAGTTATAAATGACAGCTATCGTCCAAAAATATACTGAAGTAAGGCTGCCAAGAGGACTTGAAAGCGGGGCAGAATTGCAGGAAACCGATTTCAGGAGGTAGACTGGAATTGCATTGAAAGCATAGGAAAAGAGGCAGAACGTCCACAATGATGCACTTGGCCAAAAAGGGCGTATGCGTTTTTTCCTGAATATATTCAGGAAAAAACGCATACGCCCTTTTTGGCCAACCAAGCAAGCTTGCAAAGGAAATCTGCACTACAATGAAGTCTCACTTCCCCCCGGTCAAAAGGGCCATCTGAAAAAAGTGTAAAATCCAGAAAGGCAGGACAGGCCATGGAGAACTGGGAGCCTTGTTATGCTGATGGGCGGGATGTAAATTGCCAACAGCCACTCGGGAGAAGTGTATGGTGTTTCCTGAAACATCTAAAAAACAAAGCAACAGAGCCTAGGGCACTTCCACTTATGGTCCTATAGCTTAGGGAAATGAAAATCAAAAAGACACAGCCACCCCAAAGTTTGGGACGGCTCTGTTTACAAGAACCTCGTTTACGGTACAAGTTCAATATCGCAGAAAGTGAAAAATGGATGAAGAAGTTGTGGTACTTACGTACAATGCAATATCACTCAGCAATGACATCTATGTCATCAGGCCCGTAGCAGCATAATGAGTGGATTCAGGTATGATGATTCTAACTGAAAGAAGTCACACAGAAAAAGAAACATCATAAGATATCACTAATACACGGAATGTAAACTTGGCTACACAGGAACTGGATTACAAAACAGAACAGGGTCTCAAATTTAGAAAACCAACTTATGCTTGCTTAAGGGGAAAGGTGAGTTGGGGTGCTGCATAAAACCAGAGATTGAAATGAGCACAGAGTAAGTTCCTTAAGCCAAATATGGAATAGACAAGAGCTACTCCTTGCTCAACGAAATGGACTCAACACCCCATATTAAACGCCTAAGAATGTACCTGACTAGTAAGTATCTTAAAACCTATGGATTGCTATGTCTCCGAAAGAGAATCAAGCGTGTGTACAGGGGCATAAATGCAGCAGTGATAGGATTGGAGAGGTTCGGTGAGCAAATGAAGACCCTTTGAAGTCATATTGCATGGTACCCATTCCACGGGTCTCAACTCTCCAGGTTTAAGGGATTCTTCCTTCAGCTAAAACATGCATGTGGAACCCAGAGTATGATCAACCGTGTGATCGGGAGACGTGTTCAAATATGTCTCCGTTCTCGTCCCCTGGTACTCGGGTGCAACATTCCAGACGCTTTACTAACACTCTCCCGACTTGGAGAGTCAGTGCCTTTAACCTCCTGTTTGGCCCAGTTTGCAATTTCTGCGGAAGATGAACAGGAATAGGGAGAACCAATGAGAGACTAGCTGGAGGTGTCTGGACGGGCAAATTTAACTCTCATTTCCCACCAGGAAGAGGAATTAACCAAAGGCTCAGCGTGCCGTGCCGGAACCACATTAGGGCCTGAAGCAATCCTGCGGTGTTGCGGCCAGCTCACAAGAAAGCGAGTTGAAGAAAGGAGCTCAGGGGCACTGTAATTCACAAACCTGCAGAGTTATAAATGACAGCTATCGTCCAAAAATATACTGAAGTAAGGCTGCCAAGAGGACTTGAAAGCGGGGCAGAATTGCAGGAAACCGATTTCAGGAGGTAGACTGGAATTGCATTGAAAGCATAGGAAAAGAGGCAGAACGTCCACAATGATGCACTTGGCCAAAAAGGGCGTATGCGTTTTTTCCTGAATATATTCAGGAAAAAACGCATACGCCCTTTTTGGCCAACCAAGCAAGCTTGCAAAGGAAATCTGCACTACAATGAAGTCTCACTTCCCCCCGGTCAAAAGGGCCATCTGAAAAAAGTGTAAAATCCAGAAAGGCAGGACAGGCCATGGAGAACTGGGAGCCTTGTTATGCTGATGGGCGGGATGTAAATTGCCAACAGCCACTCGGGAGAAGTGTATGGTGTTTCCTGAAACATCTAAAAAACAAAGCAACAGAGCCTAGGGCACTTCCACTTATGGTCCTATAGCTTAGGGAAATGAAAATCAAAAAGACACAGCCACCCCAAAGTTTGGGACGGCTCTGTTTACAAGAACCTCGTTTACGGTACAAGTTCAATATCGCAGAAAGTGAAAAATGGATGAAGAAGTTGTGGTACTTACGTACAATGCAATATCACTCAACAATGACATCTATGTCATCAGGCCCGTAGCAGCATAATGAGTGGATTCAGGTATGATGATTCTAACTGAAAGAAGTCACACAGAAAAAGAAACATCATAAGATATCACTAATACACGGAATGTAAACTTGGCTACACAGGAACTGGATTACCAAACAGAACAGGGTCTCAAATTTAGAAAACCAACTTATGCTTGCTTAAGGGGAAAGGTGAGTTGGGGTGCTGCATAAAACCAGAGATTGAAATGAGCACAGATAAAGTTCCTTAAGCCAAATATGGAATAGACAAGAGCTACTCCTTGCTCAACGAAATGGACTCAACACCCCATATTAAACGCCTAAGAATGTACCTGACTAGTAAGTATCTTAAAACCTATGGATTGCTATGTCTCCGAAAGAGAATCAAGCGTGTGTACAGGGGCATAAACGCAGCAGTGATAGGATTGGAGAGGTTCGGTGAGCAAATGAAGACCCTTTGAAGTCATATTGCATGGTACCCATTCCACGGGTCTCAACTCTCAAGGTTTAAGGGATTCTTCCTTCAGCTAAAACATGCATGTGGAACCCAGAGTATGATCAACCGTGTGATCGGGAGACGTGTTCAAATATGTCTCCGTTCTCGTCCCCTGGTACTCGGGTGCAACATTCCAGACGCTTTACTAACACTCTCCCGACTTGGAGAGTCAGTGCCTCTAACCTCCTGTTTGGCCCAGTTTGCAATTTCTGCGGAAGATGAACAGGAATAGGGAGAACCAATGAGAGACTAGCTGGAGGTGTCTGGACGGGCAAATTTAACTCTCATTTCCCACCAGGAAGAGGAATTAACCAAAGGCTCAGCGTGCCGTGCCGGAACCAGATTAGGGCTTGAAACAATCCTGTGGTGTTGCGGCCAACTCACAAGAAAGCAAGTTGAAGAAAGGAGCTCAGGGGCACTGTAATTCACAAACCTGCAGAGTTATAAATGACAGCTATCGTCCAAAAATATACTGAAGTAAGGCTGCCAAGAGGACTTGAAAGCGGGGCAGAATTGCAGGAAACCGATTTCAGGAGGTAGACTGGAATTGCATTGAAAGCATAGGAAAAGAGGCAGAACGTCCACAATGATGCACTTGGCCAAAAAGGGCGTATGCGTTTTTTCCTGAATATATTCAGGAAAAAACGCATACGCCCTTTTTGGCCAACCAAGCAAGCTTGCAAAGGAAATCTGCACTACAATGAAGTCTCACTTCCCCCCGGTCAAAAGGGCCATCTGAAAAAAGTGTAAAATCCAGAAAGGCAGGACAGGCCATGGAGAACTGGGAGCCTTGTTATGCTGATGGGCGGGATGTAAATTGCCAACAGTCACTAGGCAGAAGTGTATGGTGTTTCCTGAGACATCTAAAAAACAAAGCAACAGAGCCTAGGGCACTTCCACTTATGGTCCTATAGCTTAAGGAAATTAAAATCAAAAAGACACAGCTACCCCAAATTTGGGACGGCTCTGTATACAATAACCTCGTTTATGGTACAAGTTCAATATCGCAGAAAGTGAAAAATGGATGAAGAAGTTGTGGTACTTATGTACAATGCAATATCACTCAGCAATGACATCTATGTCATCAGGCCCGTAGCAGCATAATGAGTGGATTCAGGTATGATGATTCTAACTGAAAGAAGTCACACAGAAAAAGAAACATCATAAGATATCACTAATACACGGAATGTAAACTTGGCTACACAGGAACTGGATTACAAAACAGAACAGGGTCTCAAATTTAGAAAACCAACTTATGCTTGCTTAAGGGGAAAGGTGAGTTGGGGTGCTGCATAAAACCAGAGATTGAAATGAGCACAGATAAAGTTCCTTAAGCCAAATATGGAATAGACAAGAGCTACTCCTTGCTCAACGAAATGGACTCAACACCCCATATTAAACGCCTAAGAATGTACCTGACTAGTAAGTATCTTAAAACCTATGGATTGCTATGTCTCCGAAAGGGAATCAAGCGTGTGTAGAGGGGAATAACCGCAGCAGTGATAGGATTGGAGAGGTTCGGTGAGCAAATGAAGACCCTTTGAAGTCATATTGCATGGTACCCATTCCACGGGTCTCAACTCTCCAGGTTTAAGGGATTCTTCCTTCAGCTAAAACATGCATGTGGAACCCAGAGTATGATCAACCGTGTGATCGGGAGACGTGTTCAAATATGTCTCCGTTCTCGTCCCCTGGTCCTCGGGTGCAATATTCCAGACGCTTTACTAACACTCTCCCGACTTGGAGAGTCAGTGCCTTTAACCTCCTGTTTGGCCCAATTTGCAATTTCTGCGGAAGATGAACAGGAATAGGGAGAACCAATGAGAGACTAGCTGGAGGTGTCTGGACGGGCAAATTTAACTCTCATTTCCCACCAGGAAGAGGAATTAACCAAGGGCTCAGCGTGCCATGCCGGAACCAGATTAGGGCCTGAAGCAATCCTGCGGTGTTGCGGCCAGCTCACAAGAAAGCAAGTTGAAGGAAGGAGTTCAGGGGCACTGTAATTCACAAACCTGCAGAGTTATAAATGACAGCTATCGTCCAAAAATATACTGAAGTAAGGCTGCCAAGAGGACTTGAAAGCGGGGCAGAATTGCAGGAAACCGATTTCAGGAGGTAGACTGGAATTGCATTTAAAGCATAGGAAAAGAGGCAGAACGTCCACAATGATGCACTTGGCCAAAAAGGGCGTATGCGTTTTTTCCTATTCAGGAAAATACGCATACGCCCTTTTTGGCCAACCAAGCAAGCTTGCAAAGGAAATCTGCACTACAATGAAGTCTCACTTCCCCCCGGTCAAAAGGGCCATCTGAAAAAGTGTAAAATCCAGAAAGGCAGGACAGGCCATGGAGAACTGGGAGCCTTGTTATGCTGATGGGCGGGATGTAAATTGCCAACAGACACTCGGGAGAAGTGTATGGTGTTTCCTGAAACATCTAAAAAACAAAGCAACAGAGCCTAGGGCACTTCCACTTATGGTCCTATAGCTTAAGGAAATTAAAATCAAAAAGACACAGCCACCCCAAATTTGGGACGGCTCTGTATACAAGAACCTCGTTTATGATACAAGTTCAATATCGCAGAAAGTGAAAAATGGATGAAGAAGTTGTGGTACTTACGTACAATGCAATATCACTCAGCAATGACATCTATGTCATCAGGCCCGTAGCAGCATAATGAGTGGATTCAGGTATGATGATTCTAACTGAAAGAAGTCACACAGAAAAAGAAACATCATAAGATATCACTAATACACGGAATGTAAACTTGGCTACACAGGAACTGGATTACAAAACAGAACAGGGTCTCAAATTTAGAAAACCAACTTATGCTTGCTTAAGGGGAAAGGTGAGTTGGGGTGCTGCATAAAACCAGAGATTGAAATGAGCACAGATAAAGTTCCTTAAGCCAAATATGGAATAGACAAGAGCTACTCCTTGCTCAACGAAATGGACTCAACACCCCATATTAAACGCCTAAGAATGTACCTGACTAGTAAGTATCTTAAAACCTATGGATTGCTATTTCTCCGAAAGGGAATCAAGCGTGTGTACAGGGGAATAAACGCAGCAGTGATAGGATTGGAGAGGTTCGGTGAGCAAATGAAGACCCTTTGAAGTCATATTGCATGGTACCCATTCCACGGGTCTCAACTCTCCAGGTTTAAGGGATTCTTCCTTCAGCTAAAACATGCATGTGGAACCCAGAGTATGATCAACCGTGTGATCGGGAGACGTGTTCAAATATGTCTCCGTTCTCGTCCCCTGGTACTCGGGTGCAACATTCCAGACGCTTTACTAACACTCTCCCGACTTGGAGAGTCAGTGCCTTTAACCTCCTGTTTGGCCCAGTTTGCAATTTCTGCGGAAGATGAACAGGAATAGGGAGAACCAATGAGAGACTAGCTGGAGGTGTCTGGACGGGCAAATTTAACTCTCATTTCCCACCAGGAAGAGGAATTAACCAAAGGCTCAGCGTGCCGTGCCGGAACCAGATTAGGGCCTGAAGCAATCCTGCGGTGTTGCGGCCAGCTCACAAGAAAGCGAGTTGAAGAAAGGAGCTCAGGGGCACTGTAATTCACAAACCTGCAGAGTTATTAATGACAGCTATCGTCCAAAAATATACTGAAGTAAGGCTGCCAAGAGGACTCGAAAGCGGGGCAGAATTGCAGGAAACCGATTTCAGGAGGTAGACTGGAATTGCATTGAAAGCATAGGAAAAGAGGCAGAACGTCCACAATGATGCACTTGGCCAAAAAGGGCGTATGCGTTTTTTCCTGAATATATTCAGGAAAAAACGCATACGCCCTTTTTGGCCAACCAAGCAAGCTTGCAAAGGAAATCTGCACTACAATGAAGTCTCACTTCCCCCCGGTCAAAAGGGCCATCTGAAAAAGTGTAAAATCCAGAAAGGCAGGACAGGCCATGGAGAACTGGGAGCCTTGTTATGCTGATGGGCGGAATGTATATTGCCAACAGCCACTCGGGAGAAGTGTATGTGTTTCCTGAAACATCTAAAAAACAAAGCAACAGAGCCTAGGGCACTTCCACTTATGGTCCTATAGCTTAGGGAAATGAAAATCAAAAAGACACAGCCACCCCAAATTTGGGACAGCTCTGTATACAAGAACCTCGTTTATGGTACAAGTTCAATATCGCAGAAAGTGAAAAATGTATGAAGAAGTTGTGGTACTTACGTACAATGCAATATCACTCAGCAATGACATCTATGTCATCAGGCCCGTAGCAGCATAATGAGTGGATTCAGGTATGATGATTCTAACTGAAAGAAGTCACACAGAAAAAGAAACATCATAAGATATCACTAATACACGGAATGTAAACTTGGCTACACAAGGAACTGGATTACAAAACAGAACAGGGTCTCAAATTTAGAAAACCAACTTATGCTTGTTAAGGGGAAAGGTGAGTTGGGGTGCTGCATAAAACCAGAGATTGAAATGAGCACAGATAAAGTTCCTTAAGCCAAATATGGAATAGACAAGAGCTACTCCTTGCTCAACGAAATGGACTCAACACCCCATATTAAACGCCTAAGAATGTACCTGACTAGTAAGTATCTTAAAACCTATGGATTGCTATGTCTGCGAAAGGGAATCAAGCGTGTGTACAGGGGAATAAACGCAGCAGTGATAGGATTGGAGAGGTTCGGTGAGCAAATGAAGACCCTTTGAAGTCATATTGCATGGTACCCATTCCACGGGTCTCAACACTCCAGGTTTAAGGGATTCTACCTTCAGCTAAAACATGCATGTGGAACCCAGAGTATGATCAACCGTGTGATCGGGAGACGTGTTCAAATATGTCTCCGTTCTCGTCCCCTGGTACTCGGGTGCAACATTCCAGACGCTTTACTAACACTCTCCCGACTTGGAGAGTCAGTGCCTTTAACCTCCTGTTTGGCCCAGTTTGCAATTTCTGCGGAAGATGAACAGGAATAGGGAGACCCAATGAGAGACTAGCTGGAGGTGTCTGGACGGGCAAATTTAACTCTCATTTCCCACCAGGAAGAGGAATTAACCAAAGGCTCAGCGTGCCGTGCCGGAACCAGATTAGGGCCTGAAGCAATCCTGCGGTGTTGCGGCCAGCTCACAAGAAAGCGAGTTGAAGAAAGGAGCTCAGGGGCACTGTAATTCACAAACCTGCAGAGTTATAAATGACAGCTATCGTCCACAAATATACTGAAGTAAGGCTGCCAAGAGGACTTGAAAGCGAGGCAGAATTGCAGGAAACCGATTTCAGGAGGTAGACTGGAATTGCATTGAAAGCATAGGAAAAGAGGCAGAACGTCCACAATGATGCACTTGGCCAAAAAGGGCGTATGCGTTTTTTCCTGAATATATTCAGGAAAAAACGCATACGCCCTTTTTGGCCAACCAAGCAAGCTTGCAAAGGAAATCTGCACTACAATGAAGTCTCACTTCCCCCCGGTCAAAAGGGCCATCTGAAAAAAGTGTAAAATCCAGAAAGGCAGGACAGGCCATGGAGAACTGGGAGCCTTGTTATGCTGACGGCCGGGATGTAAATTGCCAACAGCCACTCGGGAGAAGTGTATGTGTTTCCTGAAACATCTAAAAAACAAAGCAACAGAGCCTAGGGCACTTCCACTTATGGTCCTATAGCTTAGGGAAATGAAAATCAAAAAGACACAGCCACCCCAAAGTTTGGGACGGCTCTGTTTACAAGAACCTCGTTTACGGTACAAGTTCAATATCACAGAAAGTGAAAAATGGATGAAGAAGTTGTGGTACTTACGTACAATGCAATATCACTCAGCAATGACATCTATGTCATCAGGCCCGTAGCAGCATAATGAGTGGATTCAGGTATGATGATTCTAACTGAAAGAAGTCACACAGAAAAAGAAACATCATAAGATATCACTAAAACACGCAATGTAAACATGGCTACACAGGAACTGGATTACAAAACAGAACAGGGTCTCAAATTTAGAAAACCAACTTATGCTTGCTTAAGGGGAAAGGTGAGTTGGGGTGCTGCATAAAACCAGAGATTGAAATGAGCACAGATAAAGTTCCTTAAGCCAAATATGGAATAGACAAGAGCTACTCCTTGCTCAACGAAATGGACTTAACACCCCATATTAAACGCCTAAGAATGTACCTGACTAGTAAGTATCTTAAAACCTATGGATTGCTATGTCTCCGAAAGGGAATCAAGCGTGTGTAGAGCGGAATAAATGCAGCAGTGATAGGATTGGAGAGGTTTGGTGAGCAAATGAAGACCCTTTGAAGTCATATTGCATGGTACCCATTCCACGGGTCTCAACTCTCCAGGTTTAAGGGATTCTTCCTTCAGCTAAAACATGCATGTGGAACCCAGAGTATGATCAACCGTGTGATCGGGAGACGTCTTCAAATATGTCTCCGTTCTCGTTCCCTGGTCCTCGGGTGCAATATTCCAGACGCTTTACTAACACTCTCCCGACTTGGAGAGTCAGTGCCTTTAACCTCCTGTTTGGCCCAGTTTGCAATTTCTGCGGAAGATGAACAGCAATAGGGAGAACCAATGAGAGACTAGCTGGAGGTGTCTGGACGGGCAAATTTAACTCTCATTTCCCACCAGGAAGAGGAATTAACCAAAGGCTCAGCGTGCCGTGCCGGAACCACATTAGGGCCTGAAGCAATCCTGTGGTGTTGCGGCCAGCTCACAAGAAAGCGAGTTGAAGAAAGGAGCTCAGGGGCACTGTAATTCACAAACCTGCAGAGTTATAAATGACAGCTATCGTCCAAAAATATACTGAAGTAAGGCTGCCAAGAGGACTTGAAAGCGGGGCAGAATTGCAGGAAACCGATTTCAGGAGGTAGACTGGAATTGCATTTAAAGCATAGGAAAAGAGGCAGAACGTCCACAATGATGCACTTGGCCAAAAAGTGCGTATGCGTTTTTTCCTGAATATATTCAGGAAAAAACGCATGCGCCCTTTTTGGCCAACCAAGCAAGCTTGCAAAGGAAATCTGCACTACAATGAAGTCTCACTTCCCCCCGGTCAAAAGGGCCATCTGAAAAAAGTGTAAAATCCAGAAAGGCAGGACAGGCCATGGAGAACTGGGAGCCTTGTTATGCTGATGGGCGGGATGTAAATTTCCAACAGCCACTCGGGAGAAGTGTATGGTGTTTCCTGAAACATCTAAAAAACAAAGCAACGAGCCTAGGGCACTTCCACTTATGGTCCTATAGATTAGGGAAATGAAAATCAAAAAGACACAGCCACCCCAAAGTTTGGGACGGCTCTGTTTACAAGAACCTCGTTAACGGTACAAGTTCAATATCGCAGAAAGTGAAAAATGGATGAAGAAGTTGTGGTACTTACGTACAATGCAATATCACTCAGTACTGACATCTATGTCATCAGGCCCGTAGCAGCATAATGAGTGGATTCAGGTATGATGATTCTAACTGAAATAAGTCACACAGAAAAAGAAACATCATAAGATATCACTAATACACGGAATGTAAACTTGGCTACACAGGAACTGGATTACAAAACAGAACAGGGTCTCAAATTTAGAAAACCAACTTATGCTTGCTTAAGGGGAAAGGTGAGTTGGGGTGCTGCATAAAACCAGAGATTGAAATGAGCACAGATAAAGTTCCTTAAGCCAAATATGGAATAGACAAGAGCTACTCCTTGCTCAACGAAATGGACTCAACACCCCATATTAAACGCCTAAGAATGTACCTGACTAGTAAGTATCTTAAAACCTATGGATTGGTATGTCTCCGAAAGAGAATCAAGCGTGTGTACAGGGGCATAAACGCAGCAGTGATAGGATTGGAGAGGTTCGGTGAGCAAATGAAGACCCTTTGAAGACATATTGCATGGTACCCATTCCACGGGTCTCAACTCTCCAGGTTTAAGGGATTCTTCCTTCAGCTAAAACATGCATGTGGAACCCAGAGTATGATCAACCGTGTGATCGGGAGACGTGTTCAAATATGTCTCCGTTCTCGTCCCCTGGTACTCGGGTGCAACATTCCAGAGGCTTTACTAACACTCTCCCGACTTGGAGAGTCAGTGCCTTTAACCTCCTGTTTGGCCCAGTTTGCAATTTCTGCGGAAGATGAACAGGAATAGGGAGAACCAATGAGAGACTAGCTGGAGGTGTCTGGACGGGCAAATTTAACTCTCATTTCCCACCAGGAAGAGGAATTAACCAAAGGCTCAGCGTGCCGTGCCGGAACCAGATTAGGGCCTGAAGCAATCCTGCGGTGTTGCGGCCAGCTCACAAGAAAGCGAGTTGAAGAAAGGAGCTCAGGGGCACTGTAATTCACAAACCTGCAGAGTTATAAGTGACAGCTATCGTCCAAAAATATACTGAAGTAAGGCTGCCAAGAGGACTTGAAAACGGGGCAGAATTGCAGGAAACCGATTTCAGGAGGTAGACTGGAATTGCATTGAAAGCATAGGAAAAGAGGCAGAACGTCCACAATGATGCACTTGGCCAAAAAGGGCGTATGCGTTTTTTCCTGAATATATTCAGGAAAAAACGCATACGCCCTTTTTGGCCAACCAAGCAAGCTTGCAAAGGAAATCTGCACTACAATGAAGTCTCACTTCCCCCCGGTCAAAAGGGCCATCTGAAAAAAGTGTAAAATCCAGAAAGGCAGGACAGGCCATGGAGAACTGGGAGCCTTGTTATGCTGATGGGCGGGATGTAAATTGCCAACAGCCACTCGGGAGAAGTGTATGGTGTTTCCTGAAACATCTAAAAAACAAAGCAACAGAGCCTAGGGCACTTCCACTTATGGTCCTATAGCTTAGGGAAATGAAAATCAAAAAGACACAGCCACCCCAAAGTTTGGGACGGCTCTGTTTACAAGAACCTCATTTACGGTACAAGTTCAATATCGCAGAAAGTGAAAAATGGATGAAGAAGTTGTGGTATTTACGTACAATGCAATATCACTCAGCAATGACATCTATGTCATCAGGCCCGTAGCAGCATAATGAGTGGATTCAGGTATGATGATTCTAACTGAAAGAAGTCACACAGAAAAAGAAACATCATAAGATATCACTAATACACGGAATGTAAACTTGGCTACACAGGAACTGGATTACAAAACAGAACAGGGTCTCAAATTTAGAAAACCAACTTATGCTTGCTTAAGGGGAAAGGTGAGTTGGGGTGCTGCATAAAACCAGAGATTGAAATGAGCACAGATAAAGTTCCTTAAGCCAAATATGGAATAGACAAGAGCTACTCCTTGCTCAACGAAATGGACTCAACACCCCATATTAAACGCCTAAGAATGTACCTGACTAGTAAGTATCTTAAAACCTATGGATTGCTATGTCTCCGAAAGAGAATCAAGCGTGTGTACAGGGGCATAAACGCAGCAGTGATAGGATTGGAGAGGTTCGGTGAGCAAATGAAGACCCTTTGAAGTCATATTGCATGGTACCCATTCCACGGGTCTCAACTCTCCAGGTTTAAGGGATTCTTCCTTCAGCTAAAACATGCATGTGGAACCCAGAGTATGATCAACCGTGTGATCGGGAGACGTGTTCAAATATGTCTCCGTTCTCGTCCCCTGGTACTCGGGTGCAACATTCCAGAAGCTTTACTAACACTCTCCCGACTTGGAGAGTCAGTGCCTTTAACCTCCTGTTTGGCCCAGTTTGCAATTTCTGCGGAAGATGAACAGGAATAGGGAGAACCAATGAGAGACTAGCTGGAGGTGTCTGGACGGGCAAATTTAACTCTCATTTCCCACCAGGAAGAGGAATTAACCACAGGCTCAGCGTGCCGTGCCGGAACCACATTAGGGCCTGAAGCAATCCTGTGGTGTTGCGGCCAGCTCACAAGAAAGCGAGTTGAAGAAAGGAGCTCAGGGGCACTGTAATTCACAAACCTGCAGAGTTATAAGTGACAGCTATCGTCCAAAAATATACTGAAGTAAGGCTGCCAAGAGGACTTGAAAGCGGGGCCGAATTGCAGGAAACCGATTTCAGGAGGTAGACTGGAATTGCATTGAAAGCATAGGAAAAGAGGCAGAACGTCCACAATGATGCACTTGGCCAAAAAGGGCGTATGCGTTTTTTCCTGAATATATTCAGGAAAAAACGCATACGCCCTTTTTGGCCAACCAAGCAAGCTTGCAAAGGAAATCTGCACTACAATGAAGTCTCACTTCCCCCCGGTCAAAAGGGCCATCTGAAAAAAGTGTAAAATCCAGAAAGGCAGGACAGGCCATGGAGAACTGGGAGCCTTGTTATGCTGATGGGCGGGATGTAAATTGCCAACAGCCACTCGGGAGAAGTGTTTGGTGTTTCCTGAAACATCTAAAAAACAAAGCAACAGAGCCTAGGGCACTTCCACTTATGGTCCTATAGCTTAGGGAAATGAAAATCAAAAAGACACAGCCACCCCAAAGTTTGGGACGGCTCTGTTTACAAGAACCTCGTTTACGGTACAAGTTTAATATCGCAGAAAGTGAAAAATGGATGAAGAAGTTGTGGTACTTACGTACAATGCAATATCACTCAGCAATGACATCTATGTCATCAGGCCCGTAGCAGCATAATGAGTGGATTCAGGTATGATGATTCTAACTGAAAGAAGTCACACAGAAAAAGAAACATCATAAGATATCACTAATACACGGAATGTAAACTTGGCTACACAGGAACTGGATTACAAAACAGAACAGGGTCTCAAATTTAGAAAACCAACTTATGCTTGCTAAAGGGGAAAGGTGAGTTGGGGTGCTGCATAAAACCAGAGATTGAAATGAGCACAGATAAAGTTCCTTAAGCCAAATATGGAATAGACAAGAGCTACTCCTTGCTCAACGAAATGGACTCAACACCCCATATTAAACGCCTAAGAATGTACCTGACTAGTAAGTATCTTAAAACCTATGGATTGCTATGTCTCCGAAAGAGAATCAAGCGTGTGTACAGGGGCATAAACGCAGCAGTGATAGGATTGGAGAGGTTCGGTGAGCAAATGAAGACCCTTTGAAGTCATATTGCATGGTACCCATTCCACGGGTCTCAACTCTCCAGGTTTAAGGGATTCTTCCTTCAGCTAAAACATGCATGTGGAACCCAGAGTATGATCAACCGTGTGATCGGGAGACGTGTTCAAATATGTCTCCGTTCTCGTCCCCTGGTACTCGGGTGCAACATTCCAGATGCTTTACTAACACTCTCCCGACTTGGAGAGTCAGTGCCTTTAACCTCCTGTTTGGCCCAGTCTGCAATTTCTGCGGAAGATGAACAGGAATAGGGAGAACCAATGAGAGACTAGCTGGAGGTGTCTGGACGGGCAAATTTAACTCTCATTTCCCACCAGGAAGAGGAATTAACCAAAGGCTCAGCGTGCCGTGCCGGAACCAGATTAGGGCCTGAAGCAATCCTTCGGTGTTGCGGCCAGCTCACAAGAAAACGAGTTGAAGAAAGGAGCTCAGGGGCACTGTAATTCACAAATCTGCAGAGTTACAAATGACAGCTATCGTCCAAAAATATACTGAAGTAAGGCTGCCAAGAGGACTTGAAAGCGGGGCAGAATTGCAGGAAACCGATTTCAGGAGGTAGACTGGAATTGCATTGAAAGCATAGGAAAAGAGGCAGAACGTCCACAATGATGCACTTGGCCAAAAAGGGCGTATGCGTTTTTTCCTGAATATATTCAGGAAAAAACGCATACGCCCTTTTTGGCCAACCAAGCAAGCTTGCAAAGGAAATCTGCACTACAATGAAGTCTCACTTCCCCCCGGTCAAAAGGGCCATCTGAAAAAAGTGTAAAATCCAGAAAGGCAGGACAGGCCATGGAGAACTGGGAGCCTTGTTATGCTGATGGGCGGGATGTAAATTGCCAACAGCCACTCGGGAGAAGTGTATGGTGTTTCCTGAAACATCTAAAAAACAAAGCAACAGAGCCTAGGGCACTTCCACTTATGGTCCTATAGCTTAGGGAAATGAAAATCAAAAAGACACAGCCACCCCAAAGTTTGGGACGGCTCTGTTTACAAGAACCTCGTTTACGGTACAAGTTCAATATCACAGAAAGTGAAAAATGGATGAAGAAGTTGTGGTACTTACGTACAATGCAATATCACTCAGCAATGACATCTATGTCATCAGGCCCGTAGCAGCATAATGAGTGGATTCAGGTATGATGATTCTAACTGAAAGAAGTCACACAGAAAAAGAAACATCATAAGATATCACTAATACACGCAATGTAATCATGGCTACACAGGAACTGCATTACAAAACAGAACAGGGTCTCAAATTTAGAAAACCAACTTATGCTTGCTTAAGGGGAAAGGTGAGTTGGGGTGCTGCATAAAACCAGAGATTGAAATGAGCACAGATAAAGTTCCTTAAGCCAAATATGGAATAGACAAGAGCTACTCCTTGCTCAACGAAATGGACTTAACACCCCATATTAAACGCCTAAGAATGTACCTGACTAGTAAGTATCTTAAAACCTATGGATTGCTATGTCTCCGAAAGGGAATCAAGCGTGTGTAGAGCGGAATAAATGCAGCAGTGATAGGATTGGAGAGGTTCGGTGAGCAAATGAAGACCCTTTGAAGTCATATTGCATGGTACCCATACCACGGGTCTCAACTCTCCAGGTTTAAGGGATTCTTCCTTCAGCTAAAACATGCATGTGGAACCCAGAGTATGATCAACCGTGTGATCGGGAGACGTGTTCAAATATGTCTCCGTTCTCGTCCCCTGGTACTCGGGTGCAATATTCCAGACGCTTTACTAACACTCTCCCGACTTGGAGAGTCAGTGCCTTTAACCTCCTGTTTGGCCCAGTTTGCAATTTCTGCGGAAGATGAACAGGAATAGGGAGAACCAATGAGAGACTAGCTGGAGGTGTCTGGACGGGCAAATTTAACTCTCATTTCCCACCAGGAAGAGGAATTAACCACAGGCTCAGCGTGCCGTGCCGGAACCACATTAGGGCCTGAAGCAATCCTGTGGTGTTGCGGCCAGCTCACAAGAAAGCGAGTTGAAGAAAGGAGCTCAGGGGCACTGTAATTCACAAACCTGCAGAGTTATAAGTGACAGCTATCGTCCAAAAATATACTGAAGTAAGGCTGCCAAGAGGACTTGAAAGCGGGGCCGAATTGCAGGAAACCGATTTCAGGAGGTAGACTGGAATTGCATTGAAAGCATAGGAAAAGAGGCAGAACGTCCACAATGATGCACTTGGCCAAAAAGGGCGTATGCGTTTTTTCCTGAATATATTCAGGAA
This sequence comes from Globicephala melas, assembly GCF_963455315.2. Lineage (NCBI taxonomy): Eukaryota > Metazoa > Chordata > Mammalia > Artiodactyla > Delphinidae > Globicephala > Globicephala melas. The sequence goes on along the minus strand of NW_027207246.1, from coordinate 1,158,182 downwards.
AAAACGCATACGCCCTTTTTGGCCAACCAAGCAAGCTTGCAAAGGAAATCTGCACTACAATGAAGTCTCACTTCCCCCCGGTCAAAAGGGCCATCTGAAAAAAGTGTAAAATCCAGAAAGGCAGGACAGGCCATGGAGAACTGGGAGCCTTGTTATGCTGATGGGCGGGATGTAAATTGCCAACAGCCACTCGGGAGAAGTGTATGGTGTTTCCTGAAACATCTAAAAAACAAAGCAACAGAGCCTAGGGCACTTCCACTTATGGTCCTATAGCTTAGGGAAATGAAAATCAAAAAGACACAGCCACCCCAAAGTTTGGGACGGCTCTGTTTACAAGAACCTCGTTTACGGTACAAGTTCAATATCGCAGAAAGTGAAAAATGGATGAAGAAGTTGTGGTACTTACGTACAATGCAATATCACTCAGCAATGACATCTATGTCATCAGGCCCGTAGCAGCATAATGAGTGGATTCAGGTATGATGATTCTAACTGAAAGAAGTCACACAGAAAAAGAAACATCATAAGATATCACTAATACACGGAATGTAAACTTGGCTACACAGGAACTGGATTACAAAACAGAACAGGGTCTCAAATTTAGAAAACCAACTTATGCTTGCTTAAGGGGAAAGGTGAGTTGGGGTGCTGCATAAAACCAGAGATTGAAATGAGCACAGATAAAGTTCCTTAAGCCAAATATGGAATAGACAAGAGCTACTCCTTGCTCAACGAAATGGACTCAACAAGCCATATTAAACGCCTAAGAATGTACCTGACTAGTAAGTATCTTAAAACCTATGGATTGCTATGTCTCCGAAAGAGAATCAAGCGTGTGTACAGGGGCATAAACGCAGCAGTGATAGGATTGGAGAGGTTCGGTGAGCAAATGAAGACCCTTTGAAGTCATATTGCATGGTACCCATTCCACGGGTCTCAACTCTCCAGGTTTAAGGGATTCTTCCTTCAGCTAAAACATGCATGTGGAACCCAGAGTATGATCAACCGTGTGATCGGGAGACGTGTTCAAATATGTCTCCGTTCTCGTCCCCTGGTACTCGGGTGCAACATTCCAGATGCTTTACTAACACTCTCCCGACTTGGAGAGTCAGTGCCTTTAACCTCCTGTTTGGCCCAGTCTGCAATTTCTGCGGAAGATGAACAGGAATAGGGAGAACCAATGAGAGACTAGCTGGAGGTGTCTGGACGGGCAAATTTAACTCTCATTTCCCACCAGGAAGAGGAATTAACCAAAGGCTCAGCGTGCCGTGCCGGAACCAGATTAGGGCCTGAAGCAATCCTTCGGTGTTGCGGCCAGCTCACAAGAAAGCGAGTTGAAGAAAGGAGCTCAGGGGCACTGTAATTCACAAATCTGCAGAGTTACAAATGACAGCTATCGTCCAAAAATATACTGAAGTAAGGCTGCCAAGAGGACTTGAAAGCGGGGCAGAATTGCAGGAAACCGATTTCAGGAGGTAGACTGGAATTGCATTGAAAGCATAGGAAAAGAGGCAGAACGTCCACAATGATGCACTTGGCCAAAAAGGGCGTATGCGTTTTTTCCTGAATATATTCAGGAAAAAACGCATACGCCCTTTTTGGCCAACCAAGCAAGCTTGCAAAGGAAATCTGCACTACAATGAAGTCTCACTTCCCCCCGGTCAAAAGGGCCATCTGAAAAAAGTGTAAAATCCAGAAAGGCAGGACAGGCCATGGAGAACTGGGAGCCTTGTTATGCTGATGGGCGGGATGTAAATTGCCAACAGCCACTCGGGAGAAGTGTATGGTGTTTCCTGAAACATCTAAAAAACAAAGCAACAGAGCCTAGGGCACTTCCACTTATGGTCCTATAGCTTAGGGAAATGAAAATCAAAAAGACACAGCCACCCCAAAGTTTGGGACGGCTCTGTTTACAAGAACCTCGTTTACGGTACAAGTTCAATATCACAGAAAGTGAAAAATGGATGAAGAAGTTGTGGTACTTACGTACAATGCAATATCACTCAGCAATGACATCTATGTCATCAGGCCCGTAGCAGCATAATGAGTGGATTCAGGTATGATGATTCTAACTGAAAGAAGTCACACAGAAAAAGAAACATCATAAGATATCACTAATACACGCAATGTAATCATGGCTACACAGGAACTGCATTACAAAACAGAACAGGGTCTCAAATTTAGAAAACCAACTTATGCTTGCTTAAGGGGAAAGGTGAGTTGGGGTGCTGCATAAAACCAGAGATTGAAATGAGCACAGATAAAGTTCCTTAAGCCAAATATGGAATAGACAAGAGCTACTCCTTGCTCAACGAAATGGACTTAACACCCCATATTAAACGCCTAAGAATGTACCTGACTAGTAAGTATCTTAAAACCTATGGATTGCTATGTCTCCGAAAGGGAATCAAGCGTGTGTAGAGCGGAATAAATGCAGCAGTGATAGGATTGGAGAGGTTCGGTGAGCAAATGAAGACCCTTTGAAGTCATATTGCATGGTACCCATTCCACGGGTCTCAACTCTCCAGGTTTAAGGGATTCTTCCTTCAGCTAAAACATGCATGTGGAACCCAGAGTATGATCAACCGTGTGATCGGGAGACGTGTTCAAATATGTCTCCGTTCTCGTCCCCTGGTACTCGGGTGCAATATTCCAGACGCTTTACTAACACTCTCCCGACTTGGAGAGTCAGTGCCTTTAACCTCCTGTTTGGCCCAGTTTGCAATTTCTGCGGAAGATGAACAGGAATAGGGAGAACCAATGAGAGACTAGCTGGAGGTGTCTGGACGGGCAAATTTAACTCTCATTTCCCACCAGGAAGAGGAATTAACCAAAGGCTCAGCGTGCCATGCCGGAACCACATTAGGGCCTGAAGCAATCCTGTGGTGTTGCGGCCAGCTCACAAGAAAGCGAGTTGAAGAAAGGAGCTCAGGGGCACTGTAATTCACAAACCTGCAGAGTTATAAATGACAGCTATCGTCCAAAAATATACTGAAGTAAGGCTGCCAAGAGGACTTGAAAGCGGGGCAGAATTGCAGGAAACCGATTTCAGGAGGTAGACTGGAATTGCATTGAAAGCATAGGAAAAGAGGCAGAACGTCCACAATGATGCACTTGGCCAAAAAGGGCGTATGCGTTTTTTCCTGAATATATTCAGGAAAAAACGCATACGCCCTTTTTGGCCAACCAAGCAAGCTTGCAAAGGAAATCTGCACTACAATGAAGTCTCACTTCCCCCCGGTCAAAAGGGCCATCTGAAAAAAGTGTAAAATCCAGAAAGGCAGGACAGGCCATGGAGAACTGGGAGCCTTGTTATGCTGACGGCCGGGATGTAAATTGCCAACAGCCACTCGGGAGAAGTGTATGTGTTTCCTGAAACATCTAAAAAACAAAGCAACAGAGCCTAGGGCACTTCCACTTATGGTCCTATAGCTTAGGGAAATGAAAATCAAAAAGACACAGCCACCCCAAAGTTTGGGACGGCTCTGTTTACAAGAACCTCGTTTACGGTACAAGTTCAATATCGCAGAAAGTGAAAAATGGATGAAGAAGTTGTGGTACTTACGTACAATGCAATATCACTCAGCAATGACATCTATGTCATCAGGCCCGTAGCAGCATAATGAGTGGATTCAGGTATGATGATTCTAACTGAAAGAAGTCACACAGAAAAAGAAACATCATAAGATATCACTAATACACGGAATGTAAACATGGCTACACAGGAACTGGATTACAAAACAGAACAGGGTCTCAAATTTAGAAAACCAACTTATGCTTGCTTAAGGGGAAAGGTGAGTTGGGGTGCTGCATAAAACCAGAGATTGAAATGAGCACAGATAAAGTTCCTTAAGCCAAATATGGAATAGACAAGAGCTACTCCTTGCTCAACGAAATGGACTCAACACCCCATATTAAACGCCTAAGAATGTACCTGACTAGTAAGTATCTTAAAACCTATGGATTGCTATGTCTCCGAAAGAGAATCAAGCGTGTGTACAGGGGCATAAACGCAGCAGTGATAGGATTGGAGAGGTTCGGTGAGCAAATGAAGACCCTTTGAAGTCATATTGCATGGTACCCATTCCACGGGTCTCAACTCTCCAGGTTTAAGGGATTCTTCCTTCAGCTAAAACATGCATGTGGAACCCAGAGTATGATCAACCGTGTGATCGGGAGACGTGTTCAAATATGTCTCCGTTCTCGTCCCCTGGTACTCGGGTGCAACATTCCAGAAGCTTTACTAACACTCTCCCGACTTGGAGAGTCAGTGCCTTTAACCTCCTGTTTGGCCCAGTTTGCAATTTCTGCGGAAGATGAACAGGAATAGGGAGAACCAATGAGAGACTAGCTGGAGGTGTCTGGACGGGCAAATTTAACTCTCATTTCCCACCAGGAAGAGGAATTAACCACAGGCTCAGCGTGCCGTGCCGGAACCAGATTAGGGCCTGAAGCAATCCTGTGGTGTTGCGGCCAGCTCACAAGAAAGCGAGTTGAAGAAAGGAGCTCAGGGGCACTGTAATTCACAAACCTGCAGAGTTATAAGTGACAGCTATCGTCCAAAAATATACTGAAGTAAGGCTGCCAAGAGGACTTGAAAGCGGGGCAGAATTGCAGGAAACCGATTTCAGGAGGTAGACTGGAATTGCATTGAAAGCATAGGAAAAGAGGCAGAACGTCCACAATGATGCACTTGGCCAAAAAGTGCGTATGCGTTTTTTCCTGAATATATTCAGGAAAAAACGCATACGCCCTTTTTGGCCAACCAAGCAAGCTTGCAAAGGAAATCTGCACTACAATGAAGTCTCACTTCCCCCCGGTCAAAAGGGCCATCTGAAAAAAGTGTAAAATCCAGAAAGGCAGGACAGGCCATGGAGAACTGGGAGCCTTGTTATGCTGATGGGTGGGATGTAAATTGCCAACAGCCACTCGTGAGAAGTGTATGGTGTTTCCTGAAACATCTAAAAAACAAAGCAACAGAGCCTAGGGCACTTCCACTTATGGTCCTATAGCTTAGGGAAATGAAAATCAAAAAGACACAGCCACCCCAATGTTTGGGATGGCTCTGTTTACAAGAACCTCGTTTACGGTACAAGTTCAATATCGCAGAAAGTGAAAAATGGATGAAGAAGTTGTGGTACTTACGTACAATGCAATATCACTCAGCAATGACATCTATGTCATCAGGCCCGTAGCAGCATAATGAGTGGATTCAGGTATGATGATTCTAACTGAAAGAAGTCACACAGAAAAAGAAACATCATAAGATATCACTAATACACGGAATGTAAACTTGGCTACACAGGAACTGGATTACCAAACAGAACAGGGTCTCAAATTTAGAAAACCAACTTATGCTTGCTTAAGGGGAAAGGTGAGTTGGGGTGCTGCATAAAACCAGAGATTGAAATGAGCACAGATAAAGTTCCTTAAGCCAAATATGGAATAGACAAGAGCTACTCCTTGCTCAACGAAATGGACTCAACACCCCATATTAAACGCCTAAGAATGTACCTGACTAGTAAGTATCTTAAAACCTATGGATTGCTATGTCTCCGAAAGAGAATCAAGCGTGTGTACAGGGGCATAAACGCAGCAGTGATAGGATTGGAGAGGTTCGGTGAGCAAATGAAGACCCTTTGAAGTCATATTGCATGGTACCCATTCCACGGGTCTCAACTCTCCAGGTTTAAGGGATTCTTCCTTCAGCTAAAACATGCATGTGGAACCCAGAGTATGATCAACCGTGTGATCGGGAGACGTGTTCAAATATGTCTCCGTTCTCGTCCCCTGGTACTCGGGTGCAACATTCCAGACGCTTTACTAACACTCTCCCGACTTGGAGAGTCAGTGCCTTTAACCTCCTGTTTGGCCCAGTTTGCAATTTCTGCGGAAGATGAACAGGAATAGGGAGAACCAATGAGAGACTAGCTGGAGGTGTCTGGACGGGCAAATTTAACTCTCATTTCCCACCAGGAAGAGGAATTAACCAAAGGCTCAGCGTGCCGTGCCGGAACCAGATTAGGGCCTGAAGCAATCCTGCGGTGTTGCGGCCAGCTCACAAGAAAGCGAGTTGAAGAAAGGAGCTCAGGGGCACTGTAATTCACAAACCTGCAGAGTTATAAATGACAGCTATCGTCCAAAAATATACTGAAGTAAGGCTGCCAAGAGGACTTGAAAGCGGGGCAGAATTGCAGGAAACCGATTTCAGGAGGTAGACTGGAATTGCATTGAAAGCATAGGAAAAGAGGCAGAACGTCCACAATGATGCACTTGGCCAAAAAGGGCGTATGCGTTTTTTCCTGAATATATTCAGGAAAAAACGCATACGCCCTTTTTGGCCAACCAAGCAAGCTTGCAAAGGAAATCTGCACTACAATGAAGTCTCACTTCCCCCCGGTCAAAAGGGCCATCTGAAAAAAGTGTAAAATCCAGAAAGGCAGGACAGGCCATGGAGAACTGGGAGCCTTGTTATGCTGATGGGCGGGATGTAAATTGCCAACAGCCACTCGGGAGAAGTGTATGGTGTTTCCTGAAACATCTAAAAAACAAAGCAACAGAGCCTAGGGCACTTCCACTTATGGTCCTATAGCTTAGGGAAATGAAAATCAAAAAGACACAGCCACCCCAAAGTTTGGGACGGCTCTGTTTACAAGAACCTCGTTTACGGTACAAGTTCAATATCGCAGAAAGTGAAAAATGGATGAAGAAGTTGTGGTACTTACGTACAATGCAATATCACTCAGCAATGACATCTATGTCATCAGGCCCGTAGCAGCATAATGAGTGGATTCAGGTATGATGATTCTAACTGAAAGAAGTCACACAGAAAAAGAAACATCATAAGATATCACTAATACACGGAATGTAAACTTGGCTACACAGGAACTGGATTACAAAACAGAACAGGGTCTCAAATTTAGAAAACCAACTTATGCTTGCTTAAGGGGAAAGGTGAGTTGGGGTGCTGCATAAAACCAGAGATTGAAATGAGCACAGATAAAGTTCCTTAAGCCAAATATGGAATAGACAAGAGCTACTCCTTGCTCAACGAAATGGACTCAACACCCCATATTAAACGCCTAAGAATGTACCTGACTAGTAAGTATCTTAAAACCTATGGATTGCTATGTCTCCGAAAGAGAATCAAGCGTGTGTACAGGGGCATAAACGCAGCAGTGATAGGATTGGAGAGGTTCGGTGAGCAAATGAAGACCCTTTGAAGTCATATTGCATGGTACCCATTCCACGGGTCTCAACTCTCCAGGTTTAAGGGATTCTTCCTTCAGCTAAAACATGCATGTGGAACCCAGAGTATGATCAACCGTGTGATCGGGAGACGTGTTCAAATATGTCTCCGTTCTCGTCCCCTGGTACTCGGGTGCAACATTCCAGATGCTTTACTAACACTCTCCCGACTTGGAGAGTCAGTGCCTTTAACCTCCTGTTTGGCCCAGTCTGCAATTTCTGCGGAAGATGAACAGGAATAGGGAGAACCAATGAGAGACTAGCTGGAGGTGTCTGGACGGGCAAATTTAACTCTCATTTCCCACCAGGAAGAGGAATTAACCAAAGGCTCAGCGTGCCGTGCCGGAACCAGATTAGGGCCTGAAGCAATCCTGCGGTGTTGTGGCCAGCTCACAAGAAAGCGAGTTGAAGAAAGTAGCTCAGGGGCACTGTAATTCACAAACCTGCAGAGTTATAAATGACAGATATCGTCCAAAAATATACTGAAGTAAGGCTGCCAAGAGGACTTGAAAGCGGGGCAGAGTTGCAGGAAACCGATTTCAGGAGGTAGACTGGAATTGCATTTAAAGCATAGGAAAAGAGGCAGAACGTCCACAATGATGCACTTGGCCAAAAAGGGCGTATGCGTTTTTTCCTGAATATATTCAGGAAAAAACGCATACGCACTTTTTGGCCAACCAAGCAAGCTTGCAAAGGAAATCTGCACTACAATGAAGTCTCACTTTCCCCTGGTCAAAAGGGCCATCTGAAAAAAGTGTAAAATCCAGAAAGGCAGGACAGGCCATGGAGAACTGGGAGCCTTGTTATGCTGATGGGTGGGATGTAAATTGCCAACAGCCACTCGGGAGAAGTGTATGGTGTTTCCTGAAACATCTAAAAAACAAAGCAACACAGCCTAGGGCACTTCCACTTATGGTCCTATAGCTTAGGGAAATGAAAATCAAAAAGACACAGCCACCCCAAAGTTTGGGACGGCTCTGTTTACAAGAACCTCGTTTACGGTACAAGTTCAATATCGCAGAAAGTGAAAAATGGATGAAGAAGCTGTGGTACTAACGTACAATGCAATATCACTCAGCAATGACATCTATGTCATCAGGCCCGTAGCAGCATAATGAGAGGATTCAGGTATGATGATTCTACCTGAAATAAGTCACGCAGAAAAAGAAACATCATAAGATATCACTAATACACGGAATGTAAACTTGGCTACACAGGAACTGGATTACAAAACAGAACAGGGTCTCAAATTTAGAAAACCAACTTATGCTTGCTTAAGGGGAAAGGTGAGTTGGGGTGCTGCATAAAACCAGAGATTGAAATGAGCACAGAGTAAGTTCCTTAAGCCAAATATGGAATAGACAAGAGCTACTCCTTGCTCAACGAAATGGACTCAACACCCCATATTAAACGCCTAAGAATGTAGTGACTAGTAAGTATCTTAAAACCTATGGATTGCTATGTCTCTGAAAGAGAATCAAGCGTGTGTACAGGGGAATAAACGCAGCAGTGATAGGATTGGAGAGGTTCGGAGAGCAAATGAAGACCCTTTGAAGTCATATTGCATGGTATCCATTCCACGGGTCTCAACTCTCCAGGTTTAAGGGATTCTTCCTTCAGCTAAAACATGCATGTGGAACCCAGAGTATGATCAACCCTGTGATCGGGAGACGTCTTCAAATATGTCTCCGTTCTCGACCCCTGGTCCTCGGGTGCAACATTCCATACTCTTTACTAACACTCTCCCGACTTGGAGAGTCAGTGCCTTTAACCTCCTGTTTGGCCCAGTTTGCAATTTCTGCGGAAGATGAACAGGAATAGGGAGAACCAATGAGAGACTAGCTGGAGGTGTCTGGACGGGCAAATTTAACTCTCATTTCCCACCAGGAAGAGCAAATAACCAAAGGCTCAGCGTGCCGTGCCGGAACCAGATTAGGGCCTGAAGCAATCCTGTGGTGTTGCTTCCAGCTCACAAGAAAGCGAGTTGAAGAAAGGAGCTCAGGGGCACTGTAATTCACAAACCTGCAGAGTTATAAATGACAGCTATCGTCCAAAAATATACTGAAGTAAGGCTGCCAAGAGGACTTGAAAGCGGGGCAGAATTGCAGGAAACCGATTTCAGGAGGTAGACTGGAATTGCATTGAAAGCATAGGAAAAGAGGCAGAACGTCCACAATGATGCACTTGGCCAAAAAGGGCGTATGCGTTTTTTCCTGAATATATTCAGGAAAAAACGCATACGCCCTTTTTGGCCAACCAAGCAAGCTTGCAAAGGAAATCTGCACTACAATGAAGTCTCACTTCCCCCCGGTCAAAAGGGCCATCTGAAAAAAGTGTAAAATCCAGAAAGGCAGGACAGGCCATGGAGAACTGGGAGCCTTGTTATGCTGATGGGCGGGATGTAAATTGCCAACAGCCACTCGGGAGAAGTGTATGGTGTTTCCTGAAACATCTAAAAAACAAAGCAACAGAGCCTAGGCCACTTCCACTTATGGTCCTATAGCTTAGGGAAATGAAAATCAAAAAGACACAGCCACCCCAAAGTTTGGGACGGCTCTGTTTACAAGAACCTCGTTTACGGTACAAGTTCAATATCGCAGAAAGTGAAAAATGGATGAAGAAGTTGTGGTACTTACGTACAATGCAATATCACTCAGCAATGACATCTATGTCATCAGGCCCGTAGCAGCATAATGAGTGGATTCAGGTATGATGATTCTAACTGAAAGAAGTCACACAGAAAAAGAAACATCATAAGATATCACTAATACACGGAATGTAAACTTGGCTACACAGGAACTGGATTACAAAACAGAACAGGGTCTCAAATTTAGAAAACCAACTTATGCTTGCTTAAGGGGAAAGGTGAGTTGGGGTGCTGCATAAAACCAGAGATTGAAATGAGCACAGATAAAGTTCCTTAAGCCAAATATGGAATAGACAAGAGCTACTCCTTGCTCAACGAAATGGACTCAACACCCCATATTAAACGCCTAAGAATGTACCTGACTAGTAAGTATCTTAAAACCTATGGATTGCTATGTCTCCGAAAGAGAATCAAGCGTGTGTACAGGGGCATAAACGCAGCAGTGATAGGATTGGAGAGGTTCGGTGAGCAAATGAAGACCCTTTGAAGTCATATTGCATGGTACCCATTCCACGGGTCTCAACTCTCCAGGTTTAAGGGATTCTTCCTTCAGCTAAAACATGCATGTGGAACCCAGAGTATGATCAACCGTGTGATCGGGAGACGTGTTCAAATATGTCTCCGTTCTCGTCCCCTGGTACTCGGGTGCAACATTCCAGACGCTTTACTAACACTCTCCCGACTTGGAGAGTCAGTGCCTTTAACCTCCTGTTTGGCCCAGTTTGCAATTTCTGCGGAAGATGAACAGGAATAGGGAGAACCAATGAGAGACTAGCTGGAGGTGTCTGGACGGGCAAATTTAACTCTCATTTCCCACCAGGAAGAGGAATTAACCAAAGGCTCAGCGTGCCGTGCCGGAACCAGATTAGGGCCTGAAGCAATCCTGCGGTGTTGCGGCCAGCTCACAAGAAAGCGAGTTGAAGAAAGGAGCTCAGGGGCACTGTAATTCACAAACCTGCAGAGTTATAAATGACAGTTATCGTCCAAAAATATACTGAAGTAAGGCTGCCAAGAGGACTTGAAAGCGGGGCAGAATTGCAGGAAACCGATTTCAGGAGGTAGACTGGAATTGCATTGAAAGCATAGGAAAAGAGGCAGAACGTCCACAATGATGCACTTGGCCAAAAAGGGCGTATGCGTTTTTTCCTGAATATATTCAGGAAAAAACGCATACGCCCTTTTTGGCCAACCAAGCAACTTGCAAAGGAAATCTGCACTACAATGAAGTCTCACTTCCCCCCGGTCAAAAGGGCCATCTGAAAAAAGTGTAAAATCCAGAAAGGCAGGACAGGCCATGGAGAACTGGGAGCCTTGTTATGCTGATGGGCGGGATGTAAATTGCCAACAGCCACTCGGGAGAAGTGTATGGTGTTTCCTGAAACATCTAAAAAACAAAGCAACAGAGCCTAGGGCACTTCCACTTATGGTCCTATAGCTTAGGGAAATGAAAATCAAAAAGACACAGCCACCCCAAAGTTTGGGACGGCTCTGTTTACAAGAACCTCGTTTACGGTACAAGTTCAATATGGCAGAAAGTGAAAAATGGATGAAGAAGTTGTGGTACTTACGTACAATGCAATATCACTCAGCAATGACATCTATGTCATCAGGCCCGTACCAGCATAATGAGTGCATTCAGGTATGATGATTCTAACTGAAAGAAGTCACACAGAAAAAGAAACATCATAAGATATCACTAATACACGGAATGTAAACTTGGCTACACAGGAACTGGATTACAAAACAGAACAGGGTCTCAAATTTAGAAAACCAACTTATGCTTGCTTAAGGGGAAAGGTGAGTTGGGGTGCTGCATAAAACCAGAGATTGAAATGAGCACAGATAAAGTTCCTTAAGCCAAATATGGAATAGACAAGAGCTACTCCTTGCTCACCGAAATGGACTCAACACCCCATATTAAACGCCTAAGAATGTACCTGACTAGTAAGTATCTTAAAACCTATGGATTGCTATGTCTCCGAAAGAGAATCAAGCATGTGTACAGGGGCATAAACGCAGCAGTGATAGGATTGGAGAGGTTCGGTGAGCAAATGAAGACCCTTTGAAGTCATATTGCACGGTACCCATTCCACGGGTCTCAACTCTCCAGGTTTAGAGGATTATTCCTTCAGCTAAAACATGCATGTGGAACCCAGAGTATGATCAACTGTGTGATCGGGAGACGTGTTCAAATATGTCTCCGTTCTCATCCCCTGGTACTCGGGTGCAACATTCCAGACGCTTTACTAACACTCTCCCGACTTGGAGAGTCAGTGCCTTTAACCTCCTGTTTGGCCCAGTTTGCAATTTCTGCGGAAGATGAACAGGAATAGGGAGAACCAATGAGAGACTAGCTGGAGGCGTCTGGACGGGCAAATTTAACTCTCATTTCCCACCAGGAAGAGGAAATAACCAAAGGCTCAGCGTGCCGTGCCGGAACCACATTAGGGCCTGAAGCAATCCTGCGGTGTTGCGGCCAGCTCACAAGAAAGCGAGTTGAAGAAAGGAGCTCAGGGGCACTGTAATTCACAAACCTGCAGAGTTATAAATGACAGCTATCGTCCAAAAATATACTGAAGTAAGGCTGCCAAGAGGACTTGAAAGCGGGGCAGAATTGCAGGAAACCGATTTCAGGAGGTAGACTGGAATTGCATTGAAAGCATAGGAAAAGAGGCAGAACGTCCACAATGATGCACTTGGCCAAAAAGGGCGTATGCGTTTTTTCCTGAATATATTCAGGAAAAAACGCATACGCCCTTTTTGGCCAACCAAGCAAGCTTGCAAAGGAAATCTGCACTACAATGAAGTCTCACTTCCCCCCGGTCAAAAGGGCCATCTGAAAAAAGTGTAAAATCCAGAAAGGCAGGACAGGCCATGGAGAACTGGGAGCCTTGTTATGCTGATGGGCGGGATGTAAATTGCCAACAGCCACTCGGGAGAAGTGTACGGTGTTTCCTGAAACATCTAAAAAACAAAGCAACAGAGCCTAGGGCACTTCCACTTATGGTCCTATAGCTTAGGGAAATGAAAATCAAAAAGACACAGCCACCCCAAAGTTTGGGACGGCTCTGTTTACAAGAACCTCGTTTACGGTACAAGTTCAATATCGCAGAAAGTGAAAAATGGATGAAGAAGTTGTGGTACTTACGTACAATGCAATATCACTCAGCAATGACATCTATGTCATCAGGCCCGTAGCAGCATAATGAGTGGATTCAGGTATGATGATTCTAACTGAAAGAAGTCACACAGAAAAAGAAACATCATAAGATATCACTAATACACGGAATGTAAACTTGGCTACACAGGAACTGGATTACAAAACAGAACAGGGTCTCAAATTTAGAAAACCAACTTATGCTTGCTTAAGGGGAAAGGTGAGTTGGGGTGCTGCATAAAACCAGAGATTGAAATGAGCACAGATAAAGTTCCTTAAGCCAAATATGGAATAGACAAGAGCTACTCCTTGCTCAACGAAATGGACTCAACACCCCATATTAAACGCCTAAGAATGTACCTGACTAGTAAGTATCTTAAAACCTATGGATTGCTATGTCTCCGAAAGAGAATCAAGCGTGTGTACAGGGGCATAAACGCAGCAGTGATAGGATTGGAGAGGTTCGGTGAGCAAATGAAGACCCTTTGAAGTCATATTGCATGGTACCCATTCCACGGGTCTCAACTCTCCAGGTTTAAGGGATTCTTCCTTCAGCTAAAACATGCATGTGGAACCCAGAGTATGATCAACCGTGTGATCGGGAGACGTGTTCAAATATGTCTCCGTTCTCGTCCCCTGGTACTCGGGTGCAACATTCCAGACGCTTTACTAACACTCTCCCGACTTGGAGAGTCAGTGCCTTTAACCTCCTGTTTGGCCCAGTTTGCAATTTCTGCGGAAGATGAACAGGAATAGGGAGAACCAATGAGAGACTAGCTGGAGGTGTCTGGACGGGCAAATTTAACTCTCATTTCCCACCAGGAAGAGGAATTAACCAAAGGCTCAGCGTGCCGTGCCGGAACCACATTAGGGCCTGAAGCAATCCTGCGGTGTTGCGGCCAGCTCACAAGAAAGCGAGTTGAAGAAAGGAGCTCAGGGGCACTGTAATTCACAAACCTGCAGAGTTATAAATGACAGCTATCGTCCAAAAATATACTGAAGTAAGGCTGCCAAGAGGACTTGAAAGCGGGGCAGAATTGCAGGAAACCGATTTCAGGAGGTAGACTGGAATTGCATTGAAAGCATAGGAAAAGAGGCAGAACGTCCACAATGATGCACTTGGCCAAAAAGGGCGTATGCGTTTTTTCCTGAATATATTCAGGAAAAAACGCATACGCACTTTTTGGCCAACCAAGCAAGCTTGCAAAGGAAATCTGCACTACAATGAAGTCTCACTTTCCCCTGGTCAAAAGGGCCATCTGAAAAAAGTGTAAAATCCAGAAAGGCAGGACAGGCCATGGAGAACTGGGAGCCTTGTTATGCTGATGGGCGGGATGTAAATTGCCAATAGCCACTCCGGAGAAGTGTATGGTGTTTCCTGAAACATCTAAAAAACAAAGCAACACAGCCTAGGGCACTTCCACTTATGGTCCTATAGCTTAGGGAAATGAAAATCAAAAAGACACAGCCACCCCAAAGTTTGGGACGGCTCTGTTTACAAGAACCTCATTTACGGTACAAGTTCAATATCGCAGAAAGTGAAAAATGGATGAAGAAGCTGTGGTACTAACGTACAATGCAATATCACTCAGCAATGACATCTATGTCATCAGGCCCGTAGCAGCATAATGAGAGGATTCAGGTATGATGATTCTACCTGAAATAAGTCACGCAGAAAAAGAAACATCATAAGATATCACTAATACACGGAATGTAAACTTGGCTACACAGGAACTGGATTACAAAACAGAACAGGGTCTCAAATTTAGAAAACCAACTTATGCTTGCTTAAGGGGAAAGGTGAGTTGGGGTGCTGCATAAAACCAGAGATTGAAATGAGCACAGAGTAAGTTCCTTAAGCCAAATATGGAATAGACAAGAGCTACTCCTTGCTCAACGAAATGGACTCAACACCCCATATTAAACGCCTAAGAATGTACCTGACTAGTAAGTATCTTAAAACCTATGGATTGCTATGTCTCCGAAAGAGAATCAAGTGTGTGTACAGGGGCATAAACGCAGCAGTGATAGGATTGGAGAGGTTCGGTGAGCAAATGAAGACCCTTTGAAGTCATATTGCATGGTACCCATTCCACGGGTCTCAACTCTCCAGGTTTAAGGGATTCTTCCTTCAGCTAAAACATGCATGTGGAACCCAGAGTATGATCAACCGTGTGATCGGGAGACGTGTTCAAATATGTCTCCGTTCTCGTCCCCTGGTACTCGGGTGCAACATTCCAGACGCTTTACTAACACTCTCCCGACTTGGAGAGTCAGTGCCTTTAACCTCCTGTTTGGCCCAGTTTGCAATTTCTGCGGAAGATGAACAGGAATAGGGAGAACCAATGAGAGACTAGCTGGAGGTGTCTGGACGGGCAAATTTAACTCTCATTTCCCACCAGGAAGAGGAATTAACCAAAGGCTCAGCGTGCCGTGCCGGAACCACATTAGGGCCTGAAGCAATCCTGCGGTGTTGCGGCCAGCTCACAAGAAAGCGAGTTGAAGAAAGGAGCTCAGGGGCACTGTAATTCACAAACCTGCAGAGTTATAAATGACAGATATCGTCCAAAAATATACTGAAGTAAGGCTGCCAAGAGGACTTGAAAGCGGGGCAGAATTACAGGAAACCGATTTCAGGAGGTAGACTGGAATTGCATTGAAAGCATAGGAAAAGAGGCAGAACGTCCACAATGATGCACTTGGCCAAAAAGGGCGTATGCGTTTTTTCCTGAATATATTCAGGAAAAAACGCATACGCACTTTTTGGCCAACCAAGCAAGCTTGCAAAGGAAATCTGCACTACAATGAAGTCTCACTTTCCCCTGGTCAAAAGGGCCATCTGAAAAAAGTGTAAAATCCAGAAAGGCAGGACAGGCCATGGAGAACTGGGAGCCTTGTTATGCTGATGGGCGGGATGTAAATTGCCAACAGCCGCTCGGGAGAAGTGTATGGTGTTTCCTGAAACATCTAAAAAACAAAGCAACAGAGCCTAGGGCACTTCCACTTATGGTCCTATAGCTTAGGGAAATGAAAATCAAAAAGACACAGCCACCCCAAAGTTTGGGACGGCTCTGTTTACAAGAACCTCGTTTACGGTACAAGTTCAATATCGCAGAAAGTGAAAAATGGATGAAGAAGCTGTGGTACTAACGTACAATGCAATATCACTCAGCAATGACATCTATGTCATCAGGCCCGTAGCAGCATAATGAGTGGATTCAGGTATGATGATTCTAACTGAAAGAAGTCACACAGAAAAAGAAACATCATAAGATATCACTAATACACGCAATGTAAACATGGCTACACAGGAACTGGATTACAAAACAGAACAGGGTCTCAAATTTAGAAAACCAACTTATGCTTGCTTAAGGGGAAAGGTGAGTTGGGTGCTGCATAAAACCAGTGATTGAAATGAGCACAGATAAAGTTCCTTAAGCCAAATATGGAATAGACAAGAGCTACTCCTTGCTCAACGAAATGGACTTAACACCCCATATTAAACGCCTAAGAATGTACCTGACTAGTAAGTATCTTAAAACCTATGGATTGCTATGTCTCCGAAAGGGAATCAAGCATGTGTAGAGCGGAATAAATGCAGCAGTGATAGGATTGGAGAGGTTCGGTGAGCAAATGAAGACCCTTTGAAGTCATATTGCATGGTACCCATTCCACGGGTCTCAACTCTCCAGGTTTAAGGGATTCTTCCTTCAGCTAAAACATGCATGTGGAACCCAGAGTATGATCAACCGTGTGATCGGGAGACGTGTTCAAATATGTCTCCGTTCTCGTCCCCTGGTCCTTGGGTGCAATATTCCAGACGCTTTACTAACACTCTCCCCACTTGGAGAGTCAGTGCCTTTAACCTCCTGTTTGGCCCAGTTTGCAATTTCTGGGGAAGATGAACAGGAATAGGGAGAACCAATGAGAGACTAGCTGGAGGTGTCTGGACGGGCAAATTTAACTCTCATTTCCCACCAGGAAGAGGAATTAACCAAAGGCTCAGCGTGCCGTGCCGGAACCACATTAGGGCCTGAAGCAATCGTGCGGTGTTGCGGCCAGCTCACAAGAAAGCGAGTTGAAGAAAGGAGCTCAGGGGCACTGTAATTCACAAACCTGCAGAGTTATAAATGACAGCTATCGTCCAAAAATATACTGAAGTAAGGCTGCCAAGAGGACTTGAAAGCGGGGCAGAATTGCAGGAAACCGATTTCAGGAGGTAGACTGGAATTGCATTGAAAGCATAGGAAAAGAGGCAGAACGTCCACAATGATGCACTTGGCCAAAAAGTGCGTATGCGTTTTTTCCTGAATATATTCAGGAAAAAACGCATGCGCCCTTTTTGGCCAACCAAGCAAGCTTGCAAAGGAAATCTGCACTACAATGAAGTCTCACTTCCCCCGGGTCAAAAGGGCCATCTGAAAAAAGTGTAAAATCCAGAAAGGCAGGACAGGCCATGGAGAACTGGGAGCCTTGTTATGCTGATGGGCGGGATGTAAATTGCCAACAGCCACTCAGGAGAAGTGTATGTGTTTCCTGAAACATCTAAAAAACAAAGCAACAGAGCCTAGGGCACTTCCACTTATGGTCCTATAGCTTAGGGAAATGAAAATCAAAAAGACACAGCCACCCCAAAGTTTGGGACGGCTCTGTTTACAAGAACCTCGTTTACGGTACAAGTTCAATATCGCAGAAAGTGAAAAATGGATGAAGAAGTTGTGGTACTTACGTACAATGCAATATCACTCAGCAATGACATCTATGTCATCAGGCCCGTAGCAGCATAATGAGTGGATTCAGGTATGATGATTCTAACTGAAAGAAGTCACACAGAAAAAGAAACATCATAAGATATCACTAATACACGCAGTGTAAACATGGCTACACAGGAACTGGATTACAAAACAGAACAGGGTCTCAAATTTAGAAAACCAACTTATGCTTGCTTAAG
This sequence comes from Globicephala melas, assembly GCF_963455315.2. Lineage (NCBI taxonomy): Eukaryota > Metazoa > Chordata > Mammalia > Artiodactyla > Delphinidae > Globicephala > Globicephala melas. The sequence goes on along the minus strand of NW_027207246.1, from coordinate 1,140,179 downwards.
GGGAAAGGTGAGTTGGGGTGCTGCATAAAACCAGAGATTGAAATGAGCACAGATAAAGTTCCTTAAGCCAAATATGGAATAGACAAGAGCTACTCCTTGCTCAACGAAATGGACTCAACACTCCATATTAAACGCCTAAGAATGTACCTGACTAGTAAGTATCTTAAAACCTATGGATTGCTATGGCTCCGAAAGGGAATCAAGCGTGTGTAGAGGGGAATAAACGCAGCAGTGATAGGATTGGAGAGGTTCGGTGAGCAAATGAAGACCCTTTGAAGTCATATTGCATGGTACCCATTCCACGGGTCTCAACTCTCCAGGTTTAAGGGATTCTTCCTTCAGCTAAAACATGCATGCGGAACCCAGAGTATGATCAACCGTGTGATCGGGAGACGTCTTCAAATATGTCTCCGTTCTCGTCCCTTGGTCCTCGGGTGCAATATTCCAGACGCTTTACTAACACTCTCCCGACTTGGAGAGTCAGTGCCTTTGACCTCCTGTTTGGCCCAGTTTGCAATTTCTGCGGAAGATGAACAGGAATAGGGAGAACCAATGAGAGACTAGCTGGAGGTGTCTGGACGGGCAAATTTAACTCTCATTTCCCACCAGGAAGAGGAATTAACCAAAGGCTCAGCGTGCCATGCCGGAACCAGATTAGGGCCTGAAGCAATCCTGCGGTGTTGCGGCCAGCTCACAAGAAAGCAAGTTGAAGGAAGGAGTTCAGGGGCACTGTAATTCACAAACCTGCAGAGTTATAAATGACAGCTATCGTCCAAAAATATACTGAAGTAAGGCTGCCAAGAGGACTTGAAAGCGGGGCAGAATTGCAGGAAACCGAGTTCAGGAGGTAGACTGGAATTGCATTGAAAGCATAGGAAAAGAGGCAGAACGTCCACAATGATGCACTTGGCCAAAAAGGGCGTATGCGTTTTTTCCTATTCAGGAAAATACGCATACGCCCTTTTTTGCCAACCAAGCAAGCTTGCAAAGGAAATCTGCACTACAATGAAGTCTCACTTCCCCCCGGTCAAAAGGGCCATCTGAAAAAGTGGAAAATCCAGAAAGGCAGGACAGGCCATGGAGAACTGGGAGCCTTGTTATGCTGATGGGCGGGATGTAAATTGCCAACAGTCACTAGGCAGAAGTGTATGGTGTTTCCTGAAACATCTAAAAAACAAAGCAACAGAGCCTAGGGCACTTCCACTTATGGTCCTATAGCTTAAGGAAATGAAAATCAAAAAGACACAGCCACCCCAAAGTTTGGGACGGCTCTGTTTACAAGAACCTCGTTTACGGTACAAGTTCAATATCGCAGAAAGTGAAAAATGGATGAAGAAGTTGTTGTACTTACGTACAATGCAATATCACTCAGCAATGACATCTATGTCATCAGGCCCGTAGCAGCATAATGAGTGGATTCAGGTATGATGATTCTAACTGAAAGAAGTCACACAGAAAAAGAAACATCATAAGATATCACTAATACACGGAATGTAAACTTGGCTACACAGGAACTGGATTACAAAACAGAACAGGGTCTCAAATTTAGAAAACCAACTTATGCTTGCTTAAGGGGAAAGGTGAGTTGGGGTGCTGCATAAAACCAGAGATTGAAATGAGCACAGATAAAGTTCCTTAAGCCAAATATGGAATAGACAAGAGCTACTCCTTGCTCAACGAAATGGACTCAACACCCCATATTAAACGCCTAAGAATGTACCTGACTAGTAAGTATCTTAAAACCTATGGATTGCTATGTCTCCGAAAGAGAATCAAGCGTGTGTACAGGGGCATAAACGCAGCAGTGATAAGATTGGAGAGGTTCGGTGAGCAAATGAAGACCCTTTGAAGTCATATTGCATGGTACCCATTCCACGGGTCTCAACTCTCCAGGTTTAAGGGATTCTTCCTTCAGCTAAAACATGCATGTGGAACCCAGAGTATGATCAACCGTGTGATCGGGAGACGTGTTCAAATATGTCTCCGTTCTCGTCCCCTGGTACTCGGGTGCAACATTCCAGACGCTTTACTAACACTCTCCCGACTTGGAGAGTCAGTGCCTTTAACCTCCTGTTTGGCCCAGTTTGCAATTTCTGCGGAAGATGAACAGGAATAGGGAGAACCAATGAGAGACTAGCTGGAGGTGTCTGGACGGGCAAATTTAACTCTCATTTCCCACCAGGAAGAGGAATTAACCAAAGGCTCAGCGTGCCGTGCCGGAACCACATTAGGGCCTGAAGCAATCCTTCGGTGTTGTGGCCAGCTCACAAGAAAGCGAGTTGAAGAAAGGAGCTCAGGGGCACTGTAATTCACAAACCTGCAGAGTTATAAATGACAGCTATCGTCCAAAAATATACTGAAGTAAGGCTGCCAAGAGGACTTGAAAGCGGGGCAGAATTGCAGGAAACCGATTTCAGGAGGTAGACTGGAATTGCATTGAAAGCATAGGAAAAGAGGCAGAACGTCCACAATGATGCACTTGGCCAAAAAGGGCGTATGCGTTTTTTCCTGAATATATTCAGGAAAAAACCCATACGCACTTTTTGGCCAACCAAGCAAGCTTGCAAAGGAAATCTGCACTACAATGAAGTCTCACTTCCCCCCGGTCAAAAGGGCCATCTGAAAAAAGTGTAAAATCCAGAAAGGCAGGACAGGCCATGGAGAACTGGGAGCCTTGTTATGCTGATGGGCGGGATGTAAATTGCCAACAGCCACTCAGGAGAAGTGTATGTGTTTCCTGAAACATCTAAAAAACAAAGCAACAGAGCCTAGGGCACTTCCACTTATGGTCCTATAGCTTAGGGAAATGAAAATCAAAAAGACACAGCCACCCCAAAGTTTGGGACGGCTCTGTTTACAAGAACCTCGTTTACGGTACAAGTTCAATATCGCAGAAAGTGAAAAATGGATGAAGAAGTTGTGGTACTTACGTACAATGCAATATCACTCACCAATGACATCTATGTCATCAGGCCCGTAGCAGCATAATGAGTGGATTCAGGTATGATGATTCTAACTGAAAGAAGTCACACAGAAAAAGAAACATCATAAGATATCACTAATACACGGAATGTAAACTTGGCTACACAGGAACTGGATTACAAAACAGAACAGGGTCTCAAATTTAGAAAACCAACTTATGCTTGCTTAAGGGGAAAGGTGAGTTGGGGTGCTGCATAAAACCAGAGATTGAAATGAGCACAGATAAAGTTCCTTAAGCCAAATATGGAATAGACAAGAGCTACTCCTTGCTCAACGAAATGGACTCAACACCCCATATTAAATGCCTAAGAATGTACCTGACTAGTAAGTATCTTAAAACCTATGGATTGCTATGTCTCCGAAAGGGAATCAAGCGTGTGTAGAGCGGAATAAATGCAGCAGTGATAGGATTGGAGAGGTTCGGTGAGCAAATGAAGACCCTTTGAAGTCATATTGCATGGTACCCATTCCACGGGTCTCAACTCTCCAGGTTTAAGGGATTCTTCCTTCAGCTAAAACATGCATGTGGAACCCAGAGTATGATCAACCGTGTGATCGGGAGACGTGTTCAAATATGTCTCCGTTCTCGTCCCCTGGTACTCGGGTGCAACATTCCAGACGCTTTACTAACACTCTCCCGACTTGGAGAGTCAGTGCCTTTAACCTCCTGTTTGGCCCAGTTTGCAATTTCTGCGGAAGATGAACAGGAATAGGGAGAACCAATGAGAGACTAGCTGGAGGTGTCTGGACGGGCAAATTTAACTCTCATTTCCCACCAGGAAGAGGAATTAACCAAAGGCTCAGCGTGCCGTGCCGGAACCACATTAGGGCCTGAAGCAATCCTGTGGTGTTGCGGCCAGCTCACAAGAAAGCGAGTTGAAGAAAGGAGCTCAGGGGCACTGTAATTCACAAACCTGCAGAGTTATAAATGACAGCTATCGTCCAAAAATATACTGAAGTAAGGCTGCCAAGAGGACTTGAAAGCGGGGCAGAATTGCAGGAAACCGAGTTCAGGAGGTAGACTGGAATTGCATTGAAAGCATAGGAAAAGAGGCAGAACGTCCACAATGATGCACTTGGCCAAAAAGGGCGTATGCGTTTTTTCCTGAATATGTTCAGGTAAAAACGCATACGCCCTTTTTGGCCAACCAAGCAAGCTTGCAAAGGAAATCTGCACTACAATGAAGTCTCACTTCCCCCCGGTCAAAAGGGCCATCTGAAAACAGTGTAAAATCCAGAAAGGCAGGACAGGCCATGGAGAACTGGGAGCCTTGTTATGCTGATGGGTGGGATGTAAATTGCCAACAGCAGCTCGGGAGAAGTGTATGGTGTTTCCTGAAACATCTAAAAAACAAAGCAACAGAGCCTAGGGCACTTCCACTTATGGTCCTATAGCTTAGGGAAATGAAAATCAAAAAGACACAGCCACCCCAAAGTTTGGGACGGCTCTGTTTACAAGAACCTCGTTTACGGTACAAGTTCAATATCGCAGAAAGAGAAAAATGGATGAAGAAGTTGTGGTACTTACGTACAATGCAATATCACTCAGCAATGACATCTATGTCATCAGGCCCGTAGCAGCATAATGAGTGGATTCAGGTATGATGATTCTAACTGAAATAAGTCACACAGAAAAAGAAGCATCATAAGATATCACTAATACACGGAATGTAAACTTGGCTACACAGGAAATGGATTACAAAAGAGAACTGGTTCTCAAATTTAGAAAACCAACTTATGCTTGCTTAAGGGGAAAGGTGAGTTGGTGTGCTGCATAAAACCAGAGATTGAAATGAGCACAGAGTAAGTTCCTTAAGCCAAATATGGAATAGACAAGAGCTACTCCTTGCTCAACGAAATGGACTCAACACCCCATATTAAACGCCTAAGAATGTACCTGACTAGTAAGTATCTTAAAACCTATGCATTGCTATGTCTCCGAAAGAGAATCAAGCGTGTGTACAGGGGCAAAAACGCAGCAGTGATAGGATTGGAGAGGTTCAGTGAGCAAATGAAGACCCTTTGAAGTCATATTGCATGGTACCCATTCCACGGGTCTCAACTCTCCAGGTTTAAGGGATTCTTCCTTCAGCTAAAACATGCATGTGGAACCCAGAGTACGATCAACCGTGTGATCGGGAGACGTGTTCCAATATGTCTCCGTTCTCGTCCCCTGTTACTCGGGTGCAACATTCCAGACGCTTTACTAACACTCTCCCGACTTGGAGAGTCAGTGCCTCTAACCTCCTGTTTGGCCCAGTTTGCAATTTCTGCGGAAGATGAACAGGAATAGGGAGAACCAATGAGAGACTAGCTGGAGGTGTCTGGACGGGCAAATTTAACTCTCATTTCCCACCAGGAAGAGGAATTAACCAAAGCCTCAGCGTGCTGTGCCGGAACCAGATTAGGGCCTGAAGCAATCCAACGGTGTTGCGGCCAGCTCACAAGAAAGCGAGTTGAAGAAAGGAGCTCAGGGGCACTGTAATTCACAAACCTGCAGAGTTATAAATGACAGCTATCGTCCAAAAATATACTGAAGTAAGGCTGCCAAGAGGACTTGAAAGCGGGGCAGAATTGCAGGAAACCGATTTCAGGAGGTACACTGGAATTGCATTGAAAGCATAGGAAAAGAGGCAGAACGTCCACAATGATGCACTTGGCCAAAAAGGGCGTATGCGTTTTTTCCTGAATATATTCAGGAAAAAAGGCATACGCCCTTTTTGGCCAACCAAGCAAGCTTGCAAAGGAAATCTGCACTACAATGAAGTCTCACTTCCCCCCGGTCAAAAGGGCCATCTGAAAACAGTGTAAAATCCAGAAAGGCAGGACAGGCCATGGAGAACTGGGAGCCTTGTTATGCTGATGGGCGGGATGTAAATTGCCAACAGCCACTCGGGAGAAGTGTATGGTGTTTCCTGAAACATCTAAAAAACAAAGCAACACAGCCTAGGGCACTTCCACTTATGGTCCTATAGCTTAGGGAAATTAAAATCAAAAGACACAGCCACCCCAAAGTTTGGGACGGCTCTGTTTACAAGAACCTCGTTTACGGTACAAGTTCAATATCGCAGAAAGAGAAAAATGGATGAAGAAGTTGTGGTACTTACGTACAATGCAATATCACTCAGCAATGACATCTATGTCATCAGGCCCGTAGCAGCATAATGAGTGGATTCAGGTATGATGATTCTAACTGAAATAAGTCACACAGAAAAAGAAACATCATAAGATATCACTAATACACGGAATGTAAACTTGGCTACACAGGAACTGGATTACAAAACAGAACAGGGTCTCAAATTTAGAAAACCAACTTATGCTTGCTTAAGGGGAAAGGTGAGTTGGGGTGCTGCATAAAACCAGAGATTGAAATGAGCACAGAGTAAGTTCCTTAAGCCAAATATGGAATAGACAAGAGCTACTCCTTGCTCAACGAAATGGACTCAACACCCCATATTAAACGCCTAAGAATGTACCTGACTAGTAAGTATCTTAAAACTTATGGATTGCTATCTCTCCAAAAGAGAATCAAGCGTGTGTACAGGGGCATAAACGCAGCAGTGATAGGATTGGAGAGGTTCGGTGAGCAAATGAAGACCCTTTGAAGTCATATTGCATGGTACCCATTCCACGGGTCTCAACTCTCCAGGTTTAGGGGATTCTTCCTTCAGCTAAAACATGCATGTGGAACCCAGAGTATGATCAACCGTGTGATCGGGAGACGTCTTCAAATATGTCTCCATTCTCGTCCCCTGGTACTCGGGTGCAACATTCCAGACGCTTTACTAACACTCTCCCGACTTGGAGAGTCAGTGCCTCTAACCTCCTGTTTGGCCCAGTTTGCAATTTCTGCGGAAGATGAACAGGAATAGGGAGAACCAATGAGAGACTAGCTGGAGGTGTCTGGACGGGCAAATTTAACTCTCATTTCCCACCAGGAAGAGGAATTAACCAAAGGCTCAGCGTGCCGTGCCGGAACCAGATTAGGGCCTGAAGCAATCCTATGGTGTTGCGGCCAGCTCACAAGAAAGCGAGTTGAAGAAAGGAGCTCAGGGGCACTGTAATTCACAAACCTGCAGAGTTATAAATGACAGCTATCGTCCAAAAATATACTGAAGTAAGGCTGCCAAGAGGACTTGAAAGCGGGGCAGAATTGCAGGAAACCGATTTCAGGAGGTAGACTGGAATTGCATTTAAAGCATAGGAAAAGAGGCAGAACGTCCACAATGATGCACTTGGCCAAAAAGGGCGTATGCGTTTTTTCCTGAATATATTCAGGAAAAAACGCATACGCCCTTTTTGGCCAACCAAGCAAGCTTGCAAAGGAAATCTGCACTACAATGAAGTCTCACTTCCCCCCGGTCAAAAGGGCCATCTAAAAACAGTGTAAAATCCAGAAAGGCAGGACAGGCCATGGAGAACTGGGAGCCTTGTTATGCTGATGGGCGGGATGTAAATTGCCAACAGCCGCTCGGGAGAAGTGTATGGTGTTTCCTGAAACATCTAAAAAACAAAGCAACACAGCCTAGGGCACTTCCACTTATGGTCCTATAGCTTAGGGAAATTAAAATCAAAAGACACAGCCACCCCAAAGTTTGGGACGGCTCTGTTTACAAGAACCTCGTTTACGGTACAAGTTCAATATCGCAGAAAGAGAAAAATGGATGAAGAAGTTGTGGTACTTACGTACAATGCAATATCACTCAGCAATGACATCTATGTCATCAGGCCCGTAGCAGCATAATGAGTGGATTCAGGTATGATGATTCTAACTGAAATAAGTCACACAGAAAAAGAAACATCATAAGATATCACTAATACACGGAATGTAAACTTGGCTACACAGGAACTGGATTACAAAACAGAACAGGGTCTCAAATTTAGAAAACCAACTTATGCTTGCTTAAGGGGAAAGGTGAGTTGGGGTGCTGCATAAAACCAGAGATTGAAATGAGCACAGAGTAAGTTCCTTAAGCCAAATATGGAATAGACAAGAGCTACTCCTTGCTCAACGAAATGGACTCAACACCCCATATTAAACGCCTAAGAATGTACCTGACTAGTAAGTATCTTAAAACTTATGGATTGCTATGTCTCCAAAAGAGAATCAAGCGTGTTTACAGGGGCATAAACGCAGCAGTGATAGGATTGGAGAGGTTCGGTGAGCAAATGAAGACCCTTTGAAGTCATATTGCATGGTACCCATTCCACGGGTCTCAACTCTCCAGGTTTAGGGGATTCTTCCTTCAGCTAAAACATGCATGTGGAACCCAGAGTATGATCAACCGTGTGATCGGGAGACGTCTTCAAATATGTCTCCATTCTCGTCCCCTGGTACTCGGGTGCAACATTCCAGACGCTTTACTAACACTCTCCCGACTTGGAGAGTCAGTGCCTTTAACCTCCTGTTTGGCCCAGTTTGCAATTTCTGCGGAAGATGAACAGGAATAGGGAGAACCAATGAGAGACTAGCTGGAGGTGTCTGGACGGGCAAATTTAACTCTCATTTCCCACCAGGAAGAGGAATTAACCAAAGGCTCAGCATGCCGTGCCGGAACCAGATTAGGGCCTGAAGCAATCCTGCGGTGTTGCGGCCAGCTCACAAGAAAGCGAGTTGAAGAAAGGAGCTCAGGGGCACTGTAATTCACAAACCTGCAGAGTTATAAATGACAGCTATCGTCCAAAAATATACTGAAGTAAGGCTGCCAAGAGGACTTGAAAGCGGGGCAGAATTGCAGGAAACCGATTTCAGGAGGTAGACTGGAATTGCATTTAAAGCATAGGAAAAGAGGCAGAACGTCCACAATGATGCACTTGGCCAAAAAGGGCGTATGCGTTTTTTCCTGAATATGTTCAGGTAAAAACGCATACGGCCTTTTTGGCCAACCAAGCAAGCTTGCAAAGGAAATCTGCACTACAATGAAGTCTCACTTCCCCCCGGTCAAAAGGGCCATCTGAAAACAGTGTAAAATCCAGAAAGGCAGGACAGGCCATGGAGAACTGGGAGCCTTGTTATGCTGATGGGTGGGATGTAAATTGCCAACAGCAGCTCGGGAGAAGTGTATGGTGTTTCCTGAAACATCTAAAAAACAAAGCAACAGAGCCTAGGGCACTTCCACTTATGGTCCTATAGCTTAGGGAAATGAAAATCAAAAAGACACAGCCACCCCAAAGTTTGGGACGGCTCTGTTTACAAGAACCTCGTTTACGGTACAAGTTCAATATCGCAGAAAGAGAAAAATGGATGAAGAAGTTGTGGTACTTACGTACAATGCAATATCACTCAGCAATGACATCTATGTCATCAGGCCCGTAGCAGCATAATGAGTGGATTCAGGTATGATGATTCTAACTGAAATAAGTCACACAGAAAAAGAAGCATCATAAGATATCACTAATACACGGAATGTAAACTTGGCTACACAGGAAATGGATTACAAAAGAGAACTGGTTCTCAAATTTAGAAAACCAACTTATGCTTGCTTAAGGGGAAAGGTGAGTTGGTGTGCTGCATAAAACCAGAGATTGAAATGAGCACAGAGTAAGTTCCTTAAGCCAAATATGGAATAGACAAGAGCTACTCCTTGCTCAACGAAATGGACTCAACACCCCATATTAAACGCCTAAGAATGTACCTGACTAGTAAGTATCTTAAAACCTATGCATTGCTATGTCTCCGAAAGAGAATCAAGCGTGTGTACAGGGGCAAAAACGCAGCAGTGATAGGATTGGAGAGGTTCAGTGAGCAAATGAAGACCCTTTGAAGTCATATTGCATGGTACCCATTCCACGGGTCTCAACTCTCCAGGTTTAAGGGATTCTTCCTTCAGCTAAAACATGCATGTGGAACCCAGAGTACGATCAACCGTGTGATCGGGAGACGTGTTCCAATATGTCTCCGTTCTCGTCCCCTGTTACTCGGGTGCAACATTCCAGACGCTTTACTAACACTCTCCCGACTTGGAGAGTCAGTGCCTCTAACCTCCTGTTTGGCCCAGTTTGCAATTTCTGCGGAAGATGAACAGGAATAGGGAGAACCAATGAGAGACTAGCTGGAGGTGTCTGGACGGGCAAATTTAACTCTCATTTCCCACCAGGAAGAGGAATTAACCAAAGGCTCAGCGTGCCGTGCCGGAACCAGATTAGGGCCTGAAGCAATCCTACGGTGTTGCGGCCAGCTCACAAGAAAGCGAGTTGAAGAAAGGAGCTCAGGGGCACTGTAATTCACAAACCTGCAGAGTTATAAATGACAGCTATCGTCCAAAAATATACTGAAGTAAGGCTGCCAAGAGGACTTGAAAGCGGGGCAGAATTGCAGGAAACCGATTTCAGGAGGTAGACTGGAATTGCATTTAAAGCATAGGAAAAGAGGCAGAACGTCCACAATGATGCACTTGGCCAAAAAGGGCGTATGCGTTTTTTCCTGAATATATTCAGGAAAAAACGCATACGCCCTTTTTGGCCAACCAAGCAAGCTTGCAAAGGAAATCTGCACTACAATGAAGTCTCACTTCCCCCCGGTCAAAAGGGCCATCTAAAAACAGTGTAAAATCCAGAAAGGCAGGACAGGCCATGGAGAACTGGGAGCCTTGTTATGCTGATGGGCGGGATGTAAATTGCCAACAGCCACTCGGGAGAAGTGTATGGTGTTTCCTGAAACATCTAAAAAACAAAGCAACAGAGCCTAGGGCACTTCCACTTATGGTCCTATAGCTTAGGGAAATGAAAATCAAAAAGACACAGCCACCCCAAAGTTTGGGACGGCTCTGTTTACAAGAACCTCGTTTACGGTACAAGTTCAATATCGCAGAAAGTGAAAAATGGATGAAGAAGTTGTGGTACTTACGTACAATGCAATATCACTCAGCAATGACATCTATGTCATCAGGCCCGTAGCAGCATAATGAGTGGATTCAGGTATGATGATTCTAACTGAAATAAGTCACACAGAAAAAGAAACATCATAAGATATCACTAATACACGGAATGTAAACTTGGCTACACAGGAACTGGATTCCAAAACAGAACAGGGTCTCAAATTTAGAAAACCAACTTATGCTTGCTTAAGGGGAAAGGTGAGTTGGGGTGCTGCATAAAACCAGAGATTGAAATGAGCACAGAGTAAGTTCCTTAAGCCAAATATGTAATAGACAAGACCTACCCCTTGCTCAACAAAATGTACTCAACAATGAGGTATCACCTCACACCTGATAGAATGGGCATCATCAGAAAATCTACAAACAAAAATGCTGGAAAGGGTGTGGAGAAAAGGAACCCTCTTCCACTATTGTTGGGAATATAAATTGATACAGTCACTATGGAGAACAATATGGAGTTTCTTAAGAAACTAACAATGGAATTACCGTATGATACAGCAATCCCAGTACTGGACATATACCCAGACAAATCCATAAATCAAAAAGAGACATTCACCGCAATGTTCATTGCATCACTATTTACAATATCGAGGTAATGGAAGCAACCTAAATGCCCACAGACAGACGAATGCATAAAGCTGTGGTACATATATAAAATGGAATATTACTAAGCCATGAAAAGGAATGAAATTGGGTCATTTGTAGAGACGTCGATGGATCTAGAGACTGTCATACAGAGTGAAGTAAGTCAGAAAGAGAAAAACAAATCTTGTATATTCATGCATATATGTGGAACCTAGAAAAACTGTACAGATTAACCATTTTGCAAGGCATAAATAGAGCAACAGATGTAGACAACAAATGTATGGACAACAAGGGGGGAAAGCTCTGGGGGGGTGGTGGTGGGAGGAGTTGAGAGACTGGGATTGGCATGTATACATTTATATGTATAAAATAGATAACCAATAAGAACCTGCTGTATAAAAATATAAAATTAAATTAAAAATTAAAAAGAAATAAAATTTAAAAAATAAAACAGAAAAAACAATTATTCCCTTCACATACATGTATTTATATGAATAAATTATTTCCATGCTTATATCTGTAAATACAAAAAAGAGGAATAAACTCTACCTTGAACCAAAAACGAAAAAGAGAAAAAAAACACAGAACCCACCAGTTCCACAGAGGAAAACCGTATCAGGGCACTTGCTCCAGTTGTAAACAATTCTGAAGTTGGTCAGTGGTGGGGAATCGTCTCCCATTCAGCCAGCAGCCCCCACGCAACAAGCGTCCTCATTGCAAAGCTGGGGCACCATGCCGAGGCATCTGTGAGTAAACGTGAGCTGAGCCCCAGGCCAGTTGCTTCTGAACTATTCCCACCCGTCCCAGGTAAAACACCTGAATATATACAAGGACTTGAAAGCCTAGAGGAAGGGCCATAGAGCCACACGAGTGACAGCATGCCGGCCGACTTGGTGCCTGCAGGCCAGCCAGGATGGTCCTGGCCCTGGGTGCTCTTCTGGAAGATTTCCATTTCCCTGCCTGAGATACCCGTCCTGTCCCTGCCCCCACTGCTTTTTTCCTTCCTCACCTCTGCCCAGGGAGAAATTCCAGCAGCAGGTATGGGTGACACATCCTCTTCTTTAGCAGGTGGCAGCCTGGCAACTGCTGCAGAAAGTCCAGCAGAGCCCCACTCACACTGGGCCACCCACAAAGCTGTGGCCTCTCACTCCCTCCCACCAGCCCAGCCCCGAGACTGCTGACAGGGCAGAGAAAATGGCGTCAGGCACGGCTGCAGGGGCTCTTGCTGCCTGGAGTGGTATTTATATTGATCTCAACCCAGGCACACCTGGGGAGGGCTGGCCGGCACGGTAAGGCTGCCCAGCTCAGCCAATCATCACCCCTCAGGGGCTCACAGTTGCAGAAAATGGAACTTGCTGAACCGGCCAGGTCCAAGGAACAGGTGTGGGCTCCTGAGAGTCAGGATAGACAAGGGGCTGCAGCTTTGGCTTGTTTTCTAATCATTTTATCTGGCCCATGAGTGGGAGACAACTTCAAGAAAACCCTCTCCTAATGAGAGGAACCCAGGAGTCAGGGAGAGGAGGGGTGGGTGGTGGTTGGAGACAGAGGCCTGGTGCCCCGGGTGCAGTGGAAGTCTCTGGAAGACCAGGTGGAGGGAGGCCACACAGAGTGATGCCCAGGGTCACAGACCTGTCGCAGCTGCTGTTTGTTAGTTCAAGTCCTGCTCTGAGGTGCTCTGTGTCAGCTCTGAGCGACAGGTGAGCTGGAGGTGGGCTGCAATGAGGGCAATGTGCACAGTTCCTGTGTGCCCAGCCCTGCCACGGTACCTGCAAGTGTAGCTCTGTATCCTGGGAGGGGCCTGACCACGAGAGTCCCGTGGGCTGGGGGGGGTGGGGTACCTGCCCAGGTGAGCTCCATATTCTGGGATTGGTCTGACCACGAGAGCCCCATGGGCTGCTGGGGACCTGGTAAAGGATGTCAGGACAGTCAGTGAAGCCACCGAGGATATACCTCCAGTTACCACAAGGTGAGTTGGGGTGCTGCATAAAACCAGAGATTGAAATGAGCACAGATAAAGTTCCTTAAGCCAAATATGGAATAGACAAGAGCTACTCCTTGCTCAACGAAATGGAATCAACACCCCATATTAAACGCCTAAGAATGTACATGACTAGTAAGTATCTTAAAACCTATGGATTGCTATGTCTCCGAAAGAGAATCAAGCGTGTGTACAGGGGCATAAACGCAGCAGTGATAGGATTGGAGAGGTTCGGTGAGCAAATGAAAACCCTATGAAGTCATATTGCATGGTACCCATTCCACGGGTCTCAACTCTCCAGGTTTAAGGGATTCTTCCTTCAGCTAAAACATGCATGTGGAACCCAGAGTACGATCAACCGTGTGATCGGGAGACGTGTTCCAATATGTCTCCGTTCTCGTCCCCTGTTACTCGGGTGCAACATTCCAGACACTTTACTAACACTCTCCCGACTTGGAGAGTCAGTGCCTTTAACCTCCTGTTTGGCCCAGTTTGCAATTTCTGCGAAAGATGTACAGGAATAGGGAGAACCAATGAGAGACTAGCTGGAGGTGTCTGGACGGACAAATTTAACTCTCATTTCCCACCAGGAAGAGGAATTAACCAAAGGCTCAGCGTGCCGTGCCGGAACCACATTAGGGCCTGAAGCAATCCTGCGGTGTTGCGGCCAGCTCACAAGAAAGCGAGTTGAAGAAAGGAGCTCAGGGGCACTGTAATTCACAAACCTGCAGAGTTATAAATGACAGCTATCGTCCAAAAATATACTGAAGTAAGGCTGCCAAGAGGACTTGAAAGCGGGGCAGAATTGCAGGAAACCGATTTCAGGAGGTAGACTGGAATTGCATTTAAAGCATAGGAAAAGAGGCAGAACGTCCACAATGATGCACTTGGCCAAAAAGGGCGTATGCGTTTTTTCCTGAATATATTCAGGAAAAAAGGCATACGCCCTTTTTGGCCAACCAAGCAAGTTTGCAAAGGAAATCTGCACTACAATGAAGTCTCACTTCCCCCCGGTCAAAAGGGCCATCTGAAAAAAGTGTAAAATCCAGAAAGGCAGGACAGGCCATGGAGAACTGGGAGCCTTGTTATGCTGATGGGCGGGATGTAAATTGCCAACAGCCACTCGGGAGAAGTGTATGGTGTTTCCTGAAACATCTAAAAAACAAAGCAACAGAGCCTAGGGCACTTCCACTTATGGTCCTATAGATTAGGGAAATTAAAATCAAAAAGACACAGCCACCCCAAAGTTTGGGATGGCTCTGTTTACAAGAACCTCGTTTACGGTACAACTTCAATAACGCAGAAAGTGAAAAATGGATAAAGATGTTGTGGTACTTACGTACAATGCAATATCACTCAGCAATGAAATCTATGTCATCAGACCCGTAGCAGCATAATGAGTGGATTCAGGTATGATGATTCTAACTGAAATAAGTCACACAGAAAAAGAAACATCATAAGATATCACTAATACACGGAATGTAAACTTGGCTACACAGGAACTTGATTACAAAACAGAACAGGGTCTCAAATTTAGAAAACCAACTTATGCTTGCTTAAGGGGAAAGGTGAGTTGGGGTGCTGTATAAAACCAGAGATTGAAATGAGCACAGATAAAGTTCCTTAAGCCAAATATGGAATAGACAAGAGGTACTCCTTGCTCAACGAAATGGACTCAACACCCCATATTAAACGCCTAAGAATGTACATGACTAGTAAGTGTCTGAAAACCTATGGATTGCTATGTCTCCAAAAGAGAATCAAGCGTGTGTACAGGGGCATAAACGCAGCAGTGATAGGATTGGAGAGGTTCGGTGAGCAAATGAAAACCCTATGAAGTCATATTGCATGGTACCCATTCCACGGGTCTCAACTCTCCAGGTTTAAGGGATTCTTCCTTCAGCTAAAACATGCATGTGGAACCCAGAGTACGATCAACCGTGTGATCGGGAGACGTGTTCCAATATGTCTCCGTTCTCGTCCCCTGTTACTCGGGTGCAACATTCCAGACACTTTACTAACACTCTCCCGACTTGGAGAGTCAGTGCCTTTAACCTCCTGTTTGGCCCAGTTTGCAATTTCTGCGAAAGATGTACAGGAATAGGGAGAACCAATGAGAGACTAGCTGGAGGTGTCTGGACGGACAAATTTAACTCTCATTTCCCACCAGGAAGAGGAATTAACCAAAGGCTCAGCGTGCCGTGCCGGAACCACATTAGGGCCTGAAGCAATCCTACGGTGTTGCAGCCAGCTCACAAGAAAGCGAGTTGAAGAAAGGAGCTCAGGGGCACTGTAATTCACAAACCTGCAGAGTTATAAATGACAGCTATCGTCCAAAAATATACTGAAGTAAGGCTGCCAAGAGGACTTGAAAGCGGGGCAGAATTGCAGGAAACCGATTTCAGGAGGTAGACTGGAATTGCATTTAAAGCATAGGAAAAGAGGCAGAACGTCCACAATGATGCACTTGTCCAAAAAGGGCGTATGCGTTTTTTCCTGAATATATTCAGGAAAAAACGCATACGCCCTTTTTGGCCAACCAAGCAAGCTTGCAAAGGAAATCTGCACTACAATGAAGTCTCACTTCCCCCCGGTCAAAAGGGCCATCCAAAAAAGTGTAAAATCCAGAAAGGCAGGACAGGCCATGGAGAACTGGGAGCCTTGTTATGCTGATGGGCGGGATGTAAATTGCCAACAGCCACTCGGGAGAAGTGTATGGTGTTTCCTGAAACATCTAAAAAACAAAGCAACAGAGCCTAGGGCACTTCCACTTATGGTCCTATAGCTTAGGGAAATGAAAATCAAAAGGACACAGCCACCCCAAAGTTTGGGACGGCTCTGTTTACAAGAACCTCGTTTACGGTACAAGTTCAATATCGCAGAAAGTGAAAAATGGATGAAGAAGTTGTGGTACTTACGTACAATGCAATATCACTCAGCAATGACATCTATGTCATCAGGCCCGTAGCAGCATAATGAGTGTATTCAGGTATGATGATTCTAACTGAAATAAGTCACACAGAAAAAGAAGCATCATAAGATATCACTAATACAAGGAATGTAAACTTGGCTACACAGGAAATGGATTACAAAAGAGAACAGGTTCTCAAATTTAGAAAACCAACTTATGCTTGCTTAAGGGGAAAGGTGAGTTGGGGTGCTGCATAAAACCAGAGATTGAAATGAGCACAGAGTAAGTTCCTTAAGCCAAATATGGAATAGACAAGAGCTACTCCTTGCTCAACGAAATGGACTCAACACCCCATATTAAACGCCTAAGAATGTACCTGACTAGTAAGTATCTTAAAACCTATGGATTGCTATGTCTCCAAAAGAGAATCAAGCGTGTGTACAGGGGCATAAACGCAGCAGTGATAGGATTGGAGAAGTTCGGTGAGCAAATGAAGACCCTTTGAAGTCATATTGCATGGTACCCATTCCACGGGTCTCAACTCTCCAGGTTTAAGGGATTCTTCCTTCAGCTAAAACATGCATGTGGAACCCAGAGTATGATCAACCGTGTGATCTGGAGACGTCTTCAAATATGTCTCCGTTCTCGTCCCCTGGTACTCGGGTGCAACATTCCAGACGCTTTACTAACACTCTCCCGACTTGGAGAGTCAGTGCCTTTAACCTCCTGTTTGGCCCAGTTTGCAATTTCTGCGGAAGATGAACAAGAATAGGGAGAACCAATGAGAGCCTAGCTGGAGGTGTCTGGACGGGCAAATTTAACTCTCATTTCCCACCAGGAAGAGGAATTAACCAAAGGCTCAGCGTGCCGTGCCGGAACAAGATTAGGGCCTGAAGCAATCCTGCGGTGTTGCGGCCAGCTCACAAGAAAGCGAGTTGAAGAAAGGAGCTCAGGGGCACTGTAATTCACAAAACTGCAGAGTTATAAATGACAGCTATCGTCCAAAAATATACTGAAGTAAGGCTGCCAAGAGGACTTGAAAGCGGGGCAGAATTGCAGGAAACCGATTTCAGGAGGTAGACTGGAATTGCATTTAAAGCATAGGAAAAGAGGCAGAACGTCCACAATGATGCACTTGGCCAAAAAGGGCGTATGCGTTTTTTCCTGAATATATTCAGGAAAAAAGGCATACGCCCTTTTTGGCCAACCAAGCAAGTTTGCAAAGGAAATCTGCACTACAATGAAGTCTCACTTCCCCCCGGTCAAAAGGGCCATCTGAAAAAAGTGTAAAATCCAGAAAGGCAGGACAGGCCATGGAGAACTGGGAGCCTTGTTATGCTGATGGGCGGGATGTAAATTGCCAACAGCCACTCGGGAGAAGTGTATGGTGTTTCCTGAAACATCTAAAAAACAAAGCAACAGAGCCTAGGGCACTTCCACTTATGGTCCTATAGATTAGGGAAATTAAAATCAAAAAGACACAGCCACCCCAAAGTTTGGGATGGGTCTGTTTACAAGAACCTCGTTTACGGTACAACTTCAATAACGCAGAAAGTGAAAAATGGATAAAGATGTTGTGGTACTTACGTACAATGCAATATCACTCAGCAATGAAATCTATGTCATCAGACCCGTAGCAGCATAATGAGTGGATTCAGGTATGATGATTCTAACTGAAATAAGTCACACAGAAAAACAAACATCATAAGATATCACTAATACACGGAATGTAAACTTGGCTACACAGGAACTGGATTACAAAACAGAACAGGGTCTCAAATTTAGAAAACCAACTTATGCTTGCTTAAGGGGAAAGGTGAGTTGGGGTGCTGTATAAAACCAGAGATTGAAATGAGCACAGATAAAGTTCCTTAAGCCAAATATGGAATAGACAAGAGCTACTCCTTGCTCAACGAAATGGACTCAACACCCCATATTAAACGCCTAAGAATGTACATGACTAGTAAGTATCTGAAAACCTATGGATTGCTATGTCTCCAAAAGAGAATCAAGCGTGTGTACAGGGGCATAAACGCAGCAGTGATAGGATTGGAGAGGTTCGGTGAGCAAATGAAAACCCTATGAAGTCATATTGCATGGTACCTATTCCACGGGTCTCAACTCTCCAGGTTTAAGGGATTCTTCCTTCAGCTAAAACATGCATGTGGAACCCAGAGTACGATCAACCGTGTGATCGGGAGACGTGTTCCAATATGTCTCCGTTCTCGTCCCCTGTTACTCGGGTGCAACATTCCAGACACTTTACTAACACTCTCCCGACTTGGAGAGTCAGTGCCTTTAACCTCCTGTTTGGCCCAGTTTGCAATTTCTGCGAAATATGTACAGGAATAGGGAGAACCAATGAGAGACTAGCTGGAGGTGTCTGGACGGACAAATTTAACTCTCATTTCCCACCAGGAAGAGGAATTAACCAAAGGCTCAGCGTGCCGTGCCGGAACCACATTAGGGCCTGAAGCAATCCTACGGTGTTGCGGCCAGCTCACAAGAAAGCGAGTTGAAGAAAGGAGCTCAGGGGCACTGTAATTCACAAACCTGCAGAGTTATAAATGACAGCTATCGTCCAAAAATATACTGAAGTAAGGCTGCCAAGAGGACTTGAAAGCGGGGCAGAATTGCAGGAAACCGATTTCAGGAGGTAGACTGGAATTGCATTTAAAGCATAGGAAAAGAGGCAGAACGTCCACAATGATGCACTTGGCCAAAAAGGGCGTATGCGTTTTTTCCTGAATATATTCAGGAAAAAACGCATACGCCCTTTTTGGCCAACCAAGCAAGCTTGCAAAGGAAATCTGCACTACAATGAAGTCTCACTTCCCCCCGGTCAAAAGGGCCATCTGAAAAAAGTGTAAAATCCAGAAAGGCAGGACAGGCCATGGAGAACTGGGAGCCTTGTTATGCTGATGGGCGGGATGTAAATTGCCAACAGCCACTCGGGAGAAGTGTATGGTGTTTCCTGAAACATCTAAAAAACAAAGCAACAGAGCCTAGGGCACTTCCACTTATGGTCCTATAGCTTAGCGAAATGAAAATCAAAAAGACACAGCCACCCCAAAGTTTGGGACGGCTCTGTTTACAAGAACCTCGTTTACGGTACAAGTTCAATATCGCAGAAAGTGAAAAATGGATGAAGAAGTTGTGGTACTTACGTACAATCCAATATCACTCAGGAATGACATCTATGTCATCAGGCCCGTAGCAGCATAATGAGTGGATTCAGGTATGATGATTCTAACTGAAATAAGTCACACAGAAAAAGAAACATCATAAGATATCACTAATACACGGAATGTAAACTTGGCTACACAGGAACTGGATTACAAAACAGAACAGGGTCTCAAATTTAGAAAACCAACTTATGCTTGCTTAAGGGGAAAGGTGAGTTGGGGTGCTGCATAAAACCAGAGATTGAAATGAGCACAGAGTAAGTTCCTTAAGCCAAATATGGAATAGACAAGAGCTACTCCTTGCTCAACGAAATGGACTCAACACCCCATATTAAACGCCTAAGAATGTACCTGACTAGTAAGTATCTTAAAACCTATGGATTGCTATGTCTCCAAAAGAGAATCAAGCGTGTGTACAGGGGCATAAACGCAGCAGTGATAGGATTGGAGAGGTTCGGTGAGCAAATGAACACCCTTTGAAGTCATATTGCATGGTACGCATTCCACGGGTCTCAACTCTCCAGGTTTAAGGGATTCTTCCTTCAGCTAAAACATGCATGTGGAACCCAGAGTATGATCAACCGTGTGATCGGGAGACGTCTTCAAATATGTCTCCATTCTCGTCCCCTGGTACTCGGGTGCAACATTCCAGACGCTTTACTAACACTCTCCCGACTTGGAGAGTCAGTGCCTTTAACCTCCTGTTTGGCCCAGTTTGCAATTTCTGCGGAAGATGAACAGGAATAGGGAGAACCAATGAGAGACTAGCTGGAGGTGTCTGGACGGGCAAATTTAACTCTCATTTCCCACCAGGAAGAGGAATTAACCAAAGGCTCAGCGTGCCGTGCTGGAACCAGATTAGGGCCTGAAGCAATCCTGCGGTGTTGCGGCCAGCTCACAAGAAAGCGAGTTGAAGAAAGGAGCTCAGGGGCACTGTAATTCACAAACCTGCAGAGTTATAAATGACAGCTATCGTCCAAAAATATACTGAAGTAAGGCTGCCAAGAGGACTTGAAAGCGGGGCAGAATTGCAGGAAACCGATTTCAGGAGGTAGACTGGAATTGCATTTAAAGCATAGGAAAAGAGGCAGAACGTCCACAATGATGCACTTGGCCAAAAAGGGCGTATGCGTTTTTTCCTGAATATATTCAGGAAAAAACGCATACGCCCTTTTTGGCCAACCAAGCAAGCTTGCAAAGGAAATCTGCACTACAATGAAGTCTCACTTCCCCCCGGTCAAAAGGGCCATCTGAAAAAAGTGTAAAATCCAGAAAGGCAGGACAGGCCATGGAGAACTGGGAGCCTTGTTATGCTGATGGGCGGGATGTAAATTGCCAACAGCCACTCGGGAGAAGTGTATGGTGTTTCCTGAAACATCTAAAAAACAAAGCAACAGAGCCTAGGGCACTTCCACTTATGGTCCTATAGCTTAGCGAAATGAAAATCAAAAAGACACAGCCACCCCAAAGTTTGGGACGGCTCTGTTTACAAGAACCTCGTTTACGGTACAAGTTCAATATCGCAGAAAGTGAAAAATGGATGAAGAAGTTGTGGTACTTACGTACAATCCAATATCACTCAGGAATGACATCTATGTCATCAGGCCCGTAGCAGCATAATGAGTGGATTCAGGTATGATGATTCTAACTGAAATAAGTCACACAGAAAAAGAAACATCATAAGATATCACTAATACACGGAATGTAAACTTGGCTACACAGGAACTGGATTACAAAACAGAACAGGGTCTCAAATTTAGAAAACCAACTTATGCTTGCTTAAGGGGAAAGGTGAGTTGGGGTGCTGCATAAAACCAGAGATTGAAATGAGCACAGAGTAAGTTCCTTAAGCCAAATATGGAATAGACAAGAGCTACTCCTTGCTCAACGAAATGGACTCAACACCCCATATTAAACGCCTAAGAATGTACCTGACTAGTAAGTATCTTAAAACCTATGGATTGCTATGTCTCCAAAAGAGAATCAAGCGTGTGTACAGGGGCATAAACGCAGCAGTGATAGGATTGGAGAGGTTCGGTGAGCAAATGAACACCCTTTGAAGTCATATTGCATGGTACGCATTCCACGGGTCTCAACTCTCCAGGTTTAAGGGATTCTTCCTTCAGCTAAAACATGCATGTGGAACCCAGAGTATGATCAACCGTGTGATCGGGAGACGTCTTCAAATATGTCTCCATTCTCGTCCCCTGGTACTCGGGTGCAACATTCCAGACGCTTTACTAACACTCTCCCGACTTGGAGAGTCAGTGCCTTTAACCTCCTGTTTGGCCCAGTTTGCAATTTCTGCGGAAGATGAACAGGAATAGGGAGAACCAATGAGAGACTAGCTGGAGGTGTCTGGACGGGCAAATTTAACTCTCATTTCCCACCAGGAAGAGGAATTAACCAAAGGCTCAGCGTGCCGTGCTGGAACCAGATTAGGGCCTGAAGCAATCCTGCGGTGTTGCGGCCAGCTCACAAGAAAGCGAGTTGAAGAAAGGAGCTCAGGGACACTGTAATTCACAAACCTGCAGAGTTATAAATGACAGCTATCGTCCAAAAATATACTGAAGTAAGGCTGCCAAGAGGACTTGAAAGCGGGGCAGAATTGCAGGAAACCGATTTCAGGAGGTAGACTAGAATTGCATTTAAAGCATAGGAAAAGAGGAAGAACGTCCACAATGATGCACTTGGCCAAAAAGGGCGTATGCGTTTTTTCCTGAATATATTCAGGAAAAAAGGCATACGCCCTTTTTGGCCAACCAAGCAAGCTTGCAAAGGAAATCTGCACTACAATGAAGTCTCACTTCCCCCCGGTCAAAAGGGCCATCTGAAAAAAGTGTAAAATCCAGAAAGGCAGGACAGGCCATGGAGAACTGGGAGCCTTGTTATGCTGATGAGCGGGATGTAAATTGCCAACAGCCGCTCGGGAGAAGTGTATGGTGATTCCTGAAACATCTAAAAAACAAAGCAACAGAGCCTAGGGCACTTCCACTTATGGTCCTATAGCTTAGGGAAATGAAAATCAAAAAGACACAGCCACCCCAAAGTTTGGGACGGCTCTGTTTACAAGAACCTCGTTTACGGTACAAGTTCAATATCGCAGAAAGTGAAAAATGGATGAAGAAGTTGTGGTACTTACGTACAATGCAATATCACCCAGCAATGACATCTATGTCATCAGGCACGTAGCAGCATAATGAGTGGATTCAGGTATGATGATTCTAACTGAAATAAGTCACACAGAAAAAGAAGCATCATAAGATATCACTAATACAAGGAATGTAAACTTGGCTACACAGGAAATGGATTACAAAAGAGAACAGGTTCTCAAATTTAGAAAACCAACTTATGCTTGCTTAAGGGGAAAGGTGAGTTGGTGTGCTGCATAAAACCAGAGATTGAAATGAGCACAGAGTAAGTTCCTTAAGCCAAATATGGAATAAACAAGAGCTACTCCTTGCTCAACGAAATGGACTCAACACCCCATATTAAACGCCTACGAATGTACCTGACTAGTAAGTATCTTAAAACCTATGGATTGCTATGTCTCCAAAAGAGAATCAAGCCTGTGTACAGGGACTTAAAGGCAGCAGTGATAGGATTGGAGAGGTTCGGTGAGCAAATGAAGACCCTTTGAAGTCATATTGCATGGTACCCATTCCATGGGTCTCAACTCTCCAGGTTTAAGGGATTCTTCCTTCAGCTAAAACATGCATGTGGAACCCAGAGTACGATCAACCGTGTAATCAGGAGACGTGTTCAAATATGTCTCCGTTCTCGTCCCCTGTTACTCGGGTGCAACATTCCAGACGCTTTACTAACACTCTCCCGACTTGGAGAGTCAGTGCCTTTAACCTCCTGTTTGGCCCAGTTTGCAATTTCTGCGGAAGATGAACAGGAATAGGGAGAACCAATGAGAGACTAGCTGGAGGTGTCTGGACGGGCAAATTTAACTCTCATTTCCCACCAGGAAGAGGAATTAACCAAAGGCTCAGTATGCCGTGCCGGAACGACATTAGGGCCTGAAGCAATCCTACGGTGTTGCAGCCAGCTCACAAGAAAGCGAGTTGAAGAAAGGAGCTCAGGGGCACTGTAATTCACAAACCTGCAGAGTTATAAATGACAGCTATCGTCCAAAAATATACTGAAGTAAGGCTGCCAAGAGGACTTGAAAGCGGGGCAGAATTGCAGGAAACCGATTTCAGGAGGTAGACTGGAATTGCATTTAAAGCATAGGAAAAGAGGCAGAACGTCCACAATGATGCACTTGGCCAAAAAGGGCGTATGCGTTTTTTCCGGAATATATTCAGGAAAAAAGGCATACGCACTTTTTGGCCAACCAAGCAAGCTTGCAAAGGAAATCTGCACTACAATGAAGTCTCACTTCCCCCCGGTCAAAAGGGCCATCTGAAAAAAGTGTAAAATCCAGAAAGGCAGGACGGGCCATGGAGAACTGGGAGCCTTGTTATGCTGATGAGCGGGATGTAAATTGCCAACAGCCGCTCGGGAGAAGTGTATGGTGTTTCCTGAAACATCTAAAAAACAAAGCAACAGAGCCTAGGGCACTTCCACTTATGGTCCTATAGCTTAGGGAAATGAAAATCAAAAAGACACAGCCACCCCAAAGTTTGGGACGGCTCTGTTTACAAGAACCTCGTTTACGGTACAAGTTCAATATCGCAGAAAGTGAAAAATGGATGAAGAAGTTGTGGTACTTACGTACAATGCAATATCACCCAGCAATGACATCTATGTCATCAGGCCCGTAGCAGCATAATGAGTGGATTCAGGTATGATGATTCTAACTGAAATAAGTCACACAGAAAAAGAAACATCATAAGATATCACTAATACACGGAATGTAAACTTGGCTACACAGGAACTGGATTACAAAACAGAACAGGGTCTCAAATTTAGAAAACCAACTTATGCTTGCTTAAGGGGAAAGGTGAGTTGGGGTGCTGTATAAAACCAGAGATTGAAATGAGCACAGATAAAGTTCCTTAAGCCAAATATGGAATAGACAAGAGGTACTCCTTGCTCAACGAAATGGACTCAACACCCCATATTAAACGCCTAAGAATGTACATGACTAGTAAGTATCTGAAAACCTATGGATTGCTATGTCTCCAAAAGAGAATCAAGCGTGTGTACAGGGGCATAAACGCAGCAGTGATAGGATTGGAGAGGTTCGGTGAGCAAATGAAAACCCTATGAAGTCATATTGCATGGTACCCATTCCACGGGTCTCAACTCTCCAGGTTTAAGGGATTCTTCCTTCAGCTAAAACATGCATGTGGAATCCAGAGTACGATCAACCGTGTGATCGGGAGACGTGTTCCAATATGTCTCCGTTCTCGTCCCCTGTTACTCGGGTGCAACATTCCAGACACTTTACTAACACTCTCCCGACTTGGAGAGTCAGTGCCTTTAACCTCCTGTTTGGCCCAGTTTGCAATTTCTGCGAAAGATGTACAGGAATAGGGAGAACCAATGAGAGACTAGCTGGAGGTGTCTGGACGGACAAATTTAACTCACATTTCCCACCAGGAAGAGGAATTAACCAAAGGCTCAGCGTGCCGTGCCGGAACCACATTAGGGCCTGAAGCAATCCTACGGTGTTGCGGCCAGCTCACAAGAAAGCGAGTTGAAGAAAGGAGCTCAGGGGCACTGTAATTCACAAACCTGCAGAGTTATAAATGACAGCTATCGTCCAAAAATATACTGAAGTAAGGCTGCCAAGAGGACTTGAAAGCGGGGCAGAATTGCAGGAAACCGATTTCAGGAGGTAGACTGGAATTGCATTTAAAGCATAGGAAAAGAGGCAGAACGTCCACAATGATGCACTTGGCCAAAAAGGGCGTATGCGTTTTTTCCTGAATATATTCAGGAAAAAACGCATACGCCCTTTTTGGCCAACCAAGCAAGCTTGCAAAGGAAATCTGCACTACAATGAAGTCTCACTTCCCCCCGGTCAAAAGGGCCATCTGAAAAAAGTGTAAAATCCAGAAAGGCAGGACAGGCCATGGAGAACTGGGAGCCTTGTTATGCTGATGGGCGGGATGTAAATTGCCAACAGCCACTCGGGAGAAGTGTATGGTGTTTCCTGAAACATCTAAAAAACAAAGCAACAGAGCCTAGGGCACTTCCACTTATGGTCCTATAGCTTAGCGAAATGAAAATCAAAAAGACACAGCCACCCCAAAGTTTGGGACGGCTCTGTTTACAAGAACCTCGTTTACGGTACAAGTTCAATATCGCAGAAAGTGAAAAATGGATGAAGAAGTTGTGGTACTTACGTACAATGCAATATCACTCAGGAATGACATCTATGTCATCAGGCCCGTAGCAGCATAATGAGTGGATTCAGGTATGATGATTCTAACTGAAATAAGTCACACAGAAAAAGAAACATCATAAGATATCACTAATACACGGAATGTAAACTTGGCTACACAGGAACTGGATTACAAAACAGAACAGGGTCTCAAATTTAGAAAACCAACTTATGCTTGCTTAAGGGGAAAGGTGAGTTGGGGTGCTGCATAAAACCAGAGATTGAAATGAGCACAGAGTAAGTTCCTTAAGCCAAATATGGAATAGACAAGAGCTACTCCTTGCTCAACGAAATGGACTCAACACCCCATATTAAACGCCTAAGAATGTACCTGACTACTAAGTATCTTAAAACCTATGGATTGCTATGTCTCCAAAAGAGAATCAAGCGTGTGTACAGGGGCATAAACGCAGCAGTGATAGGATTGGAGAGGTTCGGTGAGCAAATGAAGACCCTTTGAAGTCATATTGCATGGTACGCATTCCACGGGTCTCAACTCTCCAGGTTTAAGGGATTCTTCCTTCAGCTAAAACATGCATGTGGAACCCAGAGTATGATCAACCGTGTGATCGGGAGACGTCTTCAAATATGTCTCCATTCTCGTCCCCTGGTACTCGGGTGCAACATTCCAGACGCTTTACTAACACTCTCCCGACTTGGAGAGTCAGTGCCTTTAACCTCCTGTTTGGCCCAGTTTGCAATTTCTGCGGAAGATGAACAGGAATAGGGAGAACCAATGAGAGACTAGCTGGAGGTGTCTGGACGGGCAAATTTAACTCTCATTTCCCACCAGGAAGAGGAATTAACCAAAGGCTCAGCGTGCCGTGCCGGAACAAGATTAGGGCCTGAAGCAATCCTGCGGTGTTGCGGCCAGCTCACAAGAAAGCGAGTTGAAGAAAGGAGCTCAGGGGCACTGTAATTCACAAAACTGCAGAGTTATAAATGACAGCTATCGTCCAAAAATATACTGAAGTAAGGCTGCCAAGAGGACTTGAAAGCGGGGCAGAATTGCAGGAAACCGATTTCAGGAGGTAGACTGGAATTGCATTTAAAGCATAGGAAAAGAGGCAGAACGTCCACAATGATGCACTTGGCCAAAAAGGGCGTATGCGTTTTTTCCTGAATATATTCAGGAAAAAAGGCATACGCCCTTTTTGGCCAACCAAGCAAGTTTGCAAAGGAAATCTGCACTACAATGAAGTCTCACTTCCCCCCGGTCAAAAGGGCCATCTGAAAAAAGTGTAAAATCCAGAAAGGCAGGACAGGCCATGGAGAACTGGGAGCCTTGTTATGCTGATGGGCGGGATGTAAATTGCCAACAGCCACTCGGGAGAAGTGTATGGTGTTTCCTGAAACATCTAAAAAACAAAGCAACAGAGCCTAGGGCACTTCCACTTATGGTCCTATAGATTAGGGAAATTAAAATCAAAAAGACACAGCCACCCCAAAGTTTGGGATGGGTCTGTTTACAAGAACCTCGTTTACGGTACAACTTCAATAACGCAGAAAGTGAAAAATGGATAAAGATGTTGTGGTACTTACGTACAATGCAATATCACTCAGCAATGAAATCTATGTCATCAGACCCGTAGCAGCATAATGAGTGGATTCAGGTATGATGATTCTAACTGAAATAAGTCACACAGAAAAACAAACATCATAAGATATCACTAATACACGGAATGTAAACTTGGCTACACAGGAACTGGATTACAAAACAGAACAGGGTCTCAAATTTAGAAAACCAACTTATGCTTGCTTAAGGGGAAAGGTGAGTTGGGGTGCTGTATAAAACCAGAGATTGAAATGAGCACAGATAAAGTTCCTTAAGCCAAATATGGAATAGACAAGAGCTACTCCTTGCTCAACGAAATGGACTCAACACCCCATATTAAACGCCTAAGAATGTACATGACTAGTAAGTATCTGAAAACCTATGGATTGCTATGTCTCCAAAAGAGAATCAAGCGTGTGTACAGGGGCATAAACGCAGCAGTGATAGGATTGGAGAGGTTCGGTGAGCAAATGAAAACCCTATGAAGTCATATTGCATGGTACCTATTCCACGGGTCTCAACTCTCCAGGTTTAAGGGATTCTTCCTTCAGCTAAAACATGCATGTGGAACCCAGAGTACGATCAACCGTGTGATCGGGAGACGTGTTCCAATATGTCTCCGTTCTCGTCCCCTGTTACTCGGGTGCAACATTCCAGACACTTTACTAACACTCTCCCGACTTGGAGAGTCAGTGCCTTTAACCTCCTGTTTGGCCCAGTTTGCAATTTCTGCGAAATATGTACAGGAATAGGGAGAACCAATGAGAGACTAGCTGGAGGTGTCTGGACGGACAAATTTAACTCTCATTTCCCACCAGGAAGAGGAATTAACCAAAGGCTCAGCGTGCCGTGCCGGAACCACATTAGGGCCTGAAGCAATCCTACGGTGTTGCGGCCAGCTCACAAGAAAGCGAGTTGAAGAAAGGAGCTCAGGGGCACTGTAATTCACAAACCTGCAGAGTTATAAATGACAGCTATCGTCCAAAAATATACTGAAGTAAGGCTGCCAAGAGGACTTGAAAGCGGGGCAGAATTGCAGGAAACCGATTTCAGGAGGTAGACTGGAATTGCATTTAAAGCATAGGAAAAGAGGCAGAACGTCCACAATGATGCACTTGGCCAAAAAGGGCGTATGCGTTTTTTCCTGAATATATTCAGGAAAAAACGCATACGCCCTTTTTGGCCAACCAAGCAAGCTTGCAAAGGAAATCTGCACTACAATGAAGTCTCACTTCCCCCCGGTCAAAAGGGCCATCTGAAAAAAGTGTAAAATCCAGAAAGGCAGGACAGGCCATGGAGAACTGGGAGCCTTGTTATGCTGATGGGCGGGATGTAAATTGCCAACAGCCACTCGGGAGAAGTGTATGGTGTTTCCTGAAACATCTAAAAAACAAAGCAACAGAGCCTAGGGCACTTCCACTTATGGTCCTATAGCTTAGCGAAATGAAAATCAAAAAGACACAGCCACCCCAAAGTTTGGGACGGCTCTGTTTACAAGAACCTCGTTTACGGTACAAGTTCAATATCGCAGAAAGTGAAAAATGGATGAAGAAGTTGTGGTACTTACGTACAATCCAATATCACTCAGGAATGACATCTATGTCATCAGGCCCGTAGCAGCATAATGAGTGGATTCAGGTATGATGATTCTAACTGAAATAAGTCACACAGAAAAAGAAACATCATAAGATATCACTAATACACGGAATGTAAACTTGGCTACACAGGAACTGGATTACAAAACAGAACAGGGTCTCAAATTTAGAAAACCAACTTATGCTTGCTTAAGGGGAAAGGTGAGTTGGGGTGCTGCATAAAACCAGAGATTGAAATGAGCACAGAGTAAGTTCCTTAAGCCAAATATGGAATAGACAAGAGCTACTCCTTGCTCAACGAAATGGACTCAACACCCCATATTAAACGCCTAAGAATGTACCTGACTAGTAAGTATCTTAAAACCTATGGATTGCTATGTCTCCAAAAGAGAATCAAGCGTGTGTACAGGGGCATAAACGCAGCAGTGATAGGATTGGAGAGGTTCGGTGAGCAAATGAACACCCTTTGAAGTCATATTGCATGGTACGCATTCCACGGGTCTCAACTCTCCAGGTTTAAGGGATTCTTCCTTCAGCTAAAACATGCATGTGGAACCCAGAGTATGATCAACCGTGTGATCGGGAGACGTCTTCAAATATGTCTCCATTCTCGTCCCCTGGTACTCGGGTGCAACATTCCAGACGCTTTACTAACACTCTCCCGACTTGGAGAGTCAGTGCCTTTAACCTCCTGTTTGGCCCAGTTTGCAATTTCTGCGGAAGATGAACAGGAATAGGGAGAACCAATGAGAGACTAGCTGGAGGTGTCTGGACGGGCAAATTTAACTCTCATTTCCCACCAGGAAGAGGAATTAACCAAAGGCTCAGCGTGCCGTGCTGGAACCAGATTAGGGCCTGAAGCAATCCTGCGGTGTTGCGGCCAGCTCACAAGAAAGCGAGTTGAAGAAAGGAGCTCAGGGGCACTGTAATTCACAAACCTGCAGAGTTATAAATGACAGCTATCGTCCAAAAATATACTGAAGTAAGGCTGCCAAGAGGACTTGAAAGCGGGGCAGAATTGCAGGAAACCGATTTCAGGAGGTAGACTGGAATTGCATTTAAAGCATAGGAAAAGAGGCAGAACGTCCACAATGATGCACTTGGCCAAAAAGGGCGTATGCGTTTTTTCCTGAATATATTCAGGAAAAAACGCATACGCCCTTTTTGGCCAACCAAGCAAGCTTGCAAAGGAAATCTGCACTACAATGAAGTCTCACTTCCCCCCGGTCAAAAGGGCCATCTGAAAAAAGTGTAAAATCCAGAAAGGCAGGACAGGCCATGGAGAACTGGGAGCCTTGTTATGCTGATGGGCGGGATGTAAATTGCCAACAGCCACTCGGGAGAAGTGTATGGTGTTTCCTGAAACATCTAAAAAACAAAGCAACAGAGCCTAGGGCACTTCCACTTATGGTCCTATAGCTTAGCGAAATGAAAATCAAAAAGACACAGCCACCCCAAAGTTTGGGACGGCTCTGTTTACAAGAACCTCGTTTACGGTACAAGTTCAATATCGCAGAAAGTGAAAAATGGATGAAGAAGTTGTGGTACTTACGTACAATCCAATATCACTCAGGAATGACATCTATGTCATCAGGCCCGTAGCAGCATAATGAGTGGATTCAGGTATGATGATTCTAACTGAAATAAGTCACACAGAAAAAGAAACATCATAAGATATCACTAATACACGGAATGTAAACTTGGCTACACAGGAACTGGATTACAAAACAGAACAGGGTCTCAAATTTAGAAAACCAACTTATGCTTGCTTAAGGGGAAAGGTGAGTTGGGGTGCTGCATAAAACCAGAGATTGAAATGAGCACAGAGTAAGTTCCTTAAGCCAAATATGGAATAGACAAGAGCTACTCCTTGCTCAACGAAATGGACTCAACACCCCATATTAAACGCCTAAGAATGTACCTGACTAGTAAGTATCTTAAAACCTATGGATTGCTATGTCTCCAAAAGAGAATCAAGCGTGTGTACAGGGGCATAAACGCAGCAGTGATAGGATTGGAGAGGTTCGGTGAGCAAATGAACACCCTTTGAAGTCATATTGCATGGTACGCATTCCACGGGTCTCAACTCTCCAGGTTTAAGGGATTCTTCCTTCAGCTAAAACATGCATGTGGAACCCAGAGTATGATCAACCGTGTGATCGGGAGACGTCTTCAAATATGTCTCCATTCTCGTCCCCTGGTACTCGGGTGCAACATTCCAGACGCTTTACTAACACTCTCCCGACTTGGAGAGTCAGTGCCTTTAACCTCCTGTTTGGCCCAGTTTGCAATTTCTGCGGAAGATGAACAGGAATAGGGAGAACCAATGAGAGACTAGCTGGAGGTGTCTGGACGGGCAAATTTAACTCTCATTTCCCACCAGGAAGAGGAATTAACCAAAGGCTCAGCGTGCCGTGCTGGAACCAGATTAGGGCCTGAAGCAATCCTGCGGTGTTGCGGCCAGCTCACAAGAAAGCGAGTTGAAGAAAGGAGCTCAGGGACACTGTAATTCACAAACCTGCAGAGTTATAAATGACAGCTATCGTCCAAAAATATACTGAAGTAAGGCTGCCAAGAGGACTTGAAAGCGGGGCAGAATTGCAGGAAACCGATTTCAGGAGGTAGACTAGAATTGCATTTAAAGCATAGGAAAAGAGGAAGAACGTCCACAATGATGCACTTGGCCAAAAAGGGCGTATGCGTTTTTTCCTGAATATATTCAGGAAAAAAGGCATACGCCCTTTTTGGCCAACCAAGCAAGCTTGCAAAGGAAATCTGCACTACAATGAAGTCTCACTTCCCCCCGGTCAAAAGGGCCATCTGAAAAAAGTGTAAAATCCAGAAAGGCAGGACAGGCCATGGAGAACTGGGAGCCTTGTTATGCTGATGAGCGGGATGTAAATTGCCAACAGCCGCTCGGGAGAAGTGTATGGTGATTCCTGAAACATCTAAAAAACAAAGCAACAGAGCCTAGGGCACTTCCACTTATGGTCCTATAGCTTAGGGAAATGAAAATCAAAAAGACACAGCCACCCCAAAGTTTGGGACGGCTCTGTTTACAAGAACCTCGTTTACGGTACAAGTTCAATATCGCAGAAAGTGAAAAATGGATGAAGAAGTTGTGGTACTTACGTACAATGCAATATCACCCAGCAATGACATCTATGTCATCAGGCACGTAGCAGCATAATGAGTGGATTCAGGTATGATGATTCTAACTGAAATAAGTCACACAGAAAAAGAAGCATCATAAGATATCACTAATACAAGGAATGTAAACTTGGCTACACAGGAAATGGATTACAAAAGAGAACAGGTTCTCAAATTTAGAAAACCAACTTATGCTTGCTTAAGGGGAAAGGTGAGTTGGTGTGCTGCATAAAACCAGAGATTGAAATGAGCACAGAGTAAGTTCCTTAAGCCAAATATGGAATAAACAAGAGCTACTCCTTGCTCAACGAAATGGACTCAACACCCCATATTAAACGCCTACGAATGTACCTGACTAGTAAGTATCTTAAAACCTATGGATTGCTATGTCTCCAAAAGAGAATCAAGCCTGTGTACAGGGACTTAAAGGCAGCAGTGATAGGATTGGAGAGGTTCGGTGAGCAAATGAAGACCCTTTGAAGTCATATTGCATGGTACCCATTCCATGGGTCTCAACTCTCCAGGTTTAAGGGATTCTTCCTTCAGCTAAAACATGCATGTGGAACCCAGAGTACGATCAACCGTGTAATCAGGAGACGTGTTCAAATATGTCTCCGTTCTCGTCCCCTGTTACTCGGGTGCAACATTCCAGACGCTTTACTAACACTCTCCCGACTTGGAGAGTCAGTGCCTTTAACCTCCTGTTTGGCCCAGTTTGCAATTTCTGCGGAAGATGAACAGGAATAGGGAGAACCAATGAGAGACTAGCTGGAGGTGTCTGGACGGGCAAATTTAACTCTCATTTCCCACCAGGAAGAGGAATTAACCAAAGGCTCAGTATGCCGTGCCGGAACGACATTAGGGCCTGAAGCAATCCTACGGTGTTGCAGCCAGCTCACAAGAAAGCGAGTTGAAGAAAGGAGCTCAGGGGCACTGTAATTCACAAACCTGCAGAGTTATAAATGACAGCTATCGTCCAAAAATATACTGAAGTAAGGCTGCCAAGAGGACTTGAAAGCGGGGCAGAATTGCAGGAAACCGATTTCAGGAGGTAGACTGGAATTGCATTTAAAGCATAGGAAAAGAGGCAGAACGTCCACAATGATGCACTTGGCCAAAAAGGGCGTATGCGTTTTTTCCGGAATATATTCAGGAAAAAAGGCATACGCACTTTTTGGCCAACCAAGCAAGCTTGCAAAGGAAATCTGCACTACAATGAAGTCTCACTTCCCCCCGGTCAAAAGGGCCATCTGAAAAAAGTGTAAAATCCAGAAAGGCAGGACGGGCCATGGAGAACTGGGAGCCTTGTTATGCTGATGAGCGGGATGTAAATTGCCAACAGCCGCTCGGGAGAAGTGTATGGTGTTTCCTGAAACATCTAAAAAACAAAGCAACAGAGCCTAGGGCACTTCCACTTATGGTCCTATAGCTTAGGGAAATGAAAATCAAAAAGACACAGCCACCCCAAAGTTTGGGACGGCTCTGTTTACAAGAACCTCGTTTACGGTACAAGTTCAATATCGCAGAAAGTGAAAAATGGATGAAGAAGTTGTGGTACTTACGTACAATGCAATATCACCCAGCAATGACATCTATGTCATCAGGCCCGTAGCAGCATAATGAGTGGATTCAGGTATGATGATTCTAACTGAAATAAGTCACACAGAAAAAGAAACATCATAAGATATCACTAATACACGGAATGTAAACTTGGCTACACAGGAACTGGATTACAAAACAGAACAGGGTCTCAAATTTAGAAAACCAACTTATGCTTGCTTAAGGGGAAAGGTGAGTTGGGGTGCTGTATAAAACCAGAGATTGAAATGAGCACAGATAAAGTTCCTTAAGCCAAATATGGAATAGACAAGAGGTACTCCTTGCTCAACGAAATGGACTCAACACCCCATATTAAACGCCTAAGAATGTACATGACTAGTAAGTATCTGAAAACCTATGGATTGCTATGTCTCCAAAAGAGAATCAAGCGTGTGTACAGGGGCATAAACGCAGCAGTGATAGGATTGGAGAGGTTCGGTGAGCAAATGAAAACCCTATGAAGTCATATTGCATGGTACCCATTCCACGGGTCTCAACTCTCCAGGTTTAAGGGATTCTTCCTTCAGCTAAAACATGCATGTGGAATCCAGAGTACGATCAACCGTGTGATCGGGAGACGTGTTCCAATATGTCTCCGTTCTCGTCCCCTGTTACTCGGGTGCAACATTCCAGACACTTTACTAACACTCTCCCGACTTGGAGAGTCAGTGCCTTTAACCTCCTGTTTGGCCCAGTTTGCAATTTCTGCGAAAGATGTACAGGAATAGGGAGAACCAATGAGAGACTAGCTGGAGGTGTCTGGACGGACAAATTTAACTCACATTTCCCACCAGGAAGAGGAATTAACCAAAGGCTCAGCGTGCCGTGCCGGAACCACATTAGGGCCTGAAGCAATCCTACGGTGTTGCGGCCAGCTCACAAGAAAGCGAGTTGAAGAAAGGAGCTCAGGGGCACTGTAATTCACAAACCTGCAGAGTTATAAATGACAGCTATCGTCCAAAAATATACTGAAGTAAGGCTGCCAAGAGGACTTGAAAGCGGGGCAGAATTGCAGGAAACCGATTTCAGGAGGTAGACTGGAATTGCATTTAAAGCATAGGAAAAGAGGCAGAACGTCCACAATGATGCACTTGGCCAAAAAGGGCGTATGCGTTTTTTCCTGAATATATTCAGGAAAAAACGCATACGCCCTTTTTGGCCAACCAAGCAAGCTTGCAAAGGAAATCTGCACTACAATGAAGTCTCACTTCCCCCCGGTCAAAAGGGCCATCTGAAAAAAGTGTAAAATCCAGAAAGGCAGGACAGGCCATGGAGAACTGGGAGCCTTGTTATGCTGATGGGCGGGATGTAAATTGCCAACAGCCACTCGGGAGAAGTGTATGGTGTTTCCTGAAACATCTAAAAAACAAAGCAACAGAGCCTAGGGCACTTCCACTTATGGTCCTATAGCTTAGCGAAATGAAAATCAAAAAGACACAGCCACCCCAAAGTTTGGGACGGCTCTGTTTACAAGAACCTCGTTTACGGTACAAGTTCAATATCGCAGAAAGTGAAAAATGGATGAAGAAGTTGTGGTACTTACGTACAATGCAATATCACTCAGGAATGACATCTATGTCATCAGGCCCGTAGCAGCATAATGAGTGGATTCAGGTATGATGATTCTAACTGAAATAAGTCACACAGAAAAAGAAACATCATAAGATATCACTAATACACGGAATGTAAACTTGGCTACACAGGAACTGGATTACAAAACAGAACAGGGTCTCAAATTTAGAAAACCAACTTATGCTTGCTTAAGGGGAAAGGTGAGTTGGGGTGCTGCATAAAACCAGAGATTGAAATGAGCACAGAGTAAGTTCCTTAAGCCAAATATGGAATAGACAAGAGCTACTCCTTGCTCAACGAAATGGACTCAACACCCCATATTAAACGCCTAAGAATGTACCTGACTACTAAGTATCTTAAAACCTATGGATTGCTATGTCTCCAAAAGAGAATCAAGCGTGTGTACAGGGGCATAAACGCAGCAGTGATAGGATTGGAGAGGTTCGGTGAGCAAATGAAGACCCTTTGAAGTCATATTGCATGGTACGCATTCCACGGGTCTCAACTCTCCAGGTTTAAGGGATTCTTCCTTCAGCTAAAACATGCATGTGGAACCCAGAGTATGATCAACCGTGTGATCGGGAGACGTCTTCAAATATGTCTCCATTCTCGTCCCCTGGTACTCGGGTGCAACATTCCAGACGCTTTACTAACACTCTCCCGACTTGGAGAGTCAGTGCCTTTAACCTCCTGTTTGGCCCAGTTTGCAATTTCTGCGGAAGATGAACAGGAATAGGGAGAACCAATGAGAGACTAGCTGGAGGTGTCTGGACGGGCAAATTTAACTCTCATTTCCCACCAGGAAGAGGAATTAACCAAAGGATCAGTGTGCCGTGCTGGAACCAGATTAGGGCCTGAAGCAATCCTGCGGTGTTGCGGCCAGCTCACAAGAAAGCGAGTTGAAGAAAGGAGCTCAGGGGCACTGTAATTCACAAACCTGCAGAGTTATAAATGACAGCTATCGTCCAAAAATATACTGAAGTAAGGCTGCCAAGAGGACTTGAAAGCGGGGCAGAATTGCAGGAAACCGATTTCAGGAGGTAGACTGGAATTGCATTTAAAGCATAGGAAAAGAGGCAGAACGTCCACAATGATGCACTTGGCCAAAAAGGGCGTATGCGTTTTTTCCTGAATATATTCAGGAAAAAACGCATACGCCCTTTTTGGCCAACCAAGCAAGCTTGCAAAGGAAATCTGCACTACAATGAAGTCTCACTTCCCCCCGGTCAAAAGGGCCATCTGAAAAAAGTGTAAAATCCAGAAAGGCAGGACAGGCCATGGAGAACTGGGAGCCTTGTTATGCTGATGGGCGGGATGTAAATTGCGAACAGCCACTGGGGAGAAGTGTATGGTGTTTCCTGAAACATCTAAAAAACAAAGCAACAGAGCCTAAGGCACTTCCACTTATGGTCCTATAGCTTAGGGAAATGAAAATCAAAAGGACACAGCCACCCCAAAGTTTGGGACGGCTCTGTTTACAAGAACCTCGTTTACGGTACAAGTTCAATATCGCAGAAAGTGAAAAATGGATGAAGAAGTTGTGGTACTTACGTACAATGCAATATCACTCAGCAATGACATCTATGTCATCAGGCCCGTCGCAGCATAATGAGTGGATTCAGGTATGATGATTCTAACTGAAAGAAGTCACACAGAAAAAGAAGCATCATAAGATATCACTAATACAAGGAATGTAAACTTGGCTACACAGGAAATGGATTACAAAAGAGAACAGGTTCTCAAATTTAGAAAACCAACTTATGCTTGCTTAAGGGGAAAGGTGAGTTGGTGTGCTGCATAAAACCAGAGATTGAAATGAGCACAGAGTAAGTTCCTTAAGCCAAATATGGAATAAACAAGAGCTACTAGTTGCTCAACGAAATGGACTCAACACCCCATATTAAACGCCTACGAATGTACCTGACTAGTAAGTATCTTAAAACCTATGGATTGCTATGTCTCCAAAAGAGAATCAAGCCTGTGTACAGGGACTTAAAGGCAGCAGTGATAGGATTGGAGAGGTTCGGTGAGCAAATGAAGACCCTTTGAAGTCATATTGCATGGTACCCATTCCACGGGTCTCAACTCTCCAGGTTTAAGGGATTCTTCCTTCAGCTAAAACATGCATGTGGAACCCAGAGTACGATCAACCGTGTAATCGGGAGACGTGTTCAAATATGTCTCCGTTCTCGTCCCCTGTTACTCGGGTGCAACATTCCAGACGCTTTACTAACACTCTCCCGACTTGGAGAGTCAGTGCCTTTAACCTCCTGTTTGGCCCAGTTTGCAATTTCTGCGGAAGATGAACAGGAATAGGGAGAACCAATGAGAGACTAGCTGGAGGTGTCTGGACGGGCAAATTTAACTCTCATTTCCCACCAGGAAGAGGAATTAACCAAAGGCTCAGTATGCCGTGCCGGAACGACATTAGGGCCTGAAGCAATCCTATGGTGTTGCGGCCAGCTCACAAGAAAGCGAGTTGAAGAAAGGAGCTCAGGGGCACTGTAATTCACAAACCTGCAGAGTTATAAATGACAGCTATCGTCCAAAAATATACTGAAGTAAGGCTGCCAAGAGGACTTGAAAGCGGGGCAGAATTGCAGGAAACCGATTTCAGGAGGTAGACTGGAATTGCATTGAAAGCATAGGAAAAGAGGCAGAACGTCCACAATGATGCACTTGGCCAAAAAGGGCGTATGCGTTTTTTCCTGAATATATTCAGGAAAAAAGGCATACGCCCTTTTTGGCCAACCAAGCAAGCTTGCAAAGGAAATCTGCACTACAATGAAGTCTCACTTCCCCCCGGTCAAAAGGGCCATCTGAAAAAAGTGTAAAATCCAGAAAGGCAGGACAGGCCATGGAGAACTGGGAGCCTTGTTATGCTGATGAGCGGGATGTAAATTGCCAACAGCCGCTCGGGAGAAGTGTATGGTGTTTCCTGAAACATCTAAAAAACAAAGCAACACAGCCTAGGGCACTTCCACTTATGGTCCTATAGCTTAGGGAAATGAAAATCAAAAAGACACAGCCACCCCAAAGTTTGGGACGGCTCTGTTTACAAGAACCTCGTTTACGGTACAAGTTCAATATCGCAGAAAGTGAAAAATGGATGAAGAAGTTGTGGTACTTACGTACAATGCAATATCACCCAGCAATGACATCTATGTCATCAGGCCCGTAGCAGCATAATGAGTGGATTCAGGTATGATGATTCTAACTGAAATAAGTCACACAGAAAAAGAAACATCATAAGATATCACTAATACACGGAATGTAAACTTGGCTACACAGGAACTGGATTACAAAACAGAACAGGGTCTCAAATTTAGAAAACCAACTTATGCTTGCTTAAGGGGAAAGGTGAGTTGGGGTGCTGCATAAAACCAGAGATTGAAATGAGCACAGAGTAAGTTCCTTAAGCCAAATATGGAATAGACAAGAGCTACTCCTTGCTCAACGAAATGGACTCAACACCCCATATTAAACGCCTAAGAATGTACCTGACTACTAAGTATCTTAAAACCTATGGATTGCTATGTCTCCAAAAGAGAATCAAGCGTGTGTACAGGGGCATAAACGCAGCAGTGATAGGATTGGAGAGGTTCGGTGAGCAAATGAAGACCCTTTGAAGTCATATTGCATGGTACGCATTCCACGGGTCTCAACTCTCCAGGTTTAAGGGATTCTTCCTTCAGCTAAAACATGCATGTGGAACCCAGAGTATGATCAACCGTGTGATCGGGAGACGTCTTCAAATATGTCTCCATTCTCGTCCCCTGGTACTCGGGTGCAACATTCCAGACGCTTTACTAACACTCTCCCGACTTGGAGAGTCAGTGCCTTTAACCTCCTGTTTGGCCCAGTTTGCAATTTCTGCGGAAGATGAACAGGAATAGGGAGAACCAATGAGAGACTAGCTGGAGGTGTCTGGACGGGCAAATTTAACTCTCATTTCCCACCAGGAAGAGGAATTAACCAAAGGCTCAGTGTGCCGTGCTGGAACCAGATTAGGGCCTGAAGCAATCCTGCGGTGTTGCGGCCAGCTCACAAGAAAGCGAGTTGAAGAAAGGAGCTCAGGGGCACTGTAATTCACAAACCTGCAGAGTTATAAATGACAGCTATCGTCCAAAAATATACTGAAGTAAGGCTGCCAAGAGGACTTGAAAGCGGGGCAGAATTGCAGGAAACCGATTTCAGGAGGTAGACTGGAATTGCATTTAAAGCATAGGAAAAGAGGCAGAACGTCCACAATGATGCACTTGGCCAAAAAGGGCGTATGCGTTTTTTCCTGAATATATTCAGGAAAAAAGGCATACGCCCTTTTTGGCCAACCAAGCAAGCTTGCAAAGGAAATCTGCACTACAATGAAGTCTCACTTCCCCCCGGTCAAAAGGGCCATCTGAAAAAAGTGTAAAATCCAGAAAGGCAGGACAGGCCATGGAGAACTGGGAGCCTTGTTATGCTGATGGGCGGGATGTAAATTGCCAACAGCCACTGGGGAGAAGTGTATGGTGTTTCCTGAAACATCTAAAAAACAAAGCAACAGAGCCTAAGGCACTTCCACTTATGGTCCTATAGCTTAGGGAAATGAAAATCAAAAGGACACAGCCACCCCAAAGTTTGGGACGGCTCTGTTTACAAGAACCTCGTTTACGGTACAAGTTCAATATCGCAGAAAGTGAAAAATGGATGAAGAAGTTGTGGTACTTACGTACAATGCAATATCACTCAGCAATGACATCTATGTCATCAGGCCCGTCGCAGCATAATGAGTGGATTCAGGTATGATGATTCTAACTGAAAGAAGTCACACAGAAAAAGAAGCATCATAAGATATCACTAATACAAGGAATGTAAACTTGGCTACACAGGAAATGGATTACAAAAGAGAACAGGTTCTCAAATTTAGAAAACCAACTTATGCTTGCTTAAGGGGAAAGGTGAGTTGGTGTGCTGCATAAAACCAGAGATTGAAATGAGCACAGAGTAAGTTCCTTAAGCCAAATATGGAATAAACAAGAGCTACTAGTTGCTCAACGAAATGGACTCAACACCCCATATTAAACGCCTACGAATGTACCTGACTAGTAAGTATCTTAAAACCTATGGATTGCTATGTCTCCAAAAGAGAATCAAGCCTGTGTACAGGGACTTAAAGGCAGCAGTGATAGGATTGGAGAGGTTCGGTGAGCAAATGAAGACCCTTTGAAGTCATATTGCATGGTACCCATTCCACGGGTCTCAACTCTCCAGGTTTAAGGGATTCTTCCTTCAGCTAAAACATGCATGTGGAACCCAGAGTACGATCAACCGTGTAATCGGGAGACGTGTTCAAATATGTCTCCGTTCTCGTCCCCTGTTACTCGGGTGCAACATTCCAGACGCTTTACTAACACTCTCCCGACTTGGAGAGTCAGTGCCTTTAACCTCCTGTTTGGCCCAGTTTGCAATTTCTGCGGAAGATGAACAGGAATAGGGAGAACCAATGAGAGACTAGCTGGAGGTGTCTGGACGGGCAAATTTAACTCTCATTTCCCACCAGGAAGAGGAATTAACCAAAGGCTCAGTATGCCGTGCCGGAACGACATTAGGGCCTGAAGCAATCCTATGGTGTTGCGGCCAGCTCACAAGAAAGCGAGTTGAAGAAAGGAGCTCAGGGGCACTGTAATTCACAAACCTGCAGAGTTATAAATGACAGCTATCGTCCAAAAATATACTGAAGTAAGGCTGCCAAGAGGACTTGAAAGCGGGGCAGAATTGCAGGAAACCGATTTCAGGAGGTAGACTGGAATTGCATTGAAAGCATAGGAAAAGAGGCAGAACGTCCACAATGATGCACTTGTCCAAAAAGGGCGTATGCGTTTTTTCCTGAATATATTCAGGAAAAAACGCATACGCCCTTTTTGGCCAACCAAGCAAGCTTGCAAAGGAAATCTGCACTACAATGAAGTTTCACTTCTCCCCGGTCAAAAGTGCCATCTGAAAAAAGTGTAAAATCCAGAAAGGCAGGACAGGCCATGGAGAACTGGGAGCCTTGTTATGCTGATGGGCGGGATGTAAATTGCCAACAGCCGCTTGGGAGAAGTGTATGGTGTTTCCTGAAACATCTAAAAAACAAAGCAACAGAGCCTAGGGCACTTCCACTTATGGTCCTATAGCTTAGGGAAATGAAAATCAAAAGGACACAGCCACCCCAAAGTTTGGGACGGCTCTGTTTACAAGAACCTCGTTTACGGTACAAGTTCAATATCGCAGAAAGTGAAAAATAGATGAAGAAGTTGTGGTACTTACGTAGAATGCAATATCACTCAGCAATGACATCTATGTCATCAGGCCCGTAGCAGCATAATGAGTGGATTCAGGTATGATGATTCTAACTGAAATAAGTCACACAGAAAAAGAAACATCATAAGATATCACTAATACACGGAATGTAAACTTGGCTACACAGGAACTGGATTACAAAACAGAACAGGGTCTCAAATTTAGAAAGCCAACTTATGCTTGCTTAAGGGGAAAGGTGAGTTGGGGTGCTGCATAAAACCAGAGATTGAAATGAGCACAGAGTAAGTTCCTTAAGCCAAATATGGAATAGACAAGAGCTACTCCTTGCTCAACGAAATGGACTCAACACCCCATATTAAACGCCTAAGAATGTACCTGACTAGTAAGTATCTTAAAACCTATGGATTGCTATGTCTCCGAAAGAGAATCAAGCGTGTGTACAGGGGCATAAACGCAGCAGTGATAGGATTGGAGAGGTTCGGTGAGCAAATGAAGACCCTTTGAAGTCATATTGCATGGTACCCATTCCACGGGTCTCAACTCTCCAGGTTTAAGGGATTCTTCCTTCAGCTAAAACATGCATGTGGAACCCAGAGTATGATCAACCGTGTGATCGGGAGACGTCTTCTAATATGTCTCCGTTCTCGTCCCCTGGTACTCGGGTGCAACATTCCAGACGCTTTACTAACACTCTCCCGACTTGGAGAGTCAGTGCCTTTAACCTCCTGTTTGGCCCAGTTTGCAATTTCTGCGGAAGATGAACAAGAATAGGGAGAACCAATGAGAGACTAGCTGGAGGTGTCTGGACGGGCAAATTTAACTCTCATTTCCCACCAGGAAGAGGAATTAACCAAAGGCTCAGCGTGCCGTGCCGGAACAAGATTAGGGCCTGAAGCAATCCTGCGGTGTTGCGGCCAGCTCACAAGAAAGCGAGTTGAAGAAAGGAGCTCAGGGGCACTGTAATTCACAAAACTGCAGAGTTATAAATGACAGCTATCGTCCAAAAATATACTGAAGTAAGGCTGCCAAGAGGACTTGAAAGCGGGGCAGAATTGCAGGAAACCGATTTCAGGAGGTAGACTGGAATTGCATTTAAAGCATAGGAAAAGAGGCAGAACGTCCACAATGATGCACTTGGCCAAAAAGGGCGTATGCGTTTTTTCCTGAATATATTCAGGAAAAAACGCATACGCCCTTTTTGGCCAACCAAGCAAGCTTGCAAAGGAAATCTGCACTACAATGAAGTCTCACTTCCCCCCGGTCAAAAGGGCCATCTGAAAAAAGTGTAAAATCCAGAAAGGCAGGACAGGCCATGGAGAACTGGGAGCCTTGTTATGCTGATGGGCGGGATGTAAATTGCCAACAGCCACTCGGGAGAAGTGTATGGTGTTTCCTGAAACATCTAAAAAACAAAGCAACACAG
The DNA here is from genome assembly GCF_963455315.2 of Globicephala melas. Taxonomy (NCBI): domain Eukaryota; kingdom Metazoa; phylum Chordata; class Mammalia; order Artiodactyla; family Delphinidae; genus Globicephala; species Globicephala melas. The sequence goes on along the minus strand of NW_027207246.1, from coordinate 1,097,142 downwards.
CCTAGGGCACTTCCACTTATGGTCCTATAGCTTAGGGAAATGAAAATCAAAAAGACACAGCCACCCCAAAGTTTGGGACGGCTCTGTTTACAAGAACCTCGTTTACGGTACAAGTTCAATATCGCAGAAAGTGAAAAATGGATGAAGAAGTTGTGGTACTTACGTACAATGCAATATCACCCAGCAATGACATCTATGTCATCAGGCCCGTAGCAGCATAATGAGTGGATTCAGGTATGATGATTCTAACTGAAATAAGTCACACAGAAAAAGAAACATCATAAGATATCACTAATACACGGAATGTAAACTTGGCTACACAGGAACTGGATTACAAAACAGAACAGGGTCTCAAATTTAGAAAACCAACTTATGCTTGCTTAAGGGGAAAGGTGAGTTGGGGTGCTGCATAAAACCAGAGATTGAAATGAGCACAGAGTAAGTTCCTTAAGCCAAATATGGAATAGACAAGAGCTACTCCTTGCTCAACGAAATGGACTCAACACCCCATATTAAACGCCTAAGAATGTACCTGACTACTAAGTATCTTAAAACCTATGGATTGCTATGTCTCCAAAAGAGAATCAAGCGTGTGTACAGGGGCATAAACGCAGCAGTGATAGGATTGGAGAGGTTCGGTGAGCAAATGAAGACCCTTTGAAGTCATATTGCATGGTACGCATTCCACGGGTCTCAACTCTCCAGGTTTAAGGGATTCTTCCTTCAGCTAAAACATGCATGTGGAACCCAGAGTATGATCAACCGTGTGATCGGGAGACGTCTTCAAATATGTCTCCATTCTCGTCCCCTGGTACTCGGGTGCAACATTCCAGACGCTTTACTAACACTCTCCCGACTTGGAGAGTCAGTGCCTTTAACCTCCTGTTTGGCCCAGTTTGCAATTTCTGCGGAAGATGAACAGGAATAGGGAGAACCAATGAGAGACTAGCTGGAGGTGTCTGGACGGGCAAATTTAACTCTCATTTCCCACCAGGAAGAGGAATTAACCAAAGGCTCAGTGTGCCGTGCTGGAACCAGATTAGGGCCTGAAGCAATCCTGCGGTGTTGCGGCCAGCTCACAAGAAAGCGAGTTGAAGAAAGGAGCTCAGGGGCACTGTAATTCACAAACCTGCAGAGTTATAAATGACAGCTATCGTCCAAAAATATACTGAAGTAAGGCTGCCAAGAGGACTTGAAAGCGGGGCAGAATTGCAGGAAACCGATTTCAGGAGGTAGACTGGAATTGCATTTAAAGCATAGGAAAAGAGGCAGAACGTCCACAATGATGCACTTGGCCAAAAAGGGCGTATGCGTTTTTTCCTGAATATATTCAGGAAAAAAGGCATACGCCCTTTTTGGCCAACCAAGCAAGCTTGCAAAGGAAATCTGCACTACAATGAAGTCTCACTTCCCCCCGGTCAAAAGGGCCATCTGAAAAAAGTGTAAAATCCAGAAAGGCAGGACAGGCCATGGAGAACTGGGAGCCTTGTTATGCTGATGGGCGGGATGTAAATTGCCAACAGCCACTGGGGAGAAGTGTATGGTGTTTCCTGAAACATCTAAAAAACAAAGCAACAGAGCCTAAGGCACTTCCACTTATGGTCCTATAGCTTAGGGAAATGAAAATCAAAAGGACACAGCCACCCCAAAGTTTGGGACGGCTCTGTTTACAAGAACCTCGTTTACGGTACAAGTTCAATATCGCAGAAAGTGAAAAATGGATGAAGAAGTTGTGGTACTTACGTACAATGCAATATCACTCAGCAATGACATCTATGTCATCAGGCCCGTCGCAGCATAATGAGTGGATTCAGGTATGATGATTCTAACTGAAAGAAGTCACACAGAAAAAGAAGCATCATAAGATATCACTAATACAAGGAATGTAAACTTGGCTACACAGGAAATGGATTACAAAAGAGAACAGGTTCTCAAATTTAGAAAACCAACTTATGCTTGCTTAAGGGGAAAGGTGAGTTGGTGTGCTGCATAAAACCAGAGATTGAAATGAGCACAGAGTAAGTTCCTTAAGCCAAATATGGAATAAACAAGAGCTACTAGTTGCTCAACGAAATGGACTCAACACCCCATATTAAACGCCTACGAATGTACCTGACTAGTAAGTATCTTAAAACCTATGGATTGCTATGTCTCCAAAAGAGAATCAAGCCTGTGTACAGGGACTTAAAGGCAGCAGTGATAGGATTGGAGAGGTTCGGTGAGCAAATGAAGACCCTTTGAAGTCATATTGCATGGTACCCATTCCACGGGTCTCAACTCTCCAGGTTTAAGGGATTCTTCCTTCAGCTAAAACATGCATGTGGAACCCAGAGTACGATCAACCGTGTAATCGGGAGACGTGTTCAAATATGTCTCCGTTCTCGTCCCCTGTTACTCGGGTGCAACATTCCAGACGCTTTACTAACACTCTCCCGACTTGGAGAGTCAGTGCCTTTAACCTCCTGTTTGGCCCAGTTTGCAATTTCTGCGGAAGATGAACAGGAATAGGGAGAACCAATGAGAGACTAGCTGGAGGTGTCTGGACGGGCAAATTTAACTCTCATTTCCCACCAGGAAGAGGAATTAACCAAAGGCTCAGTATGCCGTGCCGGAACGACATTAGGGCCTGAAGCAATCCTATGGTGTTGCGGCCAGCTCACAAGAAAGCGAGTTGAAGAAAGGAGCTCAGGGGCACTGTAATTCACAAACCTGCAGAGTTATAAATGACAGCTATCGTCCAAAAATATACTGAAGTAAGGCTGCCAAGAGGACTTGAAAGCGGGGCAGAATTGCAGGAAACCGATTTCAGGAGGTAGACTGGAATTGCATTGAAAGCATAGGAAAAGAGGCAGAACGTCCACAATGATGCACTTGTCCAAAAAGGGCGTATGCGTTTTTTCCTGAATATATTCAGGAAAAAACGCATACGCCCTTTTTGGCCAACCAAGCAAGCTTGCAAAGGAAATCTGCACTACAATGAAGTTTCACTTCTCCCCGGTCAAAAGTGCCATCTGAAAAAAGTGTAAAATCCAGAAAGGCAGGACAGGCCATGGAGAACTGGGAGCCTTGTTATGCTGATGGGCGGGATGTAAATTGCCAACAGCCGCTCGGGAGAAGTGTATGGTGTTTCCTGAAACATCTAAAAAACAAAGCAACAGAGCCTAGGGCACTTCCACTTATGGTCCTATAGCTTAGGGAAATGAAAATCAAAAGGACACAGCCACCCCAAAGTTTGGGACGGCTCTGTTTACAAGAACCTCGTTTACGGTACAAGTTCAATATCGCAGAAAGTGAAAAATAGATGAAGAAGTTGTGGTACTTACGTAGAATGCAATATCACTCAGCAATGACATCTATGTCATCAGGCCCGTAGCAGCATAATGAGTGGATTCAGGTATGATGATTCTAACTGAAATAAGTCACACAGAAAAAGAAACATCATAAGATATCACTAATACACGGAATGTAAACTTGGCTACACAGGAACTGGATTACAAAACAGAACAGGGTCTCAAATTTAGAAAGCCAACTTATGCTTGCTTAAGGGGAAAGGTGAGTTGGGGTGCTGCATAAAACCAGAGATTGAAATGAGCACAGAGTAAGTTCCTTAAGCCAAATATGGAATAGACAAGAGCTACTCCTTGCTCAACGAAATGGACTCAACACCCCATATTAAACGCCTAAGAATGTACCTGACTAGTAAGTATCTTAAAACCTATGGATTGCTATGTCTCCGAAAGAGAATCAAGCGTGTGTACAGGGGCATAAACGCAGCAGTGATAGGATTGGAGAGGTTCGGTGAGCAAATGAAGACCCTTTGAAGTCATATTGCATGGTACCCATTCCACGGGTCTCAACTCTCCAGGTTTAAGGGATTCTTCCTTCAGCTAAAACATGCATGTGGAACCCAGAGTATGATCAACCGTGTGATCGGGAGACGTCTTCTAATATGTCTCCGTTCTCGTCCCCTGGTACTCGGGTGCAACATTCCAGACGCTTTACTAACACTCTCCCGACTTGGAGAGTCAGTGCCTTTAACCTCCTGTTTGGCCCAGTTTGCAATTTCTGCGGAAGATGAACAAGAATAGGGAGAACCAATGAGAGACTAGCTGGAGGTGTCTGGACGGGCAAATTTAACTCTCATTTCCCACCAGGAAGAGGAATTAACCAAAGGCTCAGCGTGCCGTGCCGGAACAAGATTAGGGCCTGAAGCAATCCTGCGGTGTTGCGGCCAGCTCACAAGAAAGCGAGTTGAAGAAAGGAGCTCAGGGGCACTGTAATTCACAAAACTGCAGAGTTATAAATGACAGCTATCGTCCAAAAATATACTGAAGTAAGGCTGCCAAGAGGACTTGAAAGCGGGGCAGAATTGCAGGAAACCGATTTCAGGAGGTAGACTGGAATTGCATTTAAAGCATAGGAAAAGAGGCAGAACGTCCACAATGATGCACTTGGCCAAAAAGGGCGTATGCGTTTTTTCCTGAATATATTCAGGAAAAAAGGCATACGCCCTTTTTGGCCAACCAAGCAAGTTTGCAAAGGAAATCTGCACTACAATGAAGTCTCACTTCCCCCCGGTCAAAAGGGCCATCTGAAAAAAGTGTAAAATCCAGAAAGGCAGGACAGGCCATGGAGAACTGGGAGCCTTGTTATGCTGATGGGCGGGATGTAAATTGCCAACAGCCACTCGGGAGAAGTGTATGGTGTTTCCTGAAACATCTAAAAAACAAAGCAACAGAGCCTACGGCACTTCCACTTATGGTCCTATAGATTAGGGAAATTAAAATCAAAAAGACACAGCCACCCCAAAGTTTGGGATGGCTCTGTTTACAAGAACCTCGTTTACGGTACAACTTCAATAATGCAGAAAGTGAAAAATGGATAAAGATGTTGTGGTACTTACGTACAATGCAATATCACTCAGCAATGAAATCTATGTCATCAGACCCGTAGCAGCATAATGAGTGGATTCAGGTATGATGATTCTAACTGAAATAAGTCACACAGAAAAAGAAACATCATAAGATATCACTAATACACGGAATGTAAACTTGGCTACACAGGAACTGGATTACAAAACAGAACAGGGTCTCAAATTTAGAAAACCAACTTATGCTTGCTTAAGGGGAAAGGTGAGTTGGGGTGCTGTATAAAACCAGAGATTGAAATGAGCACAGATAAAGTTCCTTAAGCCAAATATGGAATAGACAAGAGGTACTCCTTGCTCAACGAAATGGACTCAACATACCATATTAAACGCCTAAGAATGTACATGACTAGTAAGTATCTGAAAACCTATGGATTGCTATGTCTCCAAAAGAGAATCAAGCGTGTGTACAGGGGCATAAACGCAGCAGTGATAGGATTGGAGAGGTTCGGTGAGCAAATGAAAACCCTATGAAGTCATATTGCATGGTACCCATTCCACGAGTCTCAACTCTCCAGGTTTAAGGGATTCTTCCTTCAGCTAAAACATGCATGTGGAACCCAGAGTACGATCAACCGTGTGATCGGGAGACGTGTTCCAATATGTCTCCGTTCTCGTCCCCTGTTACTCGGGTGCAACATTCCAGACGCTTTACTAACACTCTCCCGACTTGGAGAGTCAGTGCCTTTAACCTCCTGTTTGGCCCAGTTTGCAATTTCTGCGAAAGATGTACAGGAATAGGGAGAACCAATGAGAGACTAGCTGGAGGTGTCTGGACGGACAAATTTAACTCTCATTTCCCACCAGGAAGAGGAATTAACCAAAGGCTCAGCGTGCCGTGCCGGAACCACATTAGGGCCTGAAGCAATCCTACGGTGTTGCGGCCAGCTCACAAGAAAGCGAGTTGAAGAAAGGAGCTCAGGGGCACTGTAATTCACAAACCTGCAGAGTTATAAATGACAGCTATCGTCCAAAAATATACTGAAGTAAGGCTGCCAAGAGGACTTGAAAGCGGGGCAGAATTGCAGGAAACCGATTTCAGGAGGTAGACTGGAATTGCATTTAAAGCATAGGAAAAGAGGCAGAACGTCCACAATGATGCACTTGTCCAAAAAGGGCGTATGCGTTTTTTCCTGAATATATTCAGGAAAAAACGCATACGCCCTTTTTGGCCAACCAAGCAAGCTTGCAAAGGAAATCTGCACTACAATGAAGTTTCACTTCTCCCCGGTCAAAAGTGCCATCTGAAAAAAGTGTAAAATCCAGAAAGGCAGGACAGGCCATGGAGAACTGGGAGCCTTGTTATGCTGATGGGCGGGATGTAAATTGCCAACAGCCGCTCGGGAGAAGTGTATGGTGTTTCCTGAAACATCTAAAAAACAAAGCAACAGAGCCTAGGGCACTTCCACTTATGGTCCTATAGCTTAGGGAAATGAAAATCAAAAGGACACAGCCACCCCAAAGTTTGGGACGGCTCTGTTTACAAGAACCTCGTTTACGGTACAAGTTCAATATCGCAGAAAGTGAAAAATAGATGAAGAAGTTGTGGTACTTACGTAGAATGCAATATCACTCAGCAATGACATCTATGTCATCAGGCCCGTAGCAGCATAATGAGTGGATTCAGGTATGATGATTCTAACTGAAATAAGTCACACAGAAAAAGAAACATCATAAGATATCACTAATACACGGAATGTAAACTTGGCTACACAGGAACTGGATTACAAAACAGAACAGGGTCTCAAATTTAGAAAACCAACTTATGCTTGCTTAAGGGGAAAGGTGAGTTGGGGTGCTGCATAAAACCAGAGATTGAAATGAGCACAGAGTAAGTTCCTTAAGCCAAATATGGAATAGACAAGAGCTACTCCTTGCTCAACGAAATGGACTCAACACCCCATATTAAACGCCTAAGAATGTACCTGACTAGTAAGTATCTTAAAACCTATGGATTGCTATGTCTCCAAAAGAGAATCAAGCGTGTGTACAGGGGCATAAACACAGCAGTGATAGGATTGGAGAGGTTCGGTGAGCAAATGAAGACCCTTTGAAGTCATATTGCATGGTACGCATTCCACGGGTCTCAACTCTCCAGGTTTAAGGGATTCTTCCTTCAGCTAAAACATGCATGTGGAACCCAGAGTATGATCAACCGTGTGATCGGGAGACGTCTTCAAATATGTCTCCATTCTCGTCCCCTGGTACTCGGGTGCAACATTCCAGACGCTTTACTAACACTCTCCCCACTTGGAGAGTCAGTGCCTTTAACCTCCTGTTTGGCCCAGTTTGCAATTTCTGCGGAAGATGAACAGGAATAGGGAGAACCAATGAGAGACTAGCTGGAGGTGTCTGGACGGGCAAATTTAACTCTCATTTCCCACCAGGAAGAGGAATTAACCAAAGGCTCAGCGTGCCGTGCTGGAACCAGATTAGGGCCTGAAGCAATCCTGCGGTGTTGCGGCCAGCTCACAAGAAAGCGAGTTGAAGAAAGGAGCTCAGGGGCACTGTAATTCACAAACCTGCAGAGTTATAAATGACAGCTATCGTCCAAAAATATACTGAAGTAAGGCTGCCAAGAGGACTTGAAAGCGGGGCAGAATTGCAGGAAACCGATTTCAGGAGGTAGACTGGAATTGCATTGAAAGCATAGGAAAAGAGGCAGAACGTCCACAATGATGCACTTGTCCAAAAAGGGCGTATGCGTTTTTTCCTGAATATATTCAGGAAAAAACGCATACGCCCTTTTTGGCCAACCAAGCAAGCTTGCAAAGGAAATCTGCACTACAATGAAGTTTCACTTCTCCCCGGTCAAAAGTGCCATCTGAAAAAAGTGTAAAATCCAGAAAGGCAGGACAGGCCATGGAGAACTGGGAGCCTTGTTATGCTGATGGGCGGGATGTAAATTGCCAACAGCCGCTCGGGAGAAGTGTATGGTGTTTCCTGAAACATCTAAAAAACAAAGCAACAGAGCCTAGGGCACTTCCACTTATGGTCCTATAGCTTAGGGAAATGAAAATCAAAAGGACACAGCCACCCCAAAGTTTGGGACGGCTCTGTTTACAAGAACCTCGTTTACGGTACAAGTTCAATATCGCAGAAAGTGAAAAATAGATGAAGAAGTTGTGGTACTTACGTAGAATGCAATATCACTCAGCAATGACATCTATGTCATCAGGCCCGTAGCAGCATAATGAGTGGATTCAGGTATGATGATTCTAACTGAAATAAGTCACACAGAAAAAGAAACATCATAAGATATCACTAATACACGGAATGTAAACTTGGCTACACAGGAACTGGATTACAAAACAGAACAGGGTCTCAAATTTAGAAAGCCAACTTATGCTTGCTTAAGGGGAAAGGTGAGTTGGGGTGCTGCATAAAACCAGAGATTGAAATGAGCACAGAGTAAGTTCCTTAAGCCAAATATGGAATAGACAAGAGCTACTCCTTGCTCAACGAAATGGACTCAACACCCCATATTAAACGCCTAAGAATGTACCTGACTAGTAAGTATCTTAAAACCTATGGATTGCTATGTCTCCGAAAGAGAATCAAGCGTGTGTACAGGGGCATAAACGCAGCAGTGATAGGATTGGAGAGGTTCGGTGAGCAAATGAAGACCCTTTGAAGTCATATTGCATGGTACCCATTCCACGGGTCTCAACTCTCCAGGTTTAAGGGATTCTTCCTTCAGCTAAAACATGCATGTGGAACCCAGAGTATGATCAACCGTGTGATCGGGAGACGTCTTCTAATATGTCTCCGTTCTCGTCCCCTGGTACTCGGGTGCAACATTCCAGACGCTTTACTAACACTCTCCCGACTTGGAGAGTCAGTGCCTTTAACCTCCTGTTTGGCCCAGTTTGCAATTTCTGCGGAAGATGAACAGGAATAGGGAGAACCAATGAGAGACTAGCTGGAGGTGTCTGGACGGGCAAATTTAACTCTCATTTCCCACCAGGAAGAGGAATTAACCAAAGGCTCAGCGTGCCGTGCCGGAACAAGATTAGGGCCTGAAGCAATCCTGCGGTGTTGCGGCCAGCTCACAAGAAAGCGAGTTGAAGAAAGGAGCTCAGGGGCACTGTAATTCACAAAACTGCAGAGTTATAAATGACAGCTATCGTCCAAAAATATACTGAAGTAAGGCTGCCAAGAGGACTTGAAAGCGGGGCAGAATTGCAGGAAACCGATTTCAGGAGGTAGACTGGAATTGCATTTAAAGCATAGGAAAAGAGGCAGAACGTCCACAATGATGCACTTGGCCAAAAAGGGCGTATGCGTTTTTTCCTGAATATATTCAGGAAAAAAGGCATACGCCCTTTTTGGCCAACCAAGCAAGTTTGCAAAGGAAATCTGCACTACAATGAAGTCTCACTTCCCCCCGGTCAAAAGGGCCATCTGAAAAAAGTGTAAAATCCAGAAAGGCAGGACAGGCCATGGAGAACTGGGAGCCTTGTTATGCTGATGGGCGGGATGTAAATTGCCAACAGCCACTCGGGAGAAGTGTATGGTGTTTCCTGAAACATCTAAAAAACAAAGCAACAGAGCCTACGGCACTTCCACTTATGGTCCTATAGATTAGGGAAATTAAAATCAAAAAGACACAGCCACCCCAAAGTTTGGGATGGCTCTGTTTACAAGAACCTCGTTTACGGTACAACTTCAATAATGCAGAAAGTGAAAAATGGATAAAGATGTTGTGGTACTTACGTACAATGCAATATCACTCAGCAATGAAATCTATGTCATCAGACCCGTAGCAGCATAATGAGTGGATTCAGGTATGATGATTCTAACTGAAATAAGTCACACAGAAAAAGAAACATCATAAGATATCACTAATACACGGAATGTAAACTTGGCTACACAGGAACTGGATTACAAAACAGAACAGGGTCTCAAATTTAGAAAACCAACTTATGCTTGCTTAAGGGGAAAGGTGAGTTGGGGTGCTGTATAAAACCAGAGATTGAAATGAGCACAGATAAAGTTCCTTAAGCCAAATATGGAATAGACAAGAGGTACTCCTTGCTCAACGAAATGGACTCAACATACCATATTAAACGCCTAAGAATGTACATGACTAGTAAGTATCTGAAAACCTATGGATTGCTATGTCTCCAAAAGAGAATCAAGCGTGTGTACAGGGGCATAAACGCAGCAGTGATAGGATTGGAGAGGTTCGGTGAGCAAATGAAAACCCTATGAAGTCATATTGCATGGTACCCATTCCACGAGTCTCAACTCTCCAGGTTTAAGGGATTCTTCCTTCAGCTAAAACATGCATGTGGAACCCAGAGTACGATCAACCGTGTGATCGGGAGACGTGTTCCAATATGTCTCCGTTCTCGTCCCCTGTTACTCGGGTGCAACATTCCAGACGCTTTACTAACACTCTCCCGACTTGGAGAGTCAGTGCCTTTAACCTCCTGTTTGGCCCAGTTTGCAATTTCTGCGAAAGATGTACAGGAATAGGGAGAACCAATGAGAGACTAGCTGGAGGTGTCTGGACGGACAAATTTAACTCTCATTTCCCACCAGGAAGAGGAATTAACCAAAGGCTCAGCGTGCCGTGCCGGAACCACATTAGGGCCTGAAGCAATCCTACGGTGTTGCGGCCAGCTCACAAGAAAGCGAGTTGAAGAAAGGAGCTCAGGGGCACTGTAATTCACAAACCTGCAGAGTTATAAATGACAGCTATCGTCCAAAAATATACTGAAGTAAGGCTGCCAAGAGGACTTGAAAGCGGGGCAGAATTGCAGGAAACCGATTTCAGGAGGTAGACTGGAATTGCATTTAAAGCATAGGAAAAGAGGCAGAACGTCCACAATGATGCACTTGTCCAAAAAGGGCGTATGCGTTTTTTCCTGAATATATTCAGGAAAAAACGCATACGCCCTTTTTGGCCAACCAAGCAAGCTTGCAAAGGAAATCTGCACTACAATGAAGTTTCACTTCTCCCCGGTCAAAAGTGCCATCTGAAAAAAGTGTAAAATCCAGAAAGGCAGGACAGGCCATGGAGAACTGGGAGCCTTGTTATGCTGATGGGCGGGATGTAAATTGCCAACAGCCGCTCGGGAGAAGTGTATGGTGTTTCCTGAAACATCTAAAAAACAAAGCAACAGAGCCTAGGGCACTTCCACTTATGGTCCTATAGCTTAGGGAAATGAAAATCAAAAGGACACAGCCACCCCAAAGTTTGGGACGGCTCTGTTTACAAGAACCTCGTTTACGGTACAAGTTCAATATCGCAGAAAGTGAAAAATAGATGAAGAAGTTGTGGTACTTACGTAGAATGCAATATCACTCAGCAATGACATCTATGTCATCAGGCCCGTAGCAGCATAATGAGTGGATTCAGGTATGATGATTCTAACTGAAATAAGTCACACAGAAAAAGAAACATCATAAGATATCACTAATACACGGAATGTAAACTTGGCTACACAGGAACTGGATTACAAAACAGAACAGGGTCTCAAATTTAGAAAACCAACTTATGCTTGCTTAAGGGGAAAGGTGAGTTGGGGTGCTGCATAAAACCAGAGATTGAAATGAGCACAGAGTAAGTTCCTTAAGCCAAATATGGAATAGACAAGAGCTACTCCTTGCTCAACGAAATGGACTCAACACCCCATATTAAACGCCTAAGAATGTACCTGACTAGTAAGTATCTTAAAACCTATGGATTGCTATGTCTCCAAAAGAGAATCAAGCGTGTGTACAGGGGCATAAACACAGCAGTGATAGGATTGGAGAGGTTCGGTGAGCAAATGAAGACCCTTTGAAGTCATATTGCATGGTACGCATTCCACGGGTCTCAACTCTCCAGGTTTAAGGGATTCTTCCTTCAGCTAAAACATGCATGTGGAACCCAGAGTATGATCAACCGTGTGATCGGGAGACGTCTTCAAATATGTCTCCATTCTCGTCCCCTGGTACTCGGGTGCAACATTCCAGACGCTTTACTAACACTCTCCCCACTTGGAGAGTCAGTGCCTTTAACCTCCTGTTTGGCCCAGTTTGCAATTTCTGCGGAAGATGAACAGGAATAGGGAGAACCAATGAGAGACTAGCTGGAGGTGTCTGGACGGGCAAATTTAACTCTCATTTCCCACCAGGAAGAGGAATTAACCAAAGGCTCAGCGTGCCGTGCTGGAACCAGATTAGGGCCTGAAGCAATCCTGCGGTGTTGCGGCCAGCTCACAAGAAAGCGAGTTGAAGAAAGGAGCTCAGGGGCACTGTAATTCACAAACCTGCAGAGTTATAAATGACAGCTATCGTCCAAAAATATACTGAAGTAAGGCTGCCAAGAGGACTTGAAAGCGGGGCAGAATTGCAGGAAACCGATTTCAGGAGGTAGACTGGAATTGCATTGAAAGCATAGGAAAAGAGGCAGAACGTCCACAATGACGCACTTGGCCAAAAAGGGCGTATGCGTTTTTTCCTGAATATATTCAGGAAAAAACGCATACGCCCTTTTTGGCCAACCAAGCAAGCTTGCAAAGGAAATCTGCACTACAATGAAGTTTCACTTCTCCCCGGTCAAAAGTGCCATCTGAAAAAAGTGTAAAATCCAGAAAGGCAGGACAGGCCATGGAGAACTGGGAGCCTTGTTATGCTGATGGGCGGGATGTAAATTGCCAACAGCCGCTTGGGAGAAGTGTATGGTGTTTCCTGAAACATCTAAAAAACAAAGCAACAGAGCCTAGGGCACTTCCACTTATGGTCCTATAGCTTAGGGAAATGAAAATCAAAAGGACACAGCCACCCCAAAGTTTGGGACGGCTCTGTTTACAAGAACCTCGTTTACGGTACAAGTTCAATATCGCAGAAAGTGAAAAATAGATGAAGAAGTTGTGGTACTTACGTAGAATGCAATATCACTCAGCAATGACATCTATGTCATCAGGCCCGTAGCAGCATAATGAGTGGATTCAGGTATGATGATTCTAACTGAAATAAGTCACACAGAAAAAGAAACATCATAAGATATCACTAATACACGGAATGTAAACTTGGCTACACAGGAACTGGATTACAAAACAGAACAGGGTCTCAAATTTAGAAAACCAACTTATGCTTGCTTAAGGGGAAAGGTGGTTGGGGTGCTGCATAAAACCAGAGATTGAAATGAGCACAGAGTAAGTTCCTTAAGCCAAATATGGAATAGACAAGAGCTACTCCTTGCTCAACGAAATGGACTCAACACCCCATATTAAACGCCTAAGAATGTACCTGACTAGTAAGTATCTTAAAACCTATGGATTGCTATGTCTCCAAAAGAGAATCAAGCCTGTGTACAGGGACTTAAAGGCAGCAGTGATAGGATTGGAGAGGTTCGGTGAGCAAATGAAGACCCTTTGAAGTCATATTGCATGGTACCCATTCCACGGGTCTCAACTCTCCAGGTTTAAGGGATTCTTCCTTCAGCTAAAACATGCATGTGGAACCCAGAGTACGATCAACCGTGTAATCGGGAGACGTGTTCAAATATGTCTCCGTTCTCGTCTCCTGGTACTCGGGTGCAACATTCCAGATGCTTTACTAACACTCTCCCGACTTGGAGGGTCAGTGCCTTTAACCTCCTGTTCGGCCCAGTTTGCAATTTCTGCGGAAGATGAACAGGAATAGGGAGAACCAATGAGAGACTAGCTGGAGGTGTCTGGACGGGCAAATTTAACTCTCATTTCCCACCAGGAAGAGGAATTAACCAAAGGTAAAGCGTTGTCGTACCCTCACCTGGAACCTAAACCGTCCCCGTCCCCTAACCCTAACCCTAGCCCGAACCCTAACCCTAACCCTTCCCCGAAGCCTGACCCTCACCCGTCCCCTAATCCTAACCCGTACGCTGACACTAAGCCGCGCCCTCACATGTACGCTCCCCCTAAAGCGTTGTCGTACCCTCACCTGGACCCTAAACCGTCCCCGTCCCCTAACACTAACCCTAGCCCGAACCCTAACCATAACCCTTCCCCGAAGCCTGACCCTCACCCGTCCCCTAATCCTAACCCGTACGCTGACACTAACCCGCGCCCTCACACGTACGCTCCCCCTAAAGCGTTGTCGTACCCTCACCTGGACCCTAAACCGTCCCCGTCCCCTAACCCTAACCCTAGCCCGAACCCTAACCCTAACCCTTCCCCGAAGCCTGACCCTTTCCCGTCCCCTAATCCTAACCCGTACGCTGACACTAAGCCGCACCCTCACACGTACGCTCCCCCTACAGCGTTGTCGTACCCTCACCTGGACCCTAAACCGTCCCCGTCCCCTAACCCTAACGCTAGCCCGAACCCTAACCCTAACACTTCCCCGAAGCCTGACCCTCACCCGTCCCCTAATCCTAACCCGTACGCTGACACTAACCCGCGCCCTCACACATACGCTCCCCCTAAAGCGTTGTCGTACCCTCACCTGGACCCTAAACCGTCCCCGTCCCCTAACCCTAACCCTAGCCCGAACCCTAACCCTAACCCTTCCCCCAAGCCTGACCCTCACCCGTCCCCTAATCCTAACCCGTACGCTGACACTAAGCTGCGCCCTCACACGTACGCTCCCCCTAAAGCGTTGTCGTACCCTCACCTGGACCCTAAACCGTCCCTGTACCCTAACACTAACCCTAGCCCGAACCCTAACCCTAACCCTTCCCCGAAGCCTGACCCTCACCCGTCCCCTAATCCTAACCCGTACGCTGACACTAACCCACGCCCTCACACGTACGCTCCCCCTAAAGCGTTGTCGTACCTTCACCTGGACCCTAAACCGTCGCCGTCCCCTAACCCTAACCCTAGCCCGAACCCTAACCCTAACCCTTCCCCGAAGACTGACCCTCACCCGTCCCCTAATCCTAACCCGTACGCTGACGCTAAGCCGCGCCCTCACACGTACGCTCCCCCTAAAGCGTTGTCGTACCCTCACCTGGACCCTAAACCGTCCCCGTCCCCTAAACCTAACCCTAGCCCGAACCCTAACCCTAACCCTTCCCCGAAGCCTGACCCTCACCCGTCCCCTAATCCTAACCCGTACGCTGACACTAACCCGCGCCCTCACACGTACGCTCCCCCTAAAGCGTTGTCGTGCCCTCACCTGGACCCTAAACCATCCCCGTCCCCTAACCCTAACCCTAGCCCGAACCCTAACCCTAACACTTCCCCGAAGCCTGACCCTCACCCGTCCCCTAATCCTAACCCGTACGCTGACACTAAGCCGCGCCCTCACACGTACGCTCCGCCTAAAGCGTTGTCGTACCCTCACCTGGACCCTAAACCGTCCCCGTCCCCTAACCCTAACCCTAGCCCGAACCCTAACCCTAACCCTTCCCCGAAGCCTGACCCTCACCCGTCCCCTAATCCTAACCCGTACGCTGACACTAAGCCGCGCCCTCACACGTACGCTCCCCCTAAAGCGTTGTCGTACCCTCACCTGGACCCTAAACCGTCCCCGTCCCCTAACCCTAACCCTAGCCCGAACCCTAACCCTAACCCTTCCCCGAAGCCTGACCCTCACCCGTCCCCTAATCCTAACCCGTACGCTGACACTAAGCCGCGCCCTCACACGTACGCTCCCCATAAAGCGTTGTCGTACCCTCACCTGGACCCTAAACCGTCCCCGTCCCCTAACCCTAACCCTAGCCCGAACCCTAACCCTAACCCTTCCCCGAAGCCTGACCCTCACCCGTCCCCTAATCCTAACCCGTACGCTGACACTAACCCACGCCCTCACACGTACGCTCCCCCTAAAGCGTTGTCGTACCTTCACCTGGACCCTAAACCGTCGCCGTCCCCTAACCCTAACCCTAGCCCGAACCCTAACCCTAACCCTTCCCCGAAGACTGACCCTCACCCGTCCCCTAATCCTAACCCGTACGCTGACGCTAAGCCGCGCCCTCACACGTACGCTCCCCCTAAAGCGTTGTCGTACCCTCACCTGGACCCTAAACCGTCCCCGTCCCCTAACCCTAACCCTAGCCCGAACCCTAACCCTAACCCTTCCCCGAAGCCTGACCCTCACCCGTCCCCTAATCCTAACCCGTACGCTGACACTAACCCGCGCCCTCACACGTACGCTCCCCCTAAAGCGTTGTCGTGCCCTCACCTGGACCCTAAACCATCCCCGTCCCCTAACCCTAACCCTAGCCCGAACCCTAACCCTAACACTTCCCCGAAGCCTGACCCTCACCCGTCCCCTAATCCTAACCCGTACGCTGACACTAAGCCGCGCCCTCACACGTACGCTCCGCCTAAAGCGTTGTCGTACCCTCACCTGGACCCTAAACCGTCCCCGTCCCCGTCCCCTAACCCTAGCCCGAACCCTAACCCTAACCCTTCCCCGAAGCCTGACCCTCACCCGTCCCCTAATCCTAACCCGTACGCTGACACTAAGCCGCGCCCTCACACGTACGCTCCCCCTAAAGCGTTGTCGTACCCTCACCTGGACCCTAAACCGTCCCCGTCCCCTAACCCTAACCCTAGCCCGAACCCTAACCCTAACCCTTCCCCGAAGCCTGACCCTCACCCGTCCCCTAATCCTAACCCGTACGCTGACACTAAGCCGCGCCCTCACACGTACGCTCCCCATAAAGCGTTGTCGTACCCTCACCTGGACCCTAAACCGTCCCCGTCCCCTAACCCTAACCCTAGCCCGAACCCTAACCCTAACCCTTCCCCGAAGCCTGACCCTCACCCGTCCCCTAATCCTAACCCGTACGCTGACACTAAGCCGCGCCCTCACACGTACGCTCCCCCTAAAGCGTTGTCGTACCATCACCTGGACCCTAAACCGTCCCCGTCCCCTAACCCTAACCCTAGCCCGAACCCTAACCCTAACACTTCCCCGAAGCCTGACCCTCACCCGTCCCCTAATCCTAACCCGTACGCTGACACTAAGCCGCGCCCTCACACGTACGCTCCCCCTAAAGCGTTGTCGTACCCTCACCTGGACCCTAAACCGTCCCCGTCCCCTAACCCTAACCCTACCCCGAACCCTAAACCTAAACCTTCCCGAAGCCTGACCCTCACCCGTCCCCTAATCCTAACCCGTACGCTGACGCTAACCCACGCCCTCACACGTACGCTCCCCCTAAAGCGTTGTCGTACCCTCACCTGGACCCTAAACCGTCCCCGTCCCCTAACCCTAACCCTAGCCCGAACCCTAACCCTAACCCTTCCCCGAAGCCTGACCCTCACCCGTCCCCTAATCCTAACCCGTACGCTGACACTAACCCGCGCCCTCACACGTACGCTTCCCCTAAAGCGTTGTCGTACCCTCACCTGGACCCTAAACCGTCCCCGTCCCCTAACCCTAACCCTAGCCCGAACCCTAACTCTAACGCTTCCCTGAAGCCTGACACTCACCGTCCCCTAATCCTAACCCGTACGCTGACACTAACCTGCGCCCTCACACGTACGCTCCCCCTAAAGCGTTGTCGTACACTCACCTGGACCCTAAACCATCCCCGTCCCCTAACCCTAACCCTAGCCCGAACCCTAACCCTAACCCTTCCCCGAAGCCTGACCCTCACCCGTCCCATAATCCTAACCCGTACGCTGACACTAACCCGTGCCCTCACACGTACGCTCCCCCTAAAGCGTTGTCGTACCCTCACCTGGACCCTAAACCGTCCCCGTCCCCTAACCCTAACCCTAGCCCAAACCCTAACCCTAACACTTCCCCGAAGCCTGACCCTCACCCGTCCCCTAATCCTAACCCGTACGCTGACACTAAGCCGCGCCCTCACACGTACGCTCCCCCTAAAGCGTTGTCGTACCCTCACCTGGACCCTAAACCGTCCCCGTCCCCTAACCCTAACCCTAGCCCGAACCCTAACCCTAACCCTTCCCCGAAACCTGACCCTCACCCGTCCCCTAATCCTAACCCGTACGCTGACACTAAGCCGCACCCTCACACGTACGCTCCCCCTAAAGCGTTGTCGTACCCTCACCTGGACCCTAAACCGTCCCCGTCCCCTAACCCTAACCCTAGCCGGAACCCTAACCCTAAACCTTCCCGAAGCCTGACCGTCACCCGTCCCCTAATCCTAACCCGTACGCTGACACTAAGCCACGCCCTCACACGTACGCTCCCCCTAAAGCGTTGTCGTACCCTCACCTGGACCCTAAACCGTCCCCGTCCCCTAACCCTAACCCTAGCCCGAACCCTAACCCTAAACCTTCCCCGAAGCCTGACCCTCACCCGTCCCCTAATCCTAACCCGTACGCTGACACTAAGCCGCGCCCTCACACGTACGCTCCCCCTAAAGCGTTGTCGTACCCTCACCTGGACCCTAAACCGTCCCCGTACCCTATCCCTAACCCTAGCCCGAACCCTAACTCTAACACTTCCCCGAAGCCTGACCCTCACCCGTCCCCTAATCCTAACCCGTACGCTGACACTAACACGCTCCCTCACACGTACGCTCCCCCTAAAGCGTTGTCGTACCCTCACCTGGACCCTAAACCGTCCCCGTCCCCTAACCCTAACCCTAGCCCGAACCCTAACCCTAACCCTTCCCCGAAGCCTGACCCTCACCCGTCCCCTAATCCTAACCCGTACGCTGACACTAACCCGCGCCCTCACACGTACGCTCCCCCTAAAGCGTTGTCGTACTCTCACCTGGACCCTAAACCGTCCCCGTCCCCTAACCCTAACCCTAGCCCGAACCCTAACCCTAACCCTTCCCCGAAACCTGACCCTCACCCGTCCCCTAATCCTAACCCGTACGCTGACACTAACCCGCGCCCTCACACGTACGCTCCCCCTAAAGCGTTGTCGTACCCTCACCTGGACCCTAAACCGTCCCCGTCCCCTAACCCTAACCCTAGCCCGAACCCTAACCCTAACCCTTCCCCGAAGCCTGACCCTCACCCGTCCCCTAATCCTAACCCGTACGCTGACACTAAGCCGCGCCCTCACACGTACGCTCCCCCTAAAGCGTTGTCGTACCCTCACCTGGACCCTAAACCGTCCCCGTCCCCTAACCCTAACCCTAGCCCGAACCCTAACCCTAACCCTTCCCCGAAGCCTGACCCTCACCCGTCCCCTAATCCTAACCCGTACGCTGACACTAACCCGCTCCCTCACACGTACGCTACCCCTAATGCGTTGTCGTACCCTCACCTGGACCCTAAACCGTCCCCGTCCCCTAACCCTAACCCTAGCCCGAACCCTAAACCTAACCCTACCCCGAAGCCTGACCCTCACCCGTCCCCTAATCCTAACCCGTACGCTGACACTACGCCGCGCCCTCACACGTACGCTCCCCCTAAAGCGTTGTCGTACTCTCACCTGGACCCTAAACCGTCCCCGTCCCCTAACCCTAACCCTAGCCCGAACCCTAACCCTAACACTTACCCGAAGCCTGACCCTCACCCGTCCCCTAATCCTAACCCGTACGCTGACACTAACCCGCGCCCTCACACGTACGCTCCCCCTAAAGCGTTGTCGTACCCTCACCTGGACCCTAAACCGACCCCGTCCCCTAACCCTAACCCTAGCCCGAACCCTATCCCTAACCCTTCCCCGAAGCCTGACCCTCACCCGTCCCCTAATCCTAACCCGTACGCTGACACTAAGCCGCGCCCTCACACGTACGCTCCCCCTAAAGCGTTGTCGTACCCTCACCTGGACCCTAAACGGTCCGCGTCCCCTAACCCTAACCCTAGCCCGAACCCTAACCCTAACCCTTCCCCGAAGCCTGACCCTCACCCGTCCCCTAATCCTAACCCGTACGCTGACACTAAGCCGCGCCCTCACACGTATGCTCCCCCTAAAGCGTTGTCGTACCCTCACCTGGACCCTAAACCGTCCCCGTCCCCTAACCCTAACCCTAGCCCGAACCCTAACCCTAAACCTTCCCGAAGCCTGACCCTCACCCGTCCCATAATCCTAACCCGTACGCTGACAATAAGCCGCGCCCTCACACGTACGCTCCCCCTAAAGCGTTGTCGTACCCTCACCTGTACCCTAAACCGTCCCCGTCCCCTAACCCTAACCCTAGCCCGTACCCTAACCCTAAACCTTCCCGAAGCCTGACCCTCACCCGTCCCCTAATCCTAACCCGTACGCTGACACTAAGCCGCGCCCTCACACGTACGATCCACCTAAAGCGTTGTCGTACCCTCACCTGGACCCTAAACCGTCCCCGTCCCCTAACCCTAAGCCTAGCCCGAACCCTAACCCTAACACTTCCCCAAAGCCTGACCCTCACCCGTCCCCTAATCCTAACCCGTACGCTGACACTAAGCCGCGCCCTCACACATACGCTCCCCCTAAAGCGTTGTCGTACCCTCACCTGGACCCTAAACCGTCCCCGTCCCCTAACCCTAACCCTAGCCCAAACCCTAACCCTAACCCTTCCCCGAAGCCTGACCCTCACCCGTCCCCTAATCCTAACCCGTACGCTGACACTAAGCCGCGCCCTCACACGTACGCTCCCCCTAAAGCGTTGTCGTACCCTCACCTGGACCCTAAACCGTCCCCGTACCCTAACCCTAACCCTACCCCGAACCCTAAACCTAAACCTTCCCGAAGCCTGACCCTCACCCGTCCCCTAATCCTAACCAGTACGCTGACGCTAACCCGCGCCCTCACACGTACGCTCCCCCTAAAGCGTTGTCGTACCCTCACCTGGACCCTAAACCGTCCCCGTCCCCTAACCCTAACCCTAGCCCGAACCCTAACCCTAACCCTTCCCCGAAGCCTGACCCTCACCCGTCCCCTAATCCTAACCCGTACGCTGACACTAACCCGCGCCCTCACACGTACGCTCCCCCTAAAGCGTTGTCGTACCCTCACCTGGACCCTAAACCGTCCCCGTCCCCTAACCCTAACCCTAGCCCGAACCCTAACCCTAACGCTTCCCTGAAGCCTGACACTCACCCGTCCCCTAATCCTAACCCGTACGCTGACACTAACCTGCGCCCTCACACGTACGCTCCCCCTAAAGCGTTGTCGTACACTCACCTGGACCCTAAACCGTCCCCGTCCCCTAACCCTAACCCTAGCCCGAACCCTAACCCTAACCCTTCCCCGAAGCCTGACCCTCACCCGTCCCATAATCCTAACCCGTACGCTGACACTAACCCGTGCCCTCACACGTACGCTCCCCCTAAAGCGTTGTCGTACCCTCACCTGGACCCTAAACCGTCCCCGTCCCCTAACCCTAACCCTAGCCCGAACCCTAACCCTAACCCTTCCCCGAAGCCTGACCCTCACCCGTCCCCTAATCCTAACCCGTACGCTGACACTAAGCCGCGCCCTCACACGTACGCTCCCCCTAAAGCGTTGTCGTACCCTCACCTGGACCCTAAACCTTCCCCGTCCCCTAACCCTAACCCTAGCCCGAACCCTAACCCTAACCCTTCCCCGAAGCCTGACCCTCACCCGTCCCCTAATCCTAACCCGTACGCTGACACTAACCCACGCCCTCACACGTACGCCCCCCCTAAAGCGTTGTCGTACCCTCACCTGGACCCTAAACCGTCCCCGTCCCCTAACCCTAACCCTAGCCCGAACCCTAACCCTAAACCTTCCCGAAGCCTGACCCTCACCCGTCCCCTAATCCTAACCCGTACGCTGACACTAAGCCGCGCCCTCACACGTACGCTCCCCCTAAAGCGTTGTCGTACCCTCACCTGGACCCTAAACCGTCCCCGTCCCCTAACCCTAACCCTAGCCCGAACCCTAACCCTAACCCTTCCCCGAAGCCTGACCCTCACCCGTCCCCTAATCCTAACCCGTACGCTGACACTAACCCGCGCCCTCACACGTACGCTCCCCCTAAAGCGTTGTCGTACCCTCACCTGGACCCTAAACCATCCCCGTCCCCTAACCCTAACCCTAGCCCGAACCCTAACCCTAACACTTCCCCGAAGCCTGACCCTCACCCGTCCCGTAATCCTAACCCGTACGCTGACACTAAGCCGCGCCCTCACACGTACGCTCCCCCTAAAGCATTGTCGTACCCTCACCTGGACCCTAAACCGTCCCCGTCCCCTAACCCTAACCCTAGCCCGAACCCTAACCCTAACACTTCCCCGAAGCCTGACCCTCACCTGTCCCCTAATCCTAACCCGTACGCTGACACTAAGCCGCGCCCTCACACGTACGCTCCCCGTAAAGCGTTGTCGTACCCTCACCTGGACCCTTAACCGTCCCTGTCCCCTAACCCTAACCCTAGCACGAACCCTAACCCTAAACCTTCCCAAAGCCTAACCCTCACCCGTACCCTAATCCTAACCCGTACGCTGACACTAAGCCACGCCCTCACACGTACGCTCCCCCTAAAGCGTTGTCGTACCCTCACCTGGACCGTAAACCGTCACCGTCCCCTAACCCTAACCCTAGCCCGAACCCTAACCCTAACCCTTCCCCGAAGCCTGACCCTCACCCGTCCCCTAATCCTAACGCGTACGCTGACACTAAGCCGCGCCCTCACACGTACGCTCCCCCTAAAGCGTTGTCGTACCCTCACCTGGACCCTAAACCGTCCCCGTCCCCTAACCCTAACCCTAGCCCGAACCCTAACCCTAACCCTTCCCCGAAGCCTGACCCTCACCCGTCCCCTAATCCTAACCCGTACGCTGACACTAAGCCGCACCCTCACACGTACGCTCCCCCTAAAGCGTTGTCGTACCCTCACCTGGACCCTAAACCGTCCCCGTCCCCTAACCCTAACCCTAGCCCGAACCCTAAACCTAAACCTTCCCGAAGCCTGACCCTCACCCGTCCCCTAATCCTAACCCGTACGCTGACGCTAACCCGCGCCCTCACACGTACGCTCCCCCTAAAGCGTTGTCGTACCCTCACCTGGACCCTAAACCGTCCCCGTCCCCTAACCCTAACCCTAGCCCGAACCCTAACCCTAACCCTTCCCCGAAGCCTGACCCTCACACGTCCCCTAATCCTAACCCGTACGCTGACACTAACCCGCGCCCTCACACGTACGCTCCCCCTAAAGCGTTGTCGTACCATCACCTGGACCCTAAACCGTCCCCGTCCCCTAACCCTAACCCTACCCTGAAACCTAAACCTAAACCTTCCCGAAGCCTGACCCTCACCCGTCCCCTAATCCTAACCCGTACGCTGACGCTAACCCGCCCCCTCACACGTACGCTCCCCCTAAAGCGTTGTCGTACCCTCACCTGGACCCTAAACCGTCCCCGTCCCCTAACCCTAACCCTAGCCCGAACCCTAACCCTAACCCTTCCCCGAAGCCTGACCCTCACCCGTCCCCTAATCCTAACCCGTACGCTGACACTAAGCCGCGCCCTCACACGTACGCTCCCCCTAAAGCGTTGTCGTACCCTCACCTGGACCCTAAACTGTCCCCGTCCCCTAACCCTAACCCTAGCCCGAACCCTAACCCTAACACTTCCACGAAGCCTGACCCTCACCCGTCCTCTAATCCTAACCCGTACGCTGACACTAAGCCGCGCCCTCACACGTACGCTCCCCCTAATGCGTTGTCGTACCCTCACCTGGACCCTAAACCGTCCCCGTCCCCTAACCCTAACCCTAGCCCGAACCCTAACCCTAACCCTTCCCCGAAGCCTGACCCTCACCCGTCCCCTAACCCTAACCCGTACGCTGACACTAAGCCGCGCCCTCACACGTACGCTCCCCCTAAAGCGTTGTCGTACCCTCACCTGGACCCTAAACCGTCCCCGTCCCCTAACCCTAACCCTAGCCCGAACTCTGACCCTAACCCTTCCCCGAAGTCTGACCCTCACCCGTCCCCTAATCCTAACCCGTACGCTGACACTAAACCGCGCCCTCACACGTACGCTCCCCCTAAAGCGTTGTCGTACCCTCACCTGGACCCTAAACTGTCCCCGTCCCCTAACCCTAACCCTAGCCCGAACCCTAACCCTAACCCTTCCCCGAAGCCTGACCCTCACCCGTCCCCTAATCCTAACCCGTACGCTGACACTAAGCCGCGCCCTCACACGTACGCTCCCCCTAAAGCGTTGTCGTACCCTCACCTGGACCCTAAACCGTCCCCGTCCCCTAACCGTAACCCTAGCCCGAACCCTAACCCTAACCCTTCCCGAAGCCTGACCCTCACCCGTCCCATAATCCTAACCCGTACGCTGACACTAAGCCACGCCCTCACACGTATGCTCCCCCTAAAGCGTTGTCGTACCCTCACCTGGACCCTAAACCGTCCCCGTCCCCTAACCCTAACCCTAGCCCGAACCCTAACCCTAACCCTTCCCCGAAGCCTGACCCTCACCCGTCCCCTAATCCTAACCCGTACGCTGACACTAACCCGCGCCCTCACACGTACACTCCCCCTAAAGCGTTGTCGTACCCTCACCTGGACCCTAAACCGTCCCCGTCCCCTAACCCTAACCCTAGCCCGAACCCTAACCCTAACGCTTCCCTGAAGCCTGACCCTCACCCGTCCCCTAATCCTAACCCGTACGCTGACGCTAACCCGCACCCTCACACGTACGCTCCCCCTAAAGCGTTGTCGTACCCTCACCTGGACCCTAAACCGTCCCCGTCCCCTAACCCTAACCCTAGCCCGAACCCTAACCCTAACCCTTCCCCGAAGCCTGACCCTCACCCGTCCCCTAATCCTAACCCGTACGCTGACACTAACCCCCGCCCTCACACGTACGCTCCCCCTAAAGCGTTGTCGTACCCTCACCTGGACCCTAAACCGTCCCCGTCCCCTAACCCTAACCCTAGCCCGAACCCTAACCCTAACCCTTCCCCGAAGCCTGACCCTCTCCCGTCCCCTAATCGTAACCCGTACGCTGACGCTAACCCGTGCCCTCACACGTACGCTCCCCCTAAAGCGTTGTCGTACCCTCACCTGGACCCTAAATCGTCCCCGTCCCCTAACCCTAACCCTAGCCCGAACCCTAACCCTAACCCTTCCCCGAAGCCTGACCCTCACCCGTCCCCTAATCTTAACCCGTACGCTGACACTAACCCGCGCCCTCACACGTACGCTCCCCCTAAAGCGTTGTCGTACCCTCACCTGGACCCTAAACCGTCCCCGTTCCCTAACCCTAACCCTAGCCCGAACCCTAACCCTAACGCTTCCCCGAAGCCTGACCCTCACCCGTCCCCTAATCCTAACCCGTACGCTGACACTAACCCGCGCCCTCACACGTACGCTCCCCCTAAAGCATTGTCGTACCCTCACCTGGACCCTAAACCGTCCCCGTCCCCTAACCCTAACCCTAGCCCGAACCCTAAACCTAACCCTTCCCCGAAGCCTGACACTCACCCGTCCCCTAATCCTAACCCGTACGCTGACACTAAGCCGCGCCCTCACACGTACGCTCCCCCTAAAGCGTTGTCGTACCCTCACCTGGACCCTAAACCGTCCCCGTCCCCTAACCCTAACCCTAACCCGAACCCTAACCCTAACCCTTCCCCGAAGCCTGACCCTCACCCGTCCCCTAATCTTAACCCGTACGCTGACACTAAGCCGCGCTCTCACACGTACGCTCCCCCTAAAGCATTGTCGTACCCTCACCTGGACCCTAAACCGTCCCCGTCCCCTAACCCTAAGCCTAGCCCGAACCCTAACCCTAACACTTCCCCGAAGCCTGACCCTCACACGTCCCCTAATCCTAACCCGTACGCTGACACTAAGCCGCGCCCTCACACGTACGCCCCCCCTAAAGCGTTGTCATACCCTCACCTGGACCCTAAACCGTCCCCGTCTCCTAACCCTAACCCTAGCCCGAACCCTAACCCTAACCCTTCCCCGAAGCCTGACCCTCACCCGTCCCCTAATCCTAACCCGTACGCTGACACTAAGCCGCGCCCTCACACGTACGCTCCCCCTAAAGCGTTGTCGTACCCTCACCTGGACCCTAAACCGTCCCCGTCCCCTAACCCTAACCCAAGCCCGAACCCTAACCCTAAACCTTCCCGAAGCCTGACCCTCACCCGTCCCCTAATCCTAACCCGTACGCTGACACTAACCCGCTCCCTAACACGTACGCTCCCCCTAAAGGGTTTTCGTACCCTCACCTGGACCCTAAACCGTCCCCGTCCCCTAACCCTAACCCTAGCCCGAACCCTAACCCTAACACTTCCACGAAGCCTGACCCTCACCCGTCCTCTAATCCTAACCCGTACGCTGACACTAAGCCGCGCCCTCACACGTACGCTCCCCCTAATGCGTTGTCGTACCCTCACCTGGACCCTAAACCGTCCCCGTCCCCTAACCCTAACCCTAGCCCGAACCCTAACCCTAACCCTTCCCCGAAGCCTGACCCTCACCCGTCCCCTAACCCTAACCCGTACGCTGACACTAAGCCGCGCCCTCACACGTACGCTCCCCCTAAAGCGTTGTCGTACCCTCACCTGGACCCTAAACCGTCCCCGTCCCCTAACCCTAACCCTAGCCCGAACTCTGACCCTAACCCTTCCCCGAAGTCTGACCCTCACCCGTCCCCTAATCCTAACCCGTACGCTGACACTAACCCGCTCCCTAACACGTACGCTCCCCCTAAAGCGTTGTCGTACCCTCACCTGGACCCTAAACCGTCCCCGTCCCCTAACCCTAACCCTAGCCCGAACCCTAACCCTAACACTTCCCCGAAGCCTGACCCTCACCCGTCCCCTAATCCTAACCCGTACGCTGACACTAAGCCGTGCCCTCACACGTACGCTCCCCCTAAAGCGTTGTCGTACCCTCACCTGGACCCTAAACCGTCCCCGTCCCCTAACCCTAACCCTAGCCCGAACCCTAACCCTAACACTTCCCCGAAGCCTGACCCTCACCCGTCCCCTAATCCTAACCCGTACGCTGACACTAACCCGCGCCCTCACACGTACGCTCCCCCTAAAGCGTTGTCGTACCCTCACCTGGACCCTAAACCGTCCCCGTCCCCTAACCCGAACCCTAGCCCGAACCCTAACCCTAACACTTCCCCGAAGCCTGACCCTCACCCGTCCCCTAATCCTAACCCGTACGCTGACACTAAGCCGCGCCCTCACACGTACGCTCCCCCTAAAGCGTTGTCGTACCCTCACCTGGACCCTAAACCGTCCCCGTCCCCTAACCCTAACCCTAGCCCGAACCCTAACCCTAACCCTTCCCCGAAGCCTGACCCTCACCCGTCCTCTAATCCTAACCTGTACGCTGACACTAAGCCGCGCCCTCACACGTATGCTCCCCCTAAAGCGTTGTCGTACCCTCACCTGGACCCTAAACCGTCCCCGTCCCCTAACCCTAACCCTAGCCCGAACCCTAACCCTAAACCTTCCCGAAGCCTGACCCTCACCCGTCCCCTAATCCTAACCCGTACGCTGACACTAAGCCGCGCCCTCACACGTACGCTCCCCCTAAAGCGTTGTCGTACCCTCACCTGGACCCTAAACCGTCCCCGTCCCCTAACCCTAACCCTAGCCCGAACCCTAACCCTAAACCTTCCCGAAGCCTGACCCTCACCCGTCCCCTAATCCTAACCCGTACGCTGACACTAAGCCGCGCCCTCACACGTACGCTCCCCCTAAAGCGTTGTCATACCCTCACCTGGACCCTAAACCGTCCCCGTCCCCTAACCCTAACCCTAGCCCGAACCCTAACCCTAACCCTTCCCCGAAGCCTGACCCTCACCCGTCCCCTAATCCTAACCCGTACGCTGACACTAACCCGCGCCCTCACACGTACACTCCCCCTAAAGCGTTGTCGTACCCTCACCTGGACCCTAAACCGTCCCCGTCCCCTAACCCTAACCCTAGCCCGAACCCTAACCCTAACCCTTCCCCAAAGCCTGACCCTCACTCGTCCCCTAATCCTAACCCGTACGCTGACACTAACCCGCTCCCTCACACGTATGCTCCCCCTAATGCGTTGTCGTACCCTCACCTGGACCCTAAACCGTCCCCGTCCCCTAACCCTAACCCTAGCCCGAACCCTAACCCTAACCCTTCCCCGAAGCCTGACCCTCACCCGTCCCCTAATCCTAACCCGTACGCTGACACTACGCCGCGCCCTCACACGTACGCTCCCCCTAAAGCGTTGTCGTACCCTCACCTGGACCCTAAACCGTCCCCGTCCCCTAACCCTAACCCTAGCCCGAACCCTAACCCTAAACCTTCCCGAAGCCTGACCCTCACCCGTCCCCTAATCCTAACCCGTACGCTGACACTAAGCCGCGCCCTCACACGTACGCTCCCCCTAAAGCGTTGTCATACCCTCACCTGGACCCTAAACCGTCCCCGTCCCCTAACCCTAACCCTAGCCCGAACCCTAACCCTAAACCTTCCCGAAGCCTGACCCTCACCCGTCCCCTAATCCTAACCCGTACGCTGACACTAAGCCGCGCCCTCACACGTACGATCCCCCTAAAGCGTTGTCGTACCCTCACCTGGACCCTAAACCGTCCCCGTCCCCTAACCCTAAGCCTAGCCCGAACCCTAACCCTAACACTTCCCCGAAGCCTGACCCTCACCCGTCCCCTAATCCTAACCCGTACGCTGACACTAAGCCGCGCCCTCACACGTACGCTCCCCCTAAAGCGTTGTCGTACCCTCACCTGGACCCTAAACCGTCCCCGTCCCCTAACACTAACCCTAGCCCGAACCCTAACCCTAACCCTTCCCCGAAGCCTGACCCTCACCCGTCCCCTAATCCTAACCCGTACGCTGACACTAACCCGCGCCCTCACACGTACGCTCCCCCTAAAGCGTTGTCGTACCCTCACCTGGACCCTAAACCGTCCCCGTCCCCTAACCCTAACCCTAGTCCGAACCCTAACCCTAACCCTTCCCCGAAGCCTGACCCTCACCCGTCCCCTAATCCTAACCCGTACGCTGACACTAACCCGCGCCCTCACACATACGCTCCCCCTAAAGCGTTGTCGTACCCTCACCTGGACCCTAAACCGTCCCCGTCCCCTAACCCTAACCCTAGCCCGAACCCTAACCCTAACACTTCCCCGAAGCCTGACCCTCACCCGTCCCCTAATCCTAACCCGTACGCTGACACTAACCCGCGCCATCACACGTACACTCCCCCTAAAGCGTTGTCGTACCCTCACCTGGACCCTAAACCGTCCCCGTCCCCTAACCCTAGCCCGAACCCTAACCCTAACCCTTCCCCGAAGCGTGACCCTCACCCGTCCCCTAATCCTAACCCGTACGCTGACACTAACCCGCGCCCTCACACGTACGCTCCCCCTAAAGCGTTGTCGTACCCTCACCTGGACCCTAAACCGTCCCCGTCCCCTAACCCTAACCCTAGCCCGAACCCTAACCCTAACCCTTCCCCGAAGCCTGACCCTCACCGTCCCCTAATCCTAACCCGTACGCTGACGCTAACCCGCTCCCTCACACGTACGCTCCCCCTAAAGCGTTGTCGTACCCTCACCTGGACCCTAAACCGTCCCCGTCCCCTAACCCTAACCCTAGCCCGAACCCTAACCCTAACCCTTCCCCGAAGCCTGACCCTCACCCGTCCCCTAATCCTAACCCGTACGCAGACGCTAAGCCGCGCCCTCACACGTACGCTCCCCCTAAAGCGTTGTCGTACCCTCACCTGGACCCTAAACCGTCCCCGTCCCCTAACCCTAACCCTATCCCGAACTCTAACCCTAACCCTTCCCCGAAGCCTGACCCTTACCCGTCCCCTAATCCTAACCCGTACGCTGACACTAACCCGCGCCCTCACACGTACGCTCCCCCTAAAGCGTTGTCGTACCCTCACCTGGACCCTAAACCGTCCCCGTCCCCTAACCCTAACCCTAGCCCGAACCCTAACCCTAACCCTTCCCCGAAGCCTGACCCTCACCCGTCCCCTAATCCTAACCCGTACGCTGACACTAACCCGCGCCCTCACACGTACGCTCCCCCTAAAGCGTTGTCGTACCCTCACCTGGACCCTAAACCGTCCCCGTCCCCTAACCATAACCCTAGTCCGAACCCTAACCCTAACCCTTCCCCGAAGCCTGACCCTCACCCGTCCCCTAATCCTAACCCGTACGCTGACACTAACCCGCGCCATCACACGTACGCTCCCCCTAAAGCGTTGTCGTACCCTCACCTGGACCCTAAACAGTCCCCGTCCCCTAAACCTAACCCTAGCCCGAACCCTAACCCTAACCCTTCCCCGAAGCGTGACCCTCACACGTCCCCTAATCCTAACCCGTACGCTGACACTAACCCGCGCCCTCACACGTACGCTCCCCCTAAAGCGTTGTCGTACCCTCACCTGGACCCTAAACCGTCCCCGTCCCCTAACCCTAACCCTAGCCCGAACCCTAACCCTAACCCTTCCCCGAAGCCTGACCCTCACCCGTACCCTAATCCTAACCCGTACGCTGACGCTAACCCGCGCCCTCACACGTACGCTCCCCCTAAAGCGTTGTCGTACCCTCACCTGGACCCTAAACCGTCCCCGTCCCCTAACCCTAACCCTAGCCCGAACCCTAACCCTAACCCTTCCCCGAAGCCTGACCCTCACCCGTCCCCTAATCCTAACCCGTACGCTGACACTAACCCGCGCCCTCACACGTACGCTCCCCCTAAAGCGTTGTCGTACCCTCACCTGGACCCTAAACCGTCCCC
The DNA here is from genome assembly GCF_963455315.2 of Globicephala melas. NCBI lineage: Eukaryota > Metazoa > Chordata > Mammalia > Artiodactyla > Delphinidae > Globicephala > Globicephala melas. The sequence continues at coordinate 1,066,670 of NW_027207246.1, read as the reverse complement.
GTCCCCTAATCCTAACCCTAGCCCGAACCCTAACCCTAACCCTTCCCCGAAGCCTGACCCTCACCCGTCCCCTAATCCTAACCCGTACGCTGACACTAACCCACGCCATCACACGTACGCTCCCCCTAAAGCGTTGTCGTACCCTCACCTGGACCCTAAACCGTCCCCGTCCCCTAACCCTAACCCTAGCCCGAACCCTAACCCTAACCCTTCCCCGAAGCGTGACCCTCACCCGTCCCCTAATCCTAACCCGTACGCTGACACTAACCCACGCCCTCACACGTACGCTCCTCCTAAAGCGTTGTCGTACCCTCACCTGGACCCTAAACCGTCCCCGTCCCCTAACCATAACCCTAGTCCGAACCCTAACCCTAACCCTTCCCCGAAGCCTGACCCTCACCCGTCCCCTAATCCTAACCCGTACGCTGACGCTAACCCGCGCCATCACACGTACGCTCCCCCTAAAGCGTTGTCGTACCCTCACCTGGACCCTAAACAGTCCCCGTCCCCTAACCCTAACCCTAGCCCGAACCCTAACCCTAACCCTTCCCCGAAGCCTGACCCTCACCCGTCCCCTAATCCTAACCCGTACGCTGACACTAACCCGCGCCCTCACACGTACGCTCCCCCTAAAGCGTTGTCGTACCCTCACCTGGACCCTAAACCGTCCCCGTCCCCTAACCCTAAACCTATCCCGAACCCTAACCCTAACCCTTCCCCGAAGCCTGACCCTCACCCGTCCCCTGATCCTAACCCGTACGCTGACACTAACCCGCGCCCTCACACGTACGCTCCCCCTAAAGCGTTGTCGTACACTCACCTGGACCCTAAACCGTCCCCGTCCCCTAACCGTAACCCTTCCCCGAAGCCTGACCCTCACCCGTCCCCTAATCCTAAACCGTACGCTGACACTAACCCGTGCCCTCACACGTACGCTCCCCCTAAAGCGTTGTCGTTCCCTCACCTGGACCCTAAACCATCCCCGTCCCCTAACCCTAACCCTAGCCCGAACCCTAACCCTAACCCTTCCCCGAAGCCTGACCCTCACCCGTCCCCTAATCCTAAACCGTACGCTGACGCTAACCCGCGCCCTCACACGTACGCTCCCCCTAAAGCGTTGTCGTACCCTCATCTGGACCCTAAACCGTCCCCGTCCCCTAAACCTAACCCTAGCCCGAACCCTAACCCTAACCCTTCCCCGAAGCCTGACCCTCACCCGTCCCCTAATCCTAACCCGTACGCTGACACTAACCCGCGCCCTCACACGTACGCTCCCCCTAAAGCGTTGTCGTACCCTCACCTGCACCCTAAACCGTCCCCGTCCCCTAACCCTAACCCTAGCCCGAACCCTAACCCTAACCCTTTCCCGAAGCCTGACCCTCACCAGTCCCCTAATCCTAACCCGTACGCTTACACTAACCCATGCCCTCACACGTACGCTCCCCCTAAAGCGTTGTCGTACCCTCACCTGGACCCTAAACCGTCCCCGTCCCCTAACCCTAACCCTATCCCGAACCCTAACCCTAACCCTTCCCCGAAGCCTGACCCTCACCCGTCCTCTAATCCTAACCCGTACGCTGACACTAACCCACGCCCTCACACGTACGCTCCCCCTAAAGCGTTGTCGTACCCTCACCTGGACCCTAAACCGTCCCCGTCCCCGAACCCTAACCCTAGCCCGAACCCTAACCCTAACCCTTCCCCGAAGCCTGACCCTCACCCGTCCCCTAATCCTAACCCGTACGCTGACACTAACCCGCGCCCTCACACGTACGCTCCCCCTAAAGCGTTGTCGTACCCTCACCTGGACCCTAAACCGTCCCCGTCCCCTAACCCTAACCCTAGCCCGAACCCTAACCCTAACCCTTCCCCGAAGCCTGACCCTCACCCGTCCCCTAATCCTAACCCGTACGCTGACGCTAACCCGCGCCCTCACACGTACGCTCCCACTAAAGCGTTGTCGTACCCTCACCTTGACCCTAAACCGTCCCCGTCCCCTAACCCTAACCCTAGCCCGAACCCTAACCCTAACCCTTCCCCGAAGCCTGACCCTCACCCGTCCCCTAATCCTAACCCGTACGCTGACGCTAACCCGCGCCCTCACACGTACGCTCCCCCTAAAGCGTTCTCGTACCCTCACCTGGACCCTAAACCGTCCCCGTCCCCTAACCCTAACCCTAGCCCGAACCCTAACCCTAACCCTTCCCCGAAGCCTGACCCTCACCCGTCCCCTAATCCTAACCCGTACGCTTACACTAACCCGTGCCCTCACACGTACGCTCCCCCTAAAGCGTTGTCGTACCCTCACCTGGACCCTAAACCGTCCCCGTCCCCTAACCCTAACCCTATCCCGAACCCTAACCCTAACCCTTCCCCGAAGCCTGACCCTCACCCGTCCCCTAATCCTAACCCGTACGCTGACACTAACCCGCGCCCTCACACGTACGCTCCCCCTAAAGCGTTGTCGTACCCTCACCTGGACCCTAAACCGTCCCCGTCCCCTAACCCTAACCCTAGCCCGAACCCTAACCCTAACCCTTCCCCGAAGCCTGATCCTCACCCGTCCCCTAATCCTAACCCGTACGCTGACACTAACCCGCGTCCTCACACGTACGCTCCCCCTAAAGCGTTGTCGTACCCTCACCTGGACCCTAAACGGTCCCCGTCACCTAACCCTAACCCTAGCCCGAACCCTAAACCTAACCCTTCCTCGAAGCCTGACCCTCACCCGTCCCCTAATCCTAACCCGTACGCTGACGCTAACCCGCGCCCTCACACGTACGCTCCCCCTAAAGCGCTGTCGTACCCTCATCTGGACCCTAAACCGTCCCCATCCCCTAACCCTAACCCTAGCCCGAACCCTAACCCTAACCCTTCCCCGAAGCCTGACCCTCACCCGTCCCCTAATCCTAACCCGTACGCTGACGCTAACCCGCGCCCTCACACGTACGCTCCCCCTAAAGCGTTGTCGTACACTCACCTGGACCCTAAACCGTCCCCGTCCCCTAACCCTAACCCTAGCCCGAACCCTAACCCTAACCCTTCCCCGAAGCCTGACCCTCACCCGTCCCCTAATCCTAACCCGTACGCTGACACTAAGCCGCGCCCTCACACGTACGCTCCCCCTAAAGCGTTGTAGTACCCTCACCTGGACCCTAAACCGTCCCCGTCCCCTAACCATAACCCTAGCCTGAACCCTAACCCTAACCCTTCCCCGAAGCCTGACCCTCACCCGTCCCCTAATCCTAACCCGTACGCTGACACTAACCCGCGCCCTCACACGTACGCTCCCCCTAAAGCGTTGTCGTACCCTCACCTGGACCCTAAACCGTCCCCGTCCCCTAACCCTAACCCTAGCCCGAACCCTAACCCTAACCCTTCCCCGAAGCCTGACCCTCACCCGTCCCCTAATCCTAACCCGTACGCTGACACTAACCAGCGCCCTCACACGTACGCTCCCCCTAAAGCGTTGTCGTACCCTCACCTGGACCCTAAACCGTCCCCGTCCCCTAACCCTAACCCTAGCCCGAACCCTAACCCTAAATCTTCCCCGAAGCCTGACCCTCACCCGTCCCCTGATCCTAACCCGTACGCTGACACTAACCCTCGCCCTCACACGTACGCTCCCCCTAAAGCGTTGTCGTACCCTCACCTGGACCCTAAACCGTCCCCGTCCCCTAACCCTAACCCTTTCCCGAAGCCTGACCCTCACCCGTCCCCTAATCCTAACCCGTACGCTGACACTAACCAGCGCCCTCACACGTACGCTCCCCCTAAAGCGTTGTCGTACCCTCACCTGGACCCTAAACCGTCCCCGTCCCCTAACCCTAACCCTAGCCCGAACCCTAACCCTAACCCTTACCCGAAGCCTGACCCTCACCCGTCCCCTAATCCTAACCCGTACGCTGACACTAACCCGCGCCCTCACACGTACGCTCCCCCTAAAGCGTTGTCGTACCCTCACCTGGACCCTAAACCGTCCCTGTCCCCTAACCCTAACCCTAGCCCGAACCCTAACCCTAACCCTTTCCCGAAGCCTGACCCTCACCCTTCCCCTAATCCTAACCCGTACGCTGACACTAAGCCGCGTCCTCACACGTACGCTCCCCCTAAAGCGTTGTCGTACCCTCACCTGGACCCTAAACCGTCCCCGTCCCCTAACCCTAACCCTAGGCCGAACCCTAACCCTAACCCTTCCCCGAAGCCTGACCCTCACCCGTCCCCTAATCCTAACCCGTACGCTGACGCTAAGACGCGCCCTCACACGTACGCACCCCCTAATTCGTTGTCGTACCCTCACCTGGACCCTAAACCGTCCCCGTCCCCTTACCCTAACCCTAGCCCGAACCCTAACCCTAACCCTTCCCCGAAGCCTGACCCTCACCCGTCCCCTAATCCTAACCCGTACGCAGACGCTAAGCCGCGCCCTCACACGTACGCTCCCCCTAAAGCGTTGTCGTACCCTCACCTGGACCCTAAACCGTCCCCGTCCCCTAACCATAACCCTAGTCCGAACCCTAACCCTAACCCTTCCCCGAAGCCTGACCCTCACCCGTCCCCTAATCCTAACCCGTACGCTGACACTAACCCGCGCCATCACACGTACGCTCCCCCTAAAGCGTTGTCGTACCCTCACCTGGACCCTAAACAGTCCCCGTCCCCTAACCCTAACCCTAGCCCGAACCCTAACCCTAACCCTTCCCCGAAGCCTGACCCTCACCCGTCCCCTAATCCTAACCCGTACGCTGACACTAACCCGCGCCCTCACACGTACGCTCCCCCTAAAGCGTTGTCGTACCCTCACCTGGACCCTAAACCGTCCCCGTCCCCTAACCCTAAACCTATCCCGAACCCTAACCCTAACCCTTCCCCGAAGCCTGACCCTCACCCGTCCCCTGATCCTAACCCGTACGCTGACACTAACCCGCGCCCTCACACGTACGCTCCCCCTAAAGCGTTGTCGTACACTCACCTGGACCCTAAACCGTCCCCGTCCCCTAACCCTAACCCTTCCCCGAAGCCTGACCCTCACCCGTCCCCTAATCCTAAACCGTACGCTGACACTAACCCGTGCCCTCACACGTACGCTCCCCCTAAAGCGTTGTCGTACCCTCACCTGGACCCTAAACCATCCCCGTCCCCTAACCCTAACCCTAGCCCGAACCCTAACCCTAACCCTTCCCCGAAGCCTGACCCTCACCCGTCCCCTAATCCTAACCCGTACGCTGACACTAACCCGCGCCCTCACACGTACGCTCCCCCTAAAGCGTTGTCGTACCCTCACCTGTACCCTAAACCGTCCCCGTCCCCTAACCCTAAGCCTAGTCCTAACCCTAACCCTAACCCTTCCCCGAAGCCTGACCCTCACCCGTCCCCTAATCCTAACCCGTACGCTGACACTAACCCGCGCCATCACACGTACACTCCCCCTAAAGCGTTGTCGTACCCTCACCTGGACCCTAAACAGTCCCCGTCCCCTAACCCTAACCCTAGCCCGAACCCTAACCCTAACCCTTCCCCGAAGCGTGACCCTCGCCCGTCCCTTAATCCTAACCCGTACGCTGACACTAACCCGCGCCCTCACATGTACGCTCCCCCTAAAGCGTTGTCGTACCCTCACCTGGACCCTTAACGGTCCCTGTCCCCTAACCCTAACCCTAGCCCAAACCCTAACCCTAACCCTTCCCCGAAGCCTGACCCTCACCCGTCCCCTAATCCTAAACCGTACGCTGACGCTAACCCGCGCCCTCACACGTACGCTCCCCCTAAAGCGTTGTCGTACCCTCATCTGGACCCTAAACCGTCCCCGTCCCCTAAACCTAACCCTAGCCCGAACCCTAACCCTAACCCTTCCCCGAAGCCTGACCCTCACCCGTCCCCTAATCCTAACCCGTACGCTGACACTAACCCGCGCCCTCACACGTACGCTCCCCCTAAAGCGTTGTCGTACCCTCACCTGCACCCTAAACCGTCCCCGTCCCCTAACCCTAACCCTAGCCCGAACCCTAACCCTAACCCTTTCCCGAAGCCTGACCCTCACCAGTCCCCTAATCCTAACCCGTACGCTTACACTAACCCATGCCCTCACACGTACGCTCCCCCTAAAGCGTTGTCGTACCCTCACCTGGACCCTAAACCGTCCCCGTCCCCTAACCCTAACCCTATCCCGAACCCTAACCCTATCCCTTCCCCGAAGCCTGACCCTCACCCGTCCTCTAATCCTAACCCGTACGCTGACACTAACCCACGCCCTCACACGTACGCTCCCCCTAAAGCGTTGTCGTACCCTTACCTGGACCCTAAACCGTCCCCGTCCCCGAACCCTAACCCTAGCCCGAACCCTAACCCTAACCCTTCCCCGAAGCCTGACCCTCACCCGTCCCCTAATCCTAACCCGTACGCTGACACTAACCCGCGCCCTCACACGTACGCTCCCCCTAAAGCGTTGTCGTACCCTCACCTGGACCCTAAACCGTCCCCGTCCCCTAACCCTAACCCTAGCCCGAACCCTAACCCTAACCCTTCCCCGAAGCCTGACCCTCACCCGTCCCCTAATCCTAACCCGTACGCTGACGCTAACCCGCGCCCTCACACGTACGCTCCCACTAAAGCGTTGTCGTACCCTCACCTTGACCCTAAACCGTCCCCGTCCCCTAACCCTAACCCTAGCCCGAACCCTAACCCTAACCCTTCCCCGAAGCCTGACCCTCACCCGTCCCCTAATCCTAACCCGTACGCTGACGCTAACCCGCGCCCTCACACGTACGCTCCCCCTAAAGCGTTGTCGTACCCTCACCTGGACCCTAAACCGTCCCCGTCCCCTAACCCTAACCCTAGCCCGAACCCTAACCCTAACCCTTCCCCGAAGCCTGACCCTCACCCGTCCCCTAATCCTAACCCGTACGCTTACACTAACCCATGCCCTCACACGTACGCTCCCCCTAAAGCGTTGTCGTACCCTCACCTGGACCCTAAACCGTCCCCGTCCCCTAACCCTAACCCTATCCCGAACCCTAACCCTAACCCTTCCCCGAAGCCTGACCCTCACCCGTCCCCTAATCCTAACCCGTACGCTGACACTAACCCGCGCCCTCACACGTACGCTCCCCCTAAAGCGTTGTCGTACCCTCACCTGGACCCTAAACCGTCCCCGTCCCCTAACCCTAACCCTAGCCCGAACCCTAACCCTAACCCTTCCCCGAAGCCTGATCCTCACCCGTCCCCTAATCCTAACCCGTACGCTGACACTAACCCGCGTCCTCACACGTACGCTCCCCCTAAAGCGTTGTCGTACCCTCACCTGGACCCTAAACGGTCCCCGTCACCTAACCCTAACCCTAGCCCGAACCCTAACCCTAACCCTTCCTCGAAGCCTGACCCTCACCCGTCCCCTAATCCTAACCCGTACGCTGACGCTAACCCGCGCCCTCACACGTACGCTCCCCCTAAAGCGTTGTCGTACCCTCATCTGGACCCTAAACCGTCCCCATCCCCTAACCCTAACCCTAGCCCGAACCCTAACCCTAACCCTTCCCCGAAGCCTGACCCTCACCCGTCCCCTAATCCTAACCCGTACGCTGACGCTAACCCGCGCCCTCACACGTACGCTCCCCCTAAAGCGTTGTCGTACACTCACCTGGACCCTAAACCGTCCCCGTCCCCTAACCCTAACCCTAGACCGAACCCTAACCCTAACCCTTCCCCGAAGCCTGACCCTCACCCGTCCCCTAATCCTAACCCGTACGCTGACACTAAGCCGCGCCCTCACACGTACGCTCCCCCTAAAGCGTTGTCGTACCCTCACCTGGACCCTAAACCGTCCCCGTCCCCTAACCATAACCCTAGCCTGAACCCTAACCCTAACCCTTCCCCGAAGCCTGACCCTCACCCGTCCCCTAATCCTAACCCGTACGCTGACACTAACCCGCGCCCTCACACGTACGCTCCCCCTAAAGCGTTGTCGTACCCTCACCTGGACCCTAAACCGTCCCCGTCCCCTAACCCTAACCCTAGCCCGAACCCTAACCCTAACCCTTCCCCGAAGCCTGACCCTCACCCGTCCCCTAATCCTAACCCGTACGCTGACACTAACCCGCGCCCTCACACGTACGCTCCCCCTAAAGCGTTGTCGTACCCTCACCTGGATCCTAAACCGTCCCCGTCCCCTAACCCTAACCCTAGCCCGAACCCTAACCCTAAACCTTCCCCGAAGCCTGACCCTCACCCGTCCCCTTATCCTAACCCGTACGCTGACACTAACCCTCGCCCTCACACGTACGCTCCCCCTAAAGCGTTGTCGTACCCTCACCTGGACCCTAAACCGTCCCCGTCCCCTAACCCTAACCCTTCCCCGAAGCCTGACCCTCACCCGTCCCCTAATCCTAACCCGTACGCTGACACTAACCAGCGCCCTCACACGTACGCTCCCCCTAAAGCGTTGTCGTACCCTCACCTGGACCCTAAACCGTCCCCGTCCCCTAACCCTAACCCTAGCCCGAACCCTAACCCTAACCCTTCCCCGAAGCCTGACCCTCACCTGTCCCCTAATCCTAAACCGTACGCTGAAACTAACAAGCACCCTCACACGTACGCACCCCCTAAAGCGTTGTCGTACCCTCACCTGGACCCTAAACCGTCCCCGTACCCTAACCGTAACCCTAGCCGGAACCCTAACCCTAACCCTTCCCCGAAGCCTGACCCTCAACCGTCCCCTAATCCTAACCCGTACGCTGACACTAACCCGCGCCCTCACACGTACGCTCCCCCTAAAGCGTTGTCGTACCCTCACCTGGACCCTAAACCGTCCCCGTCCCCTAACCCTAACCGTAGCCCGAACCCTAACCCTAACCCTTCCCCGAAGCCTGACCCTCACCCGTCCCCTAATCCTAACCCGTACGCTGACACTAACCCGCGCCCTCACACGTACGCTCCCCATAAAGCGTTGTCGTACCCTCACCTGGACCCTAAACCGTCCCCGTCCCCTAACCCTAACCCTAGCCCGAACCCTAACCCTAACCCTTCCCCGAAGCCTGACCCTCACCCGTCCCCTAATCCTAACCCGTACGCTGACACTAAGCCGCGCCCTCACACGTACGCTCCCCCTAAAGCGTTGTCGTACCCTCACCTGGACCCTAAACCGTCCCCGTCCCCTAACCCTAACCCTAGCCCGAACCCTAACCCTAACCCTTCCCCGAAGCCTGACCCTCACCCGTCCCCTAATCCTAACCCGTACGCTGACACTAACCCGCGCCATCACACGTACACTCCCCCTAAAGCGTTGTCGTACCCTCACCTGGACCCTAAACCGTCCCCGTCCCCTAACCCTAGCCCGAACCCTAACCCTAACCCTTCCCCGAAGCGTGACCCTCACCCGTCCCCTAATCCTAACCCGTACGCTGACACTAACCCGCGCCCTCACACGTACGCTCCCCCTAAAGCGTTGTCGTACCCTCACCTGGACCCTAAACGGTCCCCGTCCCCTAACCCTAACCCTAGCCCGAACCCTAACCCTAACCCTTCCCCGAAGCCTGACCCTCACCCGTCCCCTAATCCTAACCCGTACGCTGACGCTAACCCGCTCCCTCACACGTACGCTCCCCCTAAAGCGTTGTCGTACCCTCACCTGGACCCTAAACCGTCCCCGTCCCCTAACCCTAACCCTAGCCCGAACCCTAACCCTAACCCTTCCCCGAAGCCTGACCCTCACCCGTCCCCTAATCCTAACCCGTACGCTGACACTAACCCGCGCCCTCACACGTACGCTCCCCCTAAAGCGTTGTCGTACCCTCACCTGGACCCTAAACCGTCCCCGTCCCCTAACCCTAAACCTATCCCGAACCCTAACCCTAACCCTTCCCCGAAGCCTGACCCTCACCCGTCCCCTAATCCTAACCCGTACGCTGACACTAACCCGCGCCATCACACGTACACTCCCCCTAAAGCGTTGTCGTACCCTCACCTGGACCCTAAACCGTCCCCGTCCCCTAACCCTAACCCTAGCCCGAACCCTAACCCTAACCCTTCCCCGAAGCGTGACCCTCACCCGTCCCCTAATCCTAACCCGTATGCTGACACTAACCCGCGCCCTCACACGTACGCTCCCCCTAAAGCGTTGTCGTACCCTCACCTGGACCCCAAACGGTCCCCGTCCCCTAACCCTAACCCTAGCCCGAACCCTAACCCTAACCCTTCCCCGAAGCCTGACCCTCACGCGTCCCCTAATCCTAACCCGTACGCTGACGCTAACCCGCGCCCTCACACGTACGCTCCCCCTAAAGCGTTGTCGTACCCTCATCTGGACCCTAAACCGTCCCCGTCCCCTAAACCTAACCCCAGCCCCAACCCTAACCCTAACCCTTCCCCGAAGCCTGACCCTCACCCGTCCCCTAATCCTAACCCGTACGCTGACACTAACCCGCGCCCTCACACGTACGCTCCCCCTAAAGCGTTGTCGTACCCTCTCCTGGACCCTAAAGTGTCCCCGTCCCCTAACCATAACCCTAGCCCGAACCCTAACCCTAACCCTTCCCCGAAACCTGACCCTCACCCGTCCCCTAATCCTAACCCGTACGCAGACACTAACCCGCGCCATCACACATACACTCCCCCTAAAGCGTTGTCGTACCCTCACCTGGACCCTAAACAGTCCCCGTCCCCTAACCCTAACCCTAGCCCGAACCCTAACCCTAACCCTTCCCCGAAGCCTGACCCTCACCCGTCCCCTAATCCTAACCCGTACGCTGACACTACCCCACGCCCTCACACGTACGCTCCCCTTAAAGCGTTGTCGTACCCTCACCTGGACCCTAAACGGTCCCCATCCCCTAACCCTAACCCTAGCCCGAACCCTAACCCTAACCCTTCCCCGAAGCCTGACCCTCACCCGTCCCCTAATACTAACCTGTACGCTGACGCTAACCCGCGCCCTCACACGTACGCTCCCCCTAAAGCGTTGTCGTACCCTCACCTGGACCCTAAACCGTCCCCGTCCCCTAACCCTAACCCTAACCCTTCCCCGAAGCCTGACCCTCAACCGTCCCCTAATCCTAACCCGTACGCTGACACTAACCCGCGCCCTCACACGTACGCACCCCCTAAAGCGTTGTCGTACCCTCACCTGGACCCTAAACCGTCCCCGTCCCCTAACCCTAACCCTAGCCCGAACCCTAACCCTAACCCTTCCCCGAAGCCTGACCCTCACCCGTCCCCTAATCCTAACCCGTACGCTGACACTAACCCGCGCCCTCACACGTACGCTCCCCCTAAAGCGTTGTCGTACACTCACCTGGACCCTAAACCGTCCCCGTCCCCTAACCCTAACTCTAGCCCGAACCCTAACCCTAACCCTTCCCCGAAGCCTGACCCTCACCCGTCCCCTAATCCTAACCCGTACGCTGACACTAACCCGCGCCCTCACACGTACGCTCCCCCTAAAGTGTTGTCGTACCCTCACCTGGACCCTAAACCGTCCCCGTCCCCTAACCCTAACCCTATCCCGAACCCTAACCCTAACCCTTCCCCGAAGCCTGACCCTCACCCGTCCCCTAATCCTAACCCGTACGCTGACACTAACCCGCGCCCTCACACGTACACTCCCCCTAAAGCGTTGTCGTACCCTCACCTGGACCCTAAACCGTCCCCGTCCCCTAATCCTAACCCTAGCCCGAACCCTAACCCTAACCCTTCCCCGAAGCCTGACCCTCACCCGTCCCCTAATCCTAACCCGTACGCTGACACTAACCCGCGCCATCACACGTACACTCCCCCTAAAGCGTTGTCGTACCCTCACCTGGACCCTAAACCGTCCCCGTCCCCTAACCCTAACCCTAGCCCGAACCCTAACCCTAACCCTTCCCCGAAGCGTGACCCTCGCCCGTCCCTTAATCCTAACCCGTACGCTGACACTAACCCGCGCCCTCACATGTACGCTCCCCCTAAAGCGTTGTCGTACCCTCACCTGGACCCTAAACGGTCCCTGTCCCCTAACCCTAACCCTAGCCCAAACCCTAACCCTAACCCTTCCCCGAAGCCTGACCCTCACCCGTCCCCTAATCCTAAACCGTACGCTGACGCTAACCCGCGCCCTCACACGTACGCTCCCCCTAAAGCGTTGTCGTACCCTCATCTGGACCCTAAACCGTCCCCGTCCCCTAAACCTAACCCTAGCCCGAACCCTAACCCTAACCCTTCCCCGAAGCCTGACCCTCACCCGTCCCCTAATCCTAACCCGTACGCTGACACTAACCCGCGCCCTCACACGTACGCTCCCCCTAAAGCGTTGTCGTACCCTCACCTGCACCCTAAACCGTCCCCGTCCCCTAACCCTAACCCTAGCCCGAACCCTAACCCTAACCCTTTCCCGAAGCCTGACCCTCACCAGTCCCCTAATCCTAACCCGTACGCTTACACTAACCCATGCCCTCACACGTACGCTCCCCCTAAAGCGTTGTCGTACCCTCACCTGGACCCTAAACCGTCCCCGTCCCCTAACCCTAACCCTATCCCGAACCCTAACCCTAACCCTTCCCCGAAGCCTGACCCTCACCCGTCCTCTAATCCTAACCCGTACGCTGACACTAACCCACGCCCTCACACGTACGCTCCCCCTAAAGCGTTGTCGTACACTTACCTGGACCCTAAACCGTCCCCGTCCCCGAACCCTAACCCTAGCCCGAACCCTAACCCTAACCCTTCCCCGAAGCCTGACCCTCACCCGTCCCCTAATCCTAACCCGTACGCTGACACTAACCCGCGCCCTCACACGTACGCTCCCCCTAAAGCGTTGTCGTACCCTCACCTGGACCCTAAACCGTCCCCGTCCCCTAACCCTAACCCTAGCCCGAACCCTAACCCTAACCCTTCCCCGAAGCCTGACCCTCACCCGTCCCCTAATCCTAACCCGTACGCTGACGCTAACCCGCGCCCTCACACGTACGCTCCCACTAAAGCGTTGTCGTACCCTCACCTTGACCCTAAACCGTCCCCGTCCCCTAACCCTAACCCTAGCCCGAACCCTAACCCTAACCCTTCCCCGAAGCCTGACCCTCACCCGTCCCCTAATCCTAACCCGTACGCTGACGCTAACCCGCGCCCTCACACGTACGCTCCCCCTAAAGCGTTGTCGTACCCTCACCTGGACCCTAAACCGTCCCCGTCCCCTAACCCTAACCCTAGCCCGAACCCTAACCCTAACCCTTCCCCGAAGCCTGACCCTCACCCGTCCCCTAATCCTAACCCGTACGCTTACACTAACCCGTGCCCTCACACGTACGCTCCCCCTAAAGCGTTGTCGTACCCTCACCTGGACCCTAAACCGGCCCCGTCCCCTAACCCTAACCCTAGCCCGAACCCTAACCCTAACCCTTCCCCGAAGCCTGACCCTCACCCGTCCCCTAATCCTAACCCGTACGCTGACACTAACCCGCGCCCTCACACGTACGCTCCCCCTAAAGCGTTGTCGTACCCTCACCTGGACCCTAAACCGTCCCCGTCCCCTAACCCTAACCCTAGCCCGAACCCTAACCCTAACCCTTCCCCGAAGCCTGATCCTCACCCGTCCCCTAATCCTAACCCGTACGCTGACACTAACCCGCGTCCTCACACGTACGCTCCCCCTAAAGCGTTGTCGTACCCTCACCTGGACCCTAAACGGTCCCCGTCACCTAACCCTAAACCTAGCCCGAACCCTAACCCTAACCCTTCCTCGAAGCCTGACCCTCACCCGTCCCCTAATCCTAACCCGTACGCTGACGCTAACCCGCGCCCTCACACGTACGCTCCCCCTAAAGCGTTGTCGTACCTTCATCTGGACCCTAAACTGTCCCCATCCCCTAACCCTAACCCTAGCCCGAACCCTAACCCTAACCCTTCCCCGAAGCCTGACCCTCACCCGTCCCCTAATCCTAACCCGTACGCTGACGCTAACCCGCGCCCTCACACGTACGCTCCCCCTAAAGCGTTGTCGTACACTCACCTGGACCCTAAACCGTCCCCGTCCCCTAACCCTAACCCTAGCCCGAACCCTAACCCTAACCCTTCCCCGAAGCCTGACCCTCACCCGTCCCCTAATCCTAACCCGTACGCTGACACTAAGCCGCGCCCTCACACGTACGCTCCCCCTAAAGCGTTGTCGTACCCTCACCTGGACCCTAAACCGTCCCCGTCCCCTAACCATAACCCTAGCCTGAACCCTAACCCTAACCCTTCCCCGAAGCCTGACCCTCACCCGTCCCCTAATCCTAACCCGTACGCTGACACTAACCCGCGCCCTCACACGTACGCTCCCCCTAAAGCGTTGTCGTACCCTCACCTGGACCCTAAACCGTCCCCGTCCCCTAACCCTAACCCTAGCCCGAACCCTAACCCTAACCCTTCCCCGAAGCCTGACCCTCACCCGTCCCCTAATCCTAACCCGTACGCTGACACTAACCCGCGCCCTCACACGTACGCTCCCCCTAAAGCGTTGTCGTACCCTCACCTGGATCCTAAACCGTCCCCGTCCCCTAACCCTAACCCTAGCCCGAACCCTAACCCTAAACCTTCCCCGAAGCCTGACCCTCACCCGTCCCCTGATCCTAACCCGTACGCTGACACTAACCCTCGCCCTCACACGTACGCTCCCCCTAAAGCGTTGTCGTACCCTCACCTGGACACTAAACCGTCCCCGTCCCCTAACCCTAACCCTTCCCCGAAGCCTGACCCTCACCCGTCCCCTAATCCTAACCCGTACGCTGACACTAACCAGCGCCCTCACACGTACGCTCCCCCTAAAGCGTTGTCGTACCCTCACCTGGACCCTAAACCGTCCCCGTCCCCTAACCCTAACCCTAGCCCGAACCCTAACCCTAACCCTTCCCCGAAGCCTGACCCTCACCTGTCCCCTAATCCTAACCCGTACGCTGAAACTAACAAGCACCCTCACACGTACGCACCCCCTAAAGCGTTGTCGTACCCTCACCTGGACCCTAAACCGTCCCCGTACCCTAACCGTAACCCTAGCCGGAACCCTAACCCTAACCCTTCCCCGAAGCCTGACCCTCAACCGTCCCCTAATCCTAACCCGTACGCTGACACTAACCCGCGCCCTCACACGTACGCTCCCCCTAAAGCGTTGTCGTACCCTCACCTGGACCCTAAACCGTCCCCGTCCCCTAACCCTAACCGTAGCCCGAACCCTAACCCTAACCCTTCCCCGAAGCCTGACCCTCACCCGTCCCCTAATCCTAACCCGTACGCTGACACTAACCCGCGCCCTCACACGTACGCTCCCCCTAAAGCGTTGTCGTACCCTCACCTGGACCCTAAACCGTCCCCGTCCCCTAACCCTAACCCTAGCCCGAACCCTAACCCTAACCCTTCCCCGAAGCCTGACCCTCACCCGTCCCCTAATCCTAACCCGTACGCTGACACTAAGCCGCGCCCTCACACGTACGCTCCCCCTAAAGCGTTGTCGTACCCTCACCTGGACCCTAAACCGTCCCCGTCCCCTAACCCTAACCCTAGCCCGAACCCTAACCCTAACCCTTCCCCGAAGCCTGACCCTCACCCGTCCCCTCA
Organism: Globicephala melas; assembly: GCF_963455315.2. NCBI lineage: Eukaryota > Metazoa > Chordata > Mammalia > Artiodactyla > Delphinidae > Globicephala > Globicephala melas. The sequence continues at coordinate 1,051,115 of NW_027207246.1, read as the reverse complement.
TCCTAACCCGTACGCTGACACTAACCCGCGCCATCACACGTACACTCCCCCTAAAGCGTTGTCGTACCCTCACGTGGACCCTAAACCGTCCCCGTCCCCTAACCCTAGCCCGAACCCTAACCCTAACTCTTCCCCGAAGCGTGACCCTCACCCGTCCCCTAATCCTAACCCGTACGCTGACACTAACCCGCGCCCTCACACGTACGCTCCCCCTAAAGCGTTGTCGTACCCTCACCTGGACCCTAAACGGTCCCCGTCCCCTAACCCTAACCCTAGCCCGAACCCTAACCCTAACCCTTCCCCGAAGCCTGACCCTCACCCGTCCCCTAATCCTAACCCGTACGCTGACGCTAACCCGCTCCCTCACACGTACGCTCCCCCTAAAGCGTTGTCGTACCCTCACCTGGACCCTAAACCGTCCCCGTCCCCTAACCCTAACCCTAGCCCGAACCCTAACCCTAACCCTTCCCCGAAGCCTGACCCTCACCCGTCCCCTAATCCTAACCCGTACGCTGACACTAACCCGCGCCCTCACACGTACGCTCCCCCTAAAGCGTTGTCGTACCCTCACCTGGACCCTAAACCGTCCCCGTCCCCTAACCCTAAACCTATCCCGAACCCTAACCCTAACCCTTCCCCGAAGCCTGACCCTCACCCGTCCCCTAATCCTAACCCGTACGCTGACACTAACCCGCGCCATCACACGTACACTCCCCCTAAAGCGTTGTCGTACCCTCACCTGGACCCTAAATCGTCCCCGTCCCCTAACCCTAACCCTAGCCCGAACCCTAACCCTAACCCTTCCCCGAAGCGTGACCCTCACCCGTCCCCTAATCCTAACCCGTACGCTGACACTAACCCGCGCCCTCACACGTACGCTCCCCCTAAAGCGTTGTCGTACCCTCACCTGGACCCCAAACGGTCCCCGTCCCCTAACCCTAACCCTAGCCCGAACCCTAACCCTAACCCTTCCCCGAAGCCTGACCCTCACGCGTCCCCTAATCCTAACCCGTACGCTGACGCTAACCCGCGCCCTCACACGTACGCTCCCCCTAAAGCGTTGTCGTACCCTCATCTGGACCCTAAACCGTCCCCGTCCCCTAAACCTAACCCCAGCCCCAACCCTAACCCTAACCCTTCCCCGAAGCCTGACCCTCACCCGTCCCCTAATCCTAACCCGTACGCTGACACTAACCCGCGCCCTCACACGTACGCTCCCCCTAAAGCGTTGTCGTACCCTCTCCTGGACCCTAAACTGTCCCCGTCCCCTAACCATAACCCTAGCCCGAACCCTAACCCTAACCCTTCCCCGAAACCTGACCCTCACCCGTCCCCTAATCCTAACCCGTACGCAGACACTAACCCGCGCCATCACACATACACTCCCCCTAAAGCGTTGTCGTACCCTCACCTGGACCCTAAACAGTCCCCGTCCCCTAACCCTAACCCTAGCCCGAAACCTAACCCTAACCCTTCCCCGAAGCGTGACCCTCACCCGTCCCCTAATCCTAACCCGTACGCTGACACTACCCCACGCCCTCACACGTACGCTCCCCCTAAAGCGTTGTCGTACCCTCACCTGGACCCTAAACGGTCCCCGTCCCCTAACCCTAACCCTAGCCCGAACCCTAACCCTAACCCTTCCCCGAAGCCTGACCCTCACCCGTCCCATAATCCTAACCTGTACGCTGACGCTAACCCGCGCCCTCACACGTACGCTCCCCCTAAAGCGTTGTCGTACCCTCACCTGGACCCTAAACCGTCCCCGTCCCCTAACCCTAACCCTAACCCTTCCCCGAAGCCTGACCCTCAACCGTCCCCTAATCCTAACCCGTACGCTGACACTAACCCGCGCCCTCACACATACGCACCCCCTAAAGCGTTGTCGTACCCTCACCTGGACCCTAAACCGTCCCCGTCCCCTAACCCTAACCCTAGCCCGAACCCTAACCCTAACCCTTCCCCGAAGCCTGACCCTCACCCGTCCCCTAATCCTAACCCGTACGCTGACACTAACCCGCGCCCTCACACGTACGCTCCCCCTAAAGCGTTGTCGTACACTCACCTGGACCCTAAACCGTCCCCGTCCCCTAACCCTAACTCTAGCCCGAACCCTAACCCTAACCCTTCCCCGAAGCCTGACCCTCACCCGTCCCCTAATCCTAACCCGTACGCTGACACTAACCCGCGCCCTCACACGTACGCTCCCCCTAAAGTGTTGTCGTACCCTCACCTCGACCCTAAACCGTCCCCGTCCCCTAACCCTAACCCTATCCCGAACCCTAACCCTAACCCTTCCCCGAAGCCTGACCCTAACCCGTCCCCTAATCCTAACCCGTACGCTGACACTAACCCGCGCCCTCACACGTACACTCCCCCTAAAGCGTTGTCGTACCCTCACCTGGACCCTAAACCGTCCCCGTCCCCTAATCCTAACCCTAGCCCGAACCCTAACCCTAACCCTTCCCCGAAGCCTGACCCTCACCCGTCCCCTAATCCTAACCCGTACGCTGACACTAACCCGCGCCATCACACGTACACTCCCCCTAAAGCGTTGTCGTACCCTCACCTGGACCCTAAACCGTCCCCGTCCCCTAACCCTAACCCTAGCCCGAACCCTAACCCTAACCCTTCCCCGAAGCGTGACCCTCACCCGTCCCCTAATCCTAACCCGTACGCTGACACTAAACCACGCCCTCACACGTACGCTCCCCCTAAAGCGTTGTCGTACCCTCATCTGGACCCTAAACGGTCCCCGTCCCCTAACCCTAACCCTAGCCCGAACCCTAACCCTAACCCTTCCCCGAAGCCTGACCCTCACCCGTCCCCTAATCCTAACCCGTACGCTGACGCTAACCCGCGCCCTCACACGTACGCTCCCCCTAAAGCGTTGTCGTACCCTCACCTGGACCCTAAACCGTCCCCGTCCCCTAACCCTAACCCTAGCCCGAACCCTAACCCTAACCCTTCCCCGAAGCCTGACCCTCACCCGTCCCCTAATCCTAACCCGTACGCTGACGCTAACCCGCGCCCTCACACGTACGCTCCCTCTAAAGCGTTGTCGTACCCTCATCTGGACCCTAAACCGTCCCCGTCCCCTAACCCTAACCCTAGCCGAAACCCTAACCCTAACCCTTCCCCGAAGCCTGACCCTCACCCGTCCCCTAATCCGAACCCGTACGCTGACACTAACCCGCGCCCTCACACGTACGCTCCCCCTAAAGCGTTGTCGTACCCTCACCTGGACCCTAAACTTTCCCCGTCCCCTAACCCTAACCCTAGCCCGAACCCTAACCCTAACCCTTCCCCGAAACCTGACCCTCACCCGTCCCCTAATCCTAACCCGTACGCTTACACTAACCCGTGCCCTCACACGTACGCTCCCCCTAAAGCGTTGTCGTACCCTCACCTGGACCCTAAACCGTCCCCGTCCCCTAACCCTAACCCTAGCCCGAACCCTAACCCTAACCCTTCCCCGAAGCCTGACCCTCACCCGTCCCCTAATCCTAACCCGTACGCTGACACTAACCCACGCCCTCACACGTACGCTCCCCCTAAAGCGTTGTCGTACCTCACCTGGACCCTAAACCGTCCCCGTCTTCGAACCCTAACCCTAGCCCGAACCCTAACCCTAACCCTTCCCCGAAGCCTGATCCTCACCCGTCCCCTAATCCTAACCCGTACGCTGACACTAACCCGCGCCCTCACACGTACGCTCCCCCTAAAGCGTTCTCGTACCCTCACCTGGCCCCTAAACCGTTCCCGTCCCCTAACCTTAACCCTAGTCCGAACCCTAACCCTAACCCTTCCCCGAAGCCTGACCCTCACCCGTCCCCTAATCCTAACCCGTACGCTGACACTAAGCCACGCCATCACACGTACACTCCCCATAAAGCGTTGTCGTACCCTCACCTGGACCCTGAACCGTCCCCGTCCCCTAACCCTAACCCTAGCCCGAACCCTAACCCTAACCCTTCCCCGAAGCGTGACCCTCACCCGTCCCCTAATCCTAACCCGTACGCTGACACTAACCCGCGCCCTCTCACGTACACTCCCCCTAAAGCGTTGTCGTACCCTCACCTGGACCCTAAACGGTCCCCGTCACCTAACCCTAACCCTAGCCCGAACCCTAACCCTAACCCTTCCTCGAAGCCTGACCCTCACCCGTCCCCTAATCCTAACCCGTACGCTGACGCTAACCCGCGCCCTCACACGTACGCTCCCCCTAAAGCGTTGTCGTACCCTCATCTGGACCCTAAACCGTCCCCATCCCCTAACCCTAACCCTACCCCGAACCCTAACCCTAACCCTTCCCCGAAGCCTGACCCTCACCCGTCCCCTAATCCTAACCCGTACGCTGACGCTAACCCGCGCCCTCACACGTACGCTCCCCCTAAAGCGTTGTCGTACACTCACCTGGACCCTAAACTGTCCCCGTCCCCTAACCCTAACCCTAGCCCGAACCCTAACCCTAACCCTTCCCCGAAGCCTGACCCTCACCCGTCCCCTAATCCTAACCCGTACGCTGACACTAAGCCGCGCCCTCACACGTACGCTCCCCCTAAAGCGTTGTCGTACCCTCACCTGGACCCTAAACCGTCCCCGTCCCCTAACCATAACCCTAGCCTGAACCCTAACCCTAACCCTTCTTCGAAGCCTGACCCTCACCCGTCCCCTAATCCTAACCCGTACGCTGACACTAACCCGCGCCCTCACACGTACGCTCCCCCTAAAGCGTTGTCGTACCCTCACCTGGACCCTAAACCGTCCCCGTCCCCTAACCCTAACCCTAGCCCGAACCCTAACCCTAACCCTTCCCCGAAGCCTGACCCTCACCCGTCCCCTAATCCTAACCCGTACGCTGACACTAACCCGCGCCCTCACACGTACGCTCTCCCTAAAGCGTTGTCGTACCCTCACCTGGACCCTAAACCGTCCCCGTCCCCTAACCCTAACCCTAGCCCGAACCCTAACCCTAACCCTTACCCGAAGCCTGACCCTCACCCGTCCCCTAATCCTAACCCGTACGCTGACACTAACCCGCGCCCTCACACGTACGCTCCCCCTAAAGCGTTGTCGTACCCTCACCTGGACCCTAAACCGTCCCTGTCCCCTAACCCTAACCCTAGCCCGAACCCTAACCCTAACACTTCCCCGAAGCCTGACCCTCACCCGTCCCCTAATCCTAACCCGTACGCTGACACTAACCCGCGCCCTCACACGTACGCTCCCCCTAAAGCGTTGTCGTACCCTCACATGGACCCTAAACCGTCCCCGTCCCCTAACCCTATCCCTAGCCCGAACCCTAACCCTAACCCTTCCCCGAAGCCTGACCCTCACCCGTCCCCTAATCCTAACCCGTACGCTGACACTAACCCGCGCCCTCACACGTACGCTCCCCCTAAAGCGTTCTCGTACCCTCACCTGGACCCTAAACCGTCCCCGTCCCCTAACCCTAACCCTAGCCCGAACCCTAACCCTAACCCTTCCCCGAAGCCTGACCCTCACCCGTCCCCTAATCCTAACCCGTACGCTGACACTAACCCGCGCCCTCACACGTACGCTCCCCCTAAAGCGTTGTCGTACCCTCACCTGGACCCTAAACCGTCCCCGTCCCCTAACCCTAACCCTAGCCCGAACCCTAACACTAACCCTTCCCCGAAGCCTGACCCTCACCCGTCCCCTAATCCTAACCCGTACGCTGACACTAACCCGCGCCCTCACACGTACGCTCCCCCTAAAGCGTTGTCGTACCCTCACCTGGACCCTAAACCGTCCCCGTCCCCTAACCCTAACCCTTCCCCGAAGCCTGACCCTCACCCGTCCCCTAATCCTAACCCGTACGCTGACACTAACCCGCGCCCTCACACGTACGCTCCCCCTAAAGTGTTGTCGTACCCTCACCTGGACCCTAAACCGTCCCCGTCCCCTAACCCTAACCCTAGCCCGAACACTAACCCTAACACTTCCCCGAAGCCTGACCCTCACCCGTCCCCTAATCCTAACCCGTACGCTGACACTAACCCGCGCCATCACACGTACACTCCCCCTAAAGCATTGTCGTACCCTCACCTAGACCCTAAACCGTCCCCGTCCCCTAACCCTAGCCCGAACCCTAACCCTAACCCTTCCCCGAAGCGTGACCCTCACCCGTCCCCTAATCCTAACCCGTACGCTGACACTAACCCACGCCCTCACACGTACGCTCCCCCTAAAGCGTTGTCGTACCCTCACCTGGACCCTAAACGGTCCCCGTCCCCTAACCCTAACCCTAGCCCGAACCCTAACCCTAACCCTTCCCCGAAGCCTGACCCTCACACGTCCCCTAATCCTAACCCGTACGCTGACGCTAACCCGCTCCCTCACACGTACGCTCCCCCTAAAGCGTTGTCGTACCCTCACCTGGACCCTAAACCGTCCCCGTCCCCTAACCCTAACCCTAGCCCGAACCCTAACCCTAACCCTTCCCCGAAGCCTGACCCTCACCCGTCCCCTAATCCTAACCCGTACGCTGACACTAACCCGCGCCCTCACACATACGCTCCCCCTAAAGCGTTGTCGTACCCTCACCTGGACCCTAAACCATCCCCGTCCCCTAACCCTAAACCTATCCCGAACCCTAACCCTAACCCTTCCCCGAAGCCTGACCCTCACCCGTCCCCTAATCCTAACCCGTACGCTGACACTAACCCACGCCATCACACGTACACTCCCCCTAAAGCGTTGTCGTACCCTCACCTGGACCCTAAACCGTCCCCGTCCCCTAACACTAACCCTAGCCCGAACCCTAACCCTAACCCTTCCCCGAAGCGTGACCCTCACCCGTACCCTAATCCTAACCCGTACGCTGACACTAACCCGCGCCCTCACACGTACGCTCCCCCTAAAGCGTTGTCGTACCCTCACCTGGACCCTAAACGGTCCCCGTCCCCTAACCCTAGCCCTAGCCCGAACCCTAACCCTAACCCTTCCCCGAAGCCTGACCCTCACCCGTCCCCTAATCCTAACCCGTACGCTGACGCTAACACGCGCCCTCACACGTACGCTCCCCCTAAAGCGTTGTCGTACCCTCACCTGGACCCTAAACCGTCCCCGTCCCCTAACCCTAACCCTAGCCCGAACCCTAACCCTAACCCTTCCCCGAAGCCTGACCCTCACCCGTCCCCTAATCCTAACACGTACGCTGACGCTAACCCGCGCCCTCACACGTACGCTCTCCCTAAAGCGTTGTCGTACCCTCATCTGGACCCTAAACCGTCCCCGTCCCCTAACCCTAACCCCAGCCCGAACCCTAACCCTAACCGTTCCCCGAAGCCTGACCCTCACCCGTCCCCTAATCCTAACCCGTACGCTGACACTAACCCGCGCCCTCACACGAACGCTCCCCCTAAAGCGTTGTCGTACCCTCACCTGGACCCTAAACTGTCCCCGTCCCCTAACCATAACCCTAGCCCGAACCCTAATCCTAACCCTTCCCCGAAGCCTGACCCTCACCCGTCCCCTAATCCTAACCCGTACGCTTACACTAACCCGTGCCCTCACACGTACGCTCCCCCTAAAGCGTTGTCGTACCCTCACCTGGACCCTAAACCGTCCCCGTCCCCTAACCCTAACCCTATCCCGAACCCTAACCCTAACCCTTCCCCGAAGCCTGACCCTCACCCGTCCCCTAATCCTAACCCGTACGCAGACACTAACCCGCGCCATCACACGTACACTCCCCCTAAAGCGTTGTCGTACCCTCTCCTGGACCCTAAACAGTCCCCGTCCCCTAACCCTAACCCTAGCCCGAACCCTAACCCTAACCCTTCCCCGAAGCGTGACCCTCACCCGTCCCCTAATCCTAACCCGTACGCTGACACTAACCCGCGCCCTCACACGTACGCTCCCCCTAAAGCGTTGTCGTACCCTCACATGGACCCTAAACCGTCCCCGTCCCCTAACCCTATCCCTAGCCCGAACCCTAACCCTAACCCTTCCCCGAAGCCTGACCCTCACCCGTCCCCTAATCCTAACCCGTACGCTGACACTAAGCCGCGCCCTCACACGTACGCTCCCCCTAAAGCGTTGTCGTACCCTCACCTGGACCCTAAACCGTCCCCGTCCCCTAACCCTAGCCCGAACCCTAACCCTAACCCTTCCCCGAAGCGTGACCCTCACCCGTCCCCTAATCCTAACCCGTACGCTGACACTAACCCGCGCCCTCACACGTACGCTCCCCGTAAAGCGTTGTCGTACCCTCACCTGGACCCTAAACCGTCCCCGTCCCCTAACCCTAACCCTAGCCCGAACCCTAACCCTAACCCTTCCCCGAAGCCTGACCCTCACCCGTCCCCTAATCCTAACCCATACGCTGACGCTAACCCGCTCCCTCACACGTACGCTCCCCCTAAAGCGTTGTCGTACCCTCACCTGGACCCTAAACCGTCCCCGTCCCCTAACCCTAACCCTAGCCCGAACCCTAACCCTAACCCTTCCCCGAAGCCTGACCCTCACCCGTCCCCTAATCCTAACCCGTACGCTGACACTAACCCGCGCCCTCACACGTACGCTCCCCCTAAAGCGTTGTCGTACCCTCACCTGGACCCTAAACCATCCCCGTCCCCTAACCCTAAACCTATCCCGAACCCTAACCCTAACCCTTCCCCGAAGCCTGACCCTCACCCGTCCCCTAATCCTAACCCGTACCCTGACACTAACCCGCGCCATCACACGTACACTCCCCCTAATGCGTTGTCGTACCCTCACCTGGACCCTAAACCGTCCCCGTCCCCTAACCCTAACCCTAGCCCGAACCCTAACCCTAACCCTTCCCCGAAGCGTGACCCTCATCCGTCCCCTAATCCTAACCCGTACGCTGACACTAACCCGCGCCCTCACACGTACGCTCCCCCTAAAGCGTTGTCGTACCCTCACCTGGACCCTAAACGGTCCCCGTCCCCTAACCCTAACCCTAGCCCGAACCCTAACCCTAACCCTTCCCCGAAGCGTGACCCTCACCCGTCCCCTAATCCTAACCCGTACGCTGACACTAACCCGCGCCCTCACACGTACGCTCCCCGTAAAGCGTTGTCGTACCCTCACCTGGACCCTAAACGGTCCCCGTCCCCTAACCCTAACCCTAGCCCAAACCCTAACCCTAACCCTTCCCCGAAGCCTGACCCTCACCCGTCCCCTAATCCTAACCCGTACGCTGACGCTAACCCGCTCCCTCACACGTACGCTCCCCCTAAAGCGTTGTCGTACCCTCACCTGGACCCTAAACCGTCCCCGTCCCCTAACCCTAACCCTAGCCCGAACCCTAACCCTAACCCTTCCCCGAAGCCTGACCCTCACCCGTCCCCTAATCCTAAACCGTACGCTGACACTAACCCGCGCCCTCACACGTACGCTCCCCCTAAAGCGTTGTCGTACCCTCACCTGGACCCTAAACCATCCCCGTCCCCTAACCCTAAACCTATCCCGAACCCTAACCCTAACCCTTCCCCGAAGCCTGACCCTCACCCGTCCCCTAATCCTAACCCGTACGCTGACACTAACCCGCGCCATCACACGTACACTCCCCCTAAAGCGTTGTCGTACCCTCACCTGGACCCTAAACCGTCCCCGTCCCCTAACCCTAACCCTAGCCCGAACCCTAACCCTAACCCTTCCCCGAAGCGTGACCCTCACCCGTCCCCTAATCCTAACCCGTACGCTGACACTAACCCGCGCCCTCACACGTACGCTCCCCCTAAAGCGTTGTCGTACCCTCACCTGGACCCTAAACGGTCCCCGTCCCCTAACACTAACCCTAGCCCGAACCCTAACCCTAACCCTTCCCCGAAGCCTGACCCTCACCCTTCCCCTAATCCTAACCCGTACGCTGACGCTAACCCGCGCCCTCACACGTACGCTCCCCCTAAAGCGTTGTCGTACCCTCACCTGGACCCTAAACCGTCCCCGTCCCCTAACCCTAACCCTAGCCCGAACCCTAACCCTAACCCTTCCCCGAAGCCTGACCCTCACCCGTCCCCTAATCCTAACCCGTACGCTGACACTAACCCGCGCCCTCACACGAACGCTCCCCCTAAAGCGTTGTCGTACCCTCACCTGGACCCTAAACTGTCCCCGTCCCCTAACCATAACCCTAGCCCGAACCCTAATCCTAACCCTTCCCCGAAGCCTGACCCTCACCCGTCCGCTAATCCTAACCCGTACGCTTACACTAACCCGTGCCCTCACACGTACGCTCCCCCTAAAGCGTTGTCGTACCCTCACCTGGACCCTAAACCGTCCCCGTCCCCTAACCCTAACCCTATCCCGAACCCTAACCCTAACCCTTCCCCGAAGCCTGACCCTCACCCGTCCCCTAATCCTAACCCGTACGCAGACACTAACCCGCGCCATCACACGTACACTCCCCCTAAAGCGTTGTTGTACCCTCACCTGGACCCTAAACAGTCCCCGTCCCCTAACCCTAACCCTAGCCCGAACCCTAACCTTAACCCTTCCCCGAAGCGTGACCCTCACCCGTCCCCTAATCCTAACCCGTACGCTGACACTAACCCACGCCCTCACACGTACGCTCCCCCTAAAGCGTTGTCGTACCTCACCTGGACCCTAAACCGTCCCCGTCTTCGAACCCTAACCCTAGCCCGAACCCTAACCCTAACCCTTCCCCGAAGCCTGATCCTCACCCGTCCCCTAATCCTAACCCGTACGCTGACACTAACCCGCGCCCTCACACGTACGCTCCCCCTAAAGCGTTCTCGTACCCTCACCTGGCCCCTAAACCGTTCCCGTCCCCTAACCTTAACCCTAGTCCGAACCCTAACCCTAACCCTTCCCCGAAGCCTGACCCTCACCCGTCCCCTAATCCTAACCCGTACGCTGACACTAAGCCACGCCATCACACGTACACTCCCCATAAAGCGTTGTCGTACCCTCACCTGGACCCTGAACCGTCCCCGTCCCCTAACCCTAACCCTAGCCCGAACCCTAACCCTAACCCTTCCCCGAAGCGTGACCCTCACCCGTCCCCTAATCCTAACCCGTACGCTGACACTAACCCGCGCCCTCTCACGTACACTCCCCCTAAAGCGTTGTCGTACCCTCACCTGGACCCTAAACGGTCCCCGTCACCTAACCCTAACCCTAGCCCGAACCCTAACCCTAACCCTTCCTCGAAGCCTGACCCTCACCCGTCCCCTAATCCTAACCCGTACGCTGACGCTAACCCGCGCCCTCACACGTACGCTCCCCCTAAAGCGTTGTCGTACCCTCATCTGGACCCTAAACCGTCCCCATCCCCTAACCCTAACCCTACCCCGAACCCTAACCCTAACCCTTCCCCGAAGCCTGACCCTCACCCGTCCCCTAATCCTAACCCGTACGCTGACGCTAACCCGCGCCCTCACACGTACGCTCCCCCTAAAGCGTTGTCGTACACTCACCTGGACCCTAAACTGTCCCCGTCCCCTAACCCTAACCCTAGCCCGAACCCTAACCCTAACCCTTCCCCGAAGCCTGACCCTCACCCGTCCCCTAATCCTAACCCGTACGCTGACACTAAGCCGCGCCCTCACACGTACGCTCCCCCTAAAGCGTTGTCGTACCCTCACCTGGACCCTAAACCGTCCCCGTCCCCTAACCATAACCCTAGCCTGAACCCTAACCCTAACCCTTCTTCGAAGCCTGACCCTCACCCGTCCCCTAATCCTAACCCGTACGCTGACACTAACCCGCGCCCTCACACGTACGCTCCCCCTAAAGCGTTGTCGTACCCTCACCTGGACCCTAAACCGTCCCCGTCCCCTAACCCTAACCCTAGCCCGAACCCTAACCCTAACCCTTCCCCGAAGCCTGACCCTCACCCGTCCCCTAATCCTAACCCGTACGCTGACACTAACCCGCGCCCTCACACGTACGCTCTCCCTAAAGCGTTGTCGTACCCTCACCTGGACCCTAAACCGTCCCCGTCCCCTAACCCTAACCCTAGCCCGAACCCTAACCCTAACCCTTACCCGAAGCCTGACCCTCACCCGTCCCCTAATCCTAACCCGTACGCTGACACTAACCCGCGCCCTCACACGTACGCTCCCCCTAAAGCGTTGTCGTACCCTCACCTGGACCCTAAACCGTCCCTGTCCCCTAACCCTAACCCTAGCCCGAACCCTAACCCTAACACTTCCCCGAAGCCTGACCCTCACCCGTCCCCTAATCCTAACCCGTACGCTGACACTAACCCGCGCCCTCACACGTACGCTCCCCCTAAAGCGTTGTCGTACCCTCACATGGACCCTAAACCGTCCCCGTCCCCTAACCCTATCCCTAGCCCGAACCCTAACCCTAACCCTTCCCCGAAGCCTGACCCTCACCCGTCCCCTAATCCTAACCCGTACGCTGACACTAACCCGCGCCCTCACACGTACGCTCCCCCTAAAGCGTTCTCGTACCCTCACCTGGACCCTAAACCGTCCCCGTCCCCTAACCCTAACCCTAGCCCGAACCCTAACCCTAACCCTTCCCCGAAGCCTGACCCTCACCCGTCCCCTAATCCTAACCCGTACGCTGACACTAACCCGCGCCCTCACACGTACGCTCCCCCTAAAGCGTTGTCGTACCCTCACCTGGACCCTAAACCGTCCCCGTCCCCTAACCCTAACCCTAGCCCGAACCCTAACACTAACCCTTCCCCGAAGCCTGACCCTCACCCGTCCCCTAATCCTAACCCGTACGCTGACACTAACCCGCGCCCTCACACGTACGCTCCCCCTAAAGCGTTGTCGTACCCTCACCTGGACCCTAAACCGTCCCCGTCCCCTAACCCTAACCCTTCCCCGAAGCCTGACCCTCACCCGTCCCCTAATCCTAACCCGTACGCTGACACTAACCCGCGCCCTCACACGTACGCTCCCCCTAAAGTGTTGTCGTACCCTCACCTGGACCCTAAACCGTCCCCGTCCCCTAACCCTAACCCTAGCCCGAACACTAACCCTAACACTTCCCCGAAGCCTGACCCTCACCCGTCCCCTAATCCTAACCCGTACGCTGACACTAACCCGCGCCATCACACGTACACTCCCCCTAAAGCATTGTCGTACCCTCACCTAGACCCTAAACCGTCCCCGTCCCCTAACCCTAGCCCGAACCCTAACCCTAACCCTTCCCCGAAGCGTGACCCTCACCCGTCCCCTAATCCTAACCCGTACGCTGACACTAACCCACGCCCTCACACGTACGCTCCCCCTAAAGCGTTGTCGTACCCTCACCTGGACCCTAAACGGTCCCCGTCCCCTAACCCTAACCCTAGCCCGAACCCTAACCCTAACCCTTCCCCGAAGCCTGACCCTCACACGTCCCCTAATCCTAACCCGTACGCTGACGCTAACCCGCTCCCTCACACGTACGCTCCCCCTAAAGCGTTGTCGTACCCTCACCTGGACCCTAAACCGTCCCCGTCCCCTAACCCTAACCCTAGCCCGAACCCTAACCCTAACCCTTCCCCGAAGCCTGACCCTCACCCGTCCCCTAATCCTAACCCGTACGCTGACACTAACCCGCGCCCTCACACATACGCTCCCCCTAAAGCGTTGTCGTACCCTCACCTGGACCCTAAACCATCCCCGTCCCCTAACCCTAAACCTATCCCGAACCCTAACCCTAACCCTTCCCCGAAGCCTGACCCTCACCCGTCCCCTAATCCTAACCCGTACGCTGACACTAACCCACGCCATCACACGTACACTCCCCCTAAAGCGTTGTCGTACCCTCACCTGGACCCTAAACCGTCCCCGTCCCCTAACACTAACCCTAGCCCGAACCCTAACCCTAACCCTTCCCCGAAGCGTGACCCTCACCCGTACCCTAATCCTAACCCGTACGCTGACACTAACCCGCGCCCTCACACGTACGCTCCCCCTAAAGCGTTGTCGTACCCTCACCTGGACCCTAAACGGTCCCCGTCCCCTAACCCTAGCCCTAGCCCGAACCCTAACCCTAACCCTTCCCCGAAGCCTGACCCTCACCCGTCCCCTAATCCTAACCCGTACGCTGACGCTAACACGCGCCCTCACACGTACGCTCCCCCTAAAGCGTTGTCGTACCCTCACCTGGACCCTAAACCGTCCCCGTCCCCTAACCCTAACCCTAGCCCGAACCCTAACCCTAACCCTTCCCCGAAGCCTGACCCTCACCCGTCCCCTAATCCTAACACGTACGCTGACGCTAACCCGCGCCCTCACACGTACGCTCTCCCTAAAGCGTTGTCGTACCCTCATCTGGACCCTAAACCGTCCCCGTCCCCTAACCCTAACCCCAGCCCGAACCCTAACCCTAACCGTTCCCCGAAGCCTGACCCTCACCCGTCCCCTAATCCTAACCCGTACGCTGACACTAACCCGCGCCCTCACACGAACGCTCCCCCTAAAGCGTTGTCGTACCCTCACCTGGACCCTAAACTGTCCCCGTCCCCTAACCATAACCCTAGCCCGAACCCTAATCCTAACCCTTCCCCGAAGCCTGACCCTCACCCGTCCCCTAATCCTAACCCGTACGCTTACACTAACCCGTGCCCTCACACGTACGCTCCCCCTAAAGCGTTGTCGTACCCTCACCTGGACCCTAAACCGTCCCCGTCCCCTAACCCTAACCCTATCCCGAACCCTAACCCTAACCCTTCCCCGAAGCCTGACCCTCACCCGTCCCCTAATCCTAACCCGTACGCAGACACTAACCCGCGCCATCACACGTACACTCCCCCTAAAGCGTTGTCGTACCCTCTCCTGGACCCTAAACAGTCCCCGTCCCCTAACCCTAACCCTAGCCCGAACCCTAACCCTAACCCTTCCCCGAAGCGTGACCCTCACCCGTCCCCTAATCCTAACCCGTACGCTGACACTAACCCGCGCCCTCACACGTACGCTCCCCCTAAAGCGTTGTCGTACCCTCACATGGACCCTAAACCGTCCCCGTCCCCTAACCCTATCCCTAGCCCGAACCCTAACCCTAACCCTTCCCCGAAGCCTGACCCTCACCCGTCCCCTAATCCTAACCCGTACGCTGACACTAAGCCGCGCCCTCACACGTACGCTCCCCCTAAAGCGTTGTCGTACCCTCACCTGGACCCTAAACCGTCCCCGTCCCCTAACCCTAGCCCGAACCCTAACCCTAACCCTTCCCCGAAGCGTGACCCTCACCCGTCCCCTAATCCTAACCCGTACGCTGACACTAACCCGCGCCCTCACACGTACGCTCCCCGTAAAGCGTTGTCGTACCCTCACCTGGACCCTAAACCGTCCCCGTCCCCTAACCCTAACCCTAGCCCGAACCCTAACCCTAACCCTTCCCCGAAGCCTGACCCTCACCCGTCCCCTAATCCTAACCCATACGCTGACGCTAACCCGCTCCCTCACACGTACGCTCCCCCTAAAGCGTTGTCGTACCCTCACCTGGACCCTAAACCGTCCCCGTCCCCTAACCCTAACCCTAGCCCGAACCCTAACCCTAACCCTTCCCCGAAGCCTGACCCTCACCCGTCCCCTAATCCTAACCCGTACGCTGACACTAACCCGCGCCCTCACACGTACGCTCCCCCTAAAGCGTTGTCGTACCCTCACCTGGACCCTAAACCATCCCCGTCCCCTAACCCTAAACCTATCCCGAACCCTAACCCTAACCCTTCCCCGAAGCCTGACCCTCACCCGTCCCCTAATCCTAACCCGTACCCTGACACTAACCCGCGCCATCACACGTACACTCCCCCTAATGCGTTGTCGTACCCTCACCTGGACCCTAAACCGTCCCCGTCCCCTAACCCTAACCCTAGCCCGAACCCTAACCCTAACCCTTCCCCGAAGCGTGACCCTCATCCGTCCCCTAATCCTAACCCGTACGCTGACACTAACCCGCGCCCTCACACGTACGCTCCCCCTAAAGCGTTGTCGTACCCTCACCTGGACCCTAAACGGTCCCCGTCCCCTAACCCTAACCCTAGCCCGAACCCTAACCCTAACCCTTCCCCGAAGCGTGACCCTCACCCGTCCCCTAATCCTAACCCGTACGCTGACACTAACCCGCGCCCTCACACGTACGCTCCCCGTAAAGCGTTGTCGTACCCTCACCTGGACCCTAAACGGTCCCCGTCCCCTAACCCTAACCCTAGCCCAAACCCTAACCCTAACCCTTCCCCGAAGCCTGACCCTCACCCGTCCCCTAATCCTAACCCGTACGCTGACGCTAACCCGCTCCCTCACACGTACGCTCCCCCTAAAGCGTTGTCGTACCCTCACCTGGACCCTAAACCGTCCCCGTCCCCTAACCCTAACCCTAGCCCGAACCCTAACCCTAACCCTTCCCCGAAGCCTGACCCTCACCCGTCCCCTAATCCTAAACCGTACGCTGACACTAACCCGCGCCCTCACACGTACGCTCCCCCTAAAGCGTTGTCGTACCCTCACCTGGACCCTAAACCATCCCCGTCCCCTAACCCTAAACCTATCCCGAACCCTAACCCTAACCCTTCCCCGAAGCCTGACCCTCACCCGTCCCCTAATCCTAACCCGTACGCTGACACTAACCCGCGCCATCACACGTACACTCCCCCTAAAGCGTTGTCGTACCCTCACCTGGACCCTAAACCGTCCCCGTCCCCTAACCCTAACCCTAGCCCGAACCCTAACCCTAACCCTTCCCCGAAGCGTGACCCTCACCCGTCCCCTAATCCTAACCCGTACGCTGACACTAACCCGCGCCCTCACACGTACGCTCCCCCTAAAGCGTTGTCGTACCCTCACCTGGACCCTAAACGGTCCCCGTCCCCTAACACTAACCCTAGCCCGAACCCTAACCCTAACCCTTCCCCGAAGCCTGACCCTCACCCTTCCCCTAATCCTAACCCGTACGCTGACGCTAACCCGCGCCCTCACACGTACGCTCCCCCTAAAGCGTTGTCGTACCCTCACCTGGACCCTAAACCGTCCCCGTCCCCTAACCCTAACCCTAGCCCGAACCCTAACCCTAACCCTTCCCCGAAGCCTGACCCTCACCCGTCCCCTAATCCTAACCCGTACGCTGACACTAACCCGCGCCCTCACACGAACGCTCCCCCTAAAGCGTTGTCGTACCCTCACCTGGACCCTAAACTGTCCCCGTCCCCTAACCATAACCCTAGCCCGAACCCTAATCCTAACCCTTCCCCGAAGCCTGACCCTCACCCGTCCGCTAATCCTAACCCGTACGCTTACACTAACCCGTGCCCTCACACGTACGCTCCCCCTAAAGCGTTGTCGTACCCTCACCTGGACCCTAAACCGTCCCCGTCCCCTAACCCTAACCCTATCCCGAACCCTAACCCTAACCCTTCCCCGAAGCCTGACCCTCACCCGTCCCCTAATCCTAACCCGTACGCAGACACTAACCCGCGCCATCACACGTACACTCCCCCTAAAGCGTTGTTGTACCCTCACCTGGACCCTAAACAGTCCCCGTCCCCTAACCCTAACCCTAGCCCGAACCCTAACCTTAACCCTTCCCCGAAGCGTGACCCTCACCCGTCCCCTAATCCTAACCCGTACGCTGACACTAACCCGCGCCCTCACACGTACGCTCCCCCTAAAGCGTTGTCGTACCCTCACATGGACCCTAAACCGTCCCCGTCCCCTAACCCTATCCCTAGCCCGAACGCTAACCCTAACCCTTCCCCGAAGCCTGACCCTCACCCGTCCCCTAATCCTAACCCGTACGCTGACACTAACCCGCGCCCTCACACGTACGCTCCACCTAAAGCGTTGTCGTACCCTCACCTGGACCCTAAACCGTCCCCGTCCCCTAACCCTAACCCTAGCCCGAACCCTAACCCTAAACCTTCCCCGAAGCCTGACCCTCACCCGTCCCCTAATCCTAACCCGTACGCTGACACTAACCCGTGCCCTCACACGTACGCACCCCCTAAAGCGTTGTCGTACCCTCACCTGGACCCTAAACCGTCCCCGTCCCCTAACCCTAACCTTAGCCCGAACCCTAACCCTAACCCTTCCCCGAAGCCTGACCCTCACCCGTCCCCTAATCCTAACCCGTACGCTGACACTAACCCGCGCCCTCACACGTACGCTCCCCCTAAAGCGTTGTCGTACCCTCACCTGGACCCTAAACCGTCCCCGTCCCCTAACCCTAACCCTAGCCCGAACCCTAACCCTAACTGTTCCCCGAAGCCTGACCCTCACCCGTCCCCTAATCCTAACCCGTACGCTGACACTAACCCGCGCCCTCACACGTACGCTCCCCCTAAAGCGTTGTCGTACCCTCACCTGGACCCTAAACCGTCCCCGTCCCATAAACCTAACCCTAGCCCGAACCCTAACTCTAACCCTTCCCCGAAGCCTGACCCTCACCCGTCCCCTAATCCTAACCCGTACGCTGACACTAAGCCGCGCCCTCACACGTACGCTCCCCCTAAAGCGTTGTCGTACCCTCACCTGGACCCTAAACCGTCCCCGTCCCCTAACCCTAACCCTAGCCCGAACCCTAACCCTAACCCTTCCCCGAAGCCTGACCCTCACCCGTCCCCTAATCCTAACCCGTACGCTGACACTAACCCGCGCCATCACACGTACACTCCCCCTAAAGCGTTGTCGTACCCTCACCTGGACCCTAAACAGTCCCCGTCCCCTAACCCTAGCCCGAACCCTAACCCTAACCCTTCCCCGAAGCGTGACCCTCACCCGTCCCCTAATCCTAACCCGTACGCTGACACTAACCCGCGCCCTCACACGTACGCTCCCCCTAAAGCGTTGTCGTACCCTCACCTGGACCCTAAACGGTCCCCGTCCCCTAACCCTAACCCTAGCCCGAACCATAACCCTAACCCTTCCCCGAAGCCTGACCCTCACCCGTCCCCTAATCCTAACCCGTACGCTGACGCTAACCCGCTCCCTCACACGTACGCTCCCCCTAAAGCGTTGTCGTACCCTCACCTGGACCCTAAACGGTCCCCGTCCCCTAACCCTAACCCTAGCCCGAACCCTAACCCTAACCCTTCCCCGAAGCCTGACCCTCACCCGTCCCCTAATCCTAACCCGTACGCTGACACTAACCCGCGCCCTCACACGTACGCTCCCCCTAAAGCGTTGTCGTACCCTCACCTGGACCCTAAACCATCCCCGTCCCCTAACCCTAAACCTATCCCGAACCCTAACCCTAACCCTTCCCCGAAGCCTGACCCTCACCCGTCCCCTAATCCTAACCCGTACGCTGACACTAACCCGCGCCATCACACGTACACTCCCCCTAAAGCGTTGTCGTACCCTCACATGGACCCTAAACCGTCCCCGTCCCCTAACCCTATCCCTAGCCCGAACCCTAACCCTAACCCTTCCCCGAAGCCTGACCCTCACCCGTCCCCTAATCCTAACCCGTACGCTGACACTAACCCGCGCCCTCACACGTACGCTCCCCCTAAAGCGTTGTCGTACCCTCACCTGGACCCTAAACCGTCCCCGTCCCCTAACCCTAACCCTAGCCCGAACCCTAACCCTAACCCTTCCCCGAAGCCTGACCCTCACCCGTCCCCTAATCCTAACCCGTACGCTGACACTAACCCGCGCCCTCACACGTACGCACCCCCTAAAGCGTTGTCGTACCCTCACCTGGACCCTAAACCGTCCCCGTCCCCTAACCCTAACCCTAGCCCGAACCCTAACCCTAACCCTTCCCCGAAGCCTGACCCTCACCCGTCCCCTAATCCTAACCCGTACGCTGACACTAACCCGCGCCCTCACACGTACGCTCCCCCTAAAGCGTTGTCGTACCCTCACCTGGACCCTAAACCGTCCCCGTCCCCTAACCCTAACCCTAGCCCGAACCCTAACCCTAACCCTTCCCCGAAGCCTGACCCTCACCCGTCCCCTAATCCTAACCCGTACGCTGACACTAACCCGCGCCCTCACACGTACGCTCCCCCTAAAGCGTTGTCGTACCCTCACCTGGACCCTAAACCGTCCCCGTCCCCTAACCCTAACCCTAGCCCGAACCCTAACCCTAACCCTTCCCCGAAGCCCGACCCTCACCCGTCCCCTAATCCTAACCCGTACGCTGACACTAAGCCGCGCCCTCACACGTACGCTCCCCCTAAAGCGTTGTCGTACCCTCACCTGGACCCTAAACCGTCCCCGTCCCCTAACCCTAACCCTAGCCCGAACCCTAACCCTAACCCTTCCCCGAAGCCTGACCCTCACCCGTCCCCTAATCCTAACCCGTACGCTGACACTAACCCGCGCCATCACACGTACACTCCCCCTAAAGCGTTGTCGTACCCTCACCTGGACCCTAAACCGTCCCCGTCCCCTAACCCTAGCCCGAACCCTAACCCTAACCCTTCCCCGAAGCGTGACCCTCACCCGTCCCCTAATCCTAACCCGTACGCTGACACTAACCCGCGCCCTCACACGTACGCTCCCCCTAAAGCGTTGTCGTACCCTCACCTGGACCCTAAACGGTCCCCGTCCCCTAACCCTAAACCTAGCCGGAACCCTAACCCTAAACCTTCCCCGAAGCCTGACCCTCACCCGTCCCATAATCCTAACCCGTACGCTGACGCTAAACCGCTCCCTCACACGTACGCTCCCCCTAAAGCGTTGTCGTACCCTCACCTGGACCCTAAACCGTCCCCGTCCCCTAACCCTAACCCCAGCCCGAACCCTAACCCTAACCCTTCCCCGAAGCCTGACCCTCACCCGTCCCCTAATCCTAACCCGTACGCTGACACTAACCCGCGCCCTCACACGTACGCTCCCCCTAAAGCGTTGTCGTACCCTCACCTGGACCCTAAACCGTCCCCGTCCCCTAACCCTAACCCTAGCCCGAACCCTAAACCTAACCCTTCCCCGAAGCCTGACCCTCACCCGTCCCCTAATCCTAACCCGTACGCTGACACTAACCCGCGCCATCACACGTACACTCCCCCTAAAGCGTTGTCGTACCCTCACCTGGACCCTAAACCGTCCCCGTCCCCTAACCCTAACCCTAGCCCGAACCCTAACCCTAACCCTTCCCCGAAGCGTGACCCTCACCCGTCCCCTAATCCTAACCCGTACGCTGACACTAACCCGCGCCCTCACACGTACGCTCCCCCTAAAGCGTTGTCGTACCCTCACCTGAACCCTAAACGGTCCCCGTCCCCTAACCCTAACCCTAGCCCGAACCCCAACCCTAACCCTTCCCCGAAGCCTGACCCTCACCCGTCCCCTAATCCTAACCCGTACGCTGACGCTAACCCGCGCCCTCACACGTACGCTCCCCCTAAAGCGTTGTCGTACCCTCACCTGGACCCTAAACCGTCCCCGTCCCCTAACCCTAACCCTAGCCCGAACCCTAACCCTAACCCTTCCCCGAAGCCTGACCCTCACCCGTCCCCTAATCCTAACCCGTACGCTGACACTAACCCGCGCCCTCACACGAACGCTCCCCCTAAAGCGTTGTCGTACCCTCACCTGGACCCTAAACTGTCCCCGTCCCCTAACCCTAACCCTAGCCCGAACCCTAATCCTAACCCTTCCCCGAAGCCTGACCCTCACCCGTCCCCTAATCCTAACCCGTACGCTTACACTAACCCGTGCCCTCACATGTACGCTCCCCCTTAAGCGTTGTCGTACCCTCACCTGGACCCTAAACCGTCCCCGTCCCCTAACCCTAACCCTATCCCGAACCCTAACCCTAACCCTTCCCCGAAGCCTGACCCTCACCTGTCCCCTAATCCTAACCCGTACGCAGACACTAACCCGCGCCATCACACGTACACTCCCCCTAAAGCGTTGTCGTACCCTCACCTGGACCCTAAACCGTCCCCGTCCCCTAACCCTAACCCTAGCCCGAACCCTAACCCTAACCCTTCCCCGAAGCGTGACCCTCACCCGTCCCCTAATCCTAACCCGTACGCTGACACTAACCCGCGCCCTCACACGTACGCTCCCCCTAAAGCGTTGTCGTACCCTCACATGGACCCTAAACCGTCCCCGTCCCCTAACCCTATCCCTAGCCCGAACCCTAACCCCAACCCTTCCCCGAAGCCTGACCCTCACCCGTCCCCTAATCCTAACCCGTACGCTGACACTAACCCGCGCCCTCACACGTACGCTCCCCCTAAAGCGTTGTCGTACCCTCACCTGGACCCTAAACCGTCCCCGTCCCCTAACCCTAACCCTAGCCCGAACCCTAACCCTAACCCTTCCCCGAAGCCTGACCCTCACCCGTCCCCTAATCCTAACCCGTACGCTGACACTAACCCGTGCCCTCACACGTACGCACCCCCTAAAGCGTTGTCGTACCCTCACCTGGACCCTAAACCGTCCCCGTCCCCTAACCCTAACCCTAGCCCGAACCCTAACCCTAACCCTTCCCCGAAGCCTGACCCTCACCCGTCCCCTAATCCTAACCCGTACGCTGACACTAACCCGCGCCCTCACACGTACGCTCCCCCTAAAGCGTTGTCGTACCCTCACCTGGACCCTAAACCGTCCCCGTCCCCTAACCCTAACCCTAGCCCGAACCCTAACCCTAACCCTTCCCCGAAGCCTGACCCTCACCCGTCCCCTAATCCTAACCCGTACGCTGACACTAACCCGCACCCTCACACGTACGCTCCCCCTAAAGCGTTGTCGTACCCTCACCTGGACCCTAAACCGTCCCCGTCCCCTAACCCTAACCCTAGCCCGAACCCTAACCCTAACCCTTCCCCGAAGCCTGACCCTCACCCGTCCCCTAATCCTAACCCGTACGCTGACACTAAGCCGCGCCCTCACACGTACGCTCCCCCTAAAGCGTTGTCGTACCCTCACCTGGACCCTAAACAGTCCCCGTCCCCTAACCCTAGCCCGAACCCTAACCCTAACCCTTCCCCGAAGCGTGACCCTCACCCGTCCCCTAATCCTAACCCGTACGCTGACACTAACCCACGCCCTCACACGTACGCTCCCCCTAAAGCGTTGTCGTACCCTCACCTGGACCCTAAACGGTCCCCGTCCCCTAACCCTAACCCTAGCCCGAACCATAACCCTAACCCTTCCCCGAAGCCTGACCCTCACCCGTCCCTTAATCCTAACCCGTACGCTGACGCTAACCCGCTCCCTCACACGTACGCTCCCCCTAAAGCGTTGTCGTACCCTCACCTGGACCCTAAACGGTCCCCGTCCCCTAACCCTAACCCTAGCCCGAACCCTAACCCTAACCCTTCCCCGAAGCCTGACCCTCACCCGTCCCCTAATCCTAACCCGTACGCTGACACTAACCCGCGCCCTCACATGTACGCTCCCCCTAAAGCGTTGTCGTACCCTCACCTGGACCCTAAACCGTCCCCGTCCCCTAACCCTAAACCTATCCCGAACCCTAACCCTAACCCTTCCCCGAAGCCTGACCCTCACCCGTCCCCTAATCCTAACCCGTACGCTGACACTAACCCGCGCCATCACACGTACGCTCCCCCTAAAGCGTTGTCGTACCCTCACATGGACCCTAAACCGTCCCCGTCCCCTAACCCTATCCCTAGCCCGAACCCTAACCCTAACCCTTCCCCGAAGCCTGACCCTCACCCGTCCCCTAATCCTAACCCGTACGCTGACACTAACCCGCGCCCTCACACGTACGCTCCCCCTAAAGCGTTGTCGTACCCTCACCTGGACCCTAAACCGTCCCCGTCCCCTAACCCTAACCCTAGCCCGAACCCTAACCCTAACCCTTCCCCGAAGCCTGACCCCCTCCCGTCCCCTAATCCTAACCCGTACGCTGACACTAACCCGCGCCCTCACACGTACGCACCCCCTAAAGCGTTGTCGTACCCTCACCTGGACCCTAAACCGTCCCCGTCCCCTAACCCTAACCCTAGCCCGAACCCTAACCCTAACCCTTCCCCGAAGCCTGACCCTCACCCGTCCCCTAATCCTAACCCGTACGCTGACACTAACCCGCGCCCTCACACGTACGCTCCCCCTAAAGCGTTGTCGTACCCTCACCTGGACCCTAAACCGTCCCCGTCCCCTAACCCTAACCCTAGCCCGAACCCTAACCCTAACCCTTCCCCGAAGCCTGACCCTCACCCGTCCCCTAATCCTAACCCGTACGCTGACACTAACCCGCGCCCTCACATGTACGCTCCCCCTAAAGCGTTGTCGTACCCTCACCTGGACCCTAAACCGTCCCCGTCCCCTAACCCTAACCCTAGCCCGAACCCTAACCCTAACCCTTCCCCGAAGCCTGACCCTCACCCGTCCCCTAATCCTAACCCGTACGCTGACACTAACCCGCGCCCTCACACGTACGCTCCCCCTAAAGCGTTGTCGTACCCTCACCTGGACCCTAAACCATCCCCGTTCCCTAACCCTAAACCTATCCCGAACCCTAACCCTAACCCTTCCCCGAAGCCTGACCCTCACCCGTCCCCTAATCCTAACCCGTACGCTGACACTAACCCGCGCCATCACACGTACACTCCCCCTAAAGCGTTGTCGTACCCTCACCTGGACCCTAAACCGTCCCCGTCCCCTAACCCTAACCCTAGCCCGAACCCTAACCCTAACCCTTCCCCGAAGCGTGACCCTCACCCGTCCCCTAATCCTAACCCGTACGCTGACACTAACCCGCGCCCTCACACGTACGCTCCCCCTAAAGCGTTGTCGTACCCTCACCTGGACCCTAAACGGTCCCCGTCCCCTAACCCTAACCCTAGCCCGAACCCTAACCCTAACCCTTCCCCGAAGCCTGACCCTCACCCGTCCCCTAATCCTAACCCGTACGCTGACGCTAACCCGCGCCCTCACACGTACGCTCCCCCTAAAGCGTTGTCGTACCCTCATCTGGACCCTAAACCGTCCCCGTCCCCTAACCCTAACCCTAGCCCGAACCCTAACCCTAACCCTTCCCCGAAGCCTGACCCTCACCCGTCTCCTAATCCTAACCCGTACGCTGACACTAACCCGCGCCATCACACATACACTCCCCCTAAAGCGTTGTC
Source organism: Globicephala melas (assembly GCF_963455315.2). Taxonomy (NCBI): domain Eukaryota; kingdom Metazoa; phylum Chordata; class Mammalia; order Artiodactyla; family Delphinidae; genus Globicephala; species Globicephala melas. The sequence goes on along the minus strand of NW_027207246.1, from coordinate 1,026,136 downwards.
GTACCCTCACCTGGACCCTAAACCGTCCCCGTCCCCTAACCCTAACCCTAGCCCAAACCCTAACCCTAACAATTCCCCGAAGCGTGACCCTCACCCGTCCCCTAATCCTAACCCGTACGCTGACACTAACCCGCGCCCTCACACGTACGCTCCCCCTAAAGCGTTGTCGTACCCTCACCTGGACCCTAAACGGTCCCCGTCCCCTAACCCTAACCCTAGCTAGAACCCTAACCCTAACCCTTCCCCGAAGCCTGACCCTCACCCGTCCCCTAATCCTAACCCGTACGCTGACGCTAACCCGCGCCCTCACACGTACGCTCCCCCTAAAGCGTTGTCGTACCCGCACCTGGACCCTAAACCGTCCCCGTCCCCTAACCCTAACCCTAGCCCGAACCCTAACTCTAACCCTTCCCCGAAGCCTGACCCTCACCCGTCCCCTAATCCTAACCCGTACGCTGACGCTAACCCGCGCCCTCACACGTACGCTCCCCCTAAAGCGTTGTCGTACCCTCACCTGGACCCTAAACCGTCCCCGTCCCCTAACCCTAACCCTAGCCCGAACCCTAACCCTAACCCTTCCCCGAAGCCTGACCCTCACCCGTCCCCTAATCCTAACCCGTACGCTGACACTAACCCGCGCCCTCACACGTACGCTCCCCCTAAAGCGTTGTCGTACCCTCACCTGGACCCTAAACCGTCCCCGTCCCCTAACCCTAACCCTAGTCCGAACCCTAACCCTAACCCTTCCCCGAAGCCTGACCCTCACCCGTCCCCTAATCCTAACCCGTACGCTGACACTAACCCGCGCCATCACACGTACACTCCCCCTAAAGCGTTGTCGTACCCTCACCTGGACCCTAAACCGTCCCCGTCCCCTAACCCTAGCCCGAACCCTAACCCTAACCCTTCCCCGAAGCGTGACCCTCACCCGTCCCCTAATCCTAACCCGTACGCTGACACTAACCCGCGCCATCACACGTACACTCCCCCTAAAGCGTTGTCGTACCCTCACCTGGACCCTAAACCGTCCCCGTCCCCTAACCCTAACCCTAGCCCGAACCCTAACCCTAACCCTTCCCCGAAGCGTGACCCTCACCCGTCCCCTAATCCTAACCCGTACGCTGACACTAACCCGCGCCCTCACACCTACGCTCCCCCTAAAGCGTTGTCGTACCCTCATCTGGACCCTAAACGGTCCCCGTCCCCTAACCCTAACCCTAGCCCGAACCCTAACCCTAACCCTTCCCCGAAGCCTGACCCTCACCCGTCCCCTAATCCTAACACGTACGCTGACACTAACCCGCGCCCTCACACGTACGCTCCCCCTAAAGCGTTGTCGTACCCTCACCTGGACCCTAAACCATCCCCGTCCCCTAACCCTAACCCTAGCCCGAACCCTAACCCTAACCCTTCCCCGAAGCCTGACCCTCACCCGTCCCCTAATCCTAACCCGTACGCTGACACTAACCCGCGCCATCACACGTACACTCCCCCTAAAGCGTTGTCGTACCCTCACCTGGACCCTAAACAGTCCCCGTCCCCTAACCCTAACCCTAGGCCGAACCCTAACCCTAACCCTTCCCCGAAGCGTGACCCTCACCCGTCCCTTAATCCTAACCCGTACGCTGACACTAACCCGCGCCCTCACACGTACGCTCCCCCTAAAGCGTTGTCGTACCCTCACCTGGACCCTAAACGGTCCCCGTCCCCTAACCCTAACCCTAGCCCGAACCCTAACCCTAACCCTTCCCCGAAGCCTGACCCTCACCCGTCCCCTAATCCTAAACCGTACGCTGACGCTAACCCGCGCCCTCACACGTACGCTCCCCCTAAAGCGTTGTCATACCCTCATCTGGACCCTAAACCGTCCCCGTCCCCTAAACCTAACCCTAGCCCGAACCCTAACCCTAACCCTTCCCCGAAGCCTGACCCTCACCCGTCCCCTAATCCTAACCCGTACGCTGACACTAACCCGCGCCCTCACACGTACGCTCCCCCTAAAGCGTTGTCGTACCCTCACCTGGACCCTAAACCGTCCCCGTCCCCTAACCCTAACCCTAGCCCGAACCCTAACCCTAACCCTTCCCCGAAGCCTGACCCTCACCAGTCCCCTAATCCTAACCCGTACGCTTACACTAACCCATGCCCTCACACGTACGCTCCCCCTAAAGCGTTGTCGTACCCTCACCTGGACCCTAAACCGTCCCCGTCCCCTAACCCTAACCCTAGCCCGAACCCTAACCCTAACCCTTCCCCGAAGCCTGACCCTCACCCGTCCCCTAATCCTAACCCGTACGCTGACACTAACCCGCGCCCTCACACGTACGCTCCCCCTAAAGCGTTGTCGTACCCTCACCTGGACCCTAAACCGTCCCCGTCCCCTAACCCTAACCCTAGCCCGAACCCTAACCCTAACCCTTCCCCGAAGCCTGACCCTCACCCGTCCCCTAATCCTAACCCGTACGCTGACACTAACCCGTGCCCTCACACGTACGCACCCCCTAAAGCGTTGTCGTACCCTCACCTGGACCCTAAACCGTCCCCGTCCCCTAACCCTAACCCTAGCCCGAACCCTAACCCTAACCCTTCCCCGAAGCCTGACCCTCACCCGTCCCCTAATCCTAACCCGTACGCTGACACTAACCCGCGCCCTCACACGTACGCTCCCCCTAAAGCGTTGTCGTACCCTCACCTGGACCCTAAACCGTCCCCGTCCCCTAACCCTAACCCTAGCCCGAACCCTAACCCTAACCCTTCCCCGAAGCCTGACCCTCACCCGTCCCCTAATCCTAACCCGTACGATGACACTAACCCACGCCCTCACACGTACGCTCCCCCTAAAGCGTTGTCGTACCCTCACCTGGACCCTAAACCGTCCCCGTCCCCTAACCCTAACCCTAGCCCGAACCCTAACCCTAACCCTTCCCCGAAGCCTGACCCTCACCCGTCCCCTAATCCTAACCCGTACGCTGACACTAAGCCGCGCCCTCACACGTACGCTCCCCCTAAAGCGTTGTCGTACCCTCACCTGGACCCTAAACAGTCCCCGTCCCCTAACCCTAGCCCGAACCCTAACCCTAACCCTTCCCCGAAGCGTGACCCTCACCCGTCCCCTAATCCTAACCCGTACGCTGACACTAACCCGCGCCCTCACACGTACGCTCCCCCTAAAGCGTTGTCGTACCCTCACCTGGACCCTAAACGGTCCCCGTCCCCTAACCCTAACCCTAGCCCGAACCATAACCCTAACCCTTCCCCGAAGCCTGACCCTCACCCGTCCCCTAATCCTAACCCGTACGCTGACGCTAACCCGCTCCCTCACACGTACGCTCCCCCTAAAGCGTTGTCGTACCCTCACCTGGACCCTAAACGGTCCCCGTCCCCTAACCCTAACCCTAGCCCGAACCCTAACCCTAACCCTTCCCCGAAGCCTGACCCTCACCCGTCCCCTAATCCTAACCCGTACGCTGACACTAACCCGCGCCCTCACACGTACGCTCCCCCTAAAGCGTTGTCGTACCCTCACCTGGACCCTAAACCGTCCCCGTCCCCTAACCCTAAACCTATCCCGAACCCTAACCCTAACCCTTCCCCGAAGCCTGACCCTCACCCGTCCCCTAATCCTAACCCGTACGCTGACACTAACCCGCGCCATCACACGTACGCTCCCCCTAAAGCGTTGTCGTACCCTCACATGGACCCTAAACCGTCCCCGTCCCCTAACCCTATCCCTAGCCCGAACCCTAACCCTAACCCTTCCCCGAAGCCTGATCCTCACCCGTCCCCTAATCCTAACCCGTACGCTGACACTAACCCGCGCCCTCACACGTACGCTCCCCCTAAAGCGTTCTCGTACCCTCACCTGGCCCCTAAACCGTTCCCGTCCCCTAACCTTAACCCTAGTCCGAACCCTAACCCTAACCCTTCCCCGAAGCCTGACCCTCACCCGTCCCCTAATCCTAACCCGTACGCTGACACTAAGCCACGCCATCACACGTACACTCCCCATAAAGCGTTGTCGTACCCTCACCTGGACCCTGAACCGTCCCCGTCCCCTAACCCTAACCCTAGCCCGAACCCTAACCCTAACCCTTCCCCGAAGCGTGACCCTCACCCGTCCCCTAATCCTAACCCGTACGCTGACACTAACCCGCGCCCTCTCACGTACACTCCCCCTAAAGCGTTGTCGTACCCTCACCTGGACCTTAAACGGTCCCCGTCACCTAACCCTAACCCTAGCCCGAACCCTAACCCTAACCCTTCCTCGAAGCCTGACCCTCACCCGTCCCCTAATCCTAACCCGTACGCTGACGCTAACCCGCGCCCTCACACGTACGCACCCCCTAAAGCGTTGTCGTACCCTCATCTGGACCCTAAACCGTCCCCATCCCCTAACCCTAACCCTAGCCCGAACCCTAACCCTAACCCTTCCCCGAAGCCTGACCCTCACCCGTCCCCTAATCCTAACCCGTACGCTGACGCTAACCCGCGCCCTCACACGTACGCTCCCCCTAAAGCGTTGTCGTACACTCACCTGGACCCTAAACTGTCCCCGTCCCCTAACCCTAACCCTAGCCCGAACCCTAACCCTAACCCTTCCCCGAAGCCTGACCCTCACCCGTCCCCTAATCCTAACCCGTACGCTGACACTAAGCCGCGCCCTCACACGTACGCTCCCCCTAAAGCGTTGTCGTACCCTCACCTGGACCCTAAACCGTCCCCGTCCCCTAACCATAACCCTAGCCTGAACCCTAACCCTAACCCTTCCCCGAAGCCTGACCCTCACCCGTCCCCTAATCCTAACCCGTACGCTGACACTAACCCGCGCCCTCACACGTACGCTCCCTCTAAAGCGTTGTCGTACCCTCACCTGGACCCTAAACCGTCCCCGTCCCCTAACCCTAACCCTAGCCCGAACCCTAACCCTAACCCTTCCCCGAAGCCTGACCCTCACCCGTCCCCTAATCCTAACCCGTACGCTGACACTAACCCGCGCCCTCACACGTACGCTCTCCCTAAAGCGTTGTCCTACCCTCACCTGGACCCTAAACCGTCCCCGTCCCCTAACCCTAACCCTAGCCCGAACCCTAACCCTAACCCTTACCCGAAGCCTGACCCTCACCCGTCCCCTAATCCTAACCCGTACGCTGACACTAACCCGCGCCCTCACACGTACGCTCCCCCTAAAGCGTTGTCGTACCCTCACCTGGACCCTAAACCGTCCCTGTCCCCTAACCCTAACCCTAGCCCGAACCCTAACCCTAACACTTCCCCGAAGCCTGACCCTCACCCGTCCCCTAATCCTAACCCGTACGCTGACACTAACCCGCGCCCTCACACGTACGCTCCCCCTAAAGCGTTGTCGTACCCTCACATGGACCCTAAACCGTCCCCGTCCCCTAACCCTATCCCTAGCCCGAACCCTAACCCTAACCCTTCCCCGAAGCCTGACCCTCACCCGTCCCCTAATCCTAACCCGTACGCTGACACTAACCCGCGCCCTCACACGTACGCTCCCCCTAAAGCGTTCTCGTACCCTCACCTGGACCCTAAACCGTCCCCGTCCCCTAACCCTAACCCTAGCCCGAACCCTAACCCTAACCCTTCCCCGAAGCCTGACCCTCACCCGTCCCCTAATCCTAACCCGTACGCTGACACTAACCCGCGCCCTCACACGTACGCTCCCCCTAAAGCGTTGTCGTACCCTCACCTGGACCCTAAACCGTCCCCGTCCCCTAACCCTAACCCTAGCCCGAACCCTAACACTAACCCTTCCCCGAAGCCTGACCCTCACCCGTCCCCTAATCCTAACCCGTACGCTGACACTAACCCGCGCCCTCACACGTACGCTCCCCCTAAAGCGTTGTCGTACCCTCACCTGGACCCTAAACCGTCCCCGTCCCCTAACCCTAACCCTTCCCCGAAGCCTGACCCTCACCCGTCCCCTAATCCTAACCCGTACGCTGACACTAACCCGCGCCCTCACACGTACGCTCCCCCTAAAGCGTTGTCGTACCCTCACCTGGACCCTAAACCGTCCCCGTCCCCTAACCCTAACCCTAGCCCGAACCCTAACCCTAACCCTTCCCCGAAGCCTGACCCTCACCCGTCCCGTAATCCTAACCCGTACACTGACACTAACCCGCGCCCTCACACGTACGCTCCCCCTAAAGCGTTGTCGTACCCTCACCTGGACCCTAAACCGTCCCCGTCCCCTAACCCTAACCCTAGCCCGAACCCTAACCCTAACCCTTCCCCGAAGCCTGACCCTCACCCATCCCCTAATCCTAACCCGTACGCTGACACTAAGCCGCGCCCTCACACGTACGCTCCCCCTAAAGTGTTGTCGTACCCTCACCTGGACCCTAAACCGTCCCCGTCCCCTAACCCTAACCCTAGCCCGAACCCTAACCCTAACACTTCCCCGAAGCCTGACCCTCACCCGTCCCCTAATCCTAACCCGTACGCTGACACTAACCCGCGCCATCACACGTACACTCCCCCTAAAGCATTGTCGTACCCTCACCTAGACCCTAAACCGTCCCCGTCCCCTAACCCTAGCCCGAACCCTAACCCTAACCCTTCCCCGAAGCGTGACCCTCACCCGTCCCCTAATCCTAACCCGTACGCTGACACTAACCCACGCCCTCACACGTACGCTCCCCCTAAAGCGTTGTCGTACCCTCACCTGGACCCTAAACGGTCCCCGTCCCCTAACCCTAACCCTAGCCCGAACCCTAACCCTAACCCTTCCCCGAAGCCTGACCCTCACACGTCCCCTAATCCTAACCCGTACGCTGACGCTAACCCGCTCCCTCACACGTACGCTCCCCCTAAAGCGTTGTCGTACCCTCACCTGGACCCTAAACCGTCCCCGTCCCCTAACCCTAACCCTAGCCCGAACCCTAACCCTAACCCTTCCCCGAAGCCTGACCCTCACCCGTCCCCTAATCCTAACCCGTACGCTGACACTAACCCGCGCCCTCACACATACGCTCCCCCTAAAGCGTTGTCGTACCCTCACCTGGACCCTAAACCATCCCCGTCCCCTAACCCTAAACCTATCCCGAACCCTAACCCTAACCCTTCCCCGAAGCCTGACCCTCACCCGTCCCCTAATCCTAACCCGTACGCTGACACTAACCCACGCCATCACACGTACACTCCCCCTAAAGCGTTGTCGTACCCTCACCTGGACCCTAAACCGTCCCCGTCCCCTAACACTAACCCTAGCCCGAACCCTAACCCTAACCCTTCCCCGAAGCGTGACCCTCACCCGTACCCTAATCCTAACCCGTACGCTGACACTAACCCGCGCCCTCACACGTACGCTCCCCCTAAAGCGTTGTCGTACCCTCACCTGGACCCTAAACGGTCCCCGTCCCCTAACCCTAGCCCTAGCCCGAACCCTAACCCTAACCCTTCCCCGAAGCCTGACCCTCACCCGTCCCCTAATCCTAACCCGTACGCTGACGCTAACCCGCGCCCTCACACGTACGCTCCCCCTAAAGCGTTGTCGTACCCTCACCTGGACCCTAAACCGTCCCCGTCCCCTAACCCTAACCCTAGCCCGAACCCTAACCCTAACCCTTCCCCGAAGCCTGACCCTCACCCGTCCCCTAATCCTAACACGTACGCTGACGCTAACCCGCGCCCTCACACGTACGCTCTCCCTAAAGCGTTGTCGTACCCTCATCTGGACCCTAAACCGTCCCCGTCCCCTAACCCTAACCCCAGCCCGAACCCTAACCCTAACCGTTCCCCGAAGCCTGACCCTCACCCGTCCCCTAATCCTAACCCGTACGCTGACACTAACCCGCGCCCTCACACGAACGCTCCCCCTAAAGCGTTGTCGTACCCTCACCTGGACCCTAAACTGTCCCCGTCCCCTAACCATAACCCTAGCCCGAACCCTAATCCTAACCCTTCCCCGAAGCCTGACCCTCACCCGTCCCCTAATCCTAACCCGTACGCTTACACTAACCCGTGCCCTCACACGTACGCTCCCCCTAAAGCTTTGTCGTACCCTCACCTGGACCCTAAACCGTCCCCTAACCCTAACCCTAACCCTATCCCGAACCCTAACCCTAACCCTTCCCCGAAGCCTGACCCTCACCCGTCCCCTAATCCTAACCCGTACGCAGACACTAACCCGCGCCATCACACGTACACTCCCCCTAAAGCGTTGTCGTACCCTCTCCTGGACCCTAAACAGTCCCCGTCCCCTAACCCTAACCCTAGCCCGAACCCTAACCCTAACCCTTCCCCGAAGCGTGACCCTCACCCGTCCCCTAATCCTAACCCGTACGCTGACACTAACCCGCGCCCTCACACGTACGCTCCCCCTAAAGCGTTGTCGTACCCTCACATGGACCCTAAACCGTCCCCGTCCCCTAACCCTATCCCTAGCCCGAACCCTAACCCTAACCCTTCCCCGAAGCCTGACCCTCACCCGTCCCCTAATCCTAACCCGTACGCTGACACTAAGCCGCGCCCTCACACGTACGCTCCCCCTAAAGCGTTGTCGTACCCTCACCTGGACCCTAAACCGTCCCCGTCCCCTAACCCTAGCCCGAACCCTAACCCTAACCCTTCCCCGAAGCGTGACCCTCACCCGTCCCCTAATCCTAACCCGTACGCTGACACTAACCCGCGCCCTCACACGTACGCTCCCCGTAAAGCGTTGTCGTACCCTCACCTGGACCCTAAACCGTCCCCGTCCCCTAACCCTAACCCTAGCCCGAACCCTAACCCTAACCCTTCCCCGAAGCCTGACCCTCACCCGTCCCCTAATCCTAACCCATACGCTGACGCTAACCCGCTCCCTCACACGTACGCTCCCCCTAAAGCGTTGTCGTACCCTCACCTGGACCCTAAACCGTCCCCGTCCCCTAACCCTAACCCTAGCCCGAACCCTAACCCTAACCCTTCCCCGAAGCCTGACCCTCACCCGTCCCCTAATCCTAACCCGTACGCTGACACTAACCCGCGCCCTCACACGTACGCTCCCCCTAAAGCGTTGTCGTACCCTCACCTGGACCCTAAACCATCCCCGTCCCCTAACCCTAAACCTATCCCGAACCCTAACCCTAACCCTTCCCCGAAGCCTGACCCTCACCCGTCCCCTAATCCTAACCCGTACGCTGACACTAACCCGCGCCATCACACGTACACTCCCCCTAATGCGTTGTCGTACCCTCACCTGGACCCTAAACCGTCCCCGTCCCCTAACCCTAACCCTAGCCCGAACCCTAACCCTAACCCTTCCCCGAAGCGTGACCCTCATCCGTCCCCTAATCCTAACCCGTACGCTGACACTAACCCGCGCCCTCACACGTACGCTCCCCCTAAAGCGTTGTCGTACCCTCACCTGGACCCTAAACGGTCCCCGTCCCCTAACCCTAACCCTAGCCCGAACCCTAACCCTAACCCTTCCCCGAAGCGTGACCCTCACCCGTCCCCTAATCCTAACCCGTACGCTGACACTAACCCGCGCCCTCACACGTACGCTCCCCGTAAAGCGTTGTCGTACCCTCACCTGGACCCTAAACGGTCCCCGTCCCCTAACCCTAACCCTAGCCCAAACCCTAACCCTAACCCTTCCCCGAAGCCTGACCCTCACCCGTCCCCTAATCCTAACCCGTACGCTGACGCTAACCCGCTCCCTCACACGTACGCTCCCCCTAAAGCGTTGTCGTACCCTCACCTGGACCCTAAACCGTCCCCGTCCCCTAACCCTAACCCTAGCCCGAACCCTAACCCTAACCCTTCCCCGAAGCCTGACCCTCACCCGTCCCCTAATCCTAAACCGTACGCTGACACTAACCCGCGCCCTCACACGTACGCTCCCCCTAAAGCGTTGTCGTACCCTCACCTGGACCCTAAACCATCCCCGTCCCCTAACCCTAAACCTATCCCGAACCCTAACCCTAACCCTTCCCCGAAGCCTGACCCTCACCCGTCCCCTAATCCTAACCCGTACGCTGACACTAACCCGCGCCATCACACGTACACTCCCCCTAAAGCGTTGTCGTACCCTCACCTGGACCCTAAACCGTCCCCGTCCCCTAACCCTAACCCTAGCCCGAACCCTAACCCTAACCCTTCCCCGAAGCGTGACCCTCACCCGTCCCCTAATCCTAACCCGTACGCTGACACTAACCCGCGCCCTCACACGTACGCTCCCCCTAAAGCGTTGTCGTACCCTCACCTGGACCCTAAACGGTCCCCGTCCCCTAACCCTAACCCTAGCCCGAACCCTAACCCTAACCCTTCCCCGAAGCCTGACCCTCACCCTTCCCCTAATCCTAACCCGTACGCTGACGCTAACCCGCGCCCTCACACGTACGCTCCCCCTAAAGCGTTGTCGTACCCTCACCTGGACCCTAAACCGTCCCCGTCCCCTAACCCTAACCCTAGCCCGAACCCTAACCCTAACCCTTCCCCGAAGCCTGACCCTCACCCGTCCCCTAATCCTAACCCGTACGCTGACACTAACCCGCGCCCTCACACGAACGCTCCCCCTAAAGCGTTGTCGTACCCTCACCTGGACCCTAAACTGTCCCCGTCCCCTAACCATAACCCTAGCCCGAACCCTAATCCTAACACTTCCCCGAAGCCTGACCCTCACCCGTCCGCTAATCCTAACCCGTACGCTTACACTAACCCGTGCCCTCACACGTACGCTCCCCCTAAAGCGTTGTCGTACCCTCACCTGGACCCTAAACCGTCCCCGTCCCCTAACCCTAACCCTAGCCCGAACCCTAACCCTAACCCTTCCCCGAAGCCTGACCCTCACCCGTCCCCTAATCCTAACCCGTACGCAGACACTAACCCGCGCCATCACACGTACACTCCCCCTAAAGCGTTGTCGTACCCTCACCTGGACCCTAAACAGTCCCCGTCCCCTAACCCTAACCCTAGCCCGAACCCTAACCTTAACCCTTCCCCGAAGCGTGACCCTCACCCGTCCCCTAATCCTAACCCGTACGCTGACACTAACCCGCGCCCTCACACGTACGCTCCCCCTAAAGCGTTGTCGTACCCTCACATGGACCCTAAACCGTCCCCGTCCCCTAACCCTATCCCTAGCCCGAACGCTAACCCTAACCCTTCCCCGAAGCCTGACCCTCACCCGTCCCCTAATCCTAACCCGTACGCTGACACTAACCCGCGCCCTCACACGTACGCTCCACCTAAAGCGTTGTCGTACCCTCACCTGGACCCTAAACCGTCCCCGTCCCCTAACCCTAACCCTAGCCCGAACCCTAACCCTAAACCTTCCCCGAAGCCTGACCCTCACCCGTCCCCTAATCCTAACCCGTACGCTGACACTAACCCGTGCCCTCACACGTACGCACCCCCTAAAGCGTTGTCGTACCCTCACCTGGACCCTAAACCGTCCCCGTCCCCTAACCCTAACCTTAGCCCGAACCCTAACCCTAACCCTTCCCCGAAGCCTGACCCTCACCCGTCCCCTAATCCTAACCCGTACGCTGACACTAACCCGCGCCCTCACACGTACGCTCCCCCTAAAGCGTTGTCGTACCCTCACCTGGACCCTAAACCGTCCCCGTCCCCTAACCCTAACCCTAGCCCGAACCCTAACCCTAACTGTTCCCCGAAGCCTGACCCTCACCCGTCCCCTAATCCTAACCCGTACGCTGACACTAACCCGCGCCCTCACACGTACGCTCCCCCTAAAGCGTTGTCGTACCCTCACCTGGACCCTAAACCGTCCCCGTCCCATAAACCTAACCCTAGCCCGAACCCTAACTCTAACCCTTCCCCGAAGCCTGACCCTCACCCGTCCCCTAATCCTAACCCGTACGCTGACACTAAGCCGCGCCCTCACACGTACGCTCCCCCTAAAGCGTTGTCGTACCCTCACCTGGACCCTAAACCGTCCCCGTCCCCTAACCCTAACCCTAGCCCGAACCCTAACCCTAACCCTTCCCCGAAGCCTGACCCTCACCCGTCCCCTAATCCTAACCCGTACGCTGACACTAACCCGCGCCATCACACGTACACTCCCCCTAAAGCGTTGTCGTACCCTCACCTGGACCCTAAACAGTCCCCGTCCCCTAACCCTAGCCCGAACCCTAACCCTAACCCTTCCCCGAAGCGTGACCCTCACCCGTCCCCTAATCCTAACCCGTACGCTGACACTAACCCGCGCCCTCACACGTACGCTCCCCCTAAAGCGTTGTCGTACCCTCACCTGGACCCTAAACGGTCCCCGTCCCCTAACCCTAACCCTAGCCCGAACCATAACCCTAACCCTTCCCCGAAGCCTGACCCTCACCCGTCCCCTAATCCTAACCCGTACGCTGACGCTAACCCGCTCCCTCACACGTACGCTCCCCCTAAAGCGTTGTCGTACCCTCACCTGGACCCTAAACGGTCCCCGTCCCCTAACCCTAACCCTAGCCCGAACCCTAACCCTAACCCTTCCCCGAAGCCTGACCCTCACCCGTCCCCTAATCCTAACCCGTACGCTGACACTAACCCGCGCCCTCACACGTACGCTCCCCCTAAAGCGTTGTCGTACCCTCACCTGGACCCTAAACCATCCCCGTCCCCTAACCCTAAACCTATCCCGAACCCTAACCCTAACCCTTCCCCGAAGCCTGACCCTCACCCGTCCCCTAATCCTAACCCGTACGCTGACACTAACCCGCGCCATCACACGTACACTCCCCCTAAAGCGTTGTCGTACCCTCACATGGACCCTAAACCGTCCCCGTCCCCTAACCCTATCCCTAGCCCGAACCCTAACCCTAACCCTTCCCCGAAGCCTGACCCTCACCCGTCCCCTAATCCTAACCCGTACGCTGACACTAACCCGCGCCCTCACACGTACGCTCCCCCTAAAGCGTTGTCGTACCCTCACCTGGACCCTAAACCGTCCCCGTCCCCTAACCCTAACCCTAGCCCGAACCCTAACCCTAACCCTTCCCCGAAGCCTGACCCTCACCCGTCCCCTAATCCTAACCCGTACGCTGACACTAACCCGCGCCCTCACACGTACGCACCCCCTAAAGCGTTGTCGTACCCTCACCTGGACCCTAAACCGTCCCCGTCCCCTAACCCTAACCCTAGCCCGAACCCTAACCCTAACCCTTCCCCGAAGCCTGACCCTCACCCGTCCCCTAATCCTAACCCGTACGCTGACACTAACCCGCGCCCTCACACGTACGCTCCCCCTAAAGCGTTGTCGTACCCTCACCTGGACCCTAAACCGTCCCCGTCCCCTAACCCTAACCCTAGCCCGAACCCTAACCCTAACCCTTCCCCGAAGCCTGACCCTCACCCGTCCCCTAATCCTAACCCGTACGCTGACACTAACCCGCGCCCTCACACGTACGCTCCCCCTAAAGCGTTGTCGTACCCTCACCTGGACCCTAAACCGTCCCCGTCCCCTAACCCTAACCCTAGCCCGAACCCTAACCCTAACCCTTCCCCGAAGCCCGACCCTCACCCGTCCCCTAATCCTAACCCGTACGCTGACACTAAGCCGCGCCCTCACACGTACGCTCCCCCTAAAGCGTTGTCGTACCCTCACCTGGACCCTAAACCGTCCCCGTCCCCTAACCCTAACCCTAGCCCGAACCCTAACCCTAACCCTTCCCCGAAGCCTGACCCTCACCCGTCCCCTAATCCTAACCCGTACGCTGACACTAACCCGCGCCATCACACGTACACTCCCCCTAAAGCGTTGTCGTACCCTCACCTGGACCCTAAACCGTCCCCGTCCCCTAACCCTAGCCCGAACCCTAACCCTAACCCTTCCCCGAAGCGTGACCCTCACCCGTCCCCTAATCCTAACCCGTACGCTGACACTAACCCGCGCCCTCACACGTACGCTCCCCCTAAAGCGTTGTCGTACCCTCACCTGGACCCTAAACGGTCCCCGTCCCCTAACCCTAAACCTAGCCCGAACCCTAACCCTAACCCTTCCCCGAAGCCTGACCCTCACCCGTCCCCTAATCCTAACCCGTACGCTGACGCTAAACCGCTCCCTCACACGTACGCTCCCCCTAAAGCGTTGTCGTACCCTCACCTGGACCCTAAACCGTCCCCGTCCCCTAACCCTAACCCCAGCCCGAACCCTAACCCTAACCCTTCCCCGAAGCCTGACCCTCACCCGTCCCCTAATCCTAACCCGTACGCTGACACTAACCCGCGCCCTCACACGTACGCTCCCCCTAAAGCGTTGTCGTACCCTCACCTGGACCCTAAACCGTCCCCGTCCCCTAACCCTAACCCTAGCCCGAACCCTAAACCTAACCCTTCCCCGAAGCCTGACCCTCACCCGTCCCCTAATCCTAACCCGTACGCTGACACTAACCCGCGCCATCACACGTACACTCCCCCTAAAGCGTTGTCGTACCCTCACCTGGACCCTAAACCGTCCCCGTCCCCTAACCCTAACCCTAGCCCGAACCCTAACCCTAACCCTTCCCCGAAGCGTGACCCTCACCCGTCCCCTAATCCTAACCCGTACGCTGACACTAACCCGCGCCCTCACACGTACGCTCCCCCTAAAGCGTTGTCGTACCCTCACCTGGACCCTAAACGGTCCCCGTCCCCTAACCCTAACCCTAGCCCGAACCCCAACCCTAACCCTTCCCCGAAGCCTGACCCTCACCCGTCCCCTAATCCTAACCCGTACGCTGACGCTAACCCGCGCCCTCACACGTACGCTCCCCCTAAAGCGTTGTCGTACCCTCACCTGGACCCTAAACCGTCCCCGTCCCCTAACCCTAACCCTAGCCCGAACCCTAACCCTAACCCTTCCCCGAAGCCTGACCCTCACCCGTCCCCTAATCCTAACCCGTACGCTGACACTAACCCGCGCCCTCACACGAACGCTCCCCCTAAAGCGTTGTCGTACCCTCACCTGGACCCTAAACTGTCCCCGTCCCCTAACCATAACCCTAGCCCGAACCCTAATCCTAACCCTTCCCCGAAGCCTGACCCTCACCCGTCCCCTAATCCTAACCCGTACGCTTACACTAACCCGTGCCCTCACATGTACGCTCCCCCTTAAGCGTTGTCGTACCCTCACCTGGACCCTAAACCGTCCCCGTCCCCTAACCCTAACCCTATCCCGAACCCTAACCCTAACCCTTCCCCGAAGCCTGACCCTCACCTGTCCCCTAATCCTAACCCGTACGCAGACACTAACCCGCGCCATCACACGTACACTCCCCCTAAAGCGTTGTCGTACCCTCACCTGGACCCTAAACCGTCCCCGTCCCCTAACCCTAACCCTAGCCCGAACCCTAACCCTAACCCTTCCCCGAAGCGTGACCCTCACCCGTCCCCTAATCCTAACCCGTACGCTGACACTAACCCGCGCCCTCACACGTACGCTCCCCCTAAAGCGTTGTCGTACCCTCACATGGACCCTAAACCGTCCCCGTCCCCTAACCCTATCCCTAGCCCGAACCCTAACCCCAACCCTTCCCCGAAGCCTGACCCTCACCCGTCCCCTAATCCTAACCCGTACGCTGACACTAACCCGCGCCCTCACACGTACGCTCCCCCTAAAGCGTTGTCGTACCCTCACCTGGACCCTAAACCGTCCCCGTCCCCTAACCCTAACCCTAGCCCGAACCCTAACCCTAACCCTTCCCCGAAGCCTGACCCTCACCCGTCCCCTAATCCTAACCCGTACGCTGACACTAACCCGTGCCCTCACACGTACGCACCCCCTAAAGCGTTGTCGTACCCTCACCTGGACCCTAAACCGTCCCCGTCCCCTAACCCTAACCCTAGCCCGAACCCTAACCCTAACCCTTCCCCGAAGCCTGACCCTCACCCGTCCCCTAATCCTAACCCGTACGCTGACACTAACCCGCGCCCTCACACGTACGCTCCCCCTAAAGCGTTGTCGTACCCTCACCTGGACCCTAAACCGTCCCCGTCCCCTAACCCTAACCCTAGCCCGAACCCTAACCCTAACCCTTCCCCGAAGCCTGACCCTCACCCGTCCCCTAATCCTAACCCGTACGCTGACACTAACCCGCGCCCTCACACGTACGCTCCCCCTAAAGCGTTGTCGTACCCTCACCTGGACCCTAAACCGTCCCCGTCCCCTAACCCTAACCCTAGCCCGAACCCTAACCCTAACCCTTCCCCGAAGCCTGACCCTCACCCGTCCCCTAATCCTAACCCGTACGCTGACACTAAGCCGCGCCCTCACACGTACGCTCCCCCTAAAGCGTTGTCGTACCCTCACCTGGACCCTAAACAGTCCCCGTCCCCTAACCCTAGCCCGAACCCTAACCCTAACCCTTCCCCGAAGCGTGACCCTCACCCGTCCCCTAATCCTAACCCGTACGCTGACACTAACCCACGCCCTCACACGTACGCTCCCCCTAAAGCGTTGTCGTACCCTCACCTGGACCCTAAACGGTCCCCGTCCCCTAACCCTAACCCTAGCCCGAACCATAACCCTAACCCTTCCCCGAAGCCTGACCCTCACCCGTCCCTTAATCCTAACCCGTACGCTGACGCTAACCCGCTCCCTCACACGTACGCTCCCCCTAAAGCGTTGTCGTACCCTCACCTGGACCCTAAACGGTCCCCGTCCCCTAACCCTAACCCTAGCCCGAACCCTAACCCTAACCCTTCCCCGAAGCCTGACCCTCACCCGTCCCCTAATCCTAACCCGTACGCTGACACTAACCCGCGCCCTCACACGTACGCTCCCCCTAAAGCGTTGTCGTACCCTCACCTGGACCCTAAACCGTCCCCGTCCCCTAACCCTAAACCTATCCCGAACCCTAACCCTAACCCTTCCCCGAAGCCTGACCCTCACCCGTCCCCTAATCCTAACCCGTACGCTGACACTAACCCGCGCCATCACACGTACGCTCCCCCTAAAGCGTTGTCGTACCCTCACATGGACCCTAAACCGTCCCCGTCCCCTAACCCTATCCCTAGCCCGAACCCTAACCCTAACCCTTCCCCGAAGCCTGACCCTCACCCGTCCCCTAATCCTAACCCGTACGCTGACACTAACCCGCGCCCTCACACGTACGCTCCCCCTAAAGCGTTGTCGTACCCTCACCTGGACCCTAAATCGTCCCCGTCCCCTAACCCTAACCCTAGCCCGAACCCTAACCCTAACCCTTCCCCGAAGCCTGACCCCCTCCCGTCCCCTAATCCTAACCCGTACGCTGACACTAACCCGCGCCCTCACACGTACGCACCCCCTAAAGCGTTGTCGTACCCTCACCTGGACCCTAAACCGTCCCCGTCCCCTAACCCTAACCCTAGCCCGAACCCTAACCCTAACCCTTCCCCGAAGCCTGACCCTCACCCGTCCCCTAATCCTAACCCGTACGCTGACACTAACCCGCGCCCTCACACGTACGCTCCCCCTAAAGCGTTGTCGTACCCTCACCTGGACCCTAAACCGTCCCCGTCCCCTAACCCTAACCCTAGCCCGAACCCTAACCCTAACCCTTCCCCGAAGCCTGACCCTCACCCGTCCCCTAATCCTAACCCGTACGCTGACACTAACCCGCGCCCTCACATGTACGCTCCCCCTAAAGCGTTGTCGTACCCTCACCTGGACCCTAAACCGTCCCCGTCCCCTAACCCTAACCCTAGCCCGAACCCTAACCCTAACCCTTCCCCGAAGCCTGACCCTCACCCGTCCCCTAATCCTAACCCGTACGCTGACACTAACCCGCGCCCTCACACGTACGCTCCCCCTAAAGCGTTGTCGTACCCTCACCTGGACCCTAAACCATCCCCGTTCCCTAACCCTAAACCTATCCCGAACCCTAACCCTAACCCTTCCCCGAAGCCTGACCCTCACCCGTCCCCTAATCCTAACCCGTACGCTGACACTAACCCGCGCCATCACACGTACACTCCCCCTAAAGCGTTGTCGTACCCTCACCTGGACCCTAAACCGTCCCCGTCCCCTAACCCTAACCCTAGCCCGAACCCTAACCCTAACCCTTCCCCGAAGCGTGACCCTCACCCGTCCCCTAATCCTAACCCGTACGCTGACACTAACCCGCGCCCTCACACGTACGCTCCCCCTAAAGCGTTGTCGTACCCTCACCTGGACCCTAAACGGTCCCCGTCCCCTAACCCTAACCCTAGCCCGAACCCTAACCCTAACCCTTCCCCGAAGCCTGACCCTCACCCGTCCCCTAATCCTAACCCGTACGCTGACGCTAACCCGCGCCCTCACACGTACGCTCCCCCTAAAGCGTTGTCGTACCCTCATCTGGACCCTAAACCGTCCCCGTCCCCTAACCCTAACCCTAGCCCGAACCCTAACCCTAACCCTTCCCCGAAGCCTGACCCTCACCCGTCTCCTAATCCTAACCCGTACGCTGACACTAACCCGCGCCATCACACATACACTCCCCCTAAAGCGTTGTCGTACCCTCACCTGGACCCTAAACCGTCCCCGTCCCCTAACCCTAACCCTAGCCCAAACCCTAACCCTAACAATTCCCCGAAGCGTGACCCTCACCCGTCCCCTAATCCTAACCCGTACGCTGACACTAACCCGCGCCCTCACACGTACGCTCCCCCTAAAGCGTTGTCGTACCCTCACCTGGACCCTAAACGGTCCCCGTCCCCTAACCCTAACCCTAGCTAGAACCCTAACCCTAACCCTTCCCCGAAGCCTGACCCTCACCCGTCCCCTAATCCTAACCCGTACGCTGACGCTAACCCGCGCCCTCACACGTACGCTCCCCCTAAAACGTTGTCGTACCCGCACCTGGACCCTAAACCGTCCCCGTCCCCTAACCCTAACCCTAGCCCGAACCCTAACTCTAACCCTTCCCCGAAGCCTGACCCTCACCCGTCCCCTAATCCTAACCCGTACGCTGACGCTAACCCGCGCCCTCACACGTACGCTCCCCCTAAAGCGTTGTCGTACCCTCACCTGGACCCTAAACCGTCCCCGTCCCCTAACCCTAACCCTAGCCCGAACCCTAACCCTAACCCTTCCCCGAAGCCTGACCCTCACCCGTCCCCTAATCCTAACCCGTACGCTGACACTAACCCGCGCCCTCACACGTACGCTCCCCCTAAAGCGTTGTCGTACCCTCACCTGGACCCTAAACCGTCCCCGTCCCCTAACCCTAGCCCGAACCCTAACCCTAACCCTTCCCCGAAGCGTGACCCTCACCCGTCCCCTAATCCTAACCCGTACGCTGACACTAACCCGCGCCATCACACGTACACTCCCCCTAAAGCGTTGTCGTACCCTCACCTGGACCCTAAACCGTCCCCGTCCCCTAACCCTAACCCTAGCCCGAACCCTAACCCTAACCCTTCCCCGAAGCGTGACCCTCACCCGTCCCCTAATCCTAACCCGTACGCTGACACTAACCCGCGCCCTCACACCTACGCTCCCCCTAAAGCGTTGTCGTACCCTCATCTGGACCCTAAACGGTCCCCGTCCCCTAACCCTAACCCTAGCCCGAACCCTAACCCTAACCCTTCCCCGAAGCCTGACCCTCACCCGTCCCCTAATCCTAACACGTACGCTGACACTAACCCGCGCCCTCACACGTACGCTCCCCCTAAAGCGTTGTCGTACCCTCACCTGGACCCTAAACCATCCCCGTCCCCTAACCCTAACCCTAGCCCGAACCCTAACCCTAACCCTTCCCCGAAGCCTGACCCTCACCCGTCCCCTAATCCTAACCCGTACGCTGACACTAACCCGCGCCATCACACGTACACTCCCCCTAAAGCGTTGTCGTACCCTCACCTGGACCCTAAACAGTCCCCGTCCCCTAACCCTAACCCTAGGCCGAACCCTAACCCTAACCCTTCCCCGAAGCGTGACCCTCACCCGTCCCTTAATCCTAACCCGTACGCTGACACTAACCCGCGCCCTCACACGTACGCTCCCCCTAAAGCGTTGTCGTACCCTCACCTGGACCCTAAACGGTCCCCGTCCCCTAACCCTAACCCTAGCCCGAACCCTAACCCTAACCCTTCCCCGAAGCCTGACCCTCACCCGTCCCCTAATCCTAAACCGTACGCTGACGCTAACCCGCGCCCTCACACGTACGCTCCCCCTAAAGCGTTGTCATACCCTCATCTGGACCCTAAACCGTCCCCGTCCCCTAAACCTAACCCTAGCCCGAACCCTAACCCTAACCCTTCCCCGAAGCCTGACCCTCACCCGTCCCCTAATCCTAACCCGTACGCTGACACTAACCCGCGCCCTCACACGTACGCTCCCCCTAAAGCGTTGTCGTACCCTCACCTGGACCCTAAACCGTCCCCGTCCCCTAACCCTAACCCTAGCCCGAACCCTAACCCTAACCCTTCCCCGAAGCCTGACCCTCACCAGTCCCCTAATCCTAACCCGTACGCTTACACTAACCCATGCCCTCACACGTACGCTCCCCCTAAAGCGTTGTCGTACCCTCACCTGGACCCTAAACCGTCCCCGTCCCCTAACCCTAACCCTAGCCCGAACCCTAACCCTAACCCTTCCCCGAAGCCTGACCCTCACCCGTCCCCTAATCCTAACCCGTACGCTGACACTAACCCGCGCCCTCACACGTACTCTCCCCCTAAAGCGTTGTCGTACCCTCACCTGGACCCTAAACCGTCCCCGTCCCCTAACCCTAACCCTAGCCCGAACCCTAACCCTAACCCTTCCCCGAAGCCTGACCCTCACCCGTCCCCTAATCCTAACCCGTACGCTGACACTAACCCGTGCCCTCACACGTACGCACCCCCTAAAGCGTTGTCGTACCCTCACCTGGACCCTAAACCGTCCCCGTCCCCTAACCCTAACCCTAGCCCGAACCCTAACCCTAACCCTTCCCCGAAGCCTGACCCTCACCCGTCCCCTAATCCTAACCCGTACGCTGACACTAACCCGCGCCCTCACACGTACGCTCCCCCTAAAGCGTTGTCGTACCCTCACCTGGACCCTAAACCGTCCCCGTCCCCTAACCCTAACCCTAGCCCGAACCCTAACCCTAACCCTTCCCCGAAGCCTGACCCTCACCCGTCCCCTAATCCTAACCCGTACGATGACACTAACCCACGCCCTCACACGTACGCTCCCCCTAAAGCGTTGTCGTACCCTCACCTGGACCCTAAACCGTCCCCGTCCCCTAACCCTAACCCTAGCCCGAACCCTAACCCTAACCCTTCCCCGAAGCCTGACCCTCACCCGTCCCCTAATCCTAACCCGTACGCTGACACTAAGCCGCGCCCTCACACGTACGCTCCCCCTAAAGCGTTGTCGTACCCTCACCTGGACCCTAAACAGTCCCCGTCCCCTAACCCTAGCCCGAACCCTAACCCTAACCCTTCCCCGAAGCGTGACCCTCACCCGTCCCCTAATCCTAACCCGTACGCTGACACTAACCCGCGCCCTCACACGTACGCTCCCCCTAAAGCGTTGTCGTACCCTCACCTGGACCCTAAACGGTCCCCGTCCCCTAACCCTAACCCTAGCCCGAACCATAACCCTAACCCTTCCCCGAAGCCTGACCCTCACCCGTCCCCTAATCCTAACCCGTACGCTGACGCTAACCCACTCCCTCACACGTACGCTCCCCCTAAAGCGTTGTCGTACCCTCACCTGGACCCTAAACGGTCCCCGTCCCCTAACCCTAACCCTAGCCCGAACCCTAACCCTAACCCTTCCCCGAAGCCTGACCCTCACCCGTCCCCTAATCCTAACCCGTACGCTGACACTAACCCGCGCCCTCACACGTACGCTCCCCCTAAAGCGTTGTCGTACCCTCACCTGGACCCTAAACCGTCCCCGTCCCCTAACCCTAAACCTATCCCGAACCCTAACCCTAACCCTTCCCCGAAGCCTGACCCTCACCCGTCCCCTAATCCTAACCCGTACGCTGACACTAACCCGCGCCATCACACGTACGCTCCCCCTAAAGCGTTGTCGTACCCTCACATGGACCCTAAACCGTCCCCGTCCCCTAACCCTATCCCTAGCCCGAACCCAACCCTAACCCTTCCCCGAAGCCTGACCCTCACCCGTCCCCTAATCCTAACCCGTACGCTGACGCTAACCCGCGCCCTCACACGTACGCTCCCCCTAAAGCGTTGTCGTACCCTCACCTGGACCCTAAACCGTCCCCGTCCCCTAACCCTAACCCTAGCCCGAACCCTAACCCTAACCCTTCCCCGAAGCCTGACCCTCACCCGTCCCCTAATCCTAACCCGTACGCTGACACTAACCCGCGCCCTCACACGTACGCTCCCCCTAAAGCGTTGTCGTACCCTCACCTGGACCCTAAACCGTCCCCGTCCCCTAACCCTAGCCCGAACCCTAACCCTAACCCTTCCCCGAAGCGTGACCCTCACCCGTCCCCTAATCCTAACCCGTACGCTGACACTAACCCGCGCCATCACACGTACACTCCCCCTAAAGCGTTGTCGTACCCTCACCTGGACCCTAAACCGTCCCCGTCCCCTAACCCTAACCCTAGCCCGAACCCTAACCCTAACCCTTCCCCGAAGCGTGACCCTCACCCGTCCCCTAATCCTAACCCGTACGCTGACACTAACCCGCGCCCTCACACCTACGCTCCCCCTAAAGCGTTGTCGTACCCTCATCTGGACCCTAAACGGTCCCCGTCCCCTAACCCTAACCCTAGCCCGAACCCTAACCCTAACCCTTCCCCGAAGCCTGACCCTCACCCGTCCCCTAATCCTAACACGTACGCTGACACTAACCCGCGCCCTCACACGTACGCTCCCCCTAAAGCGTTGTCGTACCCTCACCTGGACCCTAAACCATCCCCGTCCCCTAACCCTAACCCTAGCCCGAACCCTAACCCTAACCCTTCCCCGAAGCCTGACCCTCACCCGTCCCCTAATCCTAACCCGTACGCTGACACTAACCCGCGCCATCACACGTACACTCCCCCTAAAGCGTTGTCGTACCCTCACCTGGACCCTAAACAGTCCCCGTCCCCTAACCCTAACCCTAGGCCGAACCCTAACCCTAACCCTTCCCCGAAGCGTGACCCTCACCCGTCCCTTAATCCTAACCCGTACGCTGACACTAACCCGCGCCCTCACACGTACGCTCCCCCTAAAGCGTTGTCGTACCCTCACCTGGACCCTAAACGGTCCCCGTCCCCTAACCCTAACCCTAGCCCGAACCCTAACCCTAACCCTTCCCCGAAGCCTGACCCTCACCCGTCCCCTAATCCTAAACCGTACGCTGACGCTAACCCGCGCCCTCACACGTACGCTCCCCCTAAAGCGTTGTCATACCCTCATCTGGACCCTAAACCGTCCCCGTCCCCTAAACCTAACCCTAGCCCGAACCCTAACCCTAACCCTTCCCCGAAGCCTGACCCTCACCCGTCCCCTAATCCTAACCCGTACGCTGACACTAACCCGCGCCCTCACACGTACGCTCCCCCTAAAGCGTTGTCGTACCCTCACCTGGACCCTAAACCGTCCCCGTCCCCTAACCCTAACCCTAGCCCAAACCCTAACCCTAACCCTTCCCCGAAGCCTGACCCTCACCAGTCCCCTAATCCTAACCCGTACGCTTACACTAACCCATGCCCTCACACGTACGCTCCCCCTAAAGCGTTGTCGTACCCTCACCTGGACCCTAAACCGTCCCCGTCCGCTAACCCTAACCCTAGCCCGAACCCTAACCCTAACCCTTCCCCGAAGCCTGACCCTCACCCGTCCCCTAATCCTAACCCGTACGCTGACACTAACCCGCGCCCTCACACGTACTCTCCCCCTAAAGCGTTGTCGTACCCTCACCTGGACCCTAAACCGTCCCCGTCCCCTAACCCTAACCCTAGCCCGAACCCTAACCCTAACCCTTCCCCGAAGCCTGACCCTCACCCGTCCCCTAATCCTAACCCGTACGCTGACACTAACCCGTGCCCTCACACGTACGCACCCCCTAAAGCGTTGTCGTACCCTCACCTGGACCCTAAACCGTCCCCGTCCCCTAACCCTAACCCTAGCCCGAACCCTAACCCTAACCCTTCCCCGAAGCCTGACCCTCACCCGTCCCCTAATCCTAACCCGTACGCTGACACTAACCCGCGCCCTCACACGTACGCTCCCCCTAAAGCGTTGTCGTACCCTCACCTGGACCCTAAACCGTCCCCGTCCCCTAACCCTAACCCTAGCCCGAACCCTAACCCTAACCCTTCCCCGAAGCCTGACCCTCACCCGTCCCCTAATCCTAACCCGTACGATGACACTAACCCACGCCCTCACACGTACGCTCCCCCTAAAGCGTTGTCGTACCCTCACCTGGACCCTAAACCGTCCCCGTCCCCTAACCCTAACCCTAGCCCGAACCCTAACCCTAACCCTTCCCCGAAGCCTGACCCTCACCCGTCCCCTAATCCTAACCCGTACGCTGACACTAAGCCGCGCCCTCACACGTACGCTCCCCCTAAAGCGTTGTCGTACCCTCACCTGGACCCTAAACAGTCCCCGTCCCCTAACCCTAGCCCGAACCCTAACCCTAACCCTTCCCCGAAGCGTGACCCTCACCCGTCCCCTAATCCTAACCCGTACGCTGACACTAACCCGCGCCCTCACACGTACGCTCCCCCTAAAGCGTTGTCGTACCCTCACCTGGACCCTAAACGGTCCCCGTCCCCTAACCCTAACCCTAGCCCGAACCATAACCCTAACCCTTCCCCGAAGCCTGACCCTCACCCGTCCCCTAATCCTAACCCGTACGCTGACGCTAACCCACTCCCTCACACGTACGCTCCCCCTAAAGCGTTGTCGTACCCTCACCTGGACCCTAAACGGTCCCCGTCCCCTAACCCTAACCCTAGCCCGAACCCTAACCCTAACCCTTCCCCGAAGCCTGACCCTCACCCGTCCCCTAATCCTAACCCGTACGCTGACACTAACCCGCGCCCTCACACGTACGCTCCCCCTAAAGCGTTGTCGTACCCTCACCTGGACCCTAAACCGTCCCCGTCCCCTAACCCTAAACCTATCCCGAACCCTAACCCTAACCCTTCCCCGAAGCCTGACCCTCACCCGTCCCCTAATCCTAACCCGTACGCTGACACTAACCCGCGCCATCACACGTACGCTCCCCCTAAAGCGTTGTCGTACCCTCACATGGACCCTAAACCGTCCCCGTCCCCTAACCCTATCCCTAGCCCGAACCCAACCCTAACCCTTCCCCGAAGCCTGACCCTCACCCGTCCCCTAATCCTAACCCGTACGCTGACACTAACCCGCGCCCTCACACGTACGCTCCCCCTAAAGCGTTGTCGTACCCTCACCTGGACCCTAAACCGTCCCCGTCCCCTAACCCTAACCCTAGCCTGAACCCTAACCCTAACCCTTCCCCGAAGCCTGACCCCCACCCGTCCCCTAATCCTAACCCGTACGCTGACACTAACCCGCGCCCTCACACGTACGCACCCCCTAAAGCGTTGTTGTACCCTCACCTGGACCCTAAACCGTCCCCGTCCCCTAACCCTAACCCTAGCCCGAACCCTAACCCTAACCCTTCCCCGAAGCCTGACCCTCACCCGTCCCCTAATCCTAACCCGTACGCTGACACTAACCCGCGCCCTCACACGTACGCTCCCCCTAAAGCGTTGTCGTACCCTCACCTGGACCCTAAACCGTCCCCGTCCCCTAACCCTAACCCTAGCCCGAACCCTAACCCTAACCCTTCCCCGAAGCCTGACCCTCACCCGTCCCCTAATCCTAACCCGTACGCTGACACTAACCCGCGCCCTCACACGTACGCTCCCCCTAAAGCGTTGTCGTACCCTCACCTGGACCCTAAACCGTCCCCGTCCCCTAACCCTAACCCTAGCCCGAACCCTAACCCTAACCCTTCCCCGAAGACTGACCCTCACCCGTCCCCTAATCCTAACCCGTACGCTGACACTAACCCGCGCCCTCACACGTACGCTCCCCCTAAAGCGTTGTCGTACCCTCACCTGGACCCTAAACCATCCCCGTTCCCTAACCCTAAACCTATCCCGAACCCTAATCCTAACCCTTCCCCGAAGCCTGACCCTCACCCGTCCCCTAATCCTAACCCGTACGCTGACACTAACCCATGCCATCACACGTACACTCCCCCTAAAGCGTTGTCGTACCCTCACCTGGACCCTAAACCGTCCCCGTCCCCTAACCCTAACCCTAGCCCGAACCCTAACCCTAACCCTTCCCCGAAGCGTGACCCTCACCCGTCCCCTAATCCTAACCCGTACGCTGACACTAACCCGCGCCCTCACACGTACGCTCCCCCTAAAGCGTTGTCGTACCCTCACCTGGACCCTAAACGGTCCCCGTCCCCTAACCCTAACCCTAGCCCGAACCCTAACTCTAACCCTTCCCCGAAGCCTGACCCTCACCCGTCCCCTAATCCTAACCCGTACGCTGACGCTAACCCGCGCCCTCACACGTACGCTCCCCCTAAAGCGTTGTCGTACCCTCATCTGGACCCTAAACCGTCCCCGTCCCCTAACACTAACCCTAGCCCGAACCCTAACCCTAACCCTTCCCCGAAGCCTGACCCTCACCCGTCTCCTAATCCTAACCCGTACGCTGACACTAACCCGCGCCATCACACATACACTCCCCCTAAAGCGTTGTCGTACCCTCACCTGGACCCTAAACCGTCCCCGTCCCCTAACCCTAACCCTAGCACGAACCCTAACCCTAACAATTCCCCGAAGCGTGACCCTCACCCGTCCCCTAATCCTAACCCGTACGCTGACACTAACCCGCGCCCTCACACGTACGCTCCCCCTAAAGCGTTGTCGTACCCTCACCTGGACCCTAAAAGGTCCCCGTCCCCTAACCCTAACCCTAGCTAGAACCCTAACCCTAACCCTTCCCCGAAGCCTGACCCTCACCCGTCCCCTAATCCTAACCCGTACGCTGACGCTAACCCGCGCCCTCACACGTACGCTCCCCCTAAAGCGTTGTCGTACCCGCACCTGGACCCTAAACCGTCCCCGTCCCCTAACCCTAACCCTAGCCCGAACCCTAACTCTAACCCTTCCCCGAAGCCTGACCCTCACCCGTCCCCTAATCCTAACCCGTACGCTGACGCTAACCCGCGCCCTCACACGTACGCTCCCCCTAAAGCGTTGTCGTACCCTCACCTGGACCCTAAACCGTCCCCGTCCCCTAACCCTAACCCTAGCCCGAACCCTAACCCTAACCCTTCCCCGAAGCCTGACCCTCACCCGTCCCCTAATCCTAACCCGTACGCTGACACTAACCCGCGCCCTCACACGTACGCTCCCCCTAAAGCGTTGTCGTACCCTCACCTGGACCCTAAACCGTCCCCGTCCCCTAACCCTAACCCTAGTCCGAACCCTAACCCTAACCCTTCCCCGAAGCCTGACCCTCACCCGTCCCCTAATCCTAACCCGTACGCTGACACTAACCCGCGCCATCACACGTACACTCCCCCTAAAGCGTTGTCGTACCCTCACCTGGACCCTAAACCGTCCCCGTCCCCTAACCCTAGCCCGAACCCTAACCCTAACCCTTCCCCGAAGCGTGACCCTCACCCGTCCCCTAATCCTAACCCGTACGCTGACACTAACCCGCGCCATCACACGTACACTCCCCCTAAAGCGTTGTCGTACCCTCACCTGGACCCTAAACCGTCCCCGTCCCCTAACCCTAACCCTAGCCCGAACCCTAACCCTAACCCTTCCCCGAAGCGTGACCCTCACCCGTCCCCTAATCCTAACCCGTACGCTGACACTAACCCGCGCCCTCACACCTACGCTCCCCCTAAAGCGTTGTCGTACCCTCATCTGGACCCTAAACGGTCCCCGTCCCCTAACCCTAACCCTAGCCCGAACCCTAACCCTAACCCTTCCCCGAAGCCTGACCCTCACCCGTCCCCTAATCCTAACACGTACGCTGACACTAACCCGCGCCCTCACACGTACGCTCCCCCTAAAGCGTTGTCGTACCCTCACCTGGACCCTAAACCATCCCCGTCCCCTAACCCTAACCCTAGCCCGAACCCTAACCCTAACCCTTCCCCGAAGCCTGACCCTCACCCGTCCCCTAATCCTAACCCGTACGCTGACACTAACCCGCGCCATCACACGTACACTCCCCCTAAAGCGTTGTCGTACCCTCACCTGGACCCTAAACAGTCCCCGTCCCCTAACCCTAACCCTAGGCCGAACCCTAACCCTAACCCTTCCCCGAAGCGTGACCCTCACCCGTCCCTTAATCCTAACCCGTACGCTGACACTAACCCGCGCCCTCACACGTACGCTCCCCCTAAAGCGTTGTCGTACCCTCACCTGGACCCTAAACGGTCCCCGTCCCCTAACCCTAACCCTAGCCCGAACCCTAACCCTAACCCTTCCCCGAAGCCTGACCCTCACCCGTCCCCTAATCCTAAACCGTACGCTGACGCTAACCCGCGCCCTCACACGTACGCTCCCCCTAAAGCGTTGTCATACCCTCATCTGGACCCTAAACCGTCCCCGTCCCCTAAACCTAACCCTAGCCCGAACCCTAACCCTAACCCTTCCCCGAAGCCTGACCCTCACCCGTCCCCTAATCCTAACCCGTACGCTGACACTAACCCGCGCCCTCACACGTACGCTCCCCCTAAAGCGTTGTCGTACCCTCACCTGGACCCTAAACCGTCCCCGTCCCCTAACCCTAACCCTAGCCCGAACCCTAACCCTAACCCTTCCCCGAAGCCTGACCCTCACCAGTCCCCTAATCCTAACCCGTACGCTTACACTAACCCATGCCCTCACACGTACGCTCCCCCTAAAGCGTTGTCGTACCCTCACCTGGACCCTAAACCGTCCCCGTCCCCTAACCCTAACCCTAGCCCGAACCCTAACCCTAACCCTTCCCCGAAGCCTGAGCCTCACCCGTCCCCTAATCCTAACCCGTACGCTGACACTAACCCGCGCCCTCACACGTACGCTCCCCCTAAAGCGTTGTCGTACCCTCACCTGGACCCTAAACAGTCCCCGTCCCCTAACCCTAACCCTAGCCCGAACCCTAACCCTAACCCTTCCCCGAAGCGTGACCCTCACCCGTCCCTTAATCCTAACCCGTACGCTGACACTAACCCGCGCCCTCACACGTACGCTCCCCCTAAAGCGTTGTCGTACCCTCACCTGGACCCTAAACGGTCCCCGTCCCCTAACCCTAACCCTAGCCCGAACCCTAACCCTAACCCTTCCCCGAAGCCTGACCCTCACCCGTCCCCTAATCCTAAACCGTACGCTGACGCTAACCCGCGCCCTCACACGTACGCTCCCCCTAAAGCGTTGTCATACCCTCATCTGGACCCTAAACCGTCCCCGTCCCCTAAACCTAACCCTAGCCCGAACCCTAACCCTAACCCTTCCCCGAAGCCTGACCCTCACCTGTCCCCTAATCCTAACCCGTACGCTGACGCTAACCCGCGCCCTCACACGTACGCTCCCCCTAAAGCGTTGTCGTACCCTCACCTGGACCCTAAACCGTCCCCGTCCCCTAACCCTAACCCTATCCCGAACCCTAACCCTAACCCTTCCCCGAAGCCTGACCCTCACCCGTCCCCTAATCCTAACCCGTACGGTGACGCTAACCCGCGCCCTCACACGTACGCTCCCCCTAAAGCGTTGTCGTACCCTCATCTGGACCCTAAACCGTCCCCGTCCCCTAACCCTAACCCTAGCCCGAACCCTAACCCTAACCCTTCCCCGAAGCCTGACCCTCACCCGTCCGCTAATCCTAACCCGTACGCTGACGCTAACCCGCGCCCTCACACGTACGCTCCCCCTAAAGCGTTGTCGTACCCTCACCTGGACCCTAAACCGTCCCCGTCCCCTAACCCTAACCCTAGCCCGAACCCTAACCCTAACCCTTCCCCGAAGCCTGACCCTCACCCGTCCCCTAATCCTAACCCGTACGCTTACACTAACCCGTGCCCTCACACGTACGCTCCCCCTAAAGCGTTGTCGTACCCTCACCTGGACCCTAAACCGTCCCCGTCCCCTAACCCTAACCCTAGCCCGAACCCTAACCCTAACCCTTCCCCGAAGCCTGATCCTCACCCGTCCCCTAATCCTAACCCGTACGCTGACACTAACCCGCGCCCTCACACGTACGCTCCCCCTAAAGCGTTGTCGTACCCTCACCTGGACCCTAAACCGTCCCCGTCCCCTAACCCTAACCCTAGCCCGAACCCTAACCCTAACCCTTCCCCGAAGCCTGACCCTCACCAGTCCCCTAATCCTAACCCGTACGCTTACACTAACCCATGCCCTCACACGTATGCTCCCCCTAAAGCGTTGTCGTACCCTCACCTGGACCCTAAACCGTCCCCGTCCCCTAACCCTAACCCTATCCCGAACCCTAACCCTAACCCTTCCCCGAAGCCTGACCCTCACCCGTCCTCTAATCCTAACCCGTACGCTGACACTAACCCACGCCCTCACACGTACGCTCCCCCTAAAGCGTTGTCGTACCCTCACCTGGACCCTAAACCGTCCCCGTCCCCAAACCCTAACCCTAGCCCGAACCCTAACCCTAACCCTTCCCCAAAGCCTGACCCTCACCCGTCCCCTAATCCTAACCCGTACGCTGACACTAACCCGCGCCCTCACACGTACGCTCCCCCTAAAGCGTTGTCGTACCCTCACCTGGACCCTAAACCGTCCCCGTCCCCTAACCCTAACCCTAGCCCGAACCCTAACCCTAACCCTTCCCCGAAGCCTGACCCTCACCCGTCCCCTAATCCTAACCCGTACGCTGACGCTAACCCGCGCCCTCACACGTACGCTCCCCCTAAAGCGTTGTCGTACCCTCACCTGGACCCTAAACCGTCCCCGTCCCCTAACCCTAACCCTAGCCCGAACCCTAACCCTAACCCTTCCCCGAAGCCTGACCCTCACCCGTCCCCTAATCCTAACCCGTACGCTGACGCTAACCCGTGCCCTCACACGTACGCTCCCCCTAAAGCGTTGTCGTACCCTCATCTGGACCCTAAACCGTCCCCGTCCCCTAACCCTAACCCTAGACCGAACCCTAACCCTAACACTTCCCCGAAGCCTGACCCTCACCCGTCCCCTAATCCTAACCTGTACGCTGACGCTAACCCGCGCCCTCACACGTACGCTCCCCCTAAAGCGTTGTCGTACCCTCACCTGGACCCTAAACCGTCCCCGTCCCCTAACCCTAACCCTAGCCCGAATCCTAACCCTAACCCTTCCCCGAAGCCTGACCCTCACCCGTCCCCTAATCCTAACCCGTACGCTGACGCTAACCCGCGCCCTCACACGTACGCTCCCCCTAAAGCGTTGTCGTACCCTCACCTGGACCCTAAACCGTCCCCGTCCCCTAACCCTAACCCTAGCCCGAACCCTAACCCTAACCCTTCCCCGAAGCCTGACCCTCACCCGTCCCCTAATCCTAACCCGTACGCTGACGCTAACCCGCGCCCTCACACGTACGCTCCCCCTAAAGCGTTGTCGTACCCTCATCTGGACCCTAAACCGTCCCCGTCCCCTAACCCTAACCCTAGCCCGAACCCTAACCCTAACCCTTCCCCGAAGCCTGACCCTCACCCGTCCCCTAATCATAAACCGTACGCTGACGCTAACCCGCGCCCTCACACGTACGCTCCCCCTAAAGCGTTGTCGTACCCTCACCTGGACCCTAAACCGTCCCCGTCCCCTAACCCTAACCCTAGCCCGAACCCTAACCCTAACCCTTCCCCGAAGCCTGATCCTCACCCGTCCCCTAATCCTAACCCGTACGCTGACACTAACCCGCGCCCTCACACGTACGCTCCCCCTAAAGCGTTGTCGTACCCTCACCTGGACCCTAAACCGTCCCCGTCCCCTAACCTTAACCCTAGTCCGAACCCTAACCCTAACCCTTCCCCGAAGCCTGACCCTCACCAGTCCCCTAATCCTAACCCGTACGCTTACACTAACCCATGCCCTCACACGTATGCTCCCCCTAAAGCGTTGTCGTACCCTCACCTGGACCCTAAACCGTCCCCGTCCCCTAACCCTAACCCTATCCCGAACCCTAACCCTAACCCTTCCCCGAAGCCTGACCCTCACCCGTCCTCTAATCCTAACCCGTACGCTGACACTAACCCACGCCCTCACACGTACGCTCCCCCTAAAGCGTTGTCGTACCCTCACCTGGACCCTAAACCGTTCCCGTCCCCAAACCCTAACCCTAGCCCGAACCCTAACCCTAACCCTTCCCCGAAGCCTGACCCTCACCCGTCCCCTAATCCTAACCCGTACGCTGACACTAACCCGCGCCCTCACACGTACGCTCCCCCTAAAGCGTTGTCGTACCCTCACCTGGACCCTAAACCGTCCCCGTCCCCTAACCCTAACCCTAGCCCGAACCCTAACCCTAACCCTTCCCCGAAGCCTGACCCTCACCCGTCCCCTAATCCTAACCCGTACGCTGACGCTAACCCGCGCCCTCACACGTACGCTCCCCCTAAAGCGTTGTCGTACCCTCACCTGGACCCTAAACCGTCCCCGTCCCCTAACCCTAACCCTAGCCCGAACCCTAACCCTAACCCTTCCCCGAAGCCTGACCCTCACCCGTCCCCTAATCCTAACCCGTACGCTGACGCTAACCCGTGCCCTCACACGTACGCTCCCCCTAAAGCGTTGTCGTACCCTCATCTGGACCCTAAACCGTCCCCGTCCCCTAACCCTAACCCTAGCCCGAACCCTAACCCTAACACTTCCCCGAAGCCTGACCCTCACCCGTCCCCTAATCCTAACCTGTACGCTGACGCTAACCCGCGCCCTCACACGTACGCTCCCCCTAAACCGTTGTCGTACCCTCACCTGGACCCTAAACCGTCCCCGTCCCCTAACCCTAACCCTAGCCCGAATCCTAACCCTAACCCTTCCCCGAAGCCTGACCCTCACCCGTCCCCTAATCCTAACCCGTACGCTGACACTAACCCGCGCCATCACACGTACACTCCTCCTAAAGCGTTGTCGTACCCTCACCTGGACCCTAAACCGTCCCCGTCCCCTAACCCTAACCCTAGCCCGAACCCTAACCCTAACCTTTCCCCGAAGCCTGAGCCTCACCCGTCCCCTAATCCTAACCCGTACGCTGACACTAACCCGCGCCCTCACACGTACGCTCCCCCTAAAGCGTTGTCGTACCCTCACCTGGACCCTAAACCGTCCCCGTCCCCTAACCCTAACCCTAGTCCTAACCCTAACCCTAACCCTTCCCCGAAGCCTGACCCTCACCCGTCCCCTAATCCTAACCCGTACGCTGACACTAACCCGCGCCATCACACGTACACTCCCCCTAAAGCGTTATCGTACCCTCACCTGGACCCTAAACAGTCCCCGTCCCCTAACCCTAACCCTAGCCCGAACCCTAACCCTAACCCTTCCCCGAAGCGTGACCCTCACCCGTCCCTTAATCCTAACCCGTACGCTGACACTAACCCGCGCCCTCACACGTACGCTCCCCCTAAAGCGTTGTCGTACCCTCACCTGGACCCTAAACGGTCCCCGTCCCCTAACCCTAACCCTAGCCCGAACCCTAACCCTAACCCTTCCCCGAAGCCTGACCCTCACCCGTCCCCTAATCCTAAACCGTACGCTGACGCTAACCCGCGCCCTCACACGTACGCTCCCCCTAAAGCGTTGTCATACCCTCATCTGGACCCTAAACCGTCCCCGTCCCCTAAACCTAACCCTAGCCCGAACCCTAACCCTAACCCTTCCCCGAAGCCTGACCCTCACCCGTCCCCTAATCCTAACCCGTACGCTGACACTAACCCGCGCCCTCACACGTACGCTCCCCCTAAAGCGTTGCCGTACCCTCACCTGGACCCTAAACCGTCCCCGTCCCCTAACCCTAACCCTAGCCCGAAGCCTAACCCTAACCCTTCCCCGAAGCCTGACCCTCACCAGTCCCCTAATCCTAACCCGTACGCTTACACTAACCCATGCCCTCACACGTATGCTCCCCGTAAAGCGTTGTCGTACCCTCACCTGGACCCTAAACCGTCCCCGTCCCCTAACCCTAACCCTATCCCGAACCCTAACCCTAACCCTTCCCCGAAGCCTGACCCTCACCCGTCCTCTAATCCTAACCCGTACGCTGACACTAACCCACGCCCTCACACGTACGCTCCCCGTAAAGGGTTGTCGTACCCTCACCTGGACCCTAAACCGTCCCCGTCCCCAAACCCTAACCCTAGCCCGAACCCTAACCCTAACCCTTCCCCGAAGCCTGACCCTCACCCGTCCCCTAATCCTAACCCGTACGCTGACACTAACCCGCGCCCTCACACGTACGCTCCCCCTAAAGCGTTGTCGTACCCTCACCTGGACCCTAAACCGTCCCCGTCCCCTAACCCTAACCCTAGCCCGAACCCTAACCCTAACCCTTCCCCGAAGCCTGACCCTCACCCGTCCCCTAATCCTAACCCGTACGCTGACGCTAACCCGCGCCCTCACACGTACGCTCCCCCTAAAGCGTTGTCGTACCCTCACCTGGACCCTAAACCGTCCCCGTCCCCTAACCCTAACCCTAGCCCGAACCCTAACCCTAACCCTTCCCCGAAGCCTGACCCTCACTCTTCCCCTAATCCTAACCCGTACGCTGACGCTAACCCGCGCCCTCACACGTACGCTCCCCCTAAAGCGTTGTCGTACCCTCATCTGGACCCTAAACGGTCCCCGTCCCCTAACCCTAACCCTAGCCCGAACCCTAACCCTAACCCTTCCCCGAAGCCTGACCCTCACCCGTCCCCTAATCCTAACCTGTACGCTGACGCTAACCCGCGCCCTCACACGTACGCTCCCCCTAAAGCGTTGTCGTACCCTCACCTGGACCCTAAACCGTCCCCGTCCCCTAACCCTAACCCTAGCCCGAACCCTAACCCTAACCCTTCCCCGAAGCCTGACCCTCACCCGTCCCCTAATCCTAACCCGTACGCTGACGCTAACCCGCGCCCTCACACGTACGCTCCCCCTAAAGCGTTGTCGTACCCTCACCTGGACCCTAAACCGTCCCCGTCCCCTAACCCTAACCCTATCCCGAACCCTAACCCTAACCCTTCCCCGAAGCCTGACCCTCACCCGTCCCCTAATCCTAACCAGTACGCTGAGGCTAACCCGCGCCCTCACACGTACGCTCCCCCTAAAGCGTTGTCGTACCCTCATCTGGACCCTAAACCGTCCCCGTCCCCTAACCCTAACCCTAGTCCGAACCCTAACCCTAACCCTTCCCCGAAGCCTGACCCTCACCCGTCCCCTAATCCTAACCCGTACGCTGACGCTAACCCGCGCCCTCACACGTACGCTCCCCCTAAAGCGTTGTCGTACCCTCACCTGGACCCTAAACCGTCCCCGTCCCCTAACCCTAACCCTAGCCCGAACCCTAACCCTAACCCTTCCCCGAAGCCTGACCCTCACCCGTCCCCTAATCCTAACCCGTACGCTTACACTAACCCGTGCCCTCACACGTACGCTCCCCCTAAAGCGTTGTCGTACCCTCACCTGGACCCTAAACCGTCCCCGTCCCCTAACCCTAACCCTAGCCCGAACCCTAACCCTAACCCTTCCCCGAAGCCTGATCCTCACCCGTCCCCTAATCCTAACCCGTACGCTGACACTAACCCGCGCCCTCACACGTACGCTCCCCCTAAAGCGTTGTCGTACCCTCGCCTGGACCCTAAACCGTCCCCGTCCCCTAACCTTAACCCTAGTCCGAACCCTAACCCTAACCCTTCCCCGAAGCCTGACCCTCACCCGTCCCCTAATCCTAACCCGTACGCTGACACTAACCCGCGCCATCACACGTACACTCCCCCTAAAGCGTTGTCGTACCCTCACCTGGACCCTAAACAGTCCCCGTCCCCTAACCCTAACCCTAGCCCGAACCCTAACCCTAACCCTTCCCCGAAGCGTGACCCTCACCCGTCCCTTAATCCTAACCCGTACGCTGACACTAACCCGCGCCCTCACACGTACGCTCCCCCTAAAGCGTTGTCGTACCCTCACCTGGACCCTAAACGGTCCCCGTCCCCTAACCCTAACCCTAGCCCGAACCCTAACCCTAACCCTTCCCCGAAGCCTGACCCTCACCCGTCCCCTAATCCTAAACCGTACGCTGACGCTAACCCGCGCCCTCACACGTACGCTCCCCCTAAAGCGTTGTCATACCCTCATCTGGACCCTAAACCGTCCCCGTCCCCTAAACCTAACCCTAGCCCGAACCCTAACCCTAACCCTTCCCCGAAGCCTGACCCTCACCCGTCCCCTAATCCTAACCCGTACGCTGACACTAAACCGCGCCCTCACACGTACGCTCCCCCTAAAGCGTTGTCGTACCCTCACCTGGACCCTAAACCGTCCCCGTCCCCTAACCCTAACCCTAGCCCGAACCCTAACCCTAACCCTTCCCCGAAGCCTGACCCTCACCAGTCCCTTAATCCTAACCCGTACGCTTACACTAACCCATGCCCTCACACGTATGCTCCCCCTAAAGCGTTGTCGTACCCTCACCTGGACCCTAAAGCGTCCCCGTCCCCTAACCCTAACCCTATCCCGAACCCTAACCCTAACCCTTCCCCGAAGCCTGACCCTCACCCGTCCTCTAATCCTAACCCGTACGCTGACACTAACCCACGCCCTCACACGTACGCTCCCCCAAAAGCGTTGTCGTACCCTCACCTGGACCCTAAACAGTCCCCGTCCCCAAACCCTAACCCTAGCCCGAACCCTAACCCTAACCCTTCCCCGAAGCCTGACCCTCACCCGTCCCCTAATCCTAACCCGTACGCTGACACTAACCTGCGCCCTCACACGTACGCTCCCCCTAAAGCGTTGTCGTACCCTCACCTGGACCCTAAACCGTCCCCGTCCCCTAACCCTAACCCTAGCCCGAACCCTAACCCTAACCCTTCCCCGAAGCCTGACCCTCACCCGTCCCCTAATCCTAACCCGTACGCTGACGCTAACCCGCGCCCTCACACGTACGCTCCCCCTAAAGCGTTGTCGTACCCTCACCTGGACCCTAAACCGTCCCCGTCCCCTAACCCTAACCCTAGCCCGAACCCTAACCCTAACCCTTCCCCGAAGCCTGACCCTCACCCGTCCCCTAATCCTAACCCGTACGCTGACGCTAACCTGCGCCCTCACACGTACGCTCCCCCTAAAGCGTTGTCGTACCCTCATCTGGACCCTAAACCGTCCCCGTCCCCTAACCCTAACCCTAGCCCGAACCCTAACCCTAACCCTTCCCCGAAGCCTGACCCTCACCCGTCCCCTAATCCTAACCCGTACGCTGACGCTAACCCGCGCCCTCACACGTACGCTCCCCCTAAAGCGTTGTCGTACCCTCACCTGGACCCTAAACCGTCCCCGTCCCCAAACCCTAACCCTAGCCCGAAACCTAACCCTAACCCTTCCCCGAAGCCTGACCCTCACCCGTCCCCTAATCCTAACCCGTACGCTGACACTAACCCGCGCCCTCACACGTACGCTCCCCCTAAAGCGTTGTCGTACCCTCACCTGGACCCTAAACCGTCCCCGTCCCCTAACCCTAACCCTAGCCCGAACCCTAACCCTAACCCTTCCCCGAAGCCTGACCCTCACCCGTCCCCTAATCCTAACCCGTACGCTGACGCTAACCCGCGCCCTCACACGTACGCTCCCCCTAAAGCGTTGTCGTACCCTCACCTGGACCCTAAACCGTCCCCGTCCCCTAACCCTAACCCTAGCCCGAACCCTAACCCTAACCCTTCCCCGAAGCCTGACCCTCACCCGTCCACTAATCCTAACCCGTACGCTGACGCTAACCCGCGCCCTCACACGTACGCTCCCCCTAAAGCGTTGTCGTACCCTCACCTGGACCCTAAACGGTCCCCGTCCCCTAACCCTAACCCTAGCCCGAACCCTAACCCTAACCCTTCCCCGAAGCCTGACCCTCACCCGTCCCCTAATCCTAAACCGTACGCTGACGCTAACCCGCGCCCTCACACGTACGCTCCCCCTAAAGCGTTGTCATACCCTCATCTGGACCCTAAACCGTCCCCGTCCCCTAAACCTAACCCTAGCCCGAACCCTAACCCTAACCCTTCCCCGAAGCCTGACCCTCACCCGTCCCCTAATCCTAACCCGAACGCTGACACTAACCCGCGCCCTCACACGTACGCTCCCCCTAAAGCGTTGCCGTACCCTCACCTGGACCCTAAACCGTCCCCGTCCCCTAACCCTAACCCTAGCCCGAACCCTAACCCTAACCCTTCCCCGAAGCCTGACCCTCACCAGTCCCCTAATCCTAACCCGTACGCTTACACTAACCCATGCCCTCACACGTATGCTCCCCGTAAAGCGTTGTCGTACCCTCACCTGGACCCTAAACCGTCCCCGTCCCCTAACCCTAACCCTATCCCGAACCCTAACCCTAACCCTTCCCCGAAGCCTGACCCTCACCCGTCCTCTAATCCTAACCCGTACGCTGACACTAACCCACGCCCTCACACGTACGCTCCCCGTAAAGGGTTGTCGTACCCTCACCTGGACCCTAAACCGTCCCCGTCCCCAAACCCTAACCCTAGCCCGAACCCTAACCCTAACCCTTCCCCGAAGCCTGACCCTCACCCGTCCCCTAATCCTAACCCGTACGCTGACACTAACCCGCGCCCTCACACGTACGCTCCCCCTAAAGCGTTGTCGTACCCTCACCTGGACCCTAAACCGTCCCCGTCCCCTAACCCTAACCCTAGCCCGAACCCTAACCCTAACCCTTCCCCGAAGCCTGACCCTCACCCGTCCCCTAATCCTAACCCGTACGCTGACGCTAACCCGCGCCCTCACACGTACGCTCCCCCTAAAGCGTTGTCGTACCCTCACCTGGACCCTAAACCGTCCCCGTCCCCTAACCCTAACCCTAGCCCGAACCCTAACCCTAACCCTTCCCCGAAGCCTGACCCTCACTCGTCCCCTAATCCTAACCCGTACGCTGACGCTAACCCGCGCCCTCACACGTACGCTCCCCCTAAAGCGTTGTCGTACCCTCATCTGGACCCTAAACGGTCCGCGTCCCCTAACCCTAACCCTAGCCCGAACCCTAACCCTAACCCTTCCCCGAAGCCTGACCCTCACCCGTCCCCTAATCCTAACCTGTACGCTGACGCTAACCCGCGCCCTCACACGTACGCTCCCCCTAAAGCGTTGTCGTACCCTCACCTGGACCCTAAACCGTCCCCGTCCCCTAACCCTAACCCTAGCCCGAACCCTAACCCTAACCCTTCCCCGAAGCCTGACCCTCACCCGTCCCCTAATCCTAACCCGTACGCTGACGCTAACCCGCGCCCTCACACGTACGCTCCCCCTAAAGCGTTGTCGTACCCTCACCTGGACCCTAAACCGTCCCCGTCCCCTAACCCTAACCCTATCCCGAACCCTAACCCTAACCCTTCCCCGAAGCCTGACCCTCACCCGTCCCCTAATCCTAACCAGTACGCTGACGCTAACCCGCGCCCTCACACGTACGCTCCCCCTAAAGCGTTGTCGTACCCTCATCTGGACCCTAAACCGTCCCCGTCCCCTAACCCTAACCCTAGTCCGAACCCTAACCCTAACCCTTCCCCGAAGCCTGACCCTCACCCGTCCCCTAATCCTAACCCGTACGCTGACGCTAACCCGCGCCCTCACACGTACGCTCCCCCTAAAGCGTTGTCGTACCCTCACCTGGACCCTAAACCGTCCCCGTCCCCTAACCCTAACCCTAGCCCGAACCCTAACCCTAACCCTTCCCCGAAGCCTGACCCTCACCCGTCCCCTAATCCTAACCCGTACGCTTACACTAACCCGTGCCCTCACACGTACGCTCCCCCTAAAGCGTTGTCGTACCCTCACCTGGACCCTAAACCGTCCCCGTCCCCTAACCCTAACCCTAGCCCGAACCCTAACCCTAACCCTTCCCCGAAGCCTGATCCTCACCCGTCCCCTAATCCTAACCCGTACGCTGACACTAACCCGCGCCCTCACACGTACGCTCCCCCTAAAGCGTTGTCGTACCCTCGCCTGGACCCTAAACCGTCCCCGTCCCCTAACCTTAACCCTAGTCCGAACCCTAACCCTAACCTTTCCCCGAAGCCTGACCCTCACCCGTCCCCTAATCCTAACCCGTACGCTGACACTAACCCGCGCCATCACACGTACACTCCCCCTAAAGCGTTGTCGTACCCTCACCTGGACCCTAAACAGTCCCCGTCCCCTAACCCTAACCCTAGCCCGAACCCTAACCCTAACCCTTCCCCGAAGCGTGACCCTCACCCGTCCCTTAATCCTAACCCGTACGCTGACACTAACCCGCGCCCTCACACGTACGCTCCCCCTAAAGCGTTGTCGTACCCTCACCTGGACCCTAAACGGTCCCCGTCCCCTAACCCTAACCCTAGCCCGAACCCTAACCCTAACCCTTCCCCGAAGCCTGACCCTCACCCGTCCCCTAATCCTAAACCGTACGCTGACGCTAACCCGCGCCCTCACACGTACGCTCCCCCTAAAGCGTTGTCATACCCTCATCTGGACCCTAAACCGTCCCCGTCCCCTAAACCTAACCCTAGCCCGAACCCTAACCCTAACCCTTCCCCGAAGCCTGACCCTCACCCGTCCCCTAATCCTAACCCGTACGCTGACACTAAACCGCGCCCTCACACGTACGCTCCCCCTAAAGCGTTGTCGTACCCTCACCTGGACCCTAAACCGTCCCCGTCCCCTAACCCTAACCCTAGCCCGAACCCTAACCCTAACCCTTCCCCGAAGCCTGACCCTCACCAGTCCCTTAATCCTAACCCGTACGCTTACACTAACCCATGCCCTCACACGTATGCTCCCCCTAAAGCGTTGTCGTACCCTCACCTGGACCCTAAACCGTCCCCGTCCCCTAACCCTAACCCTATCCCGAACCCTAACCCTAACCCTTCCCCGAAGCCTGACCCTCACCCGTCCTCTAATCCTAACCCGTACGCTGACACTAACCCACGCCCTCACACGTACGCTCCCCCTAAAGCGTTGTCGTACCCTCACCTGGACCCTAAACCGTCCCCGTCCCCAAACCCTAACCCTAGCCCGAACCCTAACCCTAACCCTTCCCCGAAGCCTGACCCTCACCCGTCCCCTAATCCTAACCCGTACGCTGACACTAACCCGCGCCCTCACACGTACGCTCCCCCTAAAGCGTTGTCGTACCCTCACCTGGACCCTAAACCGTCCCCGTCCCCTAACCCTAACCCTAGCCCGAACCCTAACCCTAACCCTTCCCCGAAGCCTGACCCTCACCCGTCCCCTAATCCTAACCCGTACGCTGACGCTAACCTGCGCCCTCACACGTACGCTCCCCCTAAAGCGTTGTCGTACCCTCACCT
This sequence comes from Globicephala melas, assembly GCF_963455315.2. Classification (NCBI taxonomy): domain Eukaryota; kingdom Metazoa; phylum Chordata; class Mammalia; order Artiodactyla; family Delphinidae; genus Globicephala; species Globicephala melas. The sequence goes on along the minus strand of NW_027207246.1, from coordinate 984,726 downwards.
GGACCCTAAACCGTCCCCGTCCCCTAACCCTAACCCTAGCCCGAACCCTAACCCTAACCCTTCCCCGAAGCCTGACCCTCACCCGTCCCCTAATCCTAACCCGTACGCTGACGCTAACCCGCGCCCTCACACGTACGCTCCCCCTAAAGCGTTGTCGTACCCTCACCTGGACCCTAAACCGTCCCCGTCCCCTAACCCTAACCCTAGCCCGAACCCTAACCCTAACCCTTCCCCGAAGCCTGACCCTCACCCGTCCACTAATCCTAACCCGTACGCTGACGCTAACCCGCGCCCTCACACGTACGCTCCCCCTAAAGCGTTGTCGTACCCTCATCTGGACCCTAAACCGTCCCCGTCCCCTAACCCTAACCCTAGCCCGAACCCTAACCCTAACCCTTCCCCGAAGCCTGACCCTCACCCGTCCCCTAATCCTAACCCGTACGCTGACGCTAACCCGCGCCCTCACACGTACGCTCCCCCTAAAGCGTTGTCGTACCCTCACCTGGACCCTAAACCGTCCCCGTCCCCTAACCCTAACCCTAGCCCGAACCCTAACCCTAACACTTCCCCGAAGCCTGACCCTCACCCGTCCCCTAATCCTAACCCGTACGCTTACACTAACCCGTGCCCTCACACGTACGCTCCCCCTAAAGCGTTGTCGTACCCTCACCTGGACCCTAAACCGTCCCCGTCCCCTAACCCTAACCCTAGCCCGAACCCTAACCCTAACCCTTCCCCGAAGCCTGATCCTCACCCGTCCCCTAATCCTAACCCGTACGCTGACACTAATCCGCGCCCTCACACGTACGCTCCCCTTAAAGCGTTGTCGTACCCTCACCTGGACCCTAAACCGTCCCCGTCCCCTAACCTTAACCCTAGTCCGAACCCTAACCCTAACCCTTCCCCGAAGCCTGACCCTCACCCGTCCCCTAATCCTAACCCGTACGCTGACACTAACCCGCGCCATCACACGTACACTCCCCCTAAAGCGTTGTCGTACCCTCACCTGGACCCTAAACCGTCCCCGTCCCCTAACCCTAACCCTAGCCCGAACCCTAACCCTAACCCTTCCCCGAAGCGTGACCCTCACCCGTCCCCTAATCCTAACCCGTACGCTGACACTAACCCGCGCCCTCACACGTACGCTCCCCCTAAAGCGTTGTCGTACCCTCACCTGGACCCTAAACCGTCCCCGTCCCCTAACCCTAACCCTAGCCCGAACCCTAACCCTAACCCTTCCCCGAAGCCTGACACTCACCCGTCCCCTAATCCTAACCCGTACGCTGACACTAACCCGCGCCATCACACGTACACTCCCCCTAAAGCGTTGTCGTACCCTCACCTGGACCCTAAACCGTCCCCGTCCCCTAACCCTAACCCTAGCCCGAACCCTAACCATAACCCTTCCCCGAAGCGTGACCCTCAACCGTCCCCTAATCCTAACCCGTACGCTGACACTAACCCGCGCCCTCACACGTACGCTCCCCCTAAAGCGTTGTCGTACCCTCACCTGGACCCTAAACGGTCCCCGTCCCCTAACCCTAACCCTAGCCCGAACCCTAACCCTAACCCTTCCCCGAAGCCTGACCCTCACCCGTCCCCTAATCCTAACCCGTACGCTGACGCTAACCCGCGCCCTTACACGTACGCTCCCCCTAAAGCGTTGTCATACCCTCATCTGGACCCTAAACCGTCCCCGTCCCCTAACCCTAACCCTAGCCCGAACCCTAACCCTAACCCTTCCCCGAAGCCTGACCCTCACCCGTCCCCTAATCCTAACCCGTACGCTGACACTAACCCGAGCCCTCACACGTACGCTCCCCCTAAAGCGTTGCCGTACCCTCACCTGGACCCTAAACCGTCCCCGTCCCCTAACCCTAACCCTAGCCCGAACCCTAACCCTAACCCTTCCCCGAAGCCTGACCCTCACCCGTCCCCTAATCCTAACCCGTACGCTTACACTAACCCATGCCCTCACACGTACGCTCCCCCTAAAGCGTTGTCGTACCCTCACCTGGACCCTAAACCGTCCCCGTCCCCTAACCCTTACCCTAGCCCGAACCCTAACCCTAACCCTTCCCCGAAGCCTGACACTCACCCGTCCCCTAGTCCTAAACCGTACGCTGACGCTATCCCGCGCCCTCACACATACGCTCCCCCTAAAGCGTTGTCGTACCCTCACCTGGACCCTAAACCGTCCCCGTCCCCTAACCCTAACCCTAGCACGAACCCTAACCCTAACCCTTCCCCGAAGCCTGACCCTCACCCGTCCCCTAATCCTAACCCGTACGCTGACACTAACCCGCGCCCTCACACGTACGCTCCCCCTAAAGCGTTGTCGTACCCTCACCTGGACCCTAAACCGTCCCCGTCCCCTAACCCTAACCCTATCCCGAACCCTAACCCTAACCCTTCCCCGAAGCCTGACCCTCACCCGTCCCCTAATCCTAACCCGTACACTGACGCTAACCCGCGCCCTCACACGTACGCTCCCCCTAAAGCGTTGTCGTACCCTCACCTGGACCCTAAACCGTCCCCGTCCCCTAACCCTAACCCTAGCCCGAACCCTAACCCTAACCCTTCCCCGAAGCCTGACCCTCACCCGTCCCCTAATCCTAACCCGTACGCTGACGCTAACCCGCGCCCTCACACGTACGCTCCCCCTAAAGCGTTGTCGTACCCTCACCTGGACCCTAAACCGTCCCCGTCCCCTAACCCTAACCCTAGCCCGAACCCTAACCCTAACCCTTCCCCGAAGCCTGACCCTCACTCGTCCCCTAATCCTAACCCGTACGCTGACGCTAACCCGCGCCCTCACACGTACGCTCCCCCTAAAGCGTTGTCGTACCCTCATCTGGACCCTAAACGGTCCCCGTCCCCTAACCCTAACCCTAGCCCGAACCCTAACCCTAACCCTTCCCCGAAGCCTGACCCTCACCCGTCCCCTAATCCTAACCTGTACGCTGACGCTAACCCGCGCCCTCACACGTACGCTCCCCCTAAAGCGTTGTCGTACCCTCACCTGGACCCTAAACCGTCCCCGTCCCCTAACCCTAACCCTAGCCCGAACCCTAACCCTAACCCTTCCCCGAAGCCTGACCCTCACCCGTCCCCTAATCCTAACCCGTACGCTGACGCTAACCCGCGCCCTCACACGTACGCTCCCCCTAAAGCGTTGTCGTACCCTCACCTGGACCCTAAACCGTCCCCGTCCCCTAACCCTAACCCTATCCCGAACCCTAACCCTAACCCTTCCCCGAAGCCTGACCCTCACCCGTCCCCTAATCCTAACCAGTACGCTGACGCTAACCCGCGCCCTCACACGTACGCTCCCCCTAAAGCGTTGTCGTACCCTCATCTGGACCCTAAACCGTCCCCGTCCCCTAACCCTAACCCTAGTCCGAACCCTAACCCTAACCCTTCCCCGAAGCCTGACCCTCACCCGTCCCCTAATCCTAACCCGTACGCTGACGCTAACCCGCGCCCTCACACGTACGCTCCCCCTAAAGCGTTGTCGTACCCTCACCTGGACCCTAAACCATCCCCGTCCCCTAACCCTAACCCTAGCCCGAACCCTAACCCTAACCCTTCCCCGAAGCCTGACCCTCACCCGTCCCCTAATCCTAACCCGTACGCTTACACTAACCCGTGCCCTCACACGTACGCTCCCCCTAAAGCGTTGTCGTACCCTCACCTGGACCCTAAACCGTCCCCGTCCCCTAACCCTAACCCTAGCCCGAACCCTAACCCTAACCCTTCCCCGAAGCCTGATCCTCACCCGTCCCCTAATCCTAACCCGTACGCTGACACTAACCCGCGCCCTCACACGTACGCTCCCCCTAAAGCGTTGTCGTACCCTCGCCTGGACCCTAAACCGTCCCCGTCCCCTAACCTTAACCCTAGTCCGAACCCTAACCCTAACCCTTCCCCGAAGCCTGACCCTCACCCGTCCCCTAATCCTAACCCGTACGCTGACACTAACCCGCGCCATCACACGTACACTCCCCCTAAAGCGTTGTCGTACCCTCACCTGGACCCTAAACAGTCCCCGTCCCCTAACCCTAACCCTAGCCCGAACCCTAACCCTAACCCTTCCCCGAAGCGTGACCCTCACCCGTCCCTTAATCCTAACCCGTACGCAGACACTAACCCGCGCCCTCACACGTACGCTCCCCCTAAAGCGTTGTCGTACCCTCACCTGGACCCTAAACGGTCCCCGTCCCCTAACCCTAACCCTAGCCCGAACCCTAACCCTAACCCTTCCCCGAAGCCTGACCCTCACCCGTCCCCTAATCCTAAACCGTACGCTGACGCTAACCCGCGCCCTCACACGTACGCTCCCCCTAAAGCGTTGTCATACCCTCATCTGGACCCTAAACCGTCCCCGTCCCCTAAACCTAACCCTAGCCCGAACCCTAACCCTAACCCTTCCCCGAAGCCTGACCCTCACCCGTCCCCTAATCCTAACCCGTACGCTGACACTAAACCGCGCCCTCACACGTACGCTCCCCCTAAAGCGTTGTCGTACCCTCACCTGGACCCTAAACCGTCCCCGTCCCCTAACCCTAACCCTAGCCCGAACCCTAACCCTAACCCTTCCCCGAAGCCTGACCCTCACCAGTCCCTTAATCCTAACCCGTACGCTTACACTAACCCATGCCCTCACACGTATGCTCCCCCTAAAGCGTTGTCGTACCCTCACCTGGACCCTAAACCGTCCCCGTCCCCTAACCCTAACCCTATCCCGAACCCTAACCCTAACCCTTCCCCGAAGCCTGACCCTCACCCGTCCTCTAATCCTAACCCGTACGCTGACACTAACCCACGCCCTCACACGTACGCTCCCCCTAAAGCGTTGTCGTACCCTCACCTGGACCCTAAACCGTACCCGTCCCCAAACCCTAACCCTAGCCCGAACCCTAACCCTAACCCTTCCCCGAAGCCTGACCCTCACCCGTCCCCTAATCCTAACCCGTACGCTGACACTAACCCGCGCCCTCACACGTACGCTCCCCCTAAAGCGTTGTCGTACCCTCACCTGGACCCTAAACCGTCCCCGTCCCCTAACCCTAACCCTAGCCCGAACCCTAACCCTAACCCTTCCCCGAAGCCTGACCCTCACCCGTCCCCTAATCCTAACCCGTACGCTGACGCTAACCTGCGCCCTCACACGTACGCTCCCCCTAAAGCGTTGTCGTACCCTCACCTGGACCCTAAACCGTCCCCGTCCCCTAACCCTAACCCTAGCCCGAACCCTAACCCTAACCCTTCCCCGAAGCCTGACCCTCACCCGTCCCCTAATCCTAACCCGTACGCTGACGCTAACCCGCGCCCTCACACGTACGCTCCCCCTAAAGCGTTGTCGTACCCTCACCTGGACCCTAAACCGTCCCCGTCCCCTAACCCTAACCCTAGCCCGAACCCTAACCCTAACCCTTCCCCGAAGCCTGACCCTCACCCGTCCACTAATCCTAACCCGTACGCTGACGCTAACCCGCGCCCTCACACGTACGCTCCCCCTAAAGCGTTGTCGTACCCTCATCTGGACCCTAAACCGTCCCCGTCCCCTAACCCTAACCCTAGCCCGAACCCTAACCCTAACCCTTCCCCGAAGCCTGACCCTCACCCGTCCCCTAATCCTAACCCGTACGCTGACGCTAACCCGCGCCCTCACACGTACGCTCCCCCTAAAGCGTTGTCGTACCCTCACCTGGACCCTAAACCGTCCCCGTCCCCTAACCCTAACCCTAGCCCGAACCCTAACCCTAACCCTTCCCCGAAGCCTGACCCTCACCCGTCCCCTAATCCTAACCCGTACGCTTACACTAACCCGTGCCCTCACACGTACGCTCCCCCTAAAGCGTTGTCGTACCCTCACCTGGACCCTAAACCGTCCCCGTCCCCTAACCCTAACCCTAGCCCGAACCCTAACCCTAACCCTTCCCCGAAGCCTGATCCTCACCCGTCCCCTAATCCTAACCCGTACGCTGACACTAACCCGCGCCCTCACACGTACGCTCCCCTTAAAGCGTTGTCGTACCCTCACCTGGACCCTAAACCGTCCCCGTCCCCTAACCTTAACCCTAGTCCGAACCCTAACCCTAACCCTTCCCCGAAGCCTGACCCTCACCCGTCCCCTAATCCTAACCCGTACGCTGACACTAACCCGCGCCATCACACGTACACTCCCCCTAAAGCGTTGTCGTACCCTCACCTGGACCCTAAACCGTCCCCGTCCCCTAACCCTAACCCTAGCCCGAACCCTAACCCTAACCCTTCCCCGAAGCGTGACCCTCACCCGTCCCCTAATCCTAACCCGTACGCTGACACTAACCCGCGCCCTCACACGTACGCTCCCCCTAAAGCGTTGTCGTACCCTCACCTGGACCCTAAACCGTCCCCGTCCCCTAACCCTAACCCTAGCCCGAACCCTAACCCTAACCCTTCCCCGAAGCCTGACACTCACCCGTCCCCTAATCCTAACCCGTACGCTGACACTAACCCGCGCCATCACACGTACACTCCCCCTAAAGCGTTGTCGTACCCTCACCTGGACCCTAAACCGTCCCCGTCCCCTAACCCTAACCCTAGCCCGAACCCTAACCATAACCCTTCCCCGAAGCGTGACCCTCAACCGTCCCCTAATCCTAACCCGTACGCTGACACTAACCCGCGCCCTCACACGTACGCTCCCCCTAAAGCGTTGTCGTACCCTCACCTGGACCCTAAACGGTCCCCGTCCCCTAACCCTAACCCTAGCCCGAACCCTAACCCTAACCCTTCCCCGAAGCCTGACCCTCACCCGTCCCCTAATCCTAACCCGTACGCTGACGCTAACCCGCGCCCTTACACGTACGCTCCCCCTAAAGCGTTGTCGTACCCTCATCTGGACCCTAAACCGTCCCCGTCCCCTAACCCTAACCCTAGCCCGAACCCTAACCCTAACCCTTCCCCGAAGCCTGACCCTCACCCGTCCCCTAATCCTAACCCGTACGCTGACACTAACCCGAGCCCTCACACGTACGCTCCCCCTAAAGCGTTGCCGTACCCTCACCTGGACCCTAAACCGTCCCCGTCCCCTAACCCTAACCCTAGCCCGAACCCTAACCCTAACCCTTCCCCGAAGCCTGACCCTCACCCGTCCCCTAATCCTAACCCGTACGCTTACACTAACCCATGCCCTCACACGTACGCTCCCCCTAAAGCGTTGTCGTACCCTCACCTGGACCCTAAACCGTCCCCGTCCCCTAACCCTTACCCTAGCCCGAACCCTAACCCTAACCCTTCCCCGAAGCCTGACACTCACCCGTCCCCTAGTCCTAAACCGTACGCTGACGCTATCCCGCGCCCTCACACATACGCTCCCCCTAAAGCGTTGTCGTACCCTCACCTGGACCCTAAACCGTCCCCGTCCCCTAACCCTAACCCTAGCACGAACCCTAACCCTAACCCTTCCCCGAAGCCTGACCCTCACCCGTCCCCTAATCCTAACCCGTACGCTGACACTAACCCGCGCCCTCACACGTACGCTCCCCCTAAAGCGTTGTCGTACCCTCACCTGGACCCTAAACCGTCCCCGTCCCCTAACCCTAACCCTATCCCGAACCCTAACCCTAACCCTTCCCCGAAGCCTGACCCTCACCCGTCCCCTAATCCTAACCCGTACGCTGACGCTAACCCGCGCCCTCACACGTACGCTCCCCCTAAAGCGTTGTCGTACCCTCATCTGGACCCTAAACCGTCCCCGTCCCCTAACCCTAACCCTAGCCCGAACCCTAACCCTAACACTTCCCCGAACCCTGACCCTCACCCGTCCCCTAATCCTAACCCGTACGCTGACGCTAACCCGCGCCCTCACACGTACGCTCCCCCTAAAGCGTTGTCGTACCCTCACCTGGACCCTAAACCGTCCCCGTCCCCTAACCCTAACCCTAGCCCGAACCCTAACCCTAACCCTTCCCCGAAGCCTGATCCTCACCCGTCCCCTAATCCTAACCCGTACGCTGACACTAACCCGCGCCCTCACACGTACGCTCCCCCTAAAGCGTTGTCGTACCCTCCCCTGGACCCTAAACCGTCCCCGTCCCCTAACCTTAACCCTAGTCCGAACCCTAACCCTAACCCTTCCCCGAAGCCTGACCCTCACCCGTCCCCTAATCCTAACCCGTACGCTGACACTAACCCGCGCCATCACACGTACACTCCCCCTAAAGCGTTGTCGTACCCTCATCTGGACCCTAAACCGTCCCCGTCCCCTAACCCTAACCCTAGCCCGAACCCTAACCCTAACCCTTCCCCGAAGCCTGAGCCTCACCCGTCCCCTAATCCTAACCCGTACGCTGACACTAACCCGCGCCCTCACACGTACGCTCCCCCTAAAGCGTTGTCGTACCCTCACCTGGACCCTAAACGGTCCCCGTCCCCTAACCCTAACCCTAGCCCGAACCCTAACCCTAACCCTTCCCCGAAGCCTGACCCTCACCCGTCCCCTAATCCTAAACCGTACGCTGACGCTAACCCGCGCCCTCACACGTACGCTCCCCCTAAAGCGTTGTCATACCCTCATCTGGACCCTAAACCGTCCCCGTCCCCTAAACCTAACCCTAGCCCGAACCCTAACCCTAACCCTTCCCCGAAGCCTGACCCTCACCCGTCCCCTAATCCTAACCCGTACGCTGACACTAAACCGCGCCCTCACACGTACGCTCCCCCTAAAGCGTTGTCGTACCCTCACCTGGACCCTAAACCGTCCCCGTCCCCTAACCCTAACCCTAGCCCGAACCCTAACCCTAACCCTTCCCCGAAGCCTGACCCTCACCAGTCCCTTAATCCTAACCCGTACGCTTACACTAACCCATGCCCTCACACGTATGCTCCCCCTAAAGCGTTGTCGTACCCTCACCTGGACCCTAAACCGTCCCCGTCCCCTAACCCTAACCCTATCCCGAACCCTAACCCTAACCCTTCCCCGAAGCCTGACCCTCACCCGTCCTCTAATCCTAACCCGTACGCTGACACTAACCCACGCCCTCACACGTACGCTCCCCCTAAAGCGTTGTCGTACCCTCACCTGGACCCTAAACCGTACCCGTCCCCAAACCCTAACCCTAGCCCGAACCCTAACCCTAACCCTTCCCCGAAGCCTGACCCTCACCCGTCCCCTAATCCTAACCCGTACGCTGACACTAACCCGCGCCCTCACACGTACGCTCCCCCTAAAGCGTTGTCGTACCCTCACCTGGACCCTAAACCGTCCCCGTCCCCTAACCCTAACCCTAGCCCGAACCCTAACCCTAACCCTTCCCCGAAGCCTGACCCTCACCCGTCCCCTAATCCTAACCCGTACGCTGACGCTAACCTGCGCCCTCACACGTACGCTCCCCCTAAAGCGTTGTCGTACCCTCACCTGGACCCTAAACCGTCCCCGTCCCCTAACCCTAACCCTAGCCCGAACCCTAACCCTAACCCTTCCCCGAAGCCTGACCCTCACCCGTCCCCTAATCCTAACCCGTACGCTGACGCTAACCCGCGCCCTCACACGTACGCTCCCCCTAAAGCGTTGTCGTACCCTCACCTGGACCCTAAACCGTCCCCGTCCCCTAACCCTAACCCTAGCCCGAACCCTAACCCTAACCCTTCCCCGAAGCCTGACCCTCACCCGTCCACTAATCCTAACCCGTACGCTGACGCTAACCCGCGCCCTCACACGTACGCTCCCCCTAAAGCGTTGTCGTACCCTCATCTGGACCCTAAACCGTCCCCGTCCCCTAACCCTAACCCTAGCCCGAACCCTAACCCTAACCCTTCCCCGAAGCCTGACCCTCACCCGTCCCCTAATCCTAACCCGTACGCTGACGCTAACCCGCGCCCTCACACGTACGCTCCCCCTAAAGCGTTGTCGTACCCTCACCTGGACCCTAAACCGTCCCCGTCCCCTAACCCTAACCCTAGCCCGAACCCTAACCCTAACCCTTCCCCGAAGCCTGACCCTCACCCGTCCCCTAATCCTAACCCGTACGCTTACACTAACCCGTGCCCTCACACGTACGCTCCCCCTAAAGCGTTGTCGTACCCTCACCTGGACCCTAAACCGTCCCCGTCCCCTAACCCTAACCCTAGCCCGAACCCTAACCCTAACCCTTCCCCGAAGCCTGATCCTCACCCGTCCCCTAATCCTAACCCGTACGCTGACACTAACCCGCGCCCTCACACGTACGCTCCCCTTAAAGCGTTGTCGTACCCTCACCTGGACCCTAAACCGTCCCCGTCCCCTAACCTTAACCCTAGTCCGAACCCTAACCCTAACCCTTCCCCGAAGCCTGACCCTCACCCGTCCCCTAATCCTAACCCGTACGCTGACACTAACCCGCGCCATCACACGTACACTCCCCCTAAAGCGTTGTCGTACCCTCACCTGGACCCTAAACCGTCCCCGTCCCCTAACCCTAACCCTAGCCCGAACCCTAACCCTAACCCTTCCCCGAAGCGTGACCCTCACCCGTCCCCTAATCCTAACCCGTACGCTGACACTAACCCGCGCCCTCACACGTACGCTCCCCCTAAAGCGTTGTCGTACCCTCACCTGGACCCTAAACCGTCCCCGTCCCCTAACCCTAACCCTAGCCCGAACCCTAACCCTAACCCTTCCCCGAAGCCTGACACTCACCCGTCCCCTAATCCTAACCCGTACGCTGACACTAACCCGCGCCATCACACGTACACTCCCCCTAAAGCGTTGTCGTACCCTCACCTGGACCCTAAACCGTCCCCGTCCCCTAACCCTAACCCTAGCCCGAACCCTAACCATAACCCTTCCCCGAAGCGTGACCCTCAACCGTCCCCTAATCCTAACCCGTACGCTGACACTAACCCGCGCCCTCACACGTACGCTCCCCCTAAAGCGTTGTCGTACCCTCACCTGGACCCTAAACGGTCCCCGTCCCCTAACCCTAACCCTAGCCCGAACCCTAACCCTAACCCTTCCCCGAAGCCTGACCCTCACCCGTCCCCTAATCCTAACCCGTACGCTGACGCTAACCCGCGCCCTTACACGTACGCTCCCCCTAAAGCGTTGTCGTACCCTCATCTGGACCCTAAACCGTCCCCGTCCCCTAACCCTAACCCTAGCCCGAACCCTAACCCTAACCCTTCCCCGAAGCCTGACCCTCACCCGTCCCCTAATCCTAACCCGTACGCTGACACTAACCCGAGCCCTCACACGTACGCTCCCCCTAAAGCGTTGCCGTACCCTCACCTGGACCCTAAACCGTCCCCGTCCCCTAACCCTAACCCTAGCCCGAACCCTAACCCTAACCCTTCCCCGAAGCCTGACCCTCACCCGTCCCCTAATCCTAACCCGTACGCTTACACTAACCCATGCCCTCACACGTACGCTCCCCCTAAAGCGTTGTCGTACCCTCACCTGGACCCTAAACCGTCCCCGTCCCCTAACCCTTACCCTAGCCCGAACCCTAACCCTAACCCTTCCCCGAAGCCTGACACTCACCCGTCCCCTAGTCCTAAACCGTACGCTGACGCTATCCCGCGCCCTCACACATACGCTCCCCCTAAAGCGTTGTCGTACCCTCACCTGGACCCTAAACCGTCCCCGTCCCCTAACCCTAACCCTAGCACGAACCCTAACCCTAACCCTTCCCCGAAGCCTGACCCTCACCCGTCCCCTAATCCTAACCCGTACGCTGACACTAACCCGCGCCCTCACACGTACGCTCCCCCTAAAGCGTTGTCGTACCCTCACCTGGACCCTAAACCGTCCCCGTCCCCTAACCCTAACCCTATCCCGAACCCTAACCCTAACCCTTCCCCGAAGCCTGACCCTCACCCGTCCCCTAATCCTAACCCGTACGCTGACGCTAACCCGCGCCCTCACACGTACGCTCCCCCTAAAGCGTTGTCGTACCCTCATCTGGACCCTAAACCGTCCCCGTCCCCTAACCCTAACCCTAGCCCGAACCCTAACCCTAACACTTCCCCGAACCCTGACCCTCACCCGTCCCCTAATCCTAACCCGTACGCTGACGCTAACCCGCGCCCTCACACGTACGCTCCCCCTAAAGCGTTGTCGTACCCTCACCTGGACCCTAAACCGTCCCCGTCCCCTAACCCTAACCCTAGCCCGAACCCTAACCCTAACCCTTCCCCGAAGCCTGATCCTCACCCGTCCCCTAATCCTAACCCGTACGCTGACACTAACCCGCGCCCTCACACGTACGCTCCCCCTAAAGCGTTGTCGTACCCTCCCCTGGACCCTAAACCGTCCCCGTCCCCTAACCTTAACCCTAGTCCGAACCCTAACCCTAACCCTTCCCCGAAGCCTGACCCTCACCCGTCCCCTAATCCTAACCCGTACGCTGACACTAACCCGCGCCATCACACGTACACTCCCCCTAAAGCGTTGTCGTACCCTCATCTGGACCCTAAACCGTCCCCGTCCCCTAACCCTAACCCTAGCCCGAACCCTAACCCTAACCCTTCCCCGAAGCCTGAGCCTCACCCGTCCCCTAATCCTAACCCGTACGCTGACACTAACCCGCGCCCTCACACGTACGCTCCCCCTAAAGCGTTGTCGTACCCTCACCTGGACCCTAAACCGTCCCCGTCCCCTAACCCTAACCCTAGCCCGAACCCTAACCCTAACCCTTCCCCGAAGCCTGACCCTCACCCGTCCCCTAATCCTAACCCGTACGCTGACGCTAACCCGCGCCCTCACACGTACGCTCCCCCTAAAGCGTTGTCGTACCCTCACCTGGACCCTAAACCGTCCCCGTCCCCTAACCCTAACCCTAGCCCGAACCCTAACCCTAACCCTTCCCCGAAGCCTGACCCTCACCCGTCCCCTAATCCTAACCCGTACGCTGACGGTAACCCGCGCCCTCACACGTACGCTCCCCCTAAAGCGTTGTCGTACCCTCACCTGGACCCTAAACCGTCCCCGTCCCCTAACCCTAACCCTAGCCCGAACCCTAACCCTAACCCTTCCCCGAAGCCTGACCCTCACCCGTCCCCTAATCCTAACCCGTACGCTGACGCTAACCCGCGCCCTCACACGTACGCTCCCCCTAAAGCGTTGTCGTACCCTCATCTGGACCCTAAACCGTCCCCGTCCCCTAACCCTAACCCTAGCCCGAACCCTAAACCTAACCCTTCCCCGAAGCCTGACCCTCACCCGTCCCCTAATCCTAACCCGTACGCTTACACTAACCCATGCCCTCACACGTACGCTCCCCCTAAAGCGTTGTCGTACCCTCACCTGGACCCTAAACCGTCCCCGTCCCCTAACCCTAACCCTAGCCCGAACCCTAACCCTAACCCTTCCCCGAAGCCTGATCCTCACCCGTCCCCTAATCCTAACCCGTACGCTGACACTAAACCGCGCCCTCACACGTACGCTCCCACTAAAGCGTTGTCGTACCCTCACCTGGACCCTAAACCGTCCCCGTCCCCTAACCTTAACCCTAGTCCGAACCCTAACCCTAACCCTTCCCCGAAGCCTGACCCTCACCCGTCCCCTAATCCTAACCCGTACGCTGACACTAACCCGCGCCATCACACGTACACTCCCCCTAAAGCGTTGTCGTACCCTCACCTGGACCCTAAACCGTCCCCGTCCCCTAACCCTAACCCTAGCCCGAACCCTAACCCTAACCCTTCCCCGAAGCCTGAGCCTCACCCGTCCCCTAATCCTAACCCGTACGCTGACACTAACCCGCGCCCTCACACGTACGCTCCGCCTAAAGCGTTGTCGTACCCTCACCTGGACCCTAAACCGTCCCCGTCCCCTAACCCTAACCCTAGTCCTAGCCCTAACCCTAACCCTTCCCCGAAGCCTGACCCTCACCCGTCCCCTAATCCTAACCCGTACGCTGACACTAACCCGCGCCATCACACGTACACTCCCCCTAAAGCGTTGTCGTACCCTCACCTGGACCCTAAACAGTCCCCGTCCCCTAACCCTAACCCTAGCCCGAACCCTAACCCTAACCCTTCCCCGAAGCGTGACCCTCACCCGTCCCTTAATCCTAACCCGTACGCTGACACTAACCCGCGCCCTCACACGTACGCTCCCCCTAAAGCGTTGTCGTACCCTCACCTGGACCCTAAACGGTCCCCGTCCCCTAACCCTAACCCTAGCCCGAACCCTAACCCTAACCCTTCCCCGAAGCCTGACCCTCACCCGTCCCCTAATCCTAAACCGTACGCTGACGCTAACCCGCGCCCTCACACGTACGCTCCCCCTAAAGCGTTGTCATACCCTCATCTGGACCCTAAACCGTCCCCGTCCCCTAAACCTAACCCTAGCCCGAACCCTAACCCTAACCCTTCCCCGAAGCCTGACCCTCACCCGTCCCCTAATCCTAACCCGTACGCTGACACTAACCCGCGCCCTCACACGTACGCTCCCCCTAAAGCGTTGTCGTACCCTCACCTGGACCCTAAACCGTCCCCGTCCCCTAACCCTAACCCTAGCCCGAACCCTAACCCTAACCCTTCCCCGAAGCCTGACCCTCACCCGTCCCCTAATCCTAACCCGTACGCTGACGCTAACCCGCGCCCTCACACGTACGCTCCCACTAAAGCTTTGTCGTACCCTCATCTGGACCCTAAACCGTCCCCGTCCCCTAACCCTAACCCTAGCCCGAACCCTAACCCTAACCCTTCCCCGAAGCCTGACCCTCACCCGTCCCCTAATCCTAACCCGTACGCTGACGCTAACCCGCGCCCTCACACGTACGCTCCCCCTAAAGCGTTGTCGTACCCTCACCTGGACCCTAAACCGTCCCCGTCCCCTAACCCTAACCCTAGCCCGAACCCTAACCCTAACCCTTCCCCGAAGCCTGACCCTCACCCGTCCCCTAATCCTAACCCGTACGCTGACGCTAACCCGCGCCCTCACACGTACGCTCCCCCTAAAGCGTTGTCGTACCCTCACCTGGACCCTAAACCGTCCCCGTCCCCTAACCCTAACCCTAGCCCGAACCCTAACCCTAACCCTTCCCCGAAGCCTGACCCTCACCCGTCCCCTAATCCTAACCCGTACGCTGACGCTAACCCGCGCCCTCACACGTACGCTCCCCCTAAAGCGTTGTCGTACCCTCATCTGGACCCTAAACCGTCCCCGTCCCCTAACCCTAACCCTAGCCCGAACCCTAACCCTAACCCTTCCCCGAAGCCTGACCCTCACCCGTCCCCTAATCCTAACCCGTACGCTGACGCTAACCCGCGCCCTCACACGTACGCTCCCCCTAAAGCGTTGTCGTACCCTCACCTGGACCCTAAACCGTCCCCGTCCCCTAACCCTAACCCTAGCCCGAACCCTAACCCTAACCCTTCCCCGAAGCCTGACCCTCACCCGTCCCCTAATCCTAACCCGTACGCTTACACTAACCCGTGCCCTCACACGTACGCTCCCCTAAAGCGTTGTCGTACCCTCACCTGGACCCTAAACCGACCCCGTCCCCTAACCCTAACCCTAGCCCGAACCCTAACCCTAACCCTTCCCCGAAGCCTGATCCTCACCCGTCCCCTAATCCTAACCCGTACGCTGACACTAACCCGCGCCCTCACACGTACGCTCCCCCTAAAGCGTTGTCGTACCCTCACCTGGACCCTAAACCGTCCCCGTCCCGTAAACTTAACCCTAGTCCGAACCCTAACCCTAACCCTTCCCCGAAGCCTGACCCTCACCCGTCCCCTAATCCTAACCCGTACGCTGACACTAACCCGCGCCATCACACGTACACTCCCCCTAAAGCGTTGTCGTACCCTCACCTGGACCCTAAACCGTCCCCGTCCCCTAACCCTAACCCTAGCCCGAACCCTAACCCTAACCCTTCCCCGAAGCCTGAGCCTCACCCGTCCCCTAATCCTAACCCGTACGCTGACACTAACCCGCGCCCTCACACGTACGCTCCCCCTAAAGCGTTGTCGTACCCTCACCTGGACCCTAAACCTTCCCCGTCCCCTAACCCTAACCCTAGACCTAACCCTAACCCTAACCCTTCCCCGAAGCCTGACCCTCACCCGTCCCCTAATCCTAACCCGTACGCTGACACTAACCCGAGCCATCACACGTACACTCCCCCTAAAGCGTTGTCGTACCCTCACCTGGACCCTAAACAGTCCCCGTCCCCTAACCCTAACCCTAGCCCGAACCCTAACCCTAACACTTCCCCGAAGCCTGACCCTCACCAGTCCCCTAATCCTAACCCGTACGCTTACACTAACCCATGCCCTCACACGTACGCTCCCCCTCAAGCGTTGTCGTACCCTCACCTGGACCCTAAACCGTCCCCGTCCCCTAACCCTAACCCTATCCCGAACCCTAACCCTAACACTTCCCCGAAGCCTGACCCTCACCCGTCCTCTAATCCTAACCCGTACGCTGACACTAACCCACGCCCTCACACGTACGCTCCCCCTAAAGCGTTGTCATACCCTCACCTGGACCCTAAACCGTCCCCGTCCCCAAACCCTAACCCTAGCCCGAACCCTAACCCTAACCCTTCCCCGAAGCCTGACCCTCACCCGTCCCCTAATCCTAACCCGTACGCTGACACTAACCCGCGCCCTCACACGTACGCTCCCCCTAAAGCGTTGTCGTACCCTCACCTGGACCCTAAACCGTCCCCGTCCCCTAACCCTAACCCTAGCCCGAACCCTAACCCTAACCCTTCCCCGAAGCCTGACCCTCACCCGTCCCCTAATCCTAACCCGTACGCTGACGCTAACCCGCGCCCTCACACGTACGCTCCCCCTAAAGCGTTGTCGTACCCTCATCTGGACCCTAAACCGTCCCCGTCCCCTAAACCTAACCATAGCCCGAACCCTAACCCTAACCCTTCCCCGAAGCCTGACCCTCACCCGTCCCCTAATCCTAACCCGTACGCTGACGCTAACCCGCGCCCTCACACGTACGCTCCACCTAAAGCGTTGTCGTACCCTCACCTGGACCCTAAACCGTCCCCGTCCCCAAACCCTAACCCTAGCCCGAACCCTAACCCTAACCCTTCCCAGAAGCCTGACCCTCACCCGTCCCCTAATCCTAACCCGTACGCTGACACTAACCCGCGCCCTCACACGTACGCTCCCCCTAAAGCGTTGTCGTACCCTCACCTGGACCCTAAACCGTCCCCGTCCCCTAACCCTAACCCTAGCCCGAACCCTAACCCTAACCCTTCCCCGAAGCCTGACCCTCACCCGTCCCCTAATCCTAACCCGTACGCTGACGCTAACCCGCGCCCTCACACGTACGCTCCCCCTAAAGCGTTGTCGTACCCTCACCTGGACCCTAAACCGTCCCCGTCCCCTAACCCTAACCCTAGCCCGAACCCTAACCCTAACCCTTCCCTGAAGCCTGACCCTCACCCGTCCCCTAATCCTAACCCGTACGCTGACGCTAACCCGCGCCCTCACACGTACGCTCCCCCTAAAGCGTTGTCGTACCCTCACCTGGACCCTAAACCGTCCCCGTCCCCTAACCCTAACCCTAGCCCGAACCCTAACCCTAACCCTTCCCCGAAGCCTGACCCTCACCCGTCCCCTAATCCTAACCCGTACGCTGACGCTAACCCGCGCCCTCACACGTACGCTCCCCCTAAAGCGTTGTCGTACCCTCATCTGGACCCTAAACCGTCCCCGTCCCCTAACCCTAACCCTAGCCCGAACCCTAACCCTAACACTTCCCCGAAGCCTGACCCTCACCCGTCCCCTAATCCTAACCCGTACGCTGACGCTAACCCGCGCCTTCACACGTACGCTCCCCCTAAAGCGTTGTCGTACCCTCACCTGGACCCTAAACCGTCCCCGTCCCCTAACCCTAACCCTAGCCCGAACCCTAACCCTAACCCTTCCCCGAAGCCTGACCCTCACCCGTCCCCTAATCCTAACGCGTACGCTTACACTAACACGTGCCCTCACACGTACGCTCCCCCTAAAGCGTTGTCGTACCCTCACCTGGACCCTAAACCGTCCCCGTCCCCTAACCCTAACCCTAGCCCGAACCCTAACCCTAACCCTTCCCCGAAGCCTGAGCCTCACCCGTCCCCTAATCCTAACCCGTACGCTGACACTAACCCGCGCCCTCACACGTACGCTCCCCCTAAAACGTTGTCGTACCCTCACCTGGACCCTAAACCGTCCCCGTCCCCTAACCTTAACCCTAGTCCGAACCCTAACCCTAATCCTTCCCCGAAGCCTGACCCTCACCCGTCCCCTAATCCTAACCCGTACGCTGACACTAACCCGCGCCATCACACGTACACTCCCCCTAAAGCGTTGTCGTTCCCTCACCTGAACCCTAAACCGTCCCCGTCCCCTAACCCTAACCCTAGCCCGAACCCTAACCCTAACCCTTCCCCGAAGCCTGACCCTCACCCGTCCCCTAATCCTAACCCGTACGCTGACGCTAACCCGCGCCCTTACACGTACGCTCCCCCTAAAGCGTTGTCGTACCCTCATCTGGACCCTAAACCGTCCCCGTCCCCTAACCCTAACCCTAGCCCGAACCCTAACCCTAAACCTTCCCCGAAGCCTGACCCTCACCCGTCCCCTAATCCTAACCCGTAAGCTGACACTAACCCGCGCCCTCACACATACGCTCCCCCTAAAGCGTTGTCGTACCCTCACCTGGACCCTAAACCGTCCCCGTCCCCTAACCCTAACCCTAGCCCGAACCCTAACCCTAATCATTCCCCGAAGCCTGACCCTCACCCGTCCCCTAATCCTAACCCGTACGCTGACACTAACCCGCGCCCTCACACGTACGCTCCCCCTAAAGCGTTGTCGTACCCTCACGTGGACCCTAAACCGTCCCCGTCCCCTAACCCTAAACCTAGCCCGAACCCTAAACCTAACCCTTCCCCGAAGCCTGACCCTCACCCGTCCCCTAATCCTAACCCGTACGCTGACACTAACCCATGCCCTCACACGTACGCTCCCCCTAAAGCGTTGTCGTACCCTCACCTGGACCCTAAACCGTCCCCGTCCCCTAACCCTAACCCTAGCCCGAACCCTAACCCTAACCCTTCCCCGAAGCCTGACCCTCACCCGTCCCCTAATCCTAACCCGTACGCTGACGCTAACCCGCGCCCTCACACGTACGCTCCCCCTAAAGCGTTGTCGTACACTCACCTGGACCCTAAACCGTCCCCGTCCCCTAACCCTAACCCTAGCCCGAACCCTAACCCTAACCCTTCCCCGAAGCCTGAGCCTCACCCGTCCCCTAATCCTAACCCGTACGCTGACGCTAACCCGCGCCCTCACACGTACGCTCCCCCCAAATCGTTGTCGTACCCTCATCTGGACCCTAAACCGTCCCCGTCCCCTAACCCTCACCCTAGCCCGAACCCTAACCCTAACCCTTCCCCGAAGCCTGACCCTCACCCGTCCCCTAATCCTAACTCGTACGCTGACACTAACCCGCGCCCTCACACGTACGCTCCCCCTAAAGCGTTGTCGTACACTCACCTGGACCCTAAACCGTCCCCGTCCCCTAACCCTAACCCTAGCCCGAACCCTAACCCTAACTCTTCCCCGAAGCCTGACCCTCACCCGTCCCCTAATCCTAACCCGTACGCTTACACTAACCCGCGCCCTCACACGTACGCTCCCCCTAAAGCGTTGTCGTACCCTCACCTGGACCCTAAACGGTCCGCGTCCCCTAACCCTAACCCTAGCCCGAACACTAACCCTAACCCTTCCCCGAAGCCTGACACTCACCCGTCCCCTAATCCTAACCCGTACGCTGACGCTAACCCGCGCCCTCACACGTACGCTCCCCCTAAAGCGTTGTCGTACACTCACCTGGACCCTAAACCGTCCCCGTCCCCTAACCCTAACCCTAGCCCGAACCCTAACCCTAACTCTTCCCCGAAGCCTGACCCTCACCCGTCCCCTAATCCTAACCCGTACGCTGACACTAACCCGCGCCCTCACACATACGCTCCCCCTAAAGCGTTGTCGTACCCTCACCTGGACCCTAAACGGTCCGCGTCCCCTAACCCTAACCCTAGCCCGAACCCTAACCCTAACCCTTCCCCGAAGCCTGACCCTCACCCGTCCCCTAATCCTAACCCGTACGCTGACGCTAACCCGCGCCCTCACACGTACGCTCCCCCTAAAGCGTTGTCGTACACTCACCTGGACCCTAAACCGTCCCCGTCCCCTAACCCTAACCCTAGCCCGAACCCTAACCCTAACCCTTCCCCGAAGCCTGACCCTCACCCGTCCCCTAATCCTAACCCGTACGCTGACGCTAACCCGCGCCCTCACACGTACGCTCCCCCTAAAGCGTTGTCGTACCCTCACCTGGACCCTAAACCGTCCCCGTCCCCTAACCCTAACCCTAGCCCGAACCCGAACCCTAACCCTTCCCCGAAGCCTGACCCTCACCCGTCCCCTAATCCTAACCCGTACGCTGACACTAACCCGCGCCCTCACACGTACGCTCCCCCTAAAGCGTTGTCGTACCCTCACCAGGACCCTAAACCGGCCCCGTCCCCTAACCCTAAACCTAGCCCGAACCCTAACCCTAACCCTTCCCCGAAGCCTGACCCTCACCCGTCCCCTAATCCTAACCCGTACGCTGACACTAACCAGCGCCCTCACACGTACGCTCCCCCTAAAGCGTTGTCGTACCCTCACCTGGATCCTAAACCGTCCCCGTCCCCTAACCCTAACCCTATCCCAAACCCTAACCCTAACCATTCCCCGAAGCCTGACCCTCACCCGTCACCTAATCCTAACCCGTACGCTGACACTAACCCGCGCCCTCACACGTACGCTCCCCCTAAAGCGTTGTCATACCCTCACCTGGACCCTAAACCGTCCCCGTCCCCTAACCCTAACCCTAGCCCGAACCCTAAACCTAACCCTTCCCCGAAGCCTGACCCTCACCCATCCCCTAATCCTAACCCGTACGCTGACCCTAACCCACGCCCTCACACGTACGCTCCCCCAAAAGCGTTGTCGTACCCTCACCTGGACCCTAAACCGTCCCCGTCCCCTAACCCTAACCCTAGCCCGAACCCTAACCCTAACCCTTCCCCGAAGCCTGACCCTCACCCGTCCCCTAATCCTAACCCGTACGCTGACGCTAACCCGCGCCCTCACACGTACGCTCCCCCTAAAGCGTTGTCGTACACTCACCTGGACCCTAAACCGTCCCCGTCCCCTAACCCTAACCCTAGCCCGAACCCTAAACCTAACCCTTCCCCGAAGCCTGACCCTCACCCGTCCCCTAATCCTAACCCGTACGCTGACGCTAACCCGCGCCCTCACACGTACGCTCCCCCTAAAGTGTTGTCGTACCCTCATCTGGACCCTAAACCGTCCCCGTCCCCTAACCCTTACCCTAGCCCGAACCCTAACCCTAACCCTTCCCCGAAGCCTGACCCTCACCCGTCCCCTAATCCTAACCCGTACGCTGACACTAACCCGCGCCCTCACACGTACGCTCCCCCTAAAGCGTTGTCGTACCCTCACCTGGACCCTAAACCGTCCCCGTCCCCTAACCCTAACCATAGCCCGAACCCTAACCCTAACTCTTCCCCGAAGCCTGACCCTCACCCGTTCCCTAATCCTAACCCGTACGCTTACACTAACCCGCGCCCTCACACGTACGCTCCCCCTAAAGCGTTGTCGTACCCTCACCTGGACCCTAAACGGTCCGCGTCCCCTAACCCTAACCCTAGCCCGAACACTAACCCTAACCCTTCCCCGAAGTCTGACACTCACCCGTCCCCTAATCCTAACCCGTACGCTGACGCTAACCCGCGCCCTCACACGTACGCTCCCCCTAAAGCGTTGTCGTACCCTCACCTGGACCCTAAACCGTCCCCGTACCCTAACCCTAACCCTAGCCCGAACACTAAACCTAACCCTTCCCCGAAGCCTGACCCTCACCAGTCCCCTAATCCTAACCCGTACGCTGACACTAACCCGCGCCCTCACACGTACGCTCCCCCTAAAGCGTTGTCGTACCCTCACCTGGACCCTAAACCGTCCCCGTCCCCTAACCCTAACCCTAGCCCGAACCCTAACCCTAACCCTTCCCCGAAGCCTGACCCTCACCCGTCCCCTAATCCTAACCCGTACGCTGACGCTAACCCGCGCCCTCACACGTACGCTCCCCCTAAATCGTTGTCGTACCCTCATCTGGACCCTAAACCGTCCCCGTCCCCTAACCCTTACCCTAGCCCGAACCCTAACCCTAACCCTTCCCCGAAGCCTGACCCTCACCCGTCCCCTAATCCTAACCCGTACGCTGACACTAACCCGCGCCCTCACACGTACGCTCCCCCTAAAGCGTTGTCGTACCCTCACCTGGACCCTAAACCGTCCCCGTCCCCTAACCCTAACCCTAGCCCGAACCCTAACCCTAACTCTTCCCCGAAGCCTGACCCTCACCCGTCCCCTAATCCTAACCCGTACGCTTACACTAACCCGCGCCCTCACACGTACGCTCCCCCTAAAGCGTTGTCGTACCCTCACCTGGACCCTAAACGGTCCGCGTCCCCTAACCGTAACCCTAGCCCGAACCCTAACCCTAACCCTTCCCCTAAGCCTGACACTCACCCGTCCCCTAATCCTAACCCGTACGCTGACGCTAACCCGCGCCCTCACACGTAAGCTCCCCCTAAAGCGTTGTCGTACCCTCACCTGGACCGTAAACCGTCCCCGTCACCTAACCCTAACCCTAGCCCGAACCCTAACCCTAACCCTTCCCCGAAGCCTGACCCTCACCCGTCCCCTAATCCTAACCCGTACGCTGACACTAACCCGCGCCCTCACACGTACGCTCCCCCTAAAGCGTTGTCGTACCCTCACCTGGACCCTAAACCGTCCCCGTCCCCTAACCCTAACCCTAGCCCGAACCCTAACCCTAACCCTTCCCCGAAGCCTGACCCTCACCCGTCCCCTAATCCTAACCCGTACGCTGACGCTAACCCGCGCCCTCACACGTACGCTCCCCCTAAAGCGTTGTCGTACCCTCATCTGGACCCTAAACCGTCCCCGTCCCCTAACCCTAACCCTAGCCCGAACCCTAACCCTAACCCTTCCCCGAAGCCTGACCCTCACCCGTCCCCTAATCCTAACCCGTACGCTGACGCTAACCCGCGCCCTCACACGTACGCTTCCCCTAAAGCTTTGTCGTACCCTCACCTGGACCCTAAACCGTCCCCGTCCCCTAACACTAACCCTAGCCCGAACCCTAACCCTAACCCTTCCCCGAAGCCTGACCCTCACCCGTCCCCTAATCCTAACCCGTACGCTTACACTAACCCGTGCCCTCACACGTACGCTCCCCCTAAAGCGTTGTCGTACCCTCACCTGGACCCTAAACCGTCCCCGTCCCCTAACCCTAACTCTAGCCCGAACCCTAACCCTAACCCTTCCCCGAAGCCTGATCCTAACCCGTCCCCTAATCCTAACCCGTACGCTGACACTAACCCGCGCCCTCACACGTACGCTCCCCCTAAAGCGTTGTCGTACCCTCACCTGGACCCTAAACCGTCCCCGTCCGCTAACCTTAACCCTAGTCCGAACCCTAACCCTAACCCTTCCCCAAAGCCTGACCCTAACCCGTCCCCTAATCCTAACCCGTACGCTGACACTAACCCGCGCCATCACACGTACACTCCCCCTAAAGCGTTGTCGTACCCTCACCTGGACCCTAAACCGTCCCCGTCCCCTAACCCTAACCCTAGCCCGAACCCTAACCCTAACCCTTCCCCGAAGCGTGACCCTCACCCGTCCCCTAATCCTAACCCGTACGCTGACACTAACCCGCGCCCTCACACGTACGCTCCCCCTAAATCGTTGTCGTACCCTCAACTGGACCCTAAACCGTCCCCGTCCCCTAACCCTAACCCTAGCCCGAACCCTAACCCTAACCCTTCCCCGAAGCCTGACACTCACTCGTCCCCTAATCCTAACCCGTACGCTGACACTAACCCGCGCCATCACACGTACACTCCCCCTAAAGCGTTGTCGTACCCTCAACTGGACCCTAAACCGTCCCCGTCCCCTAACCCTAACCCTAGCCCGAACCCTAAACCTAACCGTTCCCCGAAGCCTGACCCTCACCCGTCCCCTAATCCTAACCCGTACTCTGACACTAACCCATGCCCTCACACGTACGCTCCCCCTAAAGCGTTGTCGTACCCTCACCTGGACCCTAAACCGTCCCCGTCCCCTAACCCTAACCCTAGCCCGAACCCTAACCCTAACCCTTCCCCGAAGCCTGACCCTCACCCGTCCCCTAATCCTAACCCGTACGCTGACGCTAACCCGCGCTCTCACACGTACGCTCCCCCTAAAGCGTTGTCGTACACTCACCTGGACCCTAAACCGTCCCCGTCCCCTAACCCTAACCCTAGCCCGAACCCTAACCCTAACCCTTCCCCGAAGCCTGACCCTCACCCGTCCCCTAATCCTAACCCGTACGCTGACACTAACCCACGCCCTCACACGTACGCTCCCCCTAAAGCGTTGTCGTACCCTCACCTGGACCCTAAACCGTCCCCGTCCCCTAACCCTAACCCTAGCCCGAACCCTAACCCTAACTGTTCCCCGAAGCCTGACCCTCACCCGTCCCCTAATCCTAACCCGTACGCTTACACTAACCCGCGCCCTCACACGTACGCTCCCCCTAAAGCGTTGTCGTACCCTCACCTGGACCCTAAACGGTCCGCGTCCCCTAACCGTAACCCTAGCCCGAACCCTAACCCTAACCCTTCCCCTAAGCCTGACACTCACCCGTCCCCTAATCCTAACCCGTACGCTGACGCTAACCCGCGCCCTCACACGTACGCTCCCCCTAAAGCGTTGTCGTACCCTCACCTGGACCCTAAACCGTCCCCGTCCCCTAACCCTAACCCTAGCCCGAACCCTAACCCTAACCCTTCGCCGAAGCCTGACCCTCACCCGTCCCCTAATCCTAACCCGTACGCTGACACTAACCCGCGCCCTCACACGTACGCTCCCCCTAAAGCGTTGTCGTACCCTCACCTGGACCCTAAACCGTCCCCGTCCCCTCACCCTAACCCTAGCCCGAACCCTAACCCTAACCCTTCCCCGAAGCCTGACCCTCACCCGTCCCCTAATCCTAACCCGTACGCTGACGCTAACCCGCGCCCTCACACGTACGCTCCCCCTAAAGCGTTGTCGTACACTCACCTGGACCCTAAACCGTCCCCGTCCCCTAACCCTAACCCTAGCCCGAACCCTAACCCTAACACTTCCCCGAAGCCTGACCCTCACCCGTCCCCTAATCCTAACCCGTACGCTGACGCTAACCCGCGCCCTCACACGTACGCTCCCCCTAAAGCGTTGTCGTACCCTCATCTGGACCCTAAACCGTCCTCGTCCCCTAACCCTTACCCTAGCCCAAACCCTAACCCTAACCCTTCCCCGAAGCCTGACCCTCACCCGTCCCCTAATCCTAACCCGTACGCTGACACTAACCCGCGCCCTCACACGTACGCTCCCCCTAAAGCGTTGTCGTACCCTCACCAGGACCCTAAACCGTCCCCGTCCCCTAACCCTAACCCTAGCCCGAACCCTAACCCTAACTCTTCCCCGAAGCCAGACCCTCACCTGTCCCCTAATCCTAACCCATACGCTTACACTAACCCGCGCCCTCACACGTATGCTCCCCCTAAAGCGTTGTCGTACCCTCACCTGGACCCTAAACGGTCCGCGTCCCCTAACCCTAACCCTAGCCCGAACACTAACCCTAACCCTTCCCCGAAGCCTGACACTCACCCGTCCCCTAATCCTAACCCGTACGCTGACGCTAACCCGCGCCCTCACACGTACGCTCCCCCTAAAGCGTTGTCGTACCCTCACCTGGACCCTAAACCGTCCCCATCCCCTAACCCTAACCCTAGCCCGAACCCTAACCCTAACCCTTCCCCGAAGCCTGACCCTCACCCGTCCCCTAATCCTAACCCGTACGCTGACACTAACCCGCGCCCTCACACGTACGCTCCCCCTAAAGCGTTGTCGTACCCTCACCTGGACCCTAAACCGTCCCCGTCCCCTAACCCTAACCCTAGCCCGAACCCTAACCCTAACCCTTCCCCGAAGCCTGACCCTCACCCGTTCCCTAATCCTAACCCGTACGCTGATGCTAACCCGCGCCCTCACACGTACGCTCCCCCTAAAGCGTTGTCGTACACTCACCTGGACCCTAAACCGTCCCCGTCCCCTAACCCTAACCCTAGCCCGAACCCTAACCCTAACCCTTCCCCGAAGCCTGACCCTCACCCGTCCCCTAATCCTAACACGTACGCTGACGCTAACCCGCGCCCTCACACGTACGCTCCCCCTAAAGCGTTGTCGTACCCTCATCTGGACCCTAAACCGTCCCCGTCCCCTAACCCTTACCCTAGCCCGAACCCTAACCCTAACCCTTCCCCGAAGCCTGACCCTCACCCGTCCCCTAATCCTAACCCGTACGCTGACACTAACCCGCGCCCTCACACGTACGCTCCCCCTAAAGCGTTGTCGTACCCTCACCTGGACCCTAAACCGTCCCCGTCCCCTAACCCTAACCCTAGCCCGAACCCTAACCCTAACTCTTCCCCGAAGCCTGACCCTCACCCGTCCCCTAATCCTAACCCGTACGCTTACACTAACCCGCGCCCTCACACGTACGCTCCCCCTAAAGCGTTGTCGTACCCTCACCTGGACCCTAAACGGTCCGCGTCCCCTAACCGTAACCCTAGCCCGAACCCTAACCCTAACCCTTCCACTAAGCCTGACACTCACCCGTCCCCTAATCCTAACCCGTACGCTGACGCTAACCCGCGCCCTCACACGTACGCTCCCCCTAAAGCGTTGTCGTACCCTCACCTGGACCCTAAACCGTCCCCGTCCCCTAACCCTAACCCTAGCCCGAACCCTAACCCTAACCTTTCCCCGAAGCCTGACCCTCACCCGTCCCCTAATCCTAACCCGTACGCTGACACTAACCCGTGCCCTCACACGTATGCTCCCCCTAAAGCGTTGTCGTACCCTCACCTGGACCCTAAACCGTCCCCGTCCCCTAACCCTAACCCTAGCCCGAACCCTAACCCTAACCCTTCCCCGAAGCCTGACCCTCACCCGTCCCCTAATACTAACCCGTACGCTTACACTAACCCGCGCCCTCACACGTACGCTCCCCCTAAAGCGTTGTCGTACCCTCACCTGGACCCTAAACCGTCCCCGTCCCCTAACCCTAACCCTAGCCCGAACCCTAACCCTAACCCTTCCCCGAAGCCTGACCCTCACCCGTCCCCTAATCCTAACCCGTACGCTGACGCTAACCCGCGCCCTCACATGTACGCTCCCCCTAAAGCGTTGTCGTACCGTCATCTGGACCCTAAACCGTCCCCGTCCACTAACCCTTACCCTAGCCCGAACCCTAACCCTAACCCTTCGCCGAAGCCTGACCCTCACCCGTCCCCTAATCCTAACCCGTACGCTGACACTAACCCGCACCCTCACACGTACGCTCCCCCTAAAGCGTTGTCGTACCCTCACCTGGACCCTAAACCGTCCCCGTCCCCTCACCCTAACCCTAGCCCGAACCCTAACCCTAACCCTTCCCCGAAGCCTGACCCTCACCCGTCCCCTAATCCTAACACGTACGCTGACGCTAACCCGTGCCCTCACATGTACGCTCCCCCTAAAGCGTTGTCGTACCCTCATCTGGACCCTAAACCGTCCCCATCCCCTAACCCTTACCCTAGCCCGAACCCTAACCCTAACCCTTCGCCGAAGCCTGACCCTCACCCGTCCCCTAATCCTAACCCGTACGCTGACACTAACCCGCACCCTCACACGTACGCTCCCCCTAAAGCGTTGTCGTACCCTCACCTGGACCCTAAACCGTCCCCGTCCCCTCACCCTAACCCTAGCCCGAACCCTAACCCTAACCCTTCCCCGAAGCCTGACCCTCACCCGTCCCCTAATTCTAACCCGTACGCAGACACTAACCCGCGCCCTCACACGTACGCTCCCCCTAAAGCGTTGTCGTACCCTCACCTGGACCCTAAACCGTCCCCGTCCCCTAACCCTAACCCTAGCCCGAACCCTAACCCTAACCCTTCCCCGAAGCCTGACCGTCACCTGTCCCCTAATCCTAACCCGTACGCTGACGCTAACCCGCGCCCTCACACGTACGCTCCCCCTAAAGCGTTGTCGTACCCTCACCTGGACCCTAAACCGTCCCCGTCCCCGAACCCTAACCCTAGCCCGAACCCTAACCCTAACCCTTCCCCGAAGCCTGACCCTCACCCGTCCCCTAATCCTAACCCGTACGCTGACGCTAACCCGCGCCCTCACACGTACGCTCCCCCTAAAGCGTTGTCGTACCCTCACCTGGACCCTAAACCGTCCCCGTCCCCTAACCCTAACCCTAGCCCGAACCCGAACCCTAACCCTTCCCCGAAGCCTGACCCTCACCCGTCCCCTAATCCTAACCCGTACGCTGACACTAACCCGCGCCCTCACACGTACGCTCCCCCTAAAGCGTTGTCGTACCCTCACCTGGACCCTAAACCGTCCCCGTCCCCTAACCCTAACCCTAGCCCGAACCCTAACCCTAACCCTTCCCCGAAGCCTGACCCTCACCCGTCCCCTAATCCTAACCCGTACGCTGACACTAAGCCGCGCCCTCACACGTACGCTCCCCCTAAAGCGTTGTCGTACCCTCACCTGTATCCTAAACCGACCCCGTCCCCTAACCCTAACCCTAGCCCGAACCCTAACCCTAAACCTTCCCGAAGCCTGACCCTCACCCGTCCCCTAATCCTAACCCGTACGCTGACACTAACCCGCGCCCTCACACGTACGCTCCCCCTAAAGCGTTGTCGTACCCTCACCAGGACCCTAAACCGTCCCCGTCCCCTAACCCTAACCCTAGCCCGAACCCTAACCCTAACCCTTCCCCGAAGCCTGACCCTCACCCGTCCCCTAATCCTAACCCGTACGCTGACACTAACCCGCGCCCTCACACGTACGCTCCCCCTAAAGCGTTGTCGTACCCTCACCTGGATCCTAAACCGTCCCCGTCCCCTAACCCTAACCCTATCCCGAACCCTAACCCTAACCATTCCCCGAAGCCTGACCCTCACCCGTCCCCTAATCCTAACCCGTACGCTGACACTAACCCGCGCCCTCACACGTACGCTCCCCCTAAAGCGTTGTCATACCCTCACCTGGACCCTAAACCGTCCCCGTCCCCTAACCCTAACCCTAGCCCGAACCCTAAACCTAACCCTTCCCCGAAGCCTGACCCTCACCCATCCCCTAATCCTAACCCGTACGCTGACACTAACCCACGCCCTCACACGTACGCTCCCCCTAAAGCGTTGTCGTACCCTCACCTGGACCCTAAACCGTCCCCGTCCCCTAACCCTAACCCTAGCCCGAACCCTAACCCTAACCCTTCCCCGAAGCCTGACCCTCACCCGTCCCCTAATCCTAACCCGTACGCTGACGCTAACCCGCGCCCTCACACGTACGCTCCCCCTAAAGCGTTGTCGTACCCTCACCTGGACCCTAAACCGTCCCCGTCCCCTAACCCTAACCCTAGCCCGAACCCTAACCCTAACCCTTCCCCGAAGCCTGACCCTCACCCGTCCCCTAATCCTAACCCGTACGTTGACGCTAACCCGCGCCCTCACACGTACGCTCCCCCTAAAGCGTTGTCGTACCCTCATCTGGACCCTAAACCGTCCCCGTCCCCTAACCCTTACCCTAGCCCAAACCCTAACCCTAACCCTTCCCCGAAGCCTGACCCTCACCCGTCCCCTAATCCTAACCCGTACGCTGACACTAACCCGCGCCCTCACACGTACGATCCCCCTAAAGCGTTGTCGTACCCTCATCTGGACCCTAAACCGTCCCCGTCCCCTAACCCTTACCCTAGCCCAAACCCTAACCCTAACCCTTCCCCGAAGCCTGACCCTCACCCGTCCCCTAATCCTAACCCGTACGCTGACACTAACCCGCGCCCTCACACGTACGCTCCCCCTAAAGCGTTGTCGTACCCTCACCTGGACCCTAAACCGTCCCCGTCCCCTAACCCTAACCCTAGCCCGAACCCTAACCCTAACCCTTCCCCGAAGCCTGACCCTCACCCGTCCCCTAATCCTAACCCGTACGCTGACACTAACCCATGCCCTCACACGTACGCTCCCCCTAAAGCGTTGTCGTACCCTCACCTGGACCCTAAACCGTCCCCGTCCCCTAAACCTAACCCTAGCCCGAACCCTAACCCTAACCCTTCCCCGAAGCCTGACCCTCACCCGTCCCCTAATCCTAACCCGTACGCTGACACTAACCCGCGCCCTCACACGTACACTCCCCCTAAAGCGTTGTCGTACCCTCACCTGGACCCTAAACCGTCCCCGTCCCCTAACCCTAACCCTAGCCCGAACACTAAACCTAACCCTTCCCCGAAGCCTGACCCTCACCAGTCCCCTAATCCTAACCCGTACGCTGACACTAACCCGCGCCCTCACACGTACGCTCCCCCTAAAGCGTTGTCGTACCCTCACCTGGACCCTAAACCGTCCCCGTCCCCTAACCCTAACCCTAGCCCGAACCCTAACCCTAACCCTTCCCCGAAGCCTGACCCTCACCCGTTCCCTAATCCTAACCCGTACGCTGATGCTAACCCGCGCCCTCACACGTACGCTCCCCCTAAAGCGTTGTCGTACACTCACCTGGACCCTAAACCGTCCCCGTCCCCTAACCCTAACCCTAGCCCGAACCCTAACCCTAACCCTTCCCCGAAGCCTGACCCTCACCTGTCCCCTAATCCTAACCCGTACGCTGACGCTAACCCGCGCCCTCACACGTACGCTCCCCCTAAAGCGTTGTCGTACCCTCATCTGGACCCTAAACCGTCCCCGTCCCCTAACCCTTACCCTAGCCCGAACCCTAACCCTAACCCTTCCCCGAAGCCTGACCCTCACCCGTCCCCTAATCCTAACCCGTACGCTGACGCTAACCCGCGCCCTCACACGTACGCTCCCCCTAAAGCGTTGTCGTACCCTCACCTGGACCCTAAACCGTCCCCGTCCCCTAACCCTAACCCTAGACCGAACCCTAACCCTAACTCTTCCCCGAAGCCTGACCCTCACCCGTCCCCTAATCCTAACCCGTACGCTTACACTAACCCGCGCCCTCACACGTACGCTCCCCCTAAAGCATTGTCGTACCCTCACCTGGACCCTAAACGGTCCGCGTCCCCTAACCGTAACCCTAGCCCGAACCCTAACCCTAACCCTTCCCCTAAGCCTGACACTCACCCGTCCCATAATCCTAACCCGTACGCTGACGCTAACCCGCGCCCTCACACGTACGCTCTCCCTAAAGCGTTGTCGTACCCTCACCTGGACCCTAAACCGTCCCCGTCCCCTAACCCTAACCCTAGCCCGAACCCTAACCCTAACCTTTCCCCAAAGCCTGACCCTCACCCGTCCCCTAATCCTAACCCGTACGCTGACACTAACCCGCGCCCTCACACGTACGCTCCCCCTAAAGCGTTGTCGTACCCTCACCTGGACCCTAAATCGTCCCCGTCCCCTAACCCTAACCCTAGCCCGAACCCTAACCCTAACCCTTCCCCGAAGCCTGACCCTCACCCGTCCCCTAATCCTAACCCGTACGCTTACACTTACCCGCGCCCTCACACGTACGCTCCCCCTAAAGCGTTGTCGTACCCTCACCTGGACCCTAAACCGTCCCCGTCCCCTAACCCTAACCCTAGCCCGAACCCTAACCCTAACCCTTCGCCGAAGCCTGACCCTCACCCGTCCCCTAATCCTAACCCGTACGCTGACACTAACCCGCACCCTCACACGTACGCTCCCCCTAAAGCGTTGTCGTACCCTCACCTGGACCCTAAACCGTCCCCGTCCCCTCACCCTAACCCTAGCCCGAACCCTAACCCTAACCCTTCCCCGAAGCCTGACCCTCACCCGTCCCCTAATCCTAACCCGTACGCTGACCCTAACCCGCGCCCTCACATGCACGCTCCCCCTAAAGCGTTGTCGTACCCTCATCTGGACCCTAAACCATCCCCGTCCCCTAACCCTTACCCTAGCCCGAACCCTAACCCTAACCCTTCGCCGAAGCCTGACCCTCACCCGTCCCCTAATCCTGACCCGTACGCTGACACTAACCCGCACCCTCACACGTACGCTCCCCCTAAAGCGTTGTCGTACCCTCACCTGGACCCTAAACCGTCCCCGTCCCCTCACCCTAACCCTAGCCCGAACCCTAACCCTAACCCTTCCCCGAAGCCTGACCCTCACCCGTCCCCTAATCCTAACCCGTACGCTGACACTAACCCGCGCCCTCACACGTACGCTCCCCCTAAAGCGTTGTCGTACCCTCACCTGGACCCTAATCCGTCCCCGTCCCCTAACCCTAACCCTAGTCCGAACCCTAACCCTAACCCTTCCCCGAAGCCTGACCCTCACCCGTCCCCTAATCCTAACCCGTACGCTGACACTAACCCGCGCCCTCACACGTACGCTCCCCCTAAAGCGTTGTCGTACCCTCACCAGGACCCTAAACCGGCCCCGTCCCCTAACCCTAACCCTAGCCCGAACCCTAACCCTAACCCTTCCCCGAAGCCTGACCCTCACCCGTCCCCTAATCCTAACCCGTACGCTGACACTAACCCGCGCCCTCACACGTACGCTCCCCCTAAAGCGTTGTCGTACCCTCACCTGGACCCTAAACCGTCCCCGTCCCCTAACCCTAACCCTAGCCCGAACCCTAACCCTAACCCTTCCCCGAAGCCTGACCCTCACCCGTCCCCTAATCCTAACCCGTATGCTGACACTAACCTGCGCCCTCACAGGTACGCTCCCCCTAAAGTGTTGTCGTACCCTCTCCTGGACCCTAAACCGTCCCCGTCCCCTAACCCTAACCCTAGCCCGAACCCTAACCCTAACCCTTCCCCGAAGCCTGACCCTCACCCGTCCCCTAATCCTAACCCGTATGCTGACACTAACCTGCGCCCTCAAAGGTACGCTCCCCCTAAAGTGTTGTCGTACCCTCTCCTGGACCCTAAACCGTCCCCGTCCCCTAACCCTAACCCTAGCCCGAACCCTAACCCTAACCCTTCCCCGAAGCCTGACCCTCACCCGTCCCCTAATCCTAACCCGTACGCTGACACTAACCCGCGCCCTCACACGTACGCTCCCCCTAAAGCGTTGTCGTACCCTCACCTGGACCCTAAACCGTCCCCGTCCCCTAACCCTAACCCTAGCCCGAACCCTAACCCTAACCCTTCCCCGAAGCCTGACCCTCACCCGTTCCCTAATCCTAACCCGTACGCTGACGCTAACCCGCGCCCTCACACGTACGCTCCCCCTAAAGCGTTGTCGTACACTCACCTGGACCCTAAACCGTCCCCGTCCCCTAACCCTAACCCTAGCCCGAACCCTAACCCTTACCCTTCCCCGAAGCCTGACACTCACCCGTCCCCTAATCCTAACCCGTACGCTGACGCTCACCCGCGCCCTCACACGTACGCTCCCCCTAAAGCGTTGTCGTACCCTCATCTGGACCCTAAACCGTCCCCGGCCCCTAACCCTTACCCTAGCCCGAACCCTAACCCTAACCCTTCCCCGAAGCCTGACCCTCACCCGTCCCCTAATCCTAACCCGTACGCTGACACTAACCCGCGCCCTCACACGTACGCTCCCCCTAAAGCGTTGTCGTACCCTCACCTGGACCCTAAACCGTACCCGTCCCCTAACACTAACCCTAGCCCGAACCCTAACCCTAACTCTTCCCCGAAGCCTGACCCTCACCCGTCCCCTAATCCTAACCCGTACGCTTACACTAACCCGCGCCCTCACACGTACGCTCCCCCTAAAGCGTTGTCGTACCCTCACCTGGACCCTAAACGGTCCGCGTCCCCTAACCGTAACCCTAGCCCGAACCCTAACCCTAACCCTTCCCCTAAGCCTGACACTCACCCATCCCCTAATCCTAACCCGTACGCTGACGCTAACCCGCGCCCTCACACATACGCTCCCCCTAAAGCGTTGTCGTACCCTCACCTGGACCCTAAACCGTCCCCGTCCCCTAACCCTAACCCTAGCCCGAACCCTAACCCTAACCCTTCCCCGAAGCCTGACCCTCACCCGTCCCCTAATCCTAACCCGTACGCTGACACTAACCCGCGCCCTCACACGTACGCTGCCCCTAAAGCGTTGTCGTACCCTCACCTGGACCCTAAACCGTCCCCGTCCCCTAACCCTAACCCTAGCCCGAACCCTAACCCTAACCCTTCCCCGAAGCCTGACCCTCACCCGTCCCCTAATCCTAACCCGTACGCTTATACTAACCCGCGCCCTCACACGTACGCTCCCCCTAAAGCGTTGTCGTACCCTCACCTGGACCCTAAACCGTCCCCGTCCCCTAACCCTAACCCTAGCCCGAACCCTAACCCTAACCCTTCCCCGAAGCCTGACCCTCACCCGTTCCCTAATCCTAACCCGTATGCTGACATTAACCCGCGCCCTCACACGTACGCTCCCCCTAAAGCGTTGTCGTACACTCACCTGGACCCTAAACCGTCCCCGTCCCCTAACCCTAACCCTAGCCCGAACCCTAACCCTAACCCTTCCCCGAAGCCTGACCCTCACCCGTCCCCTAATCCTAACCCGTACGCTGACGCTAACCCACGCCCTCACACGTACGCTCCCCCTAAAGCGTTGTCGTACCCTCATCTGGACCCTAATCCGTCCCCGTCCCCTAACCCTTACCCTAGCCCGAACCCTAAACCTAACCCTTCCCCGAAGCCTGACACTCACCCGTCCCCTAATCCTAAACCGTACGCTGACACTAACCCGCGCCCTCACACGTACGCTCCCCCTAAAGCGTTGTCGTACCCTCACCTGGACCCTAAACCGTCCCCGTCCCCTCACCCTAACCCTAGCCCGAACCCTAACCCTAACCCTTCCCCGAAGCCTGACCCTCACCCGTCCCGTAATCCTAACCCGTACGCTGACACTAACCCGCGCCCTCACACGTACGCTCCCCCTAAAGCGTTGTCGTACCCTCACCTGGACCCTAAACCGTCCCCGTCCCCTAACCCTAACCCTAGCCCGAACCCTAACCCTAACCCTTCCCCGAAGCCTGACCCTCACCCGTTCCCTAATCCTAACCCGTATGCTGACATTAACCCGCGCCCTCACACGTACGCTCCCCCTAAAGCGTTGTCGTACCCTCACCTGAACCCTAAGCGGTCCGCGTCCCCTAACCCTAACCCTAGCCGGAACACTAACCCTAACCCTTCCCCGAAGCCTGACCCTCACCCGTCCCCTAATCCTAACCCGTACGCTGACGCTAACCCGCGCCCTCACACGTACGCTCCCCCTAAAGCGTTGTCGTACCCTCACCTGGACCCTAAACCGTCCCCGTCCCCTAACCCTAACCCTAGCCCGAACCCTAACCCTAACCCTTCCCCGAAGCCTGACCCTCACCCGTCCCCTAATCCTAACCCGTACGCTGACGCTAACCCCCGCCCTCACACGTACGCTCCCCCTAAAGCGTTGTCGTACACTCACCTGGACCCTAAACCGTCCCCGTCCCCTAACCCTAACCCTAGCCCGAACCCTAACCGTAACCCTTCCCCGAAGCCTGACCCTCACCCGTCCCCTAATCCTAAACCGTACGCTGACGCTAACCCGCGCCCTCACACGTACGCTCCCCCTAAAGCGTTGTCGTACCCTCATCTGGACCCTAAACCGTCCCCGTCCCCTAACCCTTACCCTAGCCCGAACCCTAACCCTAACCCTTCCCCGAAGCCTGACCCTCACCCGTCCCCTAATCCTAACCCGTACGCTGACACTAACCCGCACCCTCACACGTACGCTCCCCCTAAAGCGTTGTCGTACCCTCACCTGGACCCTAAACCGTCCCCGTCCCCTCACCCTAACCCTAGCCCGAACCCTAACCCTAACCCTTCCCCGAAGCCTGACCCTCACCCGTCCCCTAATCCTAACCCGTACGCTGACACTAACCCGCGCCCTCACACGTACGCTCCCCCTAAAGCGTTGTCGTACCCTCACCTGGACCCTAAACCGTCCCCGTCCCCTAACCCTAACCCTAGCCCGAACCCTAACCCTAACCCTTCCCCGAAGCCTGACCCTCACCCGTCCCCTAATCCTAACCCGTACGCTGACACTAAGTTGCGCCCTCACACGTACGCTCCCCCTAAAGCGTTGTCGTACCCTCACCTGGACCCTAAACGGTCCGCGTCCCCTAATTCTAACCCTAGCCCGAACACTAACCCTAACCCTTCCCCGAAGTCTGACACTCACCCGTCCCCTAATCCTAACCCGTACGCTGACGCTAACCCGCGCCCTCACACGTACGCTCCCCCTAAAGCGTTGTCGTACCCTCACCTGGACCCTAAACCGTCCCCGTCCCCTAACCCTAACCCTAGCCCGAACCCTAACCCTAACCCTTCCCCGAAGCCTGACCCTCACCCGTCCCCTAATCCTAACCCGTACGCTGACACTAACCCGCGCCCTCACACGTACGCTCCCCCTAAAGCGTTGTCGTACCCTCACCTGGACCCTAAAACGTCCCCGTCCCCTAACCCTAACCCTAGCCCGAACCCTAACCCTAACCCTTCCCCGAAGCCTGACCCTCACCCGTCCCCTAATCCTAACCCGTACGCTGACACTAACCCGCGCCCTCACACGTACACTCCCCCTAAAGCGTTGTCGTACACTCACCTGGACCCTAAACCGTCCCCGTACCCTAACCCTAACCCTAGCCCGAACACTAAACCTAACCCTTCCCCGAAGCATGACCCTCACCAGTCCCCTAATCCTAACCCGTACGCTGACACTAACCCGCGCCCTCACACGTACGCTCCCCCTAAAGCGTTGTCGTACCCTCATCTGGACCCTAATCCGTCCCCGTCCCCTAACCCTTACCCTAGCCCGAACCCTAAACCTAACCCTTCCCCGAAGCCTGACACTCACCCGTCCCCTAATCCTAAACCGTACGCTGACACTAACCCGCGCCCTCACACGTACGCTCCCCCTAAAGCGTTGTCGTACCCTCACCTGGACCCTAAACCGTCCCCGTCCCCTCACCCTAACCCTAGCCCGAACCCTAACCCTAACCCTTCCCCGAAGCCTGACCCTCACCCGTCCCGTAATCCTAACCCGTACGCTGACACTAACCCGCGCCCTCACACGTACGCTCCCCCTAAAGCGTTGTCGTACCCTCACCTGGACCCTAAACCGTCCCCGTCCCCTAACCCTAACCCTAGCCCGAACCCTAACCCTAACCCTTCCCCGAAGCCTGACCCTCACCCGTTCCCTAATCCTAACCCGTATGCTGACATTAACCCGCGCCCTCACACGTACGCTCCCCCTAAAGCGTTGTCGTACCCTCACCTGAACCCTAAGCGGTCCGCGTCCCCTAACCCTAACCCTAGCCGGAACACTAACCCTAACCCTTCCCCGAAGCCTGACCCTCACCCGTCCCCTAATCCTAACCCGTACGCTGACGCTAACCCGCGCCCTCACACGTACGCTCCCCCTAAAGCGTTGTCGTACCGTCACCTGGACCCTAAACCGTCCCCGTCCCCTAACCCTAACCCTAGCCCGAACCCTAACCCTAACCCTTCCCCGAAGCCTGACCCTCACCCGTCCCCTAATCCTAACCCGTACGCTGACGCTAACCCCCGCCCTCACACGTACGCTCCCCCTAAAGCGTTGTCGTACCCTCACCTGGACCCTAAACCGTCCCCGTCCCCTAACCCTAACCCTAGCCCGAACCCTAACCCTAACCCTTCCCCGAAGCCTGACCCTCACCGTCCCCTAATCCTAACCCGTACGCTGACGCTAACCCCCGCCCTCACACGTATGCTCCCCCTAAAGCGTTGTCGTACACTCACCTGGACCCTAAACCGTCCCCGTTCCCTAACCCTAACCCTAGCCCGAACCCTAACCGTAACCCTTCCCCGAAGCCTGACCCTCACCCGTCCCCTAATCCTAACCCGTACGCTGACGCTAACCCGCGCCCTCACACGTACGCTCCCCCTAAAGCGTTGTCGTACCCTCATCTGGACCCTAAACCGTCCCCGTCCCCTAACCCTTACCCTAGCCCGAACCCTAACCCTAATCCTTCGCCGAAGCCTGACCCTCACCCGTCCCCTAATCCTAACCCGTACGCTGACACTAACCCGCACCCTCACACGTACGCTCCCCCTAAAGCGTTGTCGTACCCTCACCTGGACCCTAAACCGTCCCCGTCCCCTCACCCTAAACCTAGCCCGAACCCTAACCCTAACCCTTCCCCGAAGCCTGACCCTCACCCGTCCCCTAATACTAACCCGTACGCTGACACTAACCCGCGCCCTCACACGTACGCTCCCCCTAAAGCGTTGTCGTACCCTCACCTGGACCCTAAACCGTCCCCGTCCCCTAACCCTAACCCTAGCCCGAACCCTAACCCTAACCCTTCCCCGAAGCCTGACCCTCACCCGTCCCCTAATCCTAACCCGTACGCTGACACTAAGTCGCGCCCTCACACGTACGCTCCCCCTAAAGCGTTGTCGTACCCTCACCTGGACCCTAAACGGTCCGCGTCCCCTAATCCTAACCCTAGCCCGAACACTAACCCTAACCCTTCCCCGAAGTCTGACACTCACCCGTCCCCTAATCCTAACCCGTACGCTGACGCTAACCCGCGCCCTCACACGTACGCTCCCCCTAAAGCGTTGTCGTACCCTCACCTGGACCCTAAACCGTCCCCGTCCCCTAACCCTAACCCTAGCCCGAACCCTAACCCTAACCCTTCCCCGAAGCCTGACACTCACCCGTCCCCTAATCCTAACCCGTACGCTGACACTAACCCGCGCCCTCACACGTACGCTCCCCCTAAAGCGTTGTCGTACCCTCACCTGGACCCTAAACCGTCCCCGTCCCCTAACCCTAACCCTAGCCCGAACCCTAACCCTAACCCTTCCCCGAAGCCTGACCCTCACCCGTCCCCTAATCCTAACCCGTACACTGACACTAACCCGCGCCCTCACACGTACACTCCCCCTAAAGCGTTGTCGTACCCTCACCTGGACCCTAAACCGTCCCCGTACCCTAACCCTAACCCTAGCCCGAACAGTAAACCTAACCCTTCCCCGAAGCCTGACCCTCACCAGTCCCCTAATCCTAACCCGTACGCTGACACTAACCCGCGCCCTCACACGTACGCTCCCCCTAAAGCGTTGTCGTACCCTCAACTGGACCCTAAACCGTCCCCGTCCCCTCACCCTAACCCTAGCCCGAACCCTAACCCTAACCCTTCCCCGAAGCCTGACCCTCACCCGTCCCCTAATCCTAACCCGTACGCTGACACTAACCCGCGCCCTCACACGTACGCTCCCCCTAAAGCGTTGTCGTACCCTCACCTGGACCCTAAACCGTCCCCGTCCCCTAACCCTAACCCTAGCCCAAACCCTAACCCTAACCCTTCCCCGAAGCCTGACCCTCACCCTTCCCCTAATCCTAACCCGTACGCTGACACTAACCCGCGCCCTCACACGTACACTCCCCCTAAAGCGTTGTCGTACCCTCACCTGGACCCTAAACCGTCCCCGTACCCTAACCCTAACCCTAGCCCGAACACTAAACCTAACCCTTCCCCGAAGCCTGACCCTCACCAGTCCCCTAATCCTAACCCGTACGCTGACACTAACCCGCGCCCTCACACGTACGCTCCCCCTAAAGCGTTGTCGTACCCTCACCTGGACCCTAAACCGTCCCCGTCCCCTAACCCTAACCCTAGCCCGAACCCTAACCCTAACCCTTCCCCGAAGCCTGACCCTCACCCGTCCCCTAATCCTAACCCGTACGCTGACGCTAACCCGCGCCCTCACACGTACGCTCCCCCTAAAGCGTTGTCGTACCCTCATCTGGACCCTAAACCGTCCCCGTCCCCTAACCCTTACCCTAGCCCGAACCCTAACCCTAACCCTTCCCCGAAGCCTGACCCTCACCCGTCCCCTAATCCTAACCCGTACGCTGACACTAACCCGCGCCCTCACACGTACGCTCCCCCTAAAGCGTTGTCGTACCCTCACCTGGACCCTAAACCGTCCCCGTCCCCTAACCCTAACCCTAGCCCGAACCCTAACCCTAACTCTTCCCCGAAGCCTGACCCTCACCCGTCCCCTAATCCTAACCCGTACGCTTACACTAACCCGCGCCCTCACACGTACGCTCCCCCTAAAGCGTTGTCGTACCCTCACCTGGACCCTAAACGGTCCGCGTCACCTAACCGTAACCCTAGCCCGAACCCTAACCCTAACCCTTCCCCTAAGCCTGACACTCACCCGTCCCCTAATCCTAACCCGTACGCTGACGCTAACCCGCGCCCTCACACGTACGCTCCCCCTAAAGCGTTGTCGTACCCTCACCTGGACCCTAAACCGTCCCCGTCCCCTAACCCTAACCCTAGCCCGAACCCTAACCCTAACCCTTCCCCGAAGCCTGACCCTCACCCGTCCCCTAATCCTAACCCGTACGCTGACGCTAACCCGCGCCCTCACACGTACGCTCCCCCTAAAGCGTTGTCGTACCCTCACCTGGACCCTAAACCGTCCCCGTCCCCTAACCCTAACCCTAGCCCAAACCCTAACCCTAACCCTTCCCCGAAGCCTGACCCTCACCCGTCCCCTAATCCTAACCCGTACGCTGACACTAACCCGCGCCCTCACACGTACACTCCCCCTAAAGCGTTGTCGTACCCTCACCTGGACCCTAAACCGTCCCCGTACCCTAACCCTAACCCTAGCCCGAACACTAAACCTAACCCTTCCCCGAAGCCTGACCCTCACCAGTCCCCTAATCCTAACCCGTACGCTGACACTAACCCGCGCCCTCACACGTACGCTCCCCCTAAAGCGTTGTCGTACCCTCACCTGGACCCTAAACCGTCCCCGTCCCCTAACCCTAACCCTAGCCCGAACCCTAACCCTAACTCTTCCCCGAAGCCTGACCCTCACCCGTCCCCTAATCCTAACCCGTACGCTTACACTAACCCGCGCCCTCACACGTACGCTCCCCCTAAAGCGTTGTCGTACCCTCACCTGGACCCTAAACGGTCCGCGTCCCCTAACCGTAACCCTAGCCCGAACCCTAACCCTAACCCTTCCCCTAAGCCTGACACTCACCCATCCCCTAATCCTAACCCGTACGCTGACGCTAACCCGCGCCCTCACACGTACGCTCCCCCTAAAGCGTTGTCGTACCCTCACCTGGACCCTAAACCGTCCCCGTCCCCTAACCCTAACCCTAGCCCGAACCCTAACCCTAACCCTTCCCCGAAGCCTGACCCTCACCCGTCCCCTAATCCTAACCCGTACGCTGACACTAACCCGCGCCCTCACACGTACGCTGCCCCTAAAGCGTTGTCGTACCCTCACCTGGACCCTAAACCGTCCCCGTCCCCTAACCCTAACCCTAGCCCGAACCCTAACCCTAACCCTTCCCCGAAGCCTGACCCTCACCCGTCCCCTAATCCTAACCCGTACGCTTATACTAACCCGCGCCCTCACACGTACGCTCCCCCTAAAGCGTTGTCGTACCCTCACCTGGACCCTAAACCGTCCCCGTCCCCTCACCCTAACCCTAGCCCGAACCCTAACCCTAACCCTTCCCCGAAGCCTGACCCTCACCCGTCCCCTAATCCTAACCCGTACGCTGACGCTAACCCGCGCCCTCACACGTACGCTCCCCCTAAAGCGTTGTCGTACACTCACCTGGACCCTAAACCGTCCCCGTCCCCTAACCCTAACCCTAGCCCGAACCCTAACCCTAACCCTTCCCCGAAGCCTGACCCTCACCCGTTCCCTAATCCTAACCCGTATTCTGACATTAACCCGCGCCCTCACACGTACGCTCCCCCTAAAGCGTTGTCGTACACTCACCTGGACCCTAAACCGTCCCCGTCCCCTAACCCTAACCCTAGCCCGAACCCTAACCCTAACCCTTCCCCGAAGCCTGACCCTCACCCGTCCCCTAATCCTAACCCGTACGCTGACGCTAACCCACGCCCTCACACGTACGCTCCCCCTAAAGCGTTGTCGTACCCTCATCTGGACCCTAATCCGTCCCCGTCCCCTAACCCTTACCCTAGCCCGAACCCTAAACCTAACCCTTCCCCGAAGCCTGACACTCACCCGTCCCCTAATCCTAAACCGTACGCTGACACTAACCCGCGCCCTCACACGTACGCTCCCCCTAAAGCGTTGTCGTACCCTCACCTGGACCCTAAACCGTCCCCGTCCCCTCACCCTAACCCTAGCCCGAACCCTAACCCTAACCCTTCCCCGAAGCCTGACCCTCACCCGTCCCGTAATCCTAACCCGTACGCTGACACTAACCCGCGCCCTCACACGTACGCTCCCCCTAAAGCGTTGTCGTACCCTCACCTGGACCCTAAACCGTCCCCGTCCCCTAACCCTAACCCTAGCCCGAACCCTAACCCTAACCCTTCCCCGAAGCCTGACCCTCACCCGTTCCCTAATCCTAACCCGTATGCTGACATTAACCCGCGCCCTCACACGTACGCTCCCCCTAAAGCGTTGTCGTACCCTCACCTGAACCCTAAGCGGTCCGCGTCCCCTAACCCTAACCCTAGCCGGAACACTAACCCTAACCCTTCCCCGAAGCCTGACCCTCACCCGTCCCCTAATCCTAACCCGTACGCTGACGCTAACCCGCGCCCTCACACGTACGCTCCCCCTAAAGCGTTGTCGTACCCTCACCTGGACCCTAAACCGTCCCCGTCCCCTAACCCTAACCCTAGCCCGAACCCTAACCCTAACCCTTCCCCGAAGCCTGACCCTCACCCGTCCCCTAATCCTAACCCGTACGCTGACGCTAACCCCCGCCCTCACACGTACGCTCCCCCTAAAGCGTTGTCGTACACTCACCTGGACCCTAAACCGTCCCCGTCCCCTAACCCTAACCCTAGCCCGAACCCTAACCGTAACCCTTCCCCGAAGCCT
Source organism: Globicephala melas (assembly GCF_963455315.2). Classification (NCBI taxonomy): domain Eukaryota; kingdom Metazoa; phylum Chordata; class Mammalia; order Artiodactyla; family Delphinidae; genus Globicephala; species Globicephala melas. Next base: position 941,648 of record NW_027207246.1, on the reverse strand, counting down.
GACCCTCACCCGTCCCCTAATCCTAAACCGTACGCTGACGCTAACCCGCGCCCTCACACGTACGCTCCCCCTAAAGCGTTGTCGTACCCTCATCTGGACCCTAAACCGTCCCCGTCCCCTAACCCTTACCCTAGCCCGAACCCTAACCCTAACCCTTCCCCGAAGCCTGACCCTCACCCGTCCCCTAATCCTAACCCGTACGCTGACACTAACCCGCACCCTCACACGTACGCTCCCCCTAAAGCGTTGTCGTACCCTCACCTGGACCCTAAACCGTCCCCGTCCCCTCACCCTAACCCTAGCCCGAACCCTAACCCTAACCCTTCCCCGAAGCCTGACCCTCACCCGTCCCCTAATCCTAACCCGTACGCTGACACTAACCCGCGCCCTCACACGTACGCTCCCCCTAAAGCGTTGTCGTACCCTCACCTGGACCCTAAACCGTCCCCGTCCCCTAACCCTAACCCTAGCCCGAACCCTAACCCTAACCCTTCCCCGAAGCCTGACCCTCACCCGTCCCCTAATCCTAACCCGTACGCTGACACTAAGTCACGCCCTCACACGTACGCTCCCCCTAAAGCGTTGTCGTACCCTCACCTGGACCCTAAACGGTCCCCGTCCCCTAATTCTAACCCTAGCCCGAACACTAACCCTAACCCTTCCCCGAAGTCTGACACTCACCCGTCCCCTAATCCTAACCCGTACGCTGACGCTAACCCGCGCCCTCACACGTACGCTCCCCCTAAAGCGTTGTCGTACCCTCACCTGGACCCTAAACCGTCCCCGTCCCCTAACCCTAACCCTAGCCCGAACCCTAACCCTAACCCTTCCCCGAAGCCTGACCCTCACCCGTCCCCTAATCCTAACCCGTACGCTGACACTAACCCGCGCCCTCACACGTACGCTCCCCCTAAAGCGTTGTCGTACCCTCACCTGGACCCTAAAACGTCCCCGTCCCCTAACCCTAACCCTAGCCCGAACCCTAACCCTAACCCTTCCCCGAAGCCTGACCCTCACCCGTCCCCTAATCCTAACCCGTACGCTGACACTAACCCGCGCCCTCACACGTACACTCCCCCTAAAGCGTTGTCGTACCCTCACCTGGACCCTAAACCGTCCCCGTACCCTAACCCTAACCCTAGCCCGAACACTAAACCTAACCCTTCCCCGAAGCATGACCCTCACCAGTCCCCTAATCCTAACCCGTACGCTGACACTAACCCGCGCCCTCACACGTACGCTCCCCCTAAAGCGTTGTCGTACCCTCACCTGGACCCTAAACGGTCCGCGTCCCCTAACCCTAACCCTAGCCCGAACACTAACCCTAACCCTTCCCCGAAGTCTGACACTCACCCGTCCCCTAATCCTAACCCGTACGCTGACGCTAACCCGCGCCCTCACACGTACGCTCCCCCTAAAGCGTTGTCGTACCCTCAACTGGACCCTAAACCGTCCCCGTCCCCTAACCCTAACCCTAGCCCGAACCCTAACCCTAACCCTTCCCCGAAGCCTGACCCTCACCCGTCCCCTAATCCTAACCCGTACGCTGACACTAACCCGCGCCCTCACACGTACGCTCCCCCTAAAGCGTTGTCGTACCCTCACCTGGACCCTAAACCGTCCCCGTCCCCTAACCCTAACCCTAGCCCGAACCCTAACCCTAACCCTTCCCCGAAGCCTGACCCTCACCCGTCCCCTAATCCTAACCCGTACGCTGACACTAACCCGCGCCCTCACACGTACACTCCCCCTAAAGCGTTGTCGTACCCTCACCTGGACCCTAAACCGTCCCCGTACCCTAACCCTAACCCTAGCCCGAACACTAAACCTAACCCTTCCCCGAAGCCTGACCCTCACCAGTCCCCTAATCCTAACCCGTACGCTGACACTAACCCACGCCCTCACACGTACGCTCCCCCTAAAGCGTTGTCGTACCCTCACCTGGACCCTAAACCGTCCCCGTCCCCTAACCCTAACCCTAGCCCGAACCCTAACCCTAACCCTTCCCCGAAGCCTGACCCTCACCCGTCCCCTAATCCTAACCCGTACGCTGACGCTAACCCGCGCCCTCACACGTACGCTCCCCCTAAAGCGTTGTCGTACCCTCATCTGGACCCTAAACCGTCCCCGTCCCCTAACCCTTACCCTAGCCCGAACCCTAACCCTAACCCTTCCCCGAAGCCTGACCCTCACCCGTCCCCTAATCCTAACCCGTACGCTGACACTAACCCGTGCCCTCACACGTACGCTCCCCCTAAAGCGTTGTCGTACCCTCACCTGGACCCTAAACCGTCCACGTCCCCTAACCCTAACCCTAGCCCGAACCCTAACCCTAACTCTTCCCCGAAGCCTGACCCTCACCCGTCCCCTAATCCTAACCCGTACGCTTACACTAACCCGCGCACTCACACGTACGCTCCCCCTAAAGCGTTGTCGTACCCTCACCTGGACCCTAAACGGTCCGCGTCCCCTAACCGTAACCCTAGCCCGAACCCTAACCCTAACCCTTCCCCTAAGCCTGACACTCACCCGTCCCCTAATCCTAACCCGTACGCTGACGCTAACCCGCGCCCTCACACGTACGCTCCCCCTAAAGCGTTGTCGTACCCTCACCTGGACCCTAAACCATCCCCGTCCCCTAACCCTAACCCTAGCCCGAACCCTAACCCTAACCCTTCCCCGAAGCCTGACCCTCACCCGTCCCCTAATCCTAACCCGTACGCTGACACTAACCCACGCCCTCACACGTACGCTCCCCCTAAAGCGTTGTCGTACCCTCCCCTGGACCCTAAACCGTCCCCGTCCCCTAAACTTAACCCTAGTCCGAACCCTAACCCTAACCCTTCCCCGAAGCCTGACCCTCACCCGTCCCCTAATCCTAACCCGTACGCTGACACTAACCCGCGCCATCACACGTACACTCCCCCTAAAGCGTTGTCGTACCCTCACCTGGACCCTAAACCGTCCCCGTCCCCTAACCCTAACCCTAGCCCGAACCCTAACCCTAACCCTTCCCCGAAGCCTGACCCTCACCCGTCCCCTAATCCTAACCCGTACGCTGACACTAACCCGCGCCCTCACACGTACGCTCCCCCTAAAGCGTTGTCGTACCCTCACCTGGACCCTAAACCGTACCCGTCCCCTAACACTAACCCTAGCCCGAACCCTAACCCTAACTCTTCCCCGAAGCCTGACCCTCACCCGTCCCCTAATCCTAACCCGTACGCTTACACTAACCCGCGCCCTCACACGTACGCTCCCCCTAAAGCGTTGTCGTACCCTCACCTGGACCCTAAACGGTCCGCGTCCCCTAACCGTAACCCTAGCCCGAACCCTAACCCTAACCCTTCCCCTAAGCCTGACACTCACCCATCCCCTAATCCTAACCCGTACGCTGACGCTAACCCGCGCCCTCACACATACGCTCCCCCTAAAGCGTTGTCGTACCCTCACCTGGACCCTAAACCGTCCCCGTCCCCTAACCCTAACCCTAGCCCGAACCCTAACCCTAACCCTTCCCCGAAGCCTGACCCTCACCCGTCCCCTAATCCTAACCCGTACGCTGACACTAACCCGCGCCCTCACACGTACGCTGCCCCTAAAGCGTTGTCGTACCCTCACCTGGACCCTAAACCGTCCCCGTCCCCTAACCCTAACCCTAGCCCGAACCCTAACCCTAACCCTTCCCCGAAGCCTGACCCTCACCCGTCCCCTAATCCTAACCCGTACGCTTATACTAACCCGCGCCCTCACACGTACGCTCCCCCTAAAGCGTTGTCGTACCCTCACCTGGACCCTAAACCGTCCCCGTCCCCTCACCCTAACCCTAGCCCGAACCCTAACCCTAACCCTTCCCCGAAGCCTGACCCTCACCCGTCCCCTAATCCTAACCCGTACGCTGACACTAACCCGCGCCCTCACACGTACGCTCCCCCTAAAGCGTTGTCGTACCCTCACCTGGACCCTAAACCGTCCCCGTCCCCTAACCCTAACCCTAGCCCGAACCCTAACCCTAACCCTTCCCCGAAGCCTGACCCTCACCCGTTCCCTAATCCTAACCCGTATGCTGACATTAACCCGCGCCCTCACACGTACGCTCCCCCTAAAGCGTTGTCGTACACTCACCTGGACCCTAAACCGTCCCCGTCCCCTAACCCTAACCCTAGCCCGAACCCTAACCCTAACCCTTCCCCGAAGCCTGACCCTCACCCGTCCCCTAATCCTAACCCGTACGCTGACGCTAACCCACGCCCTCACACGTACGCTCCCCCTAAAGCGTTGTCGTACCCTCATCTGGACCCTAATCCGTCCCCGTCCCCTAACCCTTACCCTAGCCCGAACCCTAAACCTAACCCTTCCCCGAAGCCTGACCCTCACCCGTCCCCTAATCCTAAACCGTACGCTGACACTAACCCGCGCCCTCACACGTACGCTCCCCCTAAAGCGTTGTCGTACCCTCACCTGGACCCTAAACCGTCCCCGTCCCCTCACCCTAACCCTAGCCCGAACCCTAACCCTAACCCTTCCCCGAAGCCTGACCCTCACCCGTCCCGTAATCCTAACCCGTACGCTGACACTAACCCGCGCCCTCACACGTACGCTCCCCCTAAAGCGTTGTCGTACCCTCACCTGGACCCTAAACCGTCCCCGTCCCCTAACCCTAACCCTAGCCCGAACCCTAACCCTAACCCTTCCCCGAAGCCTGACCCTCACCCGTTCCCTAATCCTAACCCGTATGCTGACATTAACCCGCGCCCTCACACGTACGCTCCCCCTAAAGCGTTGTCGTACCCTCACCTGAACCCTAAGCGGTCCGCGTCCCCTAACCCTAACCCTAGCCGGAACACTAACCCTAACCCTTCCCCGAAGCCTGACCCTCACCCGTCCCCTAATCCTAACCCGTACGCTGACGCTAACCCGCGCCCTCACACGTACGCTCCCCCTAAAGCGTTGTCGTACCCTCACCTGGACCCTAAACCGTCCCCGTCCCCTAACCCTAACCCTAGCCCGAACCCTAACCCTAACCCTTCCCCGAAGCCTGACCCTCACCCGTCCCCTAATCCTAACCCGTACGCTGACGCTAACCCCCGCCCTCACACGTACGCTCCCCCTAAAGCGTTGTCGTACACTCACCTGGACCCTAAACCGTCCCCGTCCCCTCACCCTAACCCTAGCCCGAACCCTAACCCTAACCCTTCCCCGAAGCCTGACCCTCACCCGTCCCCTAATCCTAACCCGTACGCTGACACTAACCCGCGCCCTCACACGTACACTCCCCCTAAAGCGTTGTCGTACCCTCACCTGGACCCTAAACCGTCCCCGTACCCTAACCCTAACCCTAGCCCGAACACTAAACCTAACCCTTCCCCGAAGCCTGACCCTCACCAGTCCCCTAATCCTAACCCGTACGCTGACACTAACCCGCGCCCTCACACGTACGCTCCCCCTAAAGCGTTGTCGTACCCTCACCTGGACCCTAAACGGTCCGCGTCCCCTAACCCTAACCCTAGCCCGAACACTAACCCTAACCCTTCCCCGAAGTCTGACACTCACCCGTCCCCTAATCCTAACCCGTACGCTGACGCTAACCCGCGCCCTCACACGTACGCTCCCCCTAAAGCGTTGTCGTACCCTCAACTGGACCCTAAACCGTCCCCGTCCCCTAACCCTAACCCTAGCCCGAACCCTAACCCTAACCCTTCCCCGAAGCCTGACCCTCACCCGTCCCCTAATCCTAACCCGTACGCTGACGCTAACCCGCGCCCTCACACGTACGCTCCCCCTAAAGCGTTGTCGTACCCTCACCTGGACCCTAAACCGTCCCCGTCCCCTAACCCTAACCCTAGCCCGAACCCTAACCCTAACCCTTCCCCGAAGCCTGACCCTCACCCGTCCCCTAATCCTAACCCGTACGCTGACACTAACCCGCGCCCTCACACGTACACTCCCCCTAAAGCGTTGTCGTACCCTCACCTGGACCCTAAACCGTCCCCGTACCCTAACCCTAACCCTAGCCCGAACACTAAACCTAACCCTTCCCCGAAGCCTGACCCTCACCAGTCCCCTAATCCTAACCCGTACGCTGACACTAACCCACGCCCTCACACGTACGCTCCCCCTAAAGCGTTGTCGTACCCTCACCTGGACCCTAAACCGTCCCCGTCCCCTAACCCTAACCCTAGCCCGAACCCTAACCCTAACCCTTCCCCGAAGCCTGACCCTCACCCGTCCCCTAATCCTAACCCGTACGCTGACGCTAACCCGCGCCCTCACACGTACGCTCCCCCTAAAGCGTTGTCGTACCCTCATCTGGACCCTAAACCGTCCCCGTCCCCTAACCCTTACCCTAGCCCGAACCCTAACCCTAACCCTTCCCCGAAGCCTGACCCTCACCCGTCCCCTAATCCTAACCCGTACGCTGACACTAACCCATGCCCTCACACGTTCGCTCCCCCTAAAGCGTTGTCGTACACTCACCTGGACCCTAAACCGTCCCCGTCCCCTAACCCTAACCCTAGCCCGAACCCTAACCCTAACTCTTCCCCGAAGCCTGACCCTCACCCGTCCCCTAATCCTAACCCGTACGCTTACACTAACCCGCGCCCTCACACGTACGCTCCCCCTAAAGCGTTGTCGTACCCTCACCTGGACCCTAAACGGTCCGCGTCCCCTAACCGTAACCCTAGCCCGAACCCTAACCCTAACCCTTCCCCTAAGCCTGACACTCACCCGTCCCCTAATCCTAACCCGTACGCTGACGCTAACCCGTGCCCTCACACGTACGCTCCCCCTAAAGCGTTGTCGTACCCTCACCTGGACCCTAAACCATCCCCGTCCCCTAACCCTAACCCTAGCCCGAACCCTAACCCTAACCCTTCCCCGAAGCCTGACCCTCACCCGTCCCCTAATCCTAACCCGTACGCTGACACTAACCCGCGCCCTCACACGTACGCTCCCCCTAAAGCGTTGTCGTACCCTCCCCTGGACCCTAAACCGTCCCCGTCCCCTAACCTTAACCCTAGTCCGAACCCTAACCCTAACCCTTCCCCGAAGCCTGACCCTCACCCGTCCCCTAATCCTAACCCGTACGCTGACACTAACCCGCGCCATCACACGTACACTCCCCCTAAAGCGTTGTCGTACCCTCACCTGGACCCTAAACCGTCCCCGTCCCCTAACCCTAACCCTAGCCCGAACCCTAACCCTAACCCTTCCCCGAAGCCTGAGCCTCACCCGTCCCCTAATCCTAACCCGTACGCTGACACTAACCCGCGCCCTCACACGTACGCTCCCCCTAAAGCGTTGTCGTACCCTCACCTGGACCCTAAACCGTCCCCGTCCCCTAACCCTAACCCTAGCCCGAACCCTAACCCTAACCCTTCCCCGAAGCCTGACCCTCACCCGTCCCCTAATCCTAACCCGTACGCTTACACTAACCCGTGCCCTCACACGTACGCTCCCCCTAAAGCGTTGTCGTACCCTCACCTGGACCCTAAACCGTCCCCGTCCCCTAACCCTAACCCTAGCCCGAACCCTAACCCTAACCCTTCCCCGAAGCCTGATCCTCACCCGTCCCCTAATCCTAACCCGTACGCTGACACTAACCCGCGCCCTCACACGTACGCTCCCCCTAAAGCGTTGTCGTACCCTCACCTGGACCCTAAACCGTCCCCGTCCCCTAACCTTAACCCTAGTCCGAACCCTAACCCTAACCCTTCCCCAAAGCCTGACCCTAACCCGTCCCCTAATCCTAACCCGTACGCTGACACTAACCCGCGCCATCACACGTACACTCCCCCTAAAGCGTTGTCGTACCCTCACCTGGACCCTAAACCGTCCCCGTTCCCTAACCCTAACCCTAGCCCGAACCCTAACCCTAACTCTTCCCCGAAGCCTGACCCTCACCCGTCCCCTAATCCTAACCCGTACGCTTACACTAACCCGCGCCCTCACACGTACGCTCCCCCTAAAGCGTTGTCGTACCCTCACCTGGACCCTAAACGGTCCGCGTCCCCTAACCCTAACCCTAGCCCGAACACTAACCCTAACCCTTCCCCGAAGCCTGACACTCACCCGTCCCCTAATCCTAACCCGTACGCTGACGCTAACCCGCGCCCTCACACGTACGCTCCCCCTAAAGCGTTGTCGTACACTCACCTGGACCCTAAACCGTCCCCGTCCCCTAACCCTAACCCTAGCCCGAACCCTAACCCTAACCCTTCCCCGAAGCCTGACCCTCACCCGTCCCCTAATCCTAACCCGTACGCTGACGCTAACCCGCGCCCTCACACGTACGCTCCCCCTAAAGCGTTGTCGTACCCTCACCTGGACCCTAAACCGTCCCCGTCCCCTAACCCTAACCCTAGCCCGAACCCTAACCCTAACCCTTCCCCGAAGCCTGACCCTCACCCGTCCCCTAAAACTAACCCGTACGCTTACACTAACCCGTGCCCTCACACGTACACTCCCCCTAAAGCGTTGTCGTACCCTCACCTGGACCCTAAACCGTCCCCGTCCCCTAACCCTAACCCTAGCCCGAACCCTAACCATAACCCTTCCCCGAAGCGTGACCCTCAACCGTCCCCTAATCCTAACCCGTACGCTGACACTAACCCGCGCCCTCACACGTACGCTCCCCCTAAAGCGTTGTCGTACCCTCACCTGGACCCTAAACCGTCCCCGTCCCCTAACCCTAACCCTAGCCCGAACCCTAACCCGAAACCTTCCCCGAAGCCTGACCCTCACCCGTTCCCTAATCCTAACCCGTACGCTGACGCTAACCCGCGCCCTCTCACGTACGCTCCCCCTAAAGCGTTGTCGTACACTCACCTGGACCCTAAACCGTCCCCGTCCCCTAACCCTAACCCTAGCCCGAACCCTAACCCTAACCCTTCCCCGAAGCCTGACCCTCACCCGTCCCCTAATCCTAACCCGTACGCTGACGCTAACCCGCGCCCTCACACGTACGCTCCCCCTAAAGCGTTGTCGTACCCTCATCTGGACCCTAAACCGTCCCCGTCCCCTAACCCTTACCCTAGCCCGAACACTAACCCTAACCCTTCCCCGAAGCCTGACCCTCACCCGTCCCCTAATCCTAACCCGTACGCTGACACTAACCCGCGCCCTCACACGTACGCTCCCCCTAAAGCGTTGTCGTACCCTCACCTGGACCCTAAACCGTCCCCGTCCACTAACCCTAACCCTAGCCCGAACCCTAACCCTAACTGTTCCCCGAAGCCTGACACTCACCCGTCCCCTAATCCTAACCCGTACGCTTACACTAACCCGCGCCCTCACACGTACGCTCCCCCTAAAGCGTTGTCGTACCCTCACCTGGACCCTAAACGGTCCGCGTCCCCTAACCGTAACCCTAGCCCGAACCCTAACCCTAACCCTTCCCCTAAGCCTGACACTCACCCGTCCCCTAATCCTAACCCGTACGCTGACGCTAACCCGCGCCCTCACACGTACGCTCCCCCTAAAGCGTTGTCGTACCCTCACCTGGACCCTAAACCGTCCCCGTCCCCTAACCCTAACCCTAGCCCGAACCCTAACCCTAACCCTTCCCCGAAGCCTGACACTCACCCGTCCCCTAATCCTAACCCGTACGCTGACACTAACCCGCGCCCTCACACGTACGCTACCCCTAAAGCGTTGTCGTACCCTCACCTGGACCCTAAACCGTCCCCGTCCCCTCACCCTAACCCTAGCCCGAACCCTAACCCTAACCCTTCCCCGAAGCCTGACCCTCACCCGTCCCCTAATCCTAACCCGTACGCTGACGCTAACCCGCGCCCTCACACGTACGCTCCCCCTAAAGCGTTGTCGTACACTCACCTGGACCCTAAACCGTCCCCGTCCCCTAACCCTAACCCTAGCCCGAACCCTAACCCTAACCCTTCCCCGAAGCCTGACCCTCACCCGTCCCCTAATCCTAACCCGTACGCTGACGCTAACCCGCGCCCTCACACGTACGCTCCCCCTAAAGCGTTGTCGTACCCTCATCTGGACCCTAAACCGTCCCCGTCCCCTAACCCTTACCCTAGCCCAAACCCTAACCCTAACCCTTCCCCGAAGCCTGACCCTCACCCGTCCCCTAATCCTAACCCGTACGCTGACACTAACCCGCGCCCTCACACGTACGCTCCCCCTAAAGCGTTGTCGTACCCTCACCTGGACCCTAAACCGTCCCCGTCCCCTAACCCTAACCCTAGCCCGAACCCTAACCCTAACTCTTCCCCGAAGCCAGACCCTCACCCGTCCCCTAATCCTAACCCATACGCTTACACTAACCCGCGCCCTCACACGTACGCTCCCCCTAAAGCGTTGTCGTACCCTCACCTGGACCCTAAACGGTCCGCGTCCCCTAACCCTAACCCTAGCCCGAACACTAACCCTAACCCTTCCCCGAAGCCTGACACTCACCCGTCCCCTAATCCTAACCCGTACGCTGACGCTAACCCGCGCCCTCACACGTACGCTCCCCCTAAAGCGTTGTCGTACCCTCACCTGGACCTTAAACCGTCCCCGTCCCCTAACCCTAACCCTAGCCCGAACCCTAACCCTAACCCTTCCCCGAAGCCTGACCCTCACCCGTCCCCTAATCCTAACCCGTACGCTGACACTAACCCGCGCCCTCACACGTACGCTCCCCCTAAAGCGTTGTCGTACCCTCACCTGGACCCTAAACCATCCCCGTCCCCTAACCCTAACCCTAGCCCGAACCCTAACCCTAACCCTTCCCCGAAGCCTGACCCTCACCCGTTCCCTAATCCTAACCCGTACGCTGATGCTAACCCGCGCCCTCACACGTACGCTCCCCCTAAAGCGTTGTCGTACACTCACCTGGACCCTAAACCGTCCCCGTCCCCTAACCCTAACCCTAGCCCGAACCCTAACCCTAACCCTTCCCCGAAGCCTGACCCTCACCCGTCCCCTAATCCTAACCCGTACGCTGACGCTAACCCGCGCCCTCACACGTACGCTCCCCCTAAAGCGTTGTCGTACCCTCATCTGGACCCTAAACCGTCCCCGTCCCCTAACCCTTACCCTAGCCCGAACCCTAACCCTAACCCTTCCCCGAAGCCTGACCCTCACCCGTCCCCTAATCCTAACCCGTACGCTGACACTAACCCGCGCCCTCACACGTACGCTCCCCCTAAAGCGTTGTCGTACCCTCACCTGGACCCTAAACCGTCCCCGTCCCCTAACCCTAACCCTAGCCCGAACCCTAACCCTAACCCTTCCCCGAAGCCTGACCCTCACCCGTCCCCTAATCCTAACCCGTACGCTTACACTAACCCGCGCCCTCACACGTACGCTCCCCCTAAAGCGTTGTCGTACCCTCACCTGGACCCTAAACCGTCCCCGTCCCCTAACCCTAACCCTAGCCCGAACCCTAACCCTAACCCTTCCCCGAAGCCTGACCCTCAGCCGTCCCCTAATCCTAACCCGTACGCTGACGCTAACCCGCGCCCTCACATGTACGCTCCCCCTAAAGCGTTGTCGTACCCTCATCTGGACCCTAAACCGTCCCCGTCCCCTAACCCTTACCCTAGCCCGAACCCTAAACCTAACCCTTCGCCGAAGCCTGACCCTCACCTGTCCCCTAATCCTAACCCGTACGCTGACACTAACCCGCACCCTCACACGTACGCTCCCCCTAAAGCGTTGTCGTACCCTCACCTGGACCCTAAACCGTCCCCGTCCCCTCACCCTAACCCTAGCCCGAACCCTAACCCTAACCCTTCCCCGAAGCCTGACCCTCACCCGTCCCCTAATCCTAACCCGTACGCTGACGCTAACCCGCGCCCTCACATGTACGCTCCCCCTAAAGCGTTGTCGTACCCTCATCTGGACCCTAAACCGTCCCCATCCCCTAACCCTTACCCTAGCCCGAACCCTAACACTAACCCTTCGCCGAAGCCTGACCCTCACCCGTCCCCTAATCCTAACCCGTACGCTGACACTAACCCGCACCCTCACACGTACGCTGCCCCTAAAGCGTTGTCGTACCCTCACCTGGACCCTAAACCGTCCCCGTCCCCTCACCCTAACCCTAGCCCGAACCCTAACCCTAACCCTTCCCCGAAGCCTGACCCTCACCCGTCCCCTAATCCTAACCCGTACGCAGACACTAACCCGCGCCCTCACACGTACGCTCCCCCTAAAGCGTTGTCGTACCCTCACCTGGACCCTAAACCGTCCCCGTCCCCTAACCCTAACCCTAGCCCGAACCCTAACCCTAACCCTTCCCCGAAGCCTGACCCTCACCCGTCCCCTAATCCTAACCCGTACGCTGACGCTAACCCGCGCCCTCACATGTACGCTCCCCCTAAAGCGTTGTCGTACCCTCATCTGGACCCTAAACCGTCCCCGTCCCCTAACCCTTACCCTAGCCCGAACCCTAAACCTAACCCTTCGCCGAAGCCTGACCCTCACCCGTCCCCTAATCCTAACCCGTACGCTGACACTAACCCGCACCCTCACACGTACGCTCCCCCTAAAGCGTTGTCGTACCCTCACCTGGACCGTAAACCGTCCCCGTCCCCTCACCCTAACCCTAGCCCGAACCCTAACCCTAACCCTTCCCCGAAGCCTGACCCTCACCCGTCCCCTAATCCTAACCCGTACGCTGACGCTAATCCGCGCCCTCACATGTACGCTCCCCCTAAAGCGTTGTCGTACCCTCATCTGGACCCTAAACCGTCCCCATCCCCTAACCCTTACCCTAGCCCGAACCCTAACCCTAACCCTTCGCCGAAGCCTGACCCTCACCCGTCCCCTAATCCTAACCCGTACGCTGACACTAACCCGCACCCTCACACGTACGCTGCCCCTAAAGCGTTGTCGTACCCTCACCTGGACCCTAAACCGTCCCCGTCCCCTCACCCTAACCCTAGCCCGAACCCTAACCCTAACCCTTCGCCGAAGCCTGACCCTCACCCGTCCCCTAATCCTAACCCGTACGCTGACGCTAACCCGCGCCCTCACACGTACGCTCCCCCTAAAGCGTTGTCGTACCCTCACCTGGACCCTAAACCGTCCCCGTCCCCTAACCCTAACCCTAGTCCGAACCCGAACCCTAACCCTTCCCCGAAGCCTGACCCTCACCCGTCCCCTAATCCTAACCCGTACGCTGACACTAACCCGCGCCCTCACACGTACGCTCCCCCTAAAGCGTTGTCGTACCCTCACCTGGACCCTAAACCGTCCCCGTCCCCTAACCCTAACCCTAGCCCGAACCCTAACCCTAACCCTTCCCCGAAGCCTGACCCTCATCCGTCCCCTAATCCTAACACGTACGCTGACACTAAGCCGCGCCCTCACACGTACGCTCCCCCTAAAGCGTTGTCGTACCCTCACCTGTATCCTAAACCGACCCCGTCCCCTAACCCTAACCCTAGCCCGAACCCTAACCCTAAACCTTCCCGAAGCCTGACCCTCACCCGTCCCCTAATCCTAAGCCGTACGCTGACACTAACCCGCGCCCTCACACGTACGCTCCCCCTAAAGCGTTGTCGTACCCTCACCAGGACCCTAAACCGTCCCTATCCCCTAACCCTAACCCTAGCCCGAACCCTAACCCTAACCCTTCCCCGAAGCCTGACCCTCACCCGTCCCCTAATCCTAACCCGTACGCTGACACTAACCCGCGCCCTCACACGTACGCTCCCCCTAAAGCGTTGTCGTACCCTCACCTGGATCCTAAACCGTCCCCGTCCCCTAACCCTAACCCTATCCCGAACCCTAACCCTAACCATTCCCCGAAGCCTGACCCTCACCCGTCCCCTAATCCTAACCCGTACGCTGACACTAACCCGCGCCCTCACACGTACGCTCCCCCAAAAGCGTTGTCATACCCTCACCTGGACCCTAAACCGTCCCCGTCCCCTAACCCTAACCCTAGCCCGAACCCTAAACCTAACCCTTCCCCGAAGCCTGACCCTCACCCATCCCCTAATCCTAACCCGTACGCTGACACTAACCCACGCCCTCACACGTACGCTCCCCCTAAAGCGTTGTCGTACCCTCATCTGGACCCTAAACCGTCCCCGTCCCCTAACCCTTACCCTAGCCCGAACCCTAAACCTAACCCTTCGCCGAAGCCTGACCCTCACCCGTCCCCTAATCCTAACCCGTACGCTGACACTAACCCGCACCCTCACACGTACGCTCCCCCTAAAGCGTTGTCGTACCCTCACCTGGACCCTAAACCGTCCCCGTCCCCTCACCCTAACCCTAGCCCGAACCCTAACCCTAACCCTTCCCCGAAGCCTGACCCTCACCCGTCCCCTAATCCTAAACCGTACGCTGACGCTAACCCGCGCCCTCACATGTACGCTCCCCCTAAAGCGTTGTCGTACCCTCATCTGGACCCTAAACCGTCCCCATCCCCTAACCCTTACCCTAGCCCGAACCCTAACCCTAACCCTTCGCCGAAGCCTGACCCTCACCCGTCCCCTAATCCTAACCCGTACGCTGACACTAACCCGCACCCTCACACGTACGCTGCCCCTAAAGCGTTGTCGTACCCTCACCTGGACCCTAAACCGTCCCCGTCCCCTCACCCTAACCCTAGCCCGAACCCTAACCCTAACCCTTCCCCGAAGCCTGACCCTCACCCGTCCCCTAATCCTAACCCGTACGCAGACACTAACCCGCGCCCTCACACGTACGCTCCCCCTAAAGCGTTGTCGTACCCTCACCTGGACCCTAAACCGTCCCCGTCCCCTAACCCTAACCCTAGCCCGAACCCTAACCCTAACCCTTCCCCGAAGCCTGACCCTCACCCGTCCCCTAATCCTAACCCGTACGCTGACGCTAACCCGCGCCCTCACATGTACGCTCCCCCTAAAGCGTTGTCGTACCCTCATCTGGACCCTAAACCGTCCCCGTCCCCTAACCCTTACCCTAGCCCGAACCCTAAACCTAACCCTTCGCCGAAGCCTGACCCTCACCCGTCCCCTAATCCTAACCCGTACGCTGACACTAACCCGCACCCTCACACGTACGCTCCCCCTAAAGCGTTGTCGTACCCTCACCTGGACCGTAAACCGTCCCCGTCCCCTCACCCTAACCCTAGCCCGAACCCTAACCCTAACCCTTCCCCGAAGCCTGACCCTCACCCGTCCCCTAATCCTAACCCGTACGCTGACGCTAACCCGCGCCCTCACATGTACGCTCCCCCTAAAGCGTTGTCGTACCCTCATCTGGACCCTAAACCGTCCCCATCCCCTAACCCTTACCCTAGCCCGAACCCTAACCCTAACCCTTCGCCGAAGCCTGACCCTCACCCGTCCCCTAATCCTAACCCGTACGCTGACACTAACCCGCACCCTCACACGTACGCTGCCCCTAAAGCGTTGTCGTACCCTCACCTGGACCCTAAACCGTCCCCGTCCCCTCACCCTAACCCTAGCCCGAACCCTAACCCTAACCCTTCGCCGAAGCCTGACCCTCACCCGTCCCGTAATCCTAACCCGTACGCTGACGCTAACCCGCGCCCTCACACGTACGCTCCCCCTAAAGCGTTGTCGTACCCTCACCTGGACCCTAAACCGTCCCCGTCCCCTAACCCTAACCCTAGTCCGAACCCGAACCCTAACCCTTCCCCGAAGCCTGACCCTCACCCGTCCCCTAATCCTAACCCGTACGCTGACACTAACCCGCGCCCTCACACGTACGCTCCCCCTAAAGCGTTGTCGTACCCTCACCTGGACCCTAAACCGTCCCCGTCCCCTAACCCTAACCCTAGCCCGAACCCTAACCCTAACCCTTCCCCGAAGCCTGACCCTCACCCGTCCCCTAATCCTAACCCGTACGCTGACACTAAGCCGCGCCCTCACACGTACGCTCCCCCTAAAGCGTTGTCGTACCCTCACCTGTATCCTAAACCGACCCCGTCCCCTAACCCTAACCCTAGCCCGAACCCTAACCCTAAACCTTCCCGAAGCCTGACCCTCACCCGTCCCCTAATCCTAAGCCGTACGCTGACACTAACCCGCGCCCTCACACGTACGCTCCCCCTAAAGCGTTGTCGTACCCTCACCAGGACCCTAAACCGTCCCTGTCCCCTAACCCTAACCCTAGCCCGAACCCTAACCCTAACCCTTCCCCGAAGCCTGACCCTCACCCGTCCCCTAATCCTAACCCGTACGCTGACACTAACCCGCGCCCTCACACGTACGCTCCCCCTAAAGCGTTGTCGTACCCTCACCTGGATCCTAAACCGTCCCCGTCCCCTAACCCTAACCCTATCCCGAACCCTAACCCTAACCATTCCCCGAAGCCTGACCCTCACCCGTCCCCTAATCCTAACCCGTACGCTGACACTAACCCGCGCCCTCACACGTACGCTCCCCCAAAAGCGTTGTCATACCCTCACCTGGACCCTAAACCGTCC
Organism: Globicephala melas; assembly: GCF_963455315.2. Lineage (NCBI taxonomy): Eukaryota > Metazoa > Chordata > Mammalia > Artiodactyla > Delphinidae > Globicephala > Globicephala melas. The sequence goes on along the minus strand of NW_027207246.1, from coordinate 925,243 downwards.
CCGTCCCCTAACCCTAACCCTAGCCCGAACCCTAAACCTAACCCTTCCCCGAAGCCTGACCCTCACCCATCCCCTAATCCTAACCCGTACGCTGACACTAACCCACGCCCTCACACGTACGCTCCCCCTAAAGCGTTGTCGTACCCTCACCTGGACCCTAAACCGTCCCCGTCCCCTAACCCTAAACCTAGCCCGAACCCTAACCCTAACCCTTCCCCGAAGCCTGACCCTCACCCGTCCCCTAATCCTAACCCGTACGCTGACGCTAACCCGCGCCCTCACACGTACGCTCCCCCTAAAGCGTTGTCGTACACTCACCTGGACCCTAAACCGTCCCCGTCCCCTAACCCTAACCCTAGCCCGAACCCTAACCCTAACCCTTCCCTGAAGCCTGACCCTCACCCGTCCCCTAATCCTAACCCGTACGCTGACACTAACCCGCGCCCTCACACGTACGCTCCCCCTAAAGCGTTGTCGTACCCTCACCTGGACCCTAAACCGTCCCCGTCCCCTAACCCTAACCCTAGCCCGAACCCTAACCCTAACCCTTCCCCGAAGCCTGACCCTCACCCGTTCCCTAATCCTAACCCGTATGCTGACATTAACCCGCGCCCTCACACGTACGCTCCCCCTAAAGCGTTGTCGTACCCTCACCTGAACCCTAAGCGGTCCGCGTCCCCTAACCCTAACCCTAGCCGGAACACTAACCCTAACCCTTCCCCGAAGCCTGACACTCACCCGTCCCCTAATCCTAACCCGTACGCTGACGCTAACCCACGCCCTCACACGTACGCTCCCCCTAAAGCGTTGTCGTACCCTCACCTGGACCCTAAACCGTCCCCGTCCCCTAACCCTAACCCTAGCCCGAACCCTAACCCTAACCCTTCCCCGAAGCCTGACCCTCACACGTCCCCTAATCCTAACCCGTACGCTGACGCTAACCCCCGCCCTCACACGTATGCTCCCCCTAAAGCGTTGTCGTACACTCACCTGGACCCTAAACCGTCCCCGTTCCCTAACCCTAACCCTAGCCCGAACCCTAACCGTAACCCTTCCCCGAAGCCTGACCCTCACCCGTCCCCTAATCCTAACCCGTACGCTGACACTAAGTCGCGCCCTCACACGTACGCTCCCCCTAAAGCGTTGTCGTACCCTCACCTGGACCCTAAACGGTCCGCGTCCCCTAATCCTAACCCTAGCCCGAACACTAACCCTAACCCTTCCCCGAAGTCTGACACTCACCCGTCCCCTAATCCTAACCCGTACGCTGACGCTAACCCGCGCCCTCACACGTACGCTCCCCCTAAAGCGTTGTCGTACCCTCATCTGGACCCTAAACCGTCCCCGTCCCCTAACCCTAACCCTAGCCCGAACCCTAACCCTAACCCTTCCCCGAAGCCTGACCCTCACCCGTCCCCTAATCCTAACCCGTACGCTGACGCTAACCCGCGCCCTCACACGTACGCTCCCCCTAAAGCTTTGTCGTACCCTCACCTGGACCCTAAACCGTCCCCGTCCCCTAACCCTAACCCTAGCCCGAACCCTAACCCTAACCCTTCCCCGAAGCCTGACCCTCACCCGTCCCCTAATCCTAACCCGTACCCTTACACTAACCCGTGCCCTCACACGTACGCTCCCCCTAAAGCGTTGTCGTACCCTCACCTGGACCCTAAACCGTCCCCGTCCCCTAACCCTAACCCTAGCCCGAACCCTAACCCTAACCCTTCCCCGAAGCCTGATCCTCACCCGTCCCCTAATCCTAACCCGTACGCTGACACTAACCCGCGCCCTCACACGTACGCTCCCCCTAAAGCGTTGTCGTACCCTCACCTGGACCCTAAACCGTCCCCGTCCCCTAACCTTAACCCTAGTCCGAACCCTAACCCTAACCCTTCCCCAAAGCCTGACCCTAACCCGTCCCCTAATCCTAACCCGTACGCTGACACTAACCCGCGCCATCACACGTACACTCCCCCTAAAGCGTTGTCGTACCCTCACCTGGACCCTAAACCGTCCCCGTCCCCTAACCCTAACCCTAGCCCGAACCCTAACCCTAACTCTTCCCCGAAGCCTGACCCTCACCCGTCCCCTAATCCTAACCAGTACGCTTACACTAACCCGCGCCCTCACACGTACGCTCCCCCTAAAGCGTTGTCGTACCCTCACCTGGACCCTAAACGGTCCGCGTCCCCTAACCCTAACCCTAGCCCGAACACTAACCCTAACCCTTCCCCGAAGCCTGACACTCACCCGTCCCCTAATCCTAACCCGTACGCTGACGCTAACCCGCGCCCTCACACGTACGCTCCCCCTAAAGCGTTGTCGTACCCTCACCTGGACCCTAAACCGTCCCCGTCCCCTAACCCTAACCCTAGCCCGAACCCTAACCCTAACCCTTCCCCGAAGCCTGACCCTCACCGTCCCCTAATCCTAACCCGTACGCTGACGCTAACCCCCGCCCTCACACGTATGCTCCCCCTAAAGCGTTGTCGTACACTCACCTGGACCCTAAACCGTCCCCGTTCCCTAACCCTAACCCTAGCCCGAACCCTAACCGTAACCCTTCCCCGAAGCCTGACCCTCACCCGTCCCCTAATCCTAACCCGTACGCTGACGCTAACCCGCGCCCTCACACGTACGCTCCCCCTAAAGCGTTGTCGTACCCTCATCTGGACCCTAAACCGTCCCCGTCCCCTAACCCTTACCCTAGCCCGAACCCTAACCCTAATCCTTCGCCGAAGCCTGACCCTCACCCGTCCCCTAATCCTAACCCGTACGCTGACACTAACCCGCACCCTCACACGTACGCTCCCCCTAAAGCGTTGTCGTACCCTCACCTGGACCCTAAACCGTCCCCGTCCCCTCACCCTAACCCTAGCCCGAACCCTAACCCTAACCCTTCCCCGAAGCCTGACCCTCACCCGTCCCCTAATACTAACCCGTACGCTGACACTAACCCGCGCCCTCACACGTACGCTCCCCCTAAAGCGTTGTCGTACCCTCACCTGGACCCTAAACCGTCCCCGTCCCCTAACCCTAACCCTAGCCCGAACCCTAACCCTAACCCTTCCCCGAAGCCTGACCCTCACCCGTCCCCTAATCCTAACCCGTACGCTGACACTAAGTCGCGCCCTCACACGTACGCTCCCCCTAAAGCGTTGTCGTACCCTCACCTGGACCCTAAACGGTCCGCGTCCCCTAATCCTAACCCTAGCCCGAACACTAACCCTAACCCTTCCCCGAAGTCTGACACTCACCCGTCCCCTAATCCTAACCCGTACGCTGACGCTAACCCGCGCCCTCACACGTACGCTCCCCCTAAAGCGTTGTCGTACCCTCACCTGGACCCTAAACCGTCCCCGTCCCCTAACCCTAACCCTAGCCCGAACCCTAACCCTAACCCTTCCCCGAAGCCTGACACTCACCCGTCCCCTAATCCTAACCCGTACGCTGACACTAACCCGCGCCCTCACACGTACGCTCCCCCTAAAGCGTTGTCGTACCCTCACCTGGACCCTAAACCGTCCCCGTCCCCTAACCCTAACCCTAGCCCGAACCCTAACCCTAACCCTTCCCCGAAGCCTGACCCTCACCCGTCCCCTAATCCTAACCCGTACGCTGACACTAACCCGCGCCCTCACACGTACACTCCCCCTAAAGCGTTGTCGTACCCTCACCTGGACCCTAAACCGTCCCCGTACCCTAACCCTAACCCTAGCCCGAACAGTAAACCTAACCCTTCCCCGAAGCCTGACCCTCACCAGTCCCCTAATCCTAACCCGTACGCTGAAACTAACCCGCGCCCTCACACGTACGCTCCCCCTAAAGCGTTGTCGTACCCTCAACTGGACCCTAAACCGTCCCCGTCCCCTAACCCTAACCCTAGCCCGAACCCTAACCCTAACCCTTCCCCGAAGCCTGACCCTCACCCGTCCCCTAATCCTAACCCGTACGCTGACACTAACCCGCGCCCTCACACGTACGCTCCCCCTAAAGCGTTGTCGTACCCTCACCTGGACCCTAAACCGTCCCCGTCCCCTAACCCTAACCCTAGCCCAAACCCTAACCCTAACCCTTCCCCGAAGCCTGACCCTCACCCGTCCCCTAATCCTAACCCGTACGCTGACACTAACCCGCGCCCTCACACGTACACTCCCCCTAAAGCGTTGTCGTACCCTCACCTGGACCCTAAACCGTCCCCGTACCCTAACCCTAACCCTAGCCCGAACACTAAACCTAACCCTTCCCCGAAGCCTGACCCTCACCAGTCCCCTAATCCTAACCCGTACGCTGACACTAACCCGCGCCCTCACACGTACGCTCCCCCTAAAGCGTTGTCGTACCCTCACCTGGACCCTAAACCGTCCCCGTCCCCTAACCCTAACCCTAGCCCGAACCCTAACCCTAACCCTTCCCCGAAGCCTGACCCTCACCCGTCCCCTAATCCTAACCCGTACGCTGACGCTAACCCGCTCCCTCACACGTACGCTCCCCCTAAAGCGTTGTCGTACCCTCATCTGGACCCTAAACCGTCCCCGTCCCCTAACCCTTACCCTAGCCCGAACCCTAACCCTAACCCTTCCCCGAAGCCTGACCCTCACCCGTCCCCTAATCCTAACCCGTACGCTGACACTAACCCGCGCCCTCACACGTACGCTCCCCCTAAAGCGTTGTCGTACCCTCACCTGGACCCTAAACCGTCCCCGTCCCCTAACCCTAACCCTAGCCCGAACCCTAACCCTAACTCTTCCCCGAAGCCTGACCCTCACCCGTCCCCTAATCCTAACCCGTACGCTTACACTAACCCGCGCCCTCACACGTACGCTCCCCCTAAAGCGTTGTCGTACCCTCACCTGGACCCTAAACGGTCCGCGTCCCCTAACCGTAACCCTAGCCCGAACCCTAACCCTAACCCTTCCCCTAAGCCTGACACTCACCCGTCCCCTAATCCTAACCCGTACGCTGACGCTAACCCGCGCCCTCACACGTACGCTCCCCCTAAAGCGTTGTCGTACCCTCACCTGGACCCTAAACCGTCCCCGTCCCCTAACCCTAACCCTAGCCCGAACCCTAACCCTAACCCTTCCCCGAAGCCTGACCCTCACCCGTCCCCTAATCCTAACCCGTACGCTGACACTAACCCGCGCCCTCACACGTACGCTCCCCCTAAAGCGTTGTCGTACCCTCACCTGGACCCTAAACCGTCCCCGTCCCCTAAACCTAACCCTAGCCCGAACCCTAACCCTAACCCTTCCCCGAAGCCTGACCCTCACCCGTCCCCTAATCCTAACCCGTACGCTGACGCTAACCCGCGCCCTCACACGTACGCTCCCCCTAAAGCGTTGTCGTACCCTCATCTGGACCCTAAACCGTCCCCGTCCCCTAACCCTAACCCTAGCCCGAACCCTAACCCTAACCCTTCCCCGAAGCCTGACCCTCACCCGTCCCCTAATCCTAACCCGTACGCTGACGCTAACCCGAGCCCTCACACGTACGCTCCCCCTAAAGCTTTGTCGTACCCTCACCTGGACCCTAAACCGTCCCCGTCCCCTAACCCTAACCCTAGCCCGAACCCTAACCCTAACCCTTCCCCGAAGCCTGACCCTCACCCGTCCCCTAATCCTAACCCGTACCCTTACACTAACCCGTGCCCTCACACGTACGCTCCCCCTAAAGCGTTGTCGTACCCTCACCTGGACCCTAAACCGTCCCCGTCCCCTAACCCTAACCCTAGCCCGAACCCTAACCCTAACCCTTCCCCGAAGCCTGATCCTCACCCGTCCCCTAATCCTAACCCGTACGCTGACACTAACCCGCGCCCTCACACGTACGCTCCCCCTAAAGCGTTGTCGTACCCTCACCTGGACCCTAAACCGTCCCCGTCCCCTAACCTTAACCCTAGTCCGAACCCTAACCCTAACCCTTCCCCAAAGCCTGACCCTAACCCGTCCCCTAATCCTAACCCGTACGCTGACACTAACCCGCGCCATCACACGTACACTCCCCCTAAAGCGTTGTCGTACCCTCACCTGGACCCTAAACCGTCCCCGTCCCCTAACCCTAACCCTAGCCCGAACCCTAACCCTAACTCTTCCCCGAAGCCTGACCCTCACCCGTCCCCTAATCCTAACCAGTACGCTTACACTAACCCGCGCCCTCACACGTACGCTCCCCCTAAAGCGTTGTCGTACCCTCACCTGGACCCTAAACGGTCCGCGTCCCCTAACCCTAACCCTAGCCCGAACACTAACCCTAACCCTTCCCCGAAGCCTGACACTCACCCGTCCCCTAATCCTAACCCGTACGCTGACGCTAACCCGCGCCCTCACACGTACGCTCCCCCTAAAGCGTTGTCGTACACTCACCTGGACCCTAAACCGTCCCCGTCCCCTAACCCTAACCCTAGCCCGAACCCTAACCCTAACCCTTCCCCGAAGCCTGACCCTCACCCGTCCCCTAATCCTAACCCGTACGCTGACGCTAACCCGCGCCCTCACACGTACGCTCCCCCTAAAGCGTTGTCGTACCCTCACCTGGACCCTAAACCGTCCCCGTCCCCTAACCCTAACCCTAGCCCGAACCCTAACCCTAACCCTTCCCCGAAGCCTGACCCTCACCCGTCCCCTAATCCTAACCCGTACGCTTACACTAACCCGTGCCCTCACACGTACACTCCCCCTAAAGCGTTGTCGTACCCTCACCTGGACCCTAAACCGTCCCCGTCCCCTAACCCTAACCCTAGCCCGAACCCTAACCATAACCCTTCCCCGAAGCGTGACCCTCAACCGTCCCCTAATCCTAACCCGTACGCTGACACTAACCCGCGCCCTCACACGTACGCTCCCCCTAAAGCGTTGTCGTACCCTCACCTGGACCCTAAACCGTCCCCGTCCCCTAACCCTAACCCTAGCCCGAACCCTAACCCGAAACCTTCCCCGAAGCCTGACCCTCACCCGTTCCCTAATCCTAACCCGTACGCTGACGCTAACCCGCGCCCTCACACGTACGCTCCCCCTAAAGCGTTGTCGTACACTCACCTGGACCCTAAACCGTCCCCGTCCCCTAACCCTAACCCTAGCCCGAACCATAACCCTAACCCTTCCCCGAAGCCTGACCCTCACCCGTCCCCTAATCCTAACCCGTACGCTGATGCTAACCCGCGCCCTCACACGTACGCTCCCCCTAAAGCGTTGTCGTACCCTCATCTGGACCCTAAACCGTCCCCGTCCCCTAACCCTTACCCTAGCCCGAACCCTAACCCTAACCCTTCCCCGAAGCCTGACCCTCACCCGTCCCCTAATCCTAACCCGTACGCTGACACTAACCCGCGCCCTCACACGTACGCTCCCCCTAAAGCGTTGTCGTACCCTCACCTGGACCCTAAACCGTCCCCGTCCCCTAACCCTAACCCTAGCCCGAACCCTAACCCTAACTGTTCCCCGAAGCCTGACCCTCACCCGTCCCCTAATCCTAACCCGTACGCTTACACTAACCCGAGCCCTCACACGTACGCTCCCCCTAAAGCGTTGTCGTACCCTCACCTGGACCCTAAACGGTCCGCGTCCCCTAACCGTAACCCTAGCCCGAACCCTAACCCTAACCCTTCCCCTAAGCCTGACACTCACCCGTCCCCTAATCCTAACCCGTACGCTGACGCTAACCCGCGCCCTCACACGTACGCTCCCCCTAAAGCGTTGTCGTACCCTCACCTGGACCCTAAACCGTCCCCGTCCCCTAACCCTAACCCTAGCCCGAACCCTAACCCTAACCCTTCCCCGAAGCCTGACCCTCACCCGTCCCCTAATCCTAACCCGTACGCTGACACTAACCCGCGCCCTCACACGTACGCTCCCCCTAAAGCGTTGTCGTACCCTCACCTGGACCCTAAACCGTCCCCGTCCCCTAACCCTAACCCTAGCCCGAACCCTAACCCTAACCCTTCCCCGAAGCCTGAACCTCACCCGTCCCCTAATCCTAACCCGTACGCTGACACTAACCCGCGCCCTCACACGTACGCTCCCCCTAAAGCGTTGTCGTACCCTCACCTGGACCCTAAACCGTCCCCGTCCCCTAACCCTAACCCTAGCCCGAACCCTAACCCTAACCCTTCCCCGAAGCCTGACCCTCACCCGTTCCCTAATCCTAACCCGTACGCTGATGCTAACCCGCGCCCTCACACGTACGCTCCCCCTAAAGCGTTGTCGTACACTCACCTGGACCCTAAACCGTCCCCGTCCCCTAACCCTAACCCTAGCCCGAACCCTAACCCTAACCCTTCCCCGAAGCCTGACCCTCACCCGTCCCCTAATCCTAACCCGTACGCTGACGCTAACCCGCGCCCTCACACGTACGCTCCCCCTAAAGCGTTGTCGTACCCTCATCTGGACCCTAAACCGTCCCCATCCCCTAACCCTTACCCTAGCCCGAACCCTAACCCTAACCCTTCCCCGAAGCCTGACCCTCACCCGTCCCCTAATCCTAACCCGTACGCTGACACTAACCCGCGCCCTCACACGTACGCTCCCCCTAAAGCGTTGTCGTACCCTCACCTGGACCCTAAACCGTCCCCGTCCCCTAACCCTAACCCTAGCCCGAACCCTAACCCTAACTCTTCCCCGAAGCCTGACCCTCACCCGTCCCCTAATCCTAACCCGTACGCTGACGCTAACCCGCGCCCTCACATGTACGCTCCCCCTAAAGCGTTGTCGTACCCTCATCTGGACCCTAAACCGTCCCCATCCCCTAACCCTTACCCTAGCCCGAACCCTAACTCTAACCCTTCGCCGAAGCCTGACCCTCACCCGTCCCCTAATCCTAACCCGTACGCTGACACTAACCCGCGCCCTCACACGTACACTCCCCCTAAAGCGTTGTCGTACCCTCACCAGGACCCTAAACCGTCCCCGTCCCCGAACCCTAACCCTAGCCCGAACCCTAACCCTAACCCTTCCCCGAAGCCTGACCCTCACCCGTCCCCTAATCCTAACCCGTACACTGACACTAACCCGCGCCCTCACACGTACGCTCCCCCTAAAGCGTTGTTGTACCCTCACCTGGATCCTAAACCGTCCCTGTCCCCTAACCCTAACCCTATCCCGAACCCTAACCCTAACCATTCCCCGAAGCCTGACCCTCACCCGTCCCCTAATCCTAACCCGTACGCTGACACTAACCCGCGCCCTCACACGTACGCTCCCCCTAAAGCGTTGTCATACCCTCACCTGGACCCTAAACCGTCCCCGTCCCCTAACCCTAACCCTAGCCCGAACCCTAAACCTAACCCTTCCCCGAAGCCTGACCCTCACCCATCCCCTAATCCTAACCCGTACGCTGACACTAACCCGCGCCCTCACACGTACGCTCCCCCTAAAGCGTTGTCGTACCCTCACCTGGACCCTAAACCGTCCCCGTCCCCTAACCCTAACCCTAGCCCGAACCCTAACCCTAACCCTTCCCCGAAGCCTGACCCTCACCCGTCCCCTAATCCTAACCCGTACGCTGACGCTAACCCGCGCCCTCACACGTACGCTCCCCCTAAAGCGTTGTCGTACACTCACCTGGACCCTAAACCGTCCCCGTCCCCTAACCCTAACCCTAGCCCGAACCCTAACCCTAACCCTTCCCCGAAGCCTGACCCTCACCCGTCCCCTAATCCTAACCCGTACGTTGACGCTAACCCGCGCCCTCACACGTACGCTCCCCCTAAAGCGTTGTCGTACCCTCATCTGGACCCTAAACCGTCCCCGTCCCCTAACCCTTACCCTAGCCCAAACCCTAACCCTAACCCTTCCCCGAAGCCTGACCCTCACCCGTCCCCTAATCCTAACCCGTACGCTGACATTAACCCGCGCCCTCACACGTACGATCCCCCTAAAGCGTTGTCGTACCCTCATCTGGACCCTAAACCGTCCCCGTCCCCTAACCCTTACCCTAGCCCAAACCCTAACCCTAACCCTTCCCCGAAGCCTGACCCTCACCCGTCCCCTAATCCTAACCCGTACGCTGACACTAACCCGCGCCCTCACACGTACGCTCCCCCTAAAGCGTTGTCGTACCCTCACCTGGACCCTAAACCGTCCCCGTCCCCTAACCCTAACCCTAGCCCGAACCCTAACCCTAACCCTTCCCCGAAGCCTGACCCTCACCCGTCCCCTAATCCTAACCCGTACGCTGACACTAACCCACGCCCTCACACGTACGCTCCCCCTAAAGCGTTGTCGTACCCTCACCTGGACCCTAAACCGTCCCCGTCCCCTAACCCTAACCCTAGCCCGAACCCTAACCCTAACCCTTCCCCGAAGCCTGACCCTCACCCGTCCCCTAATCCTAACCCGTACGCGGACACTAACCCGCGCCCTCACACGTACACTCCCCCTAAAGCGTTGTCGTACCCTCACCTGGACCCTAAACCGTCCCCGTCCCCTAACCCTAACCCTAGCCCGAACACTAAACCTAACCCTTCCCCGAAGCCTGACCCTCACCAGTCCCCTAATCCTAACCCGTACGCTGACACTAACCCGCGCCCTCACACGTACGCTCCCCCTAAAGCGTTGTCGTACCCTCACCTGGACCCTAAACCGTCCCCGTCCCCTAACCCTAACCCTAGCCCGAACCCTAACCCTAACCCTTGCCCGAAGCCTGACCCTCACCCGTTCCCTAATCCTAACCCGTACGCTGATGCTAACCCGCGCCCTCACACGTACGCTCCCCCTAAAGCGTTGTCGTACACTCACCTGGACCCTAAACCGTCCCCGTCCCCTAACCCTAACCCTAGCCCGAACCCTAACCCTAACCCTTCCCCGAAGCCTGACCCTCACCTGTCCCCTAATCCTAACCCGTACGCTGACGCTAACCCGCGCCCTCACACGTACGCTCCCCCTAAAGCGTTGTCGTACCCTCATCTGGACCCTAAACCGTCCCCGTCCCCTAACCCTTACCCTAGCCCGAACCCTAACCCTAACCCTTCCCCGAAGCCTGACCCTCACCCGTCCCCTAATCCTAACCCGTACGCTGACGCTAACCCGCGCCCTCACACGTACGCTCCCCCTAAAGCGTTGTCGTACCCTCACCTGGACCCTAAACCATCCCCGTCCCCTAACCCTAACCCTAGCCCGAACCCTAACCCTAACTCTTCCCCGAAGCGTGACCCTCACCCGTCCCCTAATCCTAACCCGTACGCTGACACTAACCCGCGCCCTCACACGTACGCTCCCCCTAAAGCGTTGTCGTACCCTCACCTGGACCCTAAACCGTCCCCGTCCCCTAACCCTAACCCTAGCCCGAACCCTAACCCTAACCCTTCCCCGAAGCCTGACCCTCACCCGTTCCCTAATCCTAACCCGTATGCTGACATTAACCCGCGCCCTCACACGTACGCTCCCCCTAAAGCGTTGTCGTACCCTCAGCTGAACCCTAAGCGGTCCGCGTCCCCTAACCCTAACCCTAGCCGGAACACTAACCCTAACCCTTCCCCGAAGCCTGACACTCACCCGTCCCCTAATCCTAACCCGTACGCTGACGCTAACCCGCGCCCTCACACGTACGCTCCCCCTAAAGCGTTGTCTTACCCTCACCTGGACCCTAAACCGTCCCCGTCCCCTAACCCTAACCCTAGCCCGAACCCTAACCCTAACCCTTCCCCGAAGCCTGACCCTCACCCGTCCCCTAATCCTAACCCGTACGCTGACGCTAACCCCCGCCCTCACACGTATGCTCCCCCTAAAGCGTTGTCGTACACTCACCTGGACCCTAAACCGTCCCCGTCCCCTAACCCTAACCTTAGCCCGAACCCTAACCGTAACCCTTCCCCGAAGCCTGACCCTCACCCGTCCCCTAATCCTAACCCGTACGCTGACGCTAACCCGCGCCCTCACACGTACGCTCCCCCTAAAGCGTTGTCGTACCCTCATCTGGACCCTAAACCGTCCCCGTCCCCTAACCCTTACCCTAGCCCGAACCCTAACCCTAACACTTCGCCGAAGCCTGACCCTCACCCGTCCCCTAATCCTAACCCGTACGCTGACACTAACCCGCACCCTCACACGTACGCTCCCCCTAAAGCGTTGTCGTACCCTCACCTGGACCCTAAACCGTCCCCGTCCCCTCACCCTAACCCTAGCCCGAACCCTAACCCTAACACTTCCCCGAAGCCTGACCCTCACCCGTCCCCTAATCCTAACCCGTACGCTGACACTAACCCGCGCCCTCACACGTATGCTCCCCCTAAAGCGTTGTCGTACCCTCACCTGGACCCTAAACCGTCCCCGTCCCCTAACCCTAACCCTAGCCCGAACCCTAACCCTAACCCTTCCCCGAAGCCTGACCCTCACCCGTCCCCTAATCCTAACCCGTACGCTGACACTAAGTCGCGCCATCACACGTACGCTCCCCCTAAAGCGTTGTCGTACCCTCACCTGTATCGTAAACCGTCCCCGTCCCCTAACCCTAACCCTAGCCCGAACCCTAACCCTAAACCTTCCCGAAGCCTGACCCTCACCCGTCCCCTAATCCTAACCCGTACGCTGACACTAACCCGCGCCCTCACACGTACGCTCCCCCTACAGCATTGTCGTACCCTCACCAGGACGCTAAACCGGCCCCGTCCCCTAACCCTAACCCTAGCCCGAACCCTAACCCTAACCCTTCCCCGAAGCCTGACCCTCACCCGTCCCCTAATCCTAACCCGTATGCTGACACTAACCTGCGCCCTCACACGTACGCTCCCCCTAAAGTGTTGTCGTACCCTCTCCTGGACCCTAAACCGTCCCCGTCCCCTAACCCTAACCCTAGCCCGAACCCTAACCCTAACCCTTCCCCGAAGCCTGACCCTCACCCGTCCCCTAATCCTAACCCTTACGCTGACACTAACCCGCGCCCTCACACGTACGCTCCCCCTAAAGCGTTGTCGTACCCTCAACTGGACCCTAAACCGTCCCCGTCCCCTAACCCTAACCCTAGCCCGAACCCTAACCCTAACCCTTCCCCGAAGCCTGACCCTCACCCGTCCCCTAATCCTAACCCGTACGCTGACACTAACCCGCGCCCTCACACGTACGCTCCCCCTAAAGCGTTGTCGTACCCTCACCTGGACCCTAAACCGTCCCCGTCCCCTAACCCTAACCCTAGCCCGAACCCTAACCCTAACACTTCCCCGAAGCCTGACCCTCACCCGTCCCCTAATCCTAACCCCTACGCTGACCCTAAACCGCGCCCTCACACGTACGCTCCCCCTAAAGCGTTGTCGTACCCTCACCTGGACCCTAAACCGTCCCCGTCCCCTAACCCTAACCCTAGTCCGAACCCTAACCCTAACCATTCCCCGAAGCCTGACTCTCACCCGTCCCCTAATCCTAACCCGTACGCTGACACTAAGCCGCGCCCTCACACGTACGCTCCCCCTAAAGCATTGTCGTACCCTCACCTGGACCCTAAACGGTCCCCGTCCCCTAACCCTAACCCTAGCCCGAACCCTAACCCTAACCCTTCCCCGAAGCCTGACCCTCACCCGTCCCCTAATCCTAACCCGTACGCTGACACTAACCTGCGCCCTCACACGTACGCTCCCCGTAAAGCGTTGTCGTACCCTCACCTGGACCCTAAACCGTCCCCGTCCCCTAACCCTAACCCTAGCCCGAACCCTAACCCTAACCCTTCCCCGAAGCCTGACCCTCACCCGTCCCCTAATCCTAACCCGTACGCTGACGCTAACCCGCGCCCTCACACGTACGCTCCCCCTAAAGCGTTGTCGTACACTCACCTGGACCCTAAACCGTCCCCGTCCCCTAACCCTAACCCTAGCCCGAACCCTAACCCTAACCCTTCCCCGAAGCCTGACCCTCACCCGTCCCCTAATCCTAACCCGTACTCTGACACTAAGCCGCGCCCTCACACGTACGCTCCCCCTAAAGCGCTGTCGTACCCTCACCTGGACCCTAAACCGTCCCCGTCCCCTAACCCTAACCCTAGCCCGAACCCTAACCCTAACCCTTCCCCGAAGCCTGACCCTCACCCGTCCCCTAATCCTAACCCGTACGCTGAAACTAACCCGCGCCCTCACACGTACGCTCCCCCTAAAGCGTTGTCGTACCCTCACCTGGACCCTAAACCGTCCCCGTCCCCTAACCCTAACCCTAGCCCGAACCCTAACCCTAACCCTTCCCCGAAGCCTGACCCTCACCCGTCCCCTAATCCTAACCCGTACGCTGACACTAACCCGCGCCCTCACACGTACGCTCCCCCTAAAGCATTGTCGTACCCTCACCTGGACCCTAAACCGTCCCCGTCCCCTAACCCTAACCCTAGCCCGAACCCTAATCCTAACCCTTCCCCGAAGCCTGACCCTCACCCGTTCCCTAATCCTAACCCGTATGCTGACATTAACCTGCGCCCTCACACGTACGCTCCCCCTAAAGCGTTGTCGTACCCTCACCTGAACCCTAAGCGGTCCGCGTCCCCTAACCCTAACCCTAGCCGGAACACTAACCCTAACCCTTCCCCGAAGCCTGACACTCACCCGTCCCCTAATCCTAACCCGTACGCTGACGCTAACCCGCGCCCTCACACGTACGCTCCCCCTAAAGCGTTGTCGTACCCTCACCTGGACCCTAAACCGTCCCCGTCACCTAACCCTAACCCTAGCCCGAACCCTAACCCTAACCCTTCCCCGAAGCCTGACCCTCACCCGTCCCCTAATCCTAACCCGTACGCTGACACTAACCCGCGCCCTCACACGTACGCTCCCCCTAAAGCGTTGTCGTACACTCACCTGGACCCTAAACCGTCCCCGTCCCCTAACCCTAACCCTAGCCCGAACCCTAACCCTAACCCTTCCCCGAAGCCTGACCCTCACCCGTCCCCTAATCCTAACCCGTACGCTGACACTAAGCCGCGCCCTCACACGTACGCTCCCCCTAAAGCGTTGTCGTACCCTCACCTGGACCCTAAACCGTCCCCGTCCCTTAACCCTAAACCTAGCCCGAACCCTAACCCTAACCCTTCCCCGAAGCCTGACCCTCACCCGTCCCCTAATCCTAACCCGTACGCTGACGCTAACCCGCGCCCTCACACGTACGCTCCCCCTAAAGCGTTGTCGTACCCTCACCTGGATCCTAAACCGTCCCCGTCCCCTAACCCTAACCCTATCCCGAACCCTAACCCTAACCATTCCCCGAAGCCTGACCCTCACCCGTCCCCTAATCCTAACCCGTACGCTGACACTAACCCACGCCCTCACACGTACGCTCCCCCTAAAGCGTTGTCGTACCCTCACCTGGACCCTAAACCGTCCCCGTCCCCTAACCCTAACCCTAGCCCGAACCCTAACCCTAACCCTTCCCCGAAGCCTGACCCTCACCCGTCCCCTAATCCTAACCCGTACTCTGACACTAAGCCGCGCCCTCACACGTACGCTCCCCCTAAAGCGCTGTCGTACCCTCACCTGGACCCTAAACCGTCCCCGTCCCCTAACCCTAACCCTAGCCCGAACCCTAACCCTAACCCTTCCCCGAAGCCTGACCCTCACCCGTCCCCTAATCCTAACCCGTACGCTGAAACTAACCCGCGCCCTCACCCGTACGCTCCCCCTAAAGCGTTGTCGTACCCTCAGCTGGACCCTAAACGGTCCGCGTCCCCTAACCCTAACCCTAGCCCGAACCCTAACCCTAACCCTTCCCCGAAGCCTGACCCTCACCCGTCCCCTAATCCTAACCCGTACGCTGACGCTAACCCGCGCCCTCACACGTACGCTCCCCCTAAAGCGTTGTCGTACACTCACCTGGACCCTAAACCGTCCCCGTCCCCTAACCCTAACCCTAGCCCGAACCCTAACCCTAACCCTTCCCCGAAGCCTGACCCTCACCCGTCCCCTAATCCTAACCCGTACGCTGACGCTAACCCGCGCCCTCACACGTACGCTCCCCCTAAAGCGTTGTCGTACCCTCATTTGGACCCTAAACCGTCCCCGTCCCCTAACCCTTACCCTAGCCCGAACGCTAAACCTAACACTTCCCCGAAGCCTGACCCTCACCCGTCCCCTAATCCTAACCCGTACGCTGACACTAACCCGCGCCCTCACACGTACGCTCCCCCTAAAGCGTTGTCGTACCCTCACCTGGACCCTAAACCGTCCCCGTCCCCTCACCCTAACCCTAGCCCGAACCCTAACCCTAACCCTTCCCCGAAGCCTGACCCTCACCCGTCCCCTAATCCTAACCCGTACGCTGACACTAAGTCGCGCCCTCACACGTACGCTCCCCCTAAAGCGTTGTCGTACCCTCACCTGTATCCTAAACCGTCCCCGTCCCCTAACCCTAACCCTAGCCCGAACCCTAACCCTAAACCTTCCCGAAGCCTGACCCTCACCCGTCCCCTAATCCTAACCCGTACGCTGACACTAACCCGCGCCCTCACACGTACGCTCCCCCTAAAGCGTTGTCGTACCCTCACCAGGACCCTAAACCGGCCCCGTCCCCTAACACTAACCATAGCCCGAACCCTAACCCTAACCCTTCCCCGAAGCCTGACCCTCACCCGTCCCCTAATCCTAACCCGTACGCTGACACTAACCCACGCCCTCACACGTACGCTCCCCCTAAAGCGTTGTCGTACCCTCACCTGGACCCTAAACCGTCCCCGTCCCCTAACCCTAACCCTAGCCCGAACCCTAACCCTAACCCTTCCCCGAAGCCTGACCCTCACCCGTCCCCTAATCCTAACCCGTATGCTGACACTAACCTGCGCCCTCACACGTACGCTCCCCCTAAAGCGTTGTCGTACCCTCTCCTGGACCCTAAACCGTCCCCGTCCCCTAACCCTAACCCTAGCCCGAACCCTAAACCTAACCCTTCCCCGAAGCCTGACCCTCACCCGTCCCCTAATCCTAACCCGTACGCTGACACTAACCCGCGCCCTCACACGTACGCTCCCCCTAAAGCGTTGTCGTACCCTCACCTGGACCCTAAACCGTCCCCGTCCCCTAACCCTAACCCTAGCCCGAACCCTAACCCTAACCCTTCCCCGAAGCCTGACCCTCACCCGTCCCCTAATCCTAACACGTACGCTGACACTAACCCGCGCCCTCACACTTACGCTCCCCCTAAAGCGTTGTCGTACCCTCACCTGGACCCTAAACCGTCCCCGTCCCCTAACCCTAACCCTAGCCCGAACCCTAACCCTAACCCTTCCCTGAAGCCTGACCCTCACCCGTCCCCTAATCCTAACCCGTACGCTGACACTAACCGGCGCCCTCACACGTACGCTCCCCCTAAAGTGTTGTCGTACCCTCACCTGGACCCTAAACCGTCCCAGTCCCCTAACCCTAACCCTAGCCCGAACCCTAACCCTAACCCTTCCCCGAAGCCTGACCCTCACCCGTCCCCTAATCCTAACCCCTACGCTGACGCTAACCCGCGCCCTCACACGTACGCTCCCCCTAAAGCGTTGTCGTACCCTCACCTGGACCCTAAACCGTCCCCGTCCCCTAACCCTAACCCTAGCCCGAACCCTAACCCTAACCCTTCCCCGAAGCCTGACCCTCACCCGTCCTCTAATCCTAACCCGTACTCTGACACTAAGCCGCGCCCTCACACGTACGCTCCCCCTAAAGCGCTGTCGTACCCTCACCTGGACCCTAAACCGTCCCCGTCCCCTAACCCTAACCCTAGCCCGAACCCTAACCCTAACCCTTCCCCGAAGCCTGACCCTCACCCGTCCCCTAATCCTAACCCGTACGCTGAAACTAACCCGCGCCCTCACACGTACGCTCCCCCTAAAGCGTTGTCGTACCCTCACCTGGACCCTAAACCGTCCCCGTCCCCTAACCCTAACCCTAGCCCGAACCCTAACCCTAACCCTTCCCCGAAGCCTGACCCTCACCCGTCCCCTAATCCTAACCCGTACGCTGACACTAACCCGCGCCCTCACACGTACGCTCCCGCTAAAGCATTGTCGTACCCTCACCTGGACCCTAAACCGTCCCCGTCCCCTAACCCTAACCCTAGCCCGAACCCTAACCCTAACCCTTCCCCGAAGCCTGACCCTCACCCGTTCCCTAATCCTAACCCGTATGCTGACATTAACCTGCGCCCTCACACGTACGCTCCCCCTAAAGCGTTGTCGTACCCTCACCTGAACCCTAAGCGGTCCGCGTCCCCTAACCCTAACCCTAGCCGGAACACTAACCCTAACACTTCCCCGAAGCCTGACACTCACCCGTCCCCTAATCCTAACCCGTACGCTGACGCTAACCCGCGCCCTCACACGTACGCTCCCCCTAAAGCGTTGTCGTACCCTCACCTGGACCCTAAACCATCCCCGTCACCTAACCCTAACCCTAGCCCGAACCCTAACCCTAACCCTTCCCCGAAGCCTGACCCTCACCCGTCCCCTAATCCTAACCCGTACGCTGACACTAACCCGCGCCCTCACACGTACGCTCCCCCTAAAGCGTTGTCGTACACTCACCTGGACCCTAAACCGTCCCCGTCCCCTAACCCTAACCCTAGCCCGAACCCTAACCCTAACCCTTCCCCGAAGCCTGACCCTCACCCGTCCGCTAATCCTAACCCGTACGCTGACACTAAGCCGCGCCCTCACACGTACGCTCCCACTAAAGCGTTGTCGTACCCTCACCTGGACCCTAAACCGTCCCCGTCCCTTAACCCTAAACCTAGCCCGAACCCTAACCCTAACCCTTCCCCGAAGCCTGACCCTCACCCGTCCCCTAATCCTAACCCGTACGCTGACGCTAACCCGCGCCCTCACACGTACGCTCCCCCTAAAGCGTTGTCGTACCCTCACCTGGATCCTAAACCGTCCCCGTCCCCTAACCCTAACCCTATCCCGAACCCTAACCCTAACCATTCCCCGAAGCCTGACCCTCACCCGTCCCCTAATCCTAACCCGTACGCTGACACTAACCCGCGCCCTCACACGTACGCACCCCCTAAAGCGTTGTCGTACCCTCACCTGGACCCTAAACCGTCCCCGTCCCCTAACCCTAACCCTAGCCCGAACCCTAAACCTAACCCTTCCCCGAAGCCTGACCCTCACCCGTCCCCTAATCCTAACCCGTACGCTGACACTAACCCACGCCCTCACACGTACGCTCCCCCTAAAGCGTTGTCGTACCCTCACCTGGACCCTAAACCGTCCCCGTCCCCTAACCCTAACCCTAGCCCGAACCCTAACCCTAACCCTTCCCCGAAGCCTGACCCTCACCCGTCCCCTAATCCTAACCCGTACTCTGACACTAAGCCGCGCCCTCACACGTACGCTCCCCCTAAAGCGCTGTCGTACCCTCACCTGGACCCTAAACCGTCCCCGTCCCCTAACCCTAACCCTAGCCCGAACCCTAACCCTAACCCTTCCCCGAAGCCTGACCCTCACCCGTCCCCTAATCCTAACCCGTACGCTGAAACTAACCCGCGCCCTCACACGTACGCTCCCCCTAAAGCGTTGTCGTACCCTCACCTGAACCCTAAGCGGTCCGCGTCCCCTAACCCTAACCCTAGCCGGAACACTAACCCTAACCCTTCCCCGAAGCCTGACCCTCACCCGTCCCCTAATCCTAACCCGTACGCTGACACTAACCCGCGCCCTCACACGTACGCTCCCCCTAAAGCGTTGTCGTACCCTCACCTGGACCCTAAACCGTCCCCGTCCCCTAACCCTAACCCTAGTCCGAACCCTAACCCTAACCCTTCCCCGAAGCCTGACCCTCACCCGTCCCCTAATCCTAACCCGTACGCTGACACTAACCCGCGCCCTCACACGTACGCTCCCCCTAAAGAGTTGTCGTACCCTCACCTGGACCCTAAACCGTCCCCGTCCCCTAACCCTAACCCTAGCCCGAACCCTAACCCTAACCCTTCCCCGAAGCCTGACCCTCACCCGTCCCCTAATCCTAACCCGTACGCTGACACTAAGTCGCGCCCTCACACGTACGCTCCCCCTAAAGCGTTGTCGTACCCTCACCTGTATCCTAAACCGTCCCCGTCCCCTAACCCTAACCCTAGCCCGAACCCTAACCCTAAACCTTCCCGAAGCCTGACCCTCACCCGTCCCCTAATCCTAACCCGTACGCTGACACTAACCCGCGCCCTCACACGTACGCTCCCCCTAAAGCGTTGTCGTACCCTCACCAGGACCTTAAACCGGCCCCGTCCCCTAACACTAACCATAGCCCGAACCCTAACCCTAACCCTTCCCCGAAGCCTGACCCTCACCCGTCCCCTAATCCTAACCCGTACGCTGACACTAACCCACGCCCTCACACGTACGCTCCCCCTAAAGCGTTGTCGTACCCTCACCTGGACCCTAAACCGTCCCCGTCCCCTAACCCTAACCCTAGCCCGAACCCTAACCCTAACCCTTCCCCGAAGCCTGACCCTCACCCGTCCCCTAATCCTAACCCGTATGCTGACACTAACCTGCGCCCTCACACGTACGCTCCCCCTAAAGCGTTGTCGTACCCTCTCCTGGACCCTAAACCGTCCCCGTCCCCTAACCCTAACCCTAGCCCGAACCCTAAACCTAACCCTTCCCCGAAGCCTGACCCTCACCCGTCCCCTAATCCTAACCCGTACGCTGACACTAACCCACGCCCTCACACGTACGCTCCCCCTAAAGCGTTGTCGTACTCTCACCTGGACCCTAAACCGTCCCCGTCCCCTAACCCTAACCCTAGCCCGAACCCTAACCCTAACCCTTCCCCGAAGCCTGACCCTCACCCGTCCCCTAATCCTAACACGTACGCTGACACTAACCCGCGCCCTCACACTTACGCTCCCCCTAAAGCGTTGTCGTACCCTCACCTGGACCCTAAACCGTCCCCGTCCCCTAACCCTAACCCTAGCCCGAACCCTAACCCTAACCCTTCCCTGAAGCCTGACCCTCACCCGTCCCCTAATCCTAACCCGTACGCTGACACTAACCGGCGCCCTCACACGTACGCTCCCCCTAAAGTGTTGTCGTACCCTCACCTGGACCCTAAACCGTCCCAGTCCCCTAACCCTAACCCTAGCCCGAACCCTAACCCTAACCCTTCCCCGAAGCCTGACCCTCACCCGTCCCCTAATCCTAACCCCTACGCTGACGCTAACCCGCGCCCTCACACGTACGCTCCCCCTAAAGCGTTGTCGTACCCTCACCTGGACCCTAAACCGTCCCCGTCCCCTAACCCTAACCCTAGCCCGAACCCTAACCCTAACCCTTCCCCGAAGCCTGACCCTCACCCGTCCCCTAATCCTAACCCGTACTCTGACACTAAGCCGCGCCCTCACACGTACGCTCCCCCTAAAGCGCTGTCGTACCCTCACCTGGACCCTAAACCGTCCCCGTCCCCTAACCCTAACCCTAGCCCGAACCCTAACCCTAACCCTTCCCCGAAGCCTGACCCTCACCCGTCCCCTAATCCTAACCCGTACGCTGAAACTAACCCGCGCCCTCACACGTACGCTCCCCCTAAAGCGTTGTCGTACCCTCACCTGGACCCTAAACCGTCCCCGTCCCCTAACCCTAACCCTAGCCCGAACCCTAACCCTAACCCTTCCCCGAAGCCTGACCCTCACCCGTCCCCTAATCCTAACCCGTACGCTGACACTAACCCGCGCCCTCACACGTACGCTCCCCCTAAAGCATTGTCGTACCCTCACCTGGACCCTAAACCGTCCCCGTCCCCTAACCCTAACCCTAGCCCGAACCCTAACCCTAACCCTTCCCCGAAGCCTGACCCTCACCCGTTCCCTAATCCTAACCCGTATGCTGACATTAACCTGCGCCCTCACACGTACGCTCCCCCTAAAGCGTTGTCGTACCCTCACCTGAACCCTAAGCGGTCCGCGTCCCCTAACCCTAACCCTAGCCGGAACACTAACCCTAACACTTCCCCGAAGCCTGACACTCACCCGTCCCCTAATCCTAACCCGTACGCTGACGCTAACCCGCGCCCTCACACGTACGCTCCCCCTAAAGCGTTGTCGTACCCTCACCTGGACCCTAAACCATCCCCGTCACCTAACCCTAACCCTAGCCCGAACCCTAACCCTAACCCTTCCCCGAAGCCTGACCCTCACCCGTCCCCTAATCCTAACCCGTACGCTGACACTAACCCGCGCCCTCACACGTACGCTCCCCCTAAAGCGTTGTCGTACACTCACCTGGACCCTAAACCGTCCCCGTCCCCTAACCCTAACCCTAGCCCGAACCCTAACCCTAACCCTTCCCCGAAGCCTGACCCTCACCCGTCCCCTAATCCTAACCCGTACGCTGACACTAAGCCGCGCCCTCACACGTACGCTCCCACTAAAGCGTTGTCGTACCCTCACCTGGACCCTAAACCGTCCCCGTCCCTTAACCCTAAACCTAGCCCGAACCCTAACCCTAACCCTTCCCCGAAGCCTGACCCTCACCCGTCCCCTAATCCTAACCCGTACGCTGACGCTAACCTGCGCCCTCACACGTACGCTCCCCCTAAAGCGTTGTCGTACCCTCACCTGGATCCTAAACCGTCCCCGTCCCCTAACCCTAACCCTATCCCGAAACCTAACCCTAACCATTCCCCGAAGCCTGACCCTCACCCGTCCCCTAATCCTAACCCGTACGCTGACACTAACCCGCGCCCTCACACGTACGCACCCCCTAAAGCGTTGTCGTACCCTCACCTGGACCCTAAACCGTCCCCGTCCCCTAACCCTAACCCTAGCCCGAACCCTAAACCTAACCCTTCCCCGAAGCCTGACCCTCACCCGTCCCCTAATCCTAACCCGTACGCTGACACTAACCCACGCCCTCACACGTACGCTCCCCCTAAAGCGTTGTCGTACCCTCACCTGGACCCTAAACCGTCCCCGTCCCCTAACCCTAACCCTAGCCCGAACCCTAACCCTAACCCTTCCCCGAAGCCTGACCCTCACCCGTCCCCTAATCCTAACCCGTACTCTGACACTAAGCCGCGCCCTCACACGTACGCTCCCCCTAAAGCGCTGTCGTACCCTCACCTGGACCCTAAACCGTCCCCGTCCCCTAACCCTAACCCTAGCCCGAACCCTAACCCTAACCCTTCCCCGAAGCCTGACCCTCACCCGTCCCCTAATCCTAACCCGTACGCTGAAACTAACCCGCGCCCTCACACGTACGCTCCCCCTAAAGCGTTGTCGTACCCTCACCTGAACCCTAAGCGGTCCGCGTCCCCTAACCCTAACCCTAGCCGGAACACTAACCCTAACCCTTCCCCGAAGCCTGACACTCACCCGTCCCCTAATCCTAACCCGTACGCTGACACTAACCCGCGCCCTCACACGTACGCTCCCCCTAAAGCATTGTCGTACCCTCACCTGGACCCTAAACCGTCCCCGTCCCCTAACCCTAACCCTAGCCCGAACCCTAACCCTAACCCTTCCCCGAAGCCTGACCCTCACCCGTTCCCTAATCCTAACCCGTATGCTGACATTAACCTGCGCCCTCACACGTACGCTCCCCCTAAAGCGTTGTCGTACCCTCACCTGAACCCTAAGCGGTCCGCGTCCCCTAACCCTAACCCTAGCCGGAACACTAACCCTAACACTTCCCCGAAGCCTGACACTCACCCGTCCCCTAATCCTAACCCGTACGCTGACGCTAACCCGCGCCCTCACACGTACGCTCCCCCTAAAGCGTTGTCGTACCCTCACCTGGACCCTAAACCATCCCCGTCACCTAACCCTAACCCTAGCCCGAACCCTAACCCTAACCCTTCCCCGAAGCCTGACCCTCACCCGTCCCCTAATCCTAACCCGTACGCTGACACTAACCCGCGCCCTCACACGTACGCTCCCCCTAAAGCGTTGTCGTACACTCACCTGGACCCTAAACCGTCCCCGTCCCCTAACCCTAACCCTAGCCCGAACCCTAACCCTAACCCTTCCCCGAAGCCTGACCCTCACCCGTCCGCTAATCCTAACCCGTACGCTGACACTAAGCCGCGCCCTCACACGTACGCTCCCACTAAAGCGTTGTCGTACCCTCACCTGGACCCTAAACCGTCCCCGTCCCTTAACCCTAAACCTAGCCCGAACCCTAACCCTAACCCTTCCCCGAAGCCTGACCCTCACCCGTCCCCTAATCCTAACCCGTACGCTGACGCTAACCCGCGCCCTCACACGTACGCTCCCCCTAAAGCGTTGTCGTACCCTCACCTGGATCCTAAACCGTCCCCGTCCCCTAACCCTAACCCTATCCCGAACCCTAACCCTAACCATTCCCCGAAGCCTGACCCTCACCCGTCCCCTAATCCTAACCCGTACGCTGACACTAACCCGCGCCCTCACACGTACGCACCCCCTAAAGCGTTGTCGTACCCTCACCTGGACCCTAAACCGTCCCCGTCCCCTAACCCTAACCCTAGCCCGAACCCTAAACCTAACCCTTCCCCGAAGCCTGACCCTCACCCGTCCCCTAATCCTAACCCGTACGCTGACACTAACCCACGCCCTCACACGTACGCTCCCCCTAAAGCGTTGTCGTACCCTCACCTGGACCCTAAACCGTCCCCGTCCCCTAACCCTAACCCTAGCCCGAACCCTAACCCTAACCCTTCCCCGAAGCCTGACCCTCACCCGTCCCCTAATCCTAACCCGTACTCTGACACTAAGCCGCGCCCTCACACGTACGCTCCCCCTAAAGCGCTGTCGTACCCTCACCTGGACCCTAAACCGTCCCCGTCCCCTAACCCTAACCCTAGCCCGAACCCTAACCCTAACCCTTCCCCGAAGCCTGACCCTCACCCGTCCCCTAATCCTAACCCGTACGCTGAAACTAACCCGCGCCCTCACACGTACGCTCCCCCTAAAGCGTTGTCGTACCCTCACCTGAACCCTAAGCGGTCCGCGTCCCCTAACCCTAACCCTAGCCGGAACACTAACCCTAACCCTTCCCCGAAGCCTGACCCTCACCCGTCCCCTAATCCTAACCCGTACGCTGACACTAACCCGCGCCCTCACACGTACGCTCCCCCTAAAGCGTTGTCGTACCCTCACCTGGACCCTAAACCGTCCCCGTCCCCTAACCCTAACCCTAGTCCGAACCCTAACCCTAACCCTTCCCCGAAGCCTGACCCTCACCCGTCCCCTAATCCTAACCCGTACGCTGACACTAACCCGCGCCCTCACACGTACGCTCCCCCTAAAGAGTTGTCGTACCCTCACCTGGACCCTAAACCGTCCCCGTCCCCTAACCCTAACCCTAGCCCGAACCCTAACCCTAACCCTTCCCCGAAGCCTGACCCTCACCCGTCCCCTAATCCTAACCCGTACGCTGACACTAAGTCGCGCCCTCACACGTACGCTCCCCCTAAAGCGTTGTCGTACCCTCACCTGTATCCTAAACCGTCCCCGTCCCCTAACCCTAACCCTAGCCCGAACCCTAACCCTAAACCTTCCCGAAGCCTGACCCTCACCCGTCCCCTAATCCTAACCCGTACGCTGACACTAACCCGCGCCCTCACACGTACGCTCCCCCTAAAGCGTTGTCGTACCCTCACCAGGACCCTAAACCGGCCCCGTCCCCTAACACTAACCATAGCCCGAACCCTAACCCTAACCCTTCCCCGAAGCCTGACCCTCACCCGTCCCCTAATCCTAACCCGTACGCTGACACTAACCCACGCCCTCACACGTACGCTCCCCCTAAAGCGTTGTCGTACCCTCACCTGGACCCTAAACCGTCCCCGTCCCCTAACCCTAACCCTAGCCCGAACCCTAACCCTAACCCTTCCCCGAAGCCTGACCCTCACCCGTCCCCTAATCCTAACCCGTATGCTGACACTAACCTGCGCCCTCACACGTACGCTCCCCCTAAAGCGTTGTCGTACCCTCTCCTGGACCCTAAACCGTCCCCGTCCCCTAACCCTAACCCTAGCCCGAACCCTAAACCTAACCCTTCCCCGAAGCCTGACCCTCACCCGTCCCCTAATCCTAACCCGTACGCTGACACTAACCCGCGCCCTCACACGTACGCTCCCCCTAAAGCGTTGTCGTACTCTCACCTGGACCCTAAACCGTCCCCGTCCCCTAACCCTAACCCTAGCCCGAACCCTAACCCTAACCCTTCCCCGAAGCCTGACCCTCACCCGTCCCCTAATCCTAACACGTACGCTGACACTAACCCGCGCCCTCACACTTACGCTCCCCCTAAAGCGTTGTCGTACCCTCACCTGGACCCTAAACCGTCCCCGTCCCCTAACCCTAACCCTAGCCCGAACCCTAACCCTAACCCTTCCCTGAAGCCTGACCCTCACCCGTCCCCTAATCCTAACCCGTACGCTGACACTAACCGGCGCCCTCACACGTACGCTCCCCCTAAAGTGTTGTCGTACCCTCACCTGGACCCTAAACCGTCCCAGTCCCCTAACCCTAACCCTAGCCCGAACCCTAACCCTAACCCTTCCCCGAAGCCTGACCCTCACCCGTCCCCTAATCCTAACCCCTACGCTGACGCTAACCCGCGCCCTCACACGTACGCTCCCCCTAAAGCGTTGTCGTACCCTCACCTGGACCCTAAACCGTCCCCGTCCCCTAACCCTAACCCTAGCCCGAACCCTAACCCTAACCCTTCCCCGAAGCCTGACCCTCACCCGTCCCCTAATCCTAACCCGTACTCTGACACTAAGCCGCGCCCTCACACGTACGCTCCCCCTAAAGCGCTGTCGTACCCTCACCTGGACCCTAAACCGTCCCCGTCCCCTAACCCTAACCCTAGCCCGAACCCTAACCCTAACCCTTCCCCGAAGCCTGACCCTCACCCGTCCCCTAATCCTAACCCGTACGCTGAAACTAACCCTCGCCCTCACACGTACGCTCCCCCTAAAGCGTTGTCGTACCCTCACCTGGACCCTAAACCGTCCCCGTCCCCTAACCCTAACCCTAGCCCGAACCCTAACCCTAACCCTTCCCCGAAGCCTGACCCTCACCCGTCCCCTAATCCTAACCCGTACGCTGACACTAACCCGCGCCCTCACACGTACGCTCCCCCTAAAGCATTGTCGTACCCTCACCTGGACCCTAAACCGTCCCCGTCCCCTAACCCTAACCCTAGCCCGAACCCTAACCCTAACCCTTCCCCGAAGCCTGACCCTCACCCGTTCCCTAATCCTAACCCGTATGCTGACATTAACCTGCGCCCTCACACGTACGCTCCCCCTAAAGCGTTGTCGTACCCTCACCTGAACCCTAAGCGGTCCGCGTCCCCTAACCCTAACCCTAGCCGGAACACTAACCCTAACACTTCCCCGAAGCCTGACACTCACCCGTCCCCTAATCCTAACCCGTACGCTGACGCTAACCCGCGCCCTCACACGTACGCTCCCCCTAAAGCGTTGTCGTACCCTCACCTGGACCCTAAACCATCCCCGTCACCTAACCCTAACCCTAGCCCGAACCCTAACCCTAACCCTTCCCCGAAGCCTGACCCTCACCCGTCCCCTAATCCTAACCCGTACGCTGACACTAACCCGCGCCCTCACACGTACGCTCCCCCTAAAGCGTTGTCGTACACTCACCTGGACCCTAAACCGTCCCCGTCCCCTAACCCTAACCCTAGCCCGAACCCTAACCCTAACCCTTCCCCGAAGCCTGACCCTCACCCGTCCCCTAATCCTAACCCGTACGCTGACACTAAGCCGCGCCCTCACACGTACGCTCCCACTAAAGCGTTGTCGTACCCTCACCTGGACCCTAAACCGTCCCCGTCCCTTAACCCTAAACCTAGCCCGAACCCTAACCCTAACCCTTCCCCGAAGCCTGACCCTCACCCGTCCCCTAATCCTAACCCGTACGCTGACGCTAACCCGCGCCCTCACACGTACGCTCCCCCTAAAGCGTTGTCGTACCCTCACCTGGATCCTAAACCGTCCCCGTCCCCTAACCCTAACCCTATCCCGAAACCTAACCCTAACCATTCCCCGAAGCCTGACCCTCACCCGTCCCCTAATCCTAACCCGTACGCTGACACTAACCCGCGCCCTCACACGTACGCACCCCCTAAAGCGTTGTCGTACCCTCACCTGGACCCTAAACCGTCCCCGTCCCCTAACCCTAACCCTAGCCCGAACCCTAAACCTAACCCTTCCCCGAAGCCTGACCCTCACCCGTCCCCTAATCCTAACCCGTACGCTGACACTAACCCACGCCCTCACACGTACGCTCCCCCTAAAGCGTTGTCGTACCCTCACCTGGACCCTAAACCGTCCCCGTCCCCTAACCCTAACCCTAGCCCGAACCCTAACCCTAACCCTTCCCCGAAGCCTGACCCTCACCCGTCCCCTAATCCTAACCCGTACTCTGACACTAAGCCGCGCCCTCACACGTACGCTCCCCCTAAAGCGCTGTCGTACCCTCACCTGGACCCTAAACCGTCCCCGTCCCCTAACCCTAACCCTAGCCCGAACCCTAACCCTAACCCTTCCCCGAAGCCTGACCCTCACCCGTCCCCTAATCCTAACCCGTACGCTGAAACTAACCCGCGCCCTCACACGTACGCTCCCCCTAAAGCGTTGTCGTACCCTCACCTGAACCCTAAGCGGTCCGCGTCCCCTAACCCTAACCCTAGCCGGAACACTAACCCTAACCCTTCCCCGAAGCCTGACACTCACCCGTCCCCTAATCCTAACCCGTACGCTGACGCTAACCCGCGCCCTCACACGTACGCTCCCCCTAAAGCGTTGTCGTACCCTCACCTGGACCCTAAACCGTCCCCGTCACCTAACCCTAACCCTAGCCCGAACCCTAACCCTAACCCTTCCCCGAAGCCTGACCCTCACCCGTCCCCTAATCCTAACCCGTACGCTGACACTAACCCGCGCCCTCACACGTACGCTCCCCCTAAAGCGTTGTCGTACCCTCACCTGGACCCTAAACCGTCCCCGTCCCCTAACCCTAAACCTAGCCCGAACCCTAACCCTAACCCTTCCCCGAAGCCTGACCCTCACCCGTCCCCTAATCCTAACCCGTACGCTGACGCTAACCCGCGCCCTCACACGTACGCTCCCCCTAAAGCGTTGTCGTACCCTCACCTGGATCCTAAACCGTCCCCGTCCCCTAACCCTAACCCTATCCCGAACCCTAACCCTAACCATTCCCCGAAGCCTGACCCTCACCCGTCCCCTAATCGTATCCCGTACGCTGACACTAACCCGCGTCCTCACACGTACGCACCCCCTAAAGCGTTGTCGTACGCTCACCTGGACCCTAAACCGTCCCCGTCCCCTAACCCTAACCCTAGCCCGAACCCTAAACCTAACCCTTCCCCGAAGCCTGACCCTCACCCGTCCCCTAATCCTAACCCGTACGCTGACACTAACCCACGCCCTCACACGTACGCTCCCCCTAAAGCGTTGTCGTACCCTCACCTGGACCCTAAACCGTCCCCGTCCCCTAACCCTAACCCTAGCCCGAACCCTAACCCTAACCCTTCCCCGAAGCCTGACCCTCACCCGTCCCCTAATCCTAACCCGTACGCTGACACTAACCCGCGCCCTCACACGTACGCTCCCCCTAAAGCGTTGTCGTACCCTCACCTGGACCCTAAACCGTCCCCGTCCCCTAACCCTAACCCTAGCCCGAAACCTAACCCTAACCCTTCCCCGAAGCCTGACACTCACCCGTCCCCTAATCCTAACCCGTACGCTGACACTAACCCGCGCCCTCACACGTACGCTCCCCCTAAAGCGTTGTCGTACCCTCACCTGGACCCTCAACCGTCCCCGTCCCCTAACCCTAACCCCAGCCCGAACCCTAACACTAACCCTTCCCCGAAGCCTGACCCTCATCCGTCCCATAATCCTAACCCGTACTCTGACACTAAGCTGCGCCCTCACACGTACGCTCCCCCTAAAGCGCTGTCGTACCCTCACCTGGACCCTAAACCGTCCCCGTCCCCTAACCCTAACCCTAGCCCGAACCCTAACCCTAACCCTTCCCCGAAGCCTGACCCTCATCCGTCCCCTAATCCTAACACGTACGCTGACACTAACCCGCGCCCTCACACGTACGCTCCCCCTAAAGCGTTGTCGTACCCTCACCTGGACCCTAAACCGTCCCCGTCCCCTAACCCTAACCCTAGCCCGAACCCTAACCCTAACCCTTCCCCGAAGCCTGACCCTCACCCGTCCCCTAATCCTAACCCGTACGTTGACGCTAACCCGCGCCCTCACACGTACGCTCCCCCTAAAGCGTTGTCGTACCCTCATCTGGACCCTAAACCGTCCCCGTCCCCTAACCCTTACCCTAGCCCAAACCCTAACCCTAACCCTTCCCCGAAGCCTGACCCTCACCCGTCCCCTAATCCTAACCCGTACGCTGACACTAACCCGCGCCCTCACACGTACGATCCCCCTAAAGCGTTGTCGTACCCTCATCTGGACCCTAAACCGTCCCCGTCCCCTAACCCTTACCCTAGCCCAAACCCTAACCCTAACCCTTCCCCGAAGCCTGACCCTCACCCGTCCCCTAATCCTAACCCATACGCTGACACTAACCCGCGCCCTCACACGTACGCTCCCCCTAAAGCGTTGTCGTACCCTCACCTGGACCCTAAACCGTCCCCGTCCCCTAACCCTAACCCTAGCCCGAACCCTAACCCTAACCCTTCCCCGAAGCCTGACCCTCACCCGTCCCCTAATCCTAACCCGTACGCTGACACTAACCCACGCCCTCACACGTACGCTCCCCCTAAAGCGTTGTCGTACCCTCACCTGGACCCTAAACCGTCCCCGTCCCCTAACCCTAACCCTAGCCCGAACCCTAACCCTAACCCTTCCCCGAAGCCTGACCCTCACCCGTCCCCTAATCCTAACCCGTACGCTGACACTAACCCGCGCCCTCACACGTACACTCCCCCTAAAGCGTTGTCGTACCCTCACCTGGACCCTAAACCGTCCCCGTCCCCTAACCCTAACCCTAGCCCGAACACTAAACCTAACCCTTCCCCGAAGCCTGAACCTCACCAGTCCCCTAATCCTAACCCGTACGCTGACACTAACCCGCGCCCTCACACGTACGCTCCCCCTAAAGCGTTGTCGTACCCTCACCTGGACCCTAAACCGTCCCCGTCCCCTAACCCTAACCCTAGCCCGAACCCTAACCCTAACCCTTCCCCGAAGCCTGACCCTCACCTGTCCCCTAATCCTAACCCGTACGCTGACGCTAACCCACGCCCTCACACGTACGCTCCCCCTAAAGCGTTGTCGTACCCTCATCTGGACCCTAAACCGTCCCCGTCCCCTAACCCTTACCCTAGCCCGAACCCTAACCCTAACCCTTCCCCGAAGCCTGACCCTCACCCGTCCCCTAATCCTAACCCGTACGCTGACGCTAACCCGCGCCCTCACACGTACGCTCCCCCTAAAGCGTTGTCGTACCCTCACCTGGACCCTAAACCATCCCCGTCCCCTAACCCTAACCCTAGCCCGAACCCTAACCCTAACTCTTCCCCGAAGCCTGACCCTCACCCGTCCCCTAATCCTAACCCGTACGCTTACACTAACCCGCGCCCTCACACGTACGCTCCCCCTAAAGCGTTGTCGTACCCTCACCTGGACCCTAAACGGTCCGCGTCCCCTAACCGTAACCCTAGCCCGAACCCTAACCCTAACCCTTCCCCTAAGCCTGACACTCACCCGTCCCATAATCCTAACCCGTACGCTGACGCTAACCCGCGCCCTCACACGTACGCTCCCCCTAAAGCGTTGTCGTACCCTCACCTGGACCCTAAACCGTCCCCGTCCCCTAACCCTAACCCTAGCCCGAACCCTAACCCTAACCTTTCCCCGAAGCCTGACCCTCACCCGTCCCCTAATCCTAACCCGTACGCTGACACTAACCCGCGCCCTCACACGTACGCTCCCCCTAAAGCGTTGTCGTACCCTCACCTGGACCCTAAATCGTCCCCGTCCCCTAACCCTAACCCTAGCCCGAACCCTAACCCTAACCCTTCCCCGAAGCCTGACCCTCACCCGTCCCCTAATCCTAACCCGTACGCTTACACTAACCCGCGCCCTCACACGTACGCTCCCCCTAAAGCGTTGTCGTACCCTCACCTGGACCCTAAACCGTCCCCGTCCCCTAACCCTAACCCTAGCCCGAACCCTAACCCTAACCCTTCCCCGAAGCCTGACCCTCACCCGTCCCCTAATCCTAACCCTTACGCTGACACTAACCCGCGCCCTCACACGTACGCTCCCCCTAAAGCGTTGTCGTACCCTCAACTGGACCCTAAACCGTCCCCGTCCCCTAACCCTAACCCTAGCCCGAACCCTAACCCTAACCCTTCCCCGAAGCCTGACCCTCACCCGTCCCCTAATCCTAACCCGTACGCTGACACTAACCCGCGCCCTCACACGTACGCTCCCCCTAAAGCGTTGTCGTACCCTCACCTGGACCCTAAACCGTCCCCGTCCCCTAACCCTAACCCTAGCCCGAACCCTAACCCTAACCCTTCCCCGAAGCCTGACCCTCACCCGTCCCCTAATCCTAACCCGTACGATGACGCTAACCCGCGCCCTCACACGTACGCTCCCCCTAAAGTGTTGTCGTACCCTCACCTGGACCCTAAACCGTCCCCGTCCCCTAAACCTAACCCTAGCCCGAACCCTAACCCTAACCCTTCCCCGAAGCCTGACCCTCACCCGTCCCCTAATCCTAACCCCTACGCTGACCCTAAACCGCGCCCTCACACGTACGCTCCCCCTAAAGCGTTGTCGTACCCTCACCTGGACCCTAAACCGTCCCCGTCCCCTAACCCTAACCCTAGTCCGAACCCTAACCCTAACCATTCCCCGAAGCCTGACTCTCACCCGTCCCCTAATCCTAACCCGTACGCTGACACTAAGCCGCGCCCTCACACGTACGCTCCCCCTAAAGCATTGTCGTACCCTCACCTGGACCCTAAACGGTCCCCGTCCCCTAACCCTAACCCTAGCCCGAACCCTAACCCTAACCCTTCCCCGAAGCCTGACCCTCACCCGTCCCCTAATCCTAACCCGTACGCTGACACTAACCTGCGCCCTCACACGTACGCTCCCCGTAAAGCGTTGTCGTACCCTCACCTGGACCCTAAACCGTCCCCGTCCCCTAACCCTAACCCTAGCCCGAACCCTAACCCTAACCCTTCCCCGAAGCCTGACCCTCACCCGTCCCCTAATCCTAACCCGTACGCTGACGCTAACCCGCGCCCTCACACGTACGCTCCCCCTAAAGCGTTGTCGTACCCTCACCTGGACCCTAAACCGTCCCCGTCCCCTAACCCTAACCCTAGCCCGAACCCTAACCCTAACCCTTCCCCGAAGCCTGACCCTCACCCGTCCCCTAATCCTAACCCGTACGCTTACACTAACCCGCGCCCTCACACGTACGCTCCCCCTAAAGCGTTGTCGTATCCTCAGCTGGACCCTAAACGGTCCGCGTCCCCTAACCCTAACCCTAGCCCGAACCCTAACCCTAACCCTTCCCCGAAGCCTGACCCTCACCCGTCCCCTAATCCTAACCCGTACGCTGACGCTAACCCGCGCCCTCACATGTACGCTCCCCCTAAAGCGTTGTCGTACACTCACCTGGACCCTAAACCGTCCCCGTCCCCTAACCCTAACCCTAGCCCGAACCCTAACCCTAACCCTTCCCCGAAGCCTGACCCTCACCCGTCCCCTAATCCTAACCCGTACGCTGACGCTAACCCGCGCCCTCACACGTACGCTCCCCCTAAAGCGTTGTCGTACCCTCATTTGGACCCTAAACCGTCCCCGTCCCCTAACACTTACCCTAGCCCGAACGCTAAACCTAACACTTCCCCGAAGCCTGACCCTCACCCGTCCCCTAATCCTAACCCATACGCTGACACTAACCCGCGCCATCACACGTACGCTCCCCCTAAAGCGTTGTCGTACCCTCACCTGGACCCTAAACCGTCCCCGTCCCCTCACCCTAACCCTAGCCCGAACCCTAACCCTAACCCTTCCCCGAAGCCTGACCCTCACCCGTCCCCTAATCCTAACCCGTACGCTGACGCTAACCCGCGCCCTCACACGTACGCTCCCCCTAAAGCGTTGTCGTACCCTCACCTGGACCCTAAACCGTCCCCGTCCCCTAACCCTAACCCTAGTCCGAACCCTAACCCTAACCCTTCCCCGAAGCCTGACCCTCACCCGTCCCCTAATCCTAACCCGTACGCTGACACTAACCCGCGCCCTCACACGTACGCTCCCCCTAAAGCGTTGTCGTACCCTCACCTGGACCCTAAACCGTCCCCGTCCCCTAACCCTAACCCTAGCCCGAACCCTAACCCTAACCCTTCCCCGAAGCCTGACCCTCACCCGTCCCCTAATCCTAACCCGTACGCTGACACTAAGTCGCGCCCTCACACGTACGCTCCCCCTAAAGCGTTGTCGTACCCTCACCTGTATCCTAAACCGTCCCCGTCCCCTAACCCTAACCCTAGCCCGAACCCTAACCCTAAACCTTCCCGAAGCCTGACCCTCACCCGTCCCCTAATCCTAACCCGTACGCTGACACTAACCCGCGCCCTCACACGTACGCACCCCCTAAAGCGTTGTCGTACCCTCACCTGGACCCTAAACCGTCCCCGTCCCCTAACCCTAACCCTAGCCCGAACCCTAAACCTAACCCTTCCCCGAAGCCTGACCCTCACCCGTCCCCTAATCCTAACCCGTACGCTGACACTAACCCACGCCCTCACACGTACGCTCCCCCTAAAGCGTTGTCGTACCCTCACCTGGACCCTAAACCGTCCCCGTCCCCTAACCCTAACCCTAGCCCGAACCCTAACCCTAACCCTTCCCCGAAGCCTGACCCTCACCCGTCCCCTAATCCTAACCCGTACTCTGACACTAAGCCGCGCCCTCACACGTACGCTCCCCCTAAAGCGCTGTCGTACCCTCACCTGGACCCTAAACCGTCCCCGTCCCCTAACCCTAACCCTAGCCCGAACCCTAACCCTAACCCTTCCCCGAAGCCTGACCCTCACCCGTCCCCTAATCCTAACCCGTACGCTGAAACTAACTCGCGCCCTCACCCGTACGCTCCCCCTAAAGCGTTGTCGTACCCTCAGCTGGACCCTAAACGGTCCGCGTCCCCTAACCCTAACCCTAGCCCGAACCCTAACCCTA
Source organism: Globicephala melas (assembly GCF_963455315.2). Classification (NCBI taxonomy): domain Eukaryota; kingdom Metazoa; phylum Chordata; class Mammalia; order Artiodactyla; family Delphinidae; genus Globicephala; species Globicephala melas. Next base: position 890,097 of record NW_027207246.1, on the reverse strand, counting down.
ACCCTTCCCCGAAGCCTGACCCTCACCCGTCCCCTAATCCTAACCCGTACGCTGACGCTAACCCGCGCCCTCACACGTACGCTCCCCCTAAAGCGTTGTCGTACACTCACCTGGACCCTAAACCGTCCCCGTCCCCTAACCCTAACCCTAGCCCGAACCCTAACCCTAACCCTTCCCCGAAGCCTGACCCTCACCCGTCCCCTAATCCTAACCCGTACGCTGACGCTAACCCGCGCCCTCACACGTACGCTCCCCCTAAAGCGTTGTCGTACCCTCATTTGGACCCTAAACCGTCCCCGTCCCCTAACCCTTACCCTAGCCCGAACGCTAAACCTAACACTTCCCCGAAGCCTGACCCTCACCCGTCCCCTAATCCTAACCCGTACGCTGACGCTAACCCGCGCCCTCACACGTACGCTCCCCCTAAAGCGTTGTCGTACCCTCACCTGGACCCTAAACCGTCCCCGTCCCCTCACCCTAACCCTAGCCCGAACCCTAACCCTAACCCTTCCCCGAAGCCTGACCCTCACCCGTCCCCTAATCCTAACCCGTACGCTGACACTAACCCGCGCCCTCACACGTACGCTCCCCCTAAAGCGTTGTCGTACCCTCACCTGGACCCTAAACCGTCCCCGTCCCCTAACCCTAACCCTAGTCCGAACCCTAACCCTAACCCTTCCCCGAAGCCTGACCCTCACCCGTCCCCTAATCCTAACCCGTACGCTGACACTAACCCGCGCCCTCACACGTACGCTCCCCCTAAAGCGTTGTCGTACCCTCACGTGGACCCTAAACCGTCCCCGTCCCCTAACCCTAACCCTAGCCCGAACCCTAACCCTAACCCTTCCCCAAAGCCTGACCCTCACCCGTCCCCTAATCCTAACCCGTACGCTGACACTAAGTCGCGCCCTCACACGTACGCTCCCCCTAAAGCGTTGTCGTACCCTCACCTGTATCCTAAACCGTCCCCGTCCCCTAACCCTAACCCTAGCCCGAACCCTAACCCTAAACCTTCCCGAAGCCTGACCCTCACCCGTCCCCTAATCCTAACCCGTACGCTGACACTAACCCGCGCCCTCACACGTACGCTCCCCCTAAAGCATTGTCGTACCCTCACCAGGACCCTAAACCGGCCCCGTCCCCTAACACTAACCATAGCCCGAACCCTAACCCTAACCCTTCCCCGAAGCCTGACCCTCACCCGTCCCCTAATCCTAACCCGTACGCTGACACTAACCCGCGCCCTCACACGTACGCTCCCCCTAAAGTGTTGTCGTACCCTCACCTGGACCCTAAACCGTCCCCGTCCCCTAACCCTAACCCTAGCCCGAACCCTAACCCTAACCCTTCCCCGAAGCCTGACCCTCACCCGTCCCCTAATCCTAACCCGTATGCTGACACTAACCTGCGCCCTCACACGTACGCTCCCCCTAAAGCGTTGTCGTACCCTCTCCTGGACCCTAAACCGTCCCCGTCCCCTAACCCTAACCCTAGCCCGAACCCTAAACCTAACCCTTCCCCGAAGCCTGACCCTCACCCGTCCCCTAATCCTAACCCGTACGCTGACACTAACCCGCGCCCTCACACGTACGCTCCCCCTAAAGCGTTGTCGTACCCTCACCTGGACCCTAAACCGTCCCCGTCCCCTAACCCTAACCCTAGCCCGAACCCTAACCCTAACCCTTCCCCGAAGCCTGACCCTCACCCGTCCCCTAATCCTAACACGTACGCTGACACTAACCCGCGCCCTCACACGTACGCTCCCCCTAAAGCGTTGTCGTACCCTCACCTGGACCCTAAACCGTCCCCGTCCCCTAACCCTAACCCTAGCCCGAACCCTAACCCTAACCCTTCCCTGAAGCCTGACCCTCACCCGTCCCCTAATCCTAACCCGTACGCTGACACTAACCGGCGCCCTCACACGTACGCTCCCCCTAAAGTGTTGTCGTACCCTCACCTGGACCCTAAACCGTCCCAGTCCCCTAACCCTAACCCTAGCCCGAACCCTAACCCTAACCCTTCCCCGAAGCCTGACCCTCACCCGTCCCCTAATCCTAACCCCTACGCTGACGCTAACCCGCGCCCTCACACGTACGCTCCCCCTAAAGCGTTGTCGTACCCTCACCTGGACCCTAAACCGTCCCCGTCCCCTAACCCTAACCCTAGTCCAAACCCTAACCCTAACCATTCCCCGAAGCCTGACACTCACCCGTCCCCTAAACCTAACCCGTACGCTGACACTAAGCCACGCCCTCACACGTACGCTCCCCCTAAAGCGTTGTCGTACCCTCACCTGGACCCTAAACCGTCCCCGTCCCCTAACCCTAAACCTAGCCCGAACCCTAACCCTAACCCTTCCCCGAAGCCTGACCCTCACCCGTCCCCTAATCCTAACCCGTACGCTGACGCTAACCCACGCCCTCACACGTACGCTCCCCCTAAAGCGTTGTCGTACCCTCACCTGGATCCTAAACCGTCCCCGTCCCCTAACCCTAACCCTATCCCGAACCCTAACCCTAACCATTCCCCGAAGCCTGACCCTCACCCGTCCCCTAATCCTAACCCGTACGCTGACACTAACCCGCGCCCTCACACGTACGCATCCCCTAAAGCGTTGTCGTACCCTCACCTGGACCCTAAACCGTCCCCGTCCCCTAACCCTAACCCTAGCCCGAACCCTAAACCTAACCCTTCCCCGAAGCCTGACCCTCACCCGTCCCCTAATCCTAACCCGTACGCTGACACTAACCCACGCCCTCACACGTACGCTCCCCCTAAAGCGTTGTCGTACCCTCACCTGGACCCTAAACCGTCCCCGTCCCCTAACCCTAACCCTAGCCCGAACCCTAACCCTAACCCTTCCCCGAAGCCTGACCCTCACCCGTCCCCTAATCCTAACCCGTACTCTGACACTAAGCCGCGCCCTCACACGTACGCTCCCCCTAAAGCGCTGTCGTACCCTCACCTGGACCCTAAACCGTCCCCGTCCCCTAACCCTAACCCTAGCCCGAACCCTAAACCTAACCCTTCCCCGAAGCCTGACCCTCACCCGTCCCCTAATCCTAACCCGTACGCTGACACTAACCCACGCCCTCACACGTACGCTCCCCCTAAAGCGTTGTCGTACCCTCACCTGGACCCTAAACCGTCCCCGTCCCCTAACCCTAACCCTAGCCCGAACCCTAACCCTAACCCTTCCCCGAAGCCTGACCCTCACCCGTCCCCTAATCCTAACCCGTACTCTGACACTAAGCCGCGCCCTCACACGTACGCTCCCCCTAAAGCGCTGTCGTACCCTCACCTGGACCCTAAACCGTCCCCGTCCCCTAACCCTAACCCTAGCCCGAACCCTAACCCTAACCCTTCCCCGAAGCCTGACCCTCACCCGTCCCCTAATCCTAACCCGTACGCTGAAACTAACCCGCGCCCTCACACGTACGCTCCCCCTAAAGCGTTGTCGTACCCTCACCTGAACCCTAAGCGGTCCGCGTCCCCTAACCCTAACCCTAGCCGGAACACTAACCCTAACCCTTCCCCGAAGCCTGACACTCACCCGTCCCCTAATCCTAACCCGTACGCTGACACTAACCCGCGCCCTCACACGTACGCTCCCCCTAAAGCATTGTCGTACCCTCACCTGGACCCTAAACCGTCCCCGTCCCCTAACCCTAACCCTAGCCCGAACCCTAACCCTAACCCTTCCCCGAAGCCTGACCCTCACCCGTTCCCTAATCCTAACCCGTATGCTGACATTAACCTGCGCCCTCACACGTACGCTCCCCCTAAAGCGTTGTCGTACCCTCACCTGAACCCTAAGCGGTCCGCGTCCCCTAACCCTAACCCTAGCCGGAACACTAACCCTAACACTTCCCCGAAGCCTGACACTCACCCGTCCCCTAATCCTAACCCGTACGCTGACGCTAACCCGCGCCCTCACACGTACGCTCCCCCTAAAGCGTTGTCGTACCCTCACCTGGACCCTAAACCATCCCCGTCACCTAACCCTAACCCTAGCCCGAACCCTAACCCTAACCCTTCCCCGAAGCCTGACCCTCACCCGTCCCCTAATCCTAACCCGTACGCTGACACTAACCCGCGCCCTCACACGTACGCTCCCCCTAAAGCGTTGTCGTACACTCACCTGGACCCTAAACCGTCCCCGTCCCCTAACCCTAACCCTAGCCCGAACCCTAACCCTAACCCTTCCCCGAAGCCTGACCCTCACCCGTCCGCTAATCCTAACCCGTACGCTGACACTAAGCCGCGCCCTCACACGTACGCTCCCACTAAAGCGTTGTCGTACCCTCACCTGGACCCTAAACCGTCCCCGTCCCTTAACCCTAAACCTAGCCCGAACCCTAACCCTAACCCTTCCCCGAAGCCTGACCCTCACCCGTCCCCTAATCCTAACCCGTACGCTGACGCTAACCCGCGCCCTCACACGTACGCTCCCCCTAAAGCGTTGTCGTACCCTCACCTGGATCCTAAACCGTCCCCGTCCCCTAACCCTAACCCTATCCCGAACCCTAACCCTAACCATTCCCCGAAGCCTGACCCTCACCCGTCCCCTAATCCTAACCCGTACGCTGACACTAACCCGCGCCCTCACACGTACGCACCCCCTAAAGCGTTGTCGTACCCTCACCTGGACCCTAAACCGTCCCCGTCCCCTAACCCTAACCCTAGCCCGAACCCTAAACCTAACCCTTCCCCGAAGCCTGACCCTCACCCGTCCCCTAATCCTAACCCGTACGCTGACACTAACCCACGCCCTCACACGTACGCTCCCCCTAAAGCGTTGTCGTACCCTCACCTGGACCCTAAACCGTCCCCGTCCCCTAACCCTAACCCTAGCCCGAACCCTAACCCTAACCCTTCCCCGAAGCCTGACCCTCACCCGTCCCCTAATCCTAACCCGTACTCTGACACTAAGCCGCGCCCTCACACGTACGCTCCCCCTAAAGCGCTGTCGTACCCTCACCTGGACCCTAAACCGTCCCCGTCCCCTAACCCTAACCCTAGCCCGAACCCTAACCCTAACCCTTCCCCGAAGCCTGACCCTCACCCGTCCCCTAATCCTAACCCGTACGCTGAAACTAACCCGCGCCCTCACACGTACGCTCCCCCTAAAGCGTTGTCGTACCCTCACCTGAACCCTAAGCGGTCCGCGTCCCCTAACCCTAACCCTAGCCGGAACACTAACCCTAACCCTTCCCCGAAGCCTGACCCTCACCCGTCCCCTAATCCTAACCCGTACGCTGACACTAACCCGCGCCCTCACACGTACGCTCCCCCTAAAGCGTTGTCGTACCCTCACCTGGACCCTAAACCGTCCCCGTCCCCTAACCCTAACCCTAGTCCGAACCCTAACCCTAACCCTTCCCCGAAGCCTGACCCTCACCCGTCCCCTAATCCTAACCCGTACGCTGACACTAACCCGCGCCCTCACACGTACGCTCCCCCTAAAGAGTTGTCGTACCCTCACCTGGACCCTAAACCGTCCCCGTCCCCTAACCCTAACCCTAGCCCGAACCCTAACCCTAACCCTTCCCCGAAGCCTGACCCTCACCCGTCCCCTAATCCTAACCCGTACGCTGACACTAAGTCGCGCCCTCACACGTACGCTCCCCCTAAAGCGTTGTCGTACCCTCACCTGTATCCTAAACCGTCCCCGTCCCCTAACCCTAACCCTAGCCCGAACCCTAACCCTAAACCTTCCCGAAGCCTGACCCTCACCCGTCCCCTAATCCTAACCCGTACGCTGACACTAACCCGCGCCCTCACACGTACGCTCCCCCTAAAGCGTTGTCGTACCCTCACCAGGACCCTAAACCGGCCCCGTCCCCTAACACTAACCATAGCCCGAACCCTAACCCTAACCCTTCCCCGAAGCCTGACCCTCACCCGTCCCCTAATCCTAACCCGTACGCTGACACTAACCCACGCCCTCACACGTACGCTCCCCCTAAAGCGTTGTCGTACCCTCACCTGGACCCTAAACCGTCCCCGTCCCCTAACCCTAACCCTAGCCCGAACCCTAACCCTAACCCTTCCCCGAAGCCTGACCCTCACCCGTCCCCTAATCCTAACCCGTATGCTGACACTAACCTGCGCCCTCACACGTACGCTCCCCCTAAAGCGTTGTCGTACCCTCTCCTGGACCCTAAACCGTCCCCGTCCCCTAACCCTAACCCTAGCCCGAACCCTAAACCTAACCCTTCCCCGAAGCCTGACCCTCACCCGTCCCCTAATCCTAACCCGTACGCTGACACTAACCCGCGCCCTCACACGTACGCTCCCCCTAAAGCGTTGTCGTACTCTCACCTGGACCCTAAACCGTCCCCGTCCCCTAACCCTAACCCTAGCCCGAACCCTAACCCTAACCCTTCCCCGAAGCCTGACCCTCACCCGTCCCCTAATCCTAACACGTACGCTGACACTAACCCGCGCCCTCACACTTACGCTCCCCCTAAAGCGTTGTCGTACCCTCACCTGGACCCTAAACCGTCCCCGTCCCCTAACCCTAACCCTAGCCCGAACCCTAACCCTAACCCTTCCCTGAAGCCTGACCCTCACCCGTCCCCTAATCCTAACCCGTACGCTGACACTAACCGGCGCCCTCACACGTACGCTCCCCCTAAAGTGTTGTCGTACCCTCACCTGGACCCTAAACCGTCCCAGTCCCCTAACCCTAACCCTAGCCCGAACCCTAACCCTAACCCTTCCCCGAAGCCTGACCCTCACCCGTCCCCTAATCCTAACCCCTACGCTGACGCTAACCCGCGCCCTCACACGTACGCTCCCCCTAAAGCGTTGTCGTACCCTCACCTGGACCCTAAACCGTCCCCGTCCCCTAACCCTAACCCTAGCCCGAACCCTAACCCTAACCCTTCCCCGAAGCCTGACCCTCACCCGTCCCCTAATCCTAACCCGTACTCTGACACTAAGCCGCGCCCTCACACGTACGCTCCCCCTAAAGCGCTGTCGTACCCTCACCTGGACCCTAAACCGTCCCCGTCCCCTAACCCTAACCCTAGCCCGAACCCTAACCCTAACCCTTCCCCGAAGCCTGACCCTCACCCGTCCCCTAATCCTAACCCGTACGCTGAAACTAACCCTCGCCCTCACACGTACGCTCCCCCTAAAGCGTTGTCGTACCCTCACCTGGACCCTAAACCGTCCCCGTCCCCTAACCCTAACCCTAGCCCGAACCCTAACCCTAACCCTTCCCCGAAGCCTGACCCTCACCCGTCCCCTAATCCTAACCCGTACGCTGACACTAACCCGCGCCCTCACACGTACGCTCCCCCTAAAGCATTGTCGTACCCTCACCTGGACCCTAAACCGTCCCCGTCCCCTAACCCTAACCCTAGCCCGAACCCTAACCCTAACCCTTCCCCGAAGCCTGACCCTCACCCGTTCCCTAATCCTAACCCGTATGCTGACATTAACCTGCGCCCTCACACGTACGCTCCCCCTAAAGCGTTGTCGTACCCTCACCTGAACCCTAAGCGGTCCGCGTCCCCTAACCCTAACCCTAGCCGGAACACTAACCCTAACACTTCCCCGAAGCCTGACACTCACCCGTCCCCTAATCCTAACCCGTACGCTGACGCTAACCCGCGCCCTCACACGTACGCTCCCCCTAAAGCGTTGTCGTACCCTCACCTGGACCCTAAACCATCCCCGTCACCTAACCCTAACCCTAGCCCGAACCCTAACCCTAACCCTTCCCCGAAGCCTGACCCTCACCCGTCCCCTAATCCTAACCCGTACGCTGACACTAACCCGCGCCCTCACACGTACGCTCCCCCTAAAGCGTTGTCGTACACTCACCTGGACCCTAAACCGTCCCCGTCCCCTAACCCTAACCCTAGCCCGAACCCTAACCCTAACCCTTCCCCGAAGCCTGACCCTCACCCGTCCCCTAATCCTAACCCGTACGCTGACACTAAGCCGCGCCCTCACACGTACGCTCCCACTAAAGCGTTGTCGTACCCTCACCTGGACCCTAAACCGTCCCCGTCCCTTAACCCTAAACCTAGCCCGAACCCTAACCCTAACCCTTCCCCGAAGCCTGACCCTCACCCGTCCCCTAATCCTAACCCGTACGCTGACGCTAACCCGCGCCCTCACACGTACGCTCCCCCTAAAGCGTTGTCGTACCCTCACCTGGATCCTAAACCGTCCCCGTCCCCTAACCCTAACCCTATCCCGAAACCTAACCCTAACCATTCCCCGAAGCCTGACCCTCACCCGTCCCCTAATCCTAACCCGTACGCTGACACTAACCCGCGCCCTCACACGTACGCACCCCCTAAAGCGTTGTCGTACCCTCACCTGGACCCTAAACCGTCCCCGTCCCCTAACCCTAACCCTAGCCCGAACCCTAAACCTAACCCTTCCCCGAAGCCTGACCCTCACCCGTCCCCTAATCCTAACCCGTACGCTGACACTAACCCACGCCCTCACACGTACGCTCCCCCTAAAGCGTTGTCGTACCCTCACCTGGACCCTAAACCGTCCCCGTCCCCTAACCCTAACCCTAGCCCGAACCCTAACCCTAACCCTTCCCCGAAGCCTGACCCTCACCCGTCCCCTAATCCTAACCCGTACTCTGACACTAAGCCGCGCCCTCACACGTACGCTCCCCCTAAAGCGCTGTCGTACCCTCACCTGGACCCTAAACCGTCCCCGTCCCCTAACCCTAACCCTAGCCCGAACCCTAACCCTAACCCTTCCCCGAAGCCTGACCCTCACCCGTCCCCTAATCCTAACCCGTACGCTGAAACTAACCCGCGCCCTCACACGTACGCTCCCCCTAAAGCGTTGTCGTACCCTCACCTGAACCCTAAGCGGTCCGCGTCCCCTAACCCTAACCCTAGCCGGAACACTAACCCTAACCCTTCCCCGAAGCCTGACACTCACCCGTCCCCTAATCCTAACCCGTACGCTGACGCTAACCCGCGCCCTCACACGTACGCTCCCCCTAAAGCGTTGTCGTACCCTCACCTGGACCCTAAACCGTCCCCGTCACCTAACCCTAACCCTAGCCCGAACCCTAACCCTAACCCTTCCCCGAAGCCTGACCCTCACCCGTCCCCTAATCCTAACCCGTACGCTGACACTAACCCGCGCCCTCACACGTACGCTCCCCCTAAAGCGTTGTCGTACCCTCACCTGGACCCTAAACCGTCCCCGTCCCCTAACCCTAAACCTAGCCCGAACCCTAACCCTAACCCTTCCCCGAAGCCTGACCCTCACCCGTCCCCTAATCCTAACCCGTACGCTGACGCTAACCCGCGCCCTCACACGTACGCTCCCCCTAAAGCGTTGTCGTACCCTCACCTGGATCCTAAACCGTCCCCGTCCCCTAACCCTAACCCTATCCCGAACCCTAACCCTAACCATTCCCCGAAGCCTGACCCTCACCCGTCCCCTAATCGTATCCCGTACGCTGACACTAACCCGCGTCCTCACACGTACGCACCCCCTAAAGCGTTGTCGTACGCTCACCTGGACCCTAAACCGTCCCCGTCCCCTAACCCTAACCCTAGCCCGAACCCTAAACCTAACCCTTCCCCGAAGCCTGACCCTCACCCGTCCCCTAATCCTAACCCGTACGCTGACACTAACCCACGCCCTCACACGTACGCTCCCCCTAAAGCGTTGTCGTACCCTCACCTGGACCCTAAACCGTCCCCGTCCCCTAACCCTAACCCTAGCCCGAACCCTAACCCTAACCCTTCCCCGAAGCCTGACCCTCACCCGTCCCCTAATCCTAACCCGTACGCTGACACTAACCCGCGCCCTCACACGTACGCTCCCCCTAAAGCGTTGTCGTACCCTCACCTGGACCCTAAACCGTCCCCGTCCCCTAACCCTAACCCTAGCCCGAAACCTAACCCTAACCCTTCCCCGAAGCCTGACACTCACCCGTCCCCTAATCCTAACCCGTACGCTGACACTAACCCGCGCCCTCACACGTACGCTCCCCCTAAAGCGTTGTCGTACCCTCACCTGGACCCTCAACCGTCCCCGTCCCCTAACCCTAACCCCAGCCCGAACCCTAACACTAACCCTTCCCCGAAGCCTGACCCTCATCCGTCCCATAATCCTAACCCGTACTCTGACACTAAGCTGCGCCCTCACACGTACGCTCCCCCTAAAGCGCTGTCGTACCCTCACCTGGACCCTAAACCGTCCCCGTCCCCTAACCCTAACCCTAGCCCGAACCCTAACCCTAACCCTTCCCCGAAGCCTGACCCTCATCCGTCCCCTAATCCTAACACGTACGCTGACACTAACCCGCGCCCTCACACGTACGCTCCCCCTAAAGCGTTGTCGTACCCTCACCTGGACCCTAAACCGTCCCCGTCCCCTAACCCTAACCCTAGCCCGAACCCTAACCCTAACCCTTCCCCGAAGCCTGACCCTCACCCGTCCCCTAATCCTAACCCGTACGTTGACGCTAACCCGCGCCCTCACACGTACGCTCCCCCTAAAGCGTTGTCGTACCCTCATCTGGACCCTAAACCGTCCCCGTCCCCTAACCCTTACCCTAGCCCAAACCCTAACCCTAACCCTTCCCCGAAGCCTGACCCTCACCCGTCCCCTAATCCTAACCCGTACGCTGACACTAACCCGCGCCCTCACACGTACGATCCCCCTAAAGCGTTGTCGTACCCTCATCTGGACCCTAAACCGTCCCCGTCCCCTAACCCTTACCCTAGCCCAAACCCTAACCCTAACCCTTCCCCGAAGCCTGACCCTCACCCGTCCCCTAATCCTAACCCATACGCTGACACTAACCCGCGCCCTCACACGTACGCTCCCCCTAAAGCGTTGTCGTACCCTCACCTGGACCCTAAACCGTCCCCGTCCCCTAACCCTAACCCTAGCCCGAACCCTAACCCTAACCCTTCCCCGAAGCCTGACCCTCACCCGTCCCCTAATCCTAACCCGTACGCTGACACTAACCCACGCCCTCACACGTACGCTCCCCCTAAAGCGTTGTCGTACCCTCACCTGGACCCTAAACCGTCCCCGTCCCCTAACCCTAACCCTAGCCCGAACCCTAACCCTAACCCTTCCCCGAAGCCTGACCCTCACCCGTCCCCTAATCCTAACCCGTACGCTGACACTAACCCGCGCCCTCACACGTACACTCCCCCTAAAGCGTTGTCGTACCCTCACCTGGACCCTAAACCGTCCCCGTCCCCTAACCCTAACCCTAGCCCGAACACTAAACCTAACCCTTCCCCGAAGCCTGAACCTCACCAGTCCCCTAATCCTAACCCGTACGCTGACACTAACCCGCGCCCTCACACGTACGCTCCCCCTAAAGCGTTGTCGTACCCTCACCTGGACCCTAAACCGTCCCCGTCCCCTAACCCTAACCCTAGCCCGAACCCTAACCCTAACCCTTCCCCGAAGCCTGACCCTCACCTGTCCCCTAATCCTAACCCGTACGCTGACGCTAACCCACGCCCTCACACGTACGCTCCCCCTAAAGCGTTGTCGTACCCTCATCTGGACCCTAAACCGTCCCCGTCCCCTAACCCTTACCCTAGCCCGAACCCTAACCCTAACCCTTCCCCGAAGCCTGACCCTCACCCGTCCCCTAATCCTAACCCGTACGCTGACGCTAACCCGCGCCCTCACACGTACGCTCCCCCTAAAGCGTTGTCGTACCCTCACCTGGACCCTAAACCATCCCCGTCCCCTAACCCTAACCCTAGCCCGAACCCTAACCCTAACTCTTCCCCGAAGCCTGACCCTCACCCGTCCCCTAATCCTAACCCGTACGCTTACACTAACCCGCGCCCTCACACGTACGCTCCCCCTAAAGCGTTGTCGTACCCTCACCTGGACCCTAAACGGTCCGCGTCCCCTAACCGTAACCCTAGCCCGAACCCTAACCCTAACCCTTCCCCTAAGCCTGACACTCACCCGTCCCATAATCCTAACCCGTACGCTGACGCTAACCCGCGCCCTCACACGTACGCTCCCCCTAAAGCGTTGTCGTACCCTCACCTGGACCCTAAACCGTCCCCGTCCCCTAACCCTAACCCTAGCCCGAACCCTAACCCTAACCTTTCCCCGAAGCCTGACCCTCACCCGTCCCCTAATCCTAACCCGTACGCTGACACTAACCCGCGCCCTCACACGTACGCTCCCCCTAAAGCGTTGTCGTACCCTCACCTGGACCCTAAATCGTCCCCGTCCCCTAACCCTAACCCTAGCCCGAACCCTAACCCTAACCCTTCCCCGAAGCCTGACCCTCACCCGTCCCCTAATCCTAACCCGTACGCTTACACTAACCCGCGCCCTCACACGTACGCTCCCCCTAAAGCGTTGTCGTACCCTCACCTGGACCCTAAACCGTCCCCGTCCCCTAACCCTAACCCTAGCCCGAACCCTAACCCTAACCCTTCCCCGAAGCCTGACCCTCACCCGTCCCCTAATCCTAACCCTTACGCTGACACTAACCCGCGCCCTCACACGTACGCTCCCCCTAAAGCGTTGTCGTACCCTCAACTGGACCCTAAACCGTCCCCGTCCCCTAACCCTAACCCTAGCCCGAACCCTAACCCTAACCCTTCCCCGAAGCCTGACCCTCACCCGTCCCCTAATCCTAACCCGTACGCTGACACTAACCCGCGCCCTCACACGTACGCTCCCCCTAAAGCGTTGTCGTACCCTCACCTGGACCCTAAACCGTCCCCGTCCCCTAACCCTAACCCTAGCCCGAACCCTAACCCTAACCCTTCCCCGAAGCCTGACCCTCACCCGTCCCCTAATCCTAACCCGTACGATGACGCTAACCCGCGCCCTCACACGTACGCTCCCCCTAAAGTGTTGTCGTACCCTCACCTGGACCCTAAACCGTCCCCGTCCCCTAAACCTAACCCTAGCCCGAACCCTAACCCTAACCCTTCCCCGAAGCCTGACCCTCACCCGTCCCCTAATCCTAACCCCTACGCTGACCCTAAACCGCGCCCTCACACGTACGCTCCCCCTAAAGCGTTGTCGTACCCTCACCTGGACCCTAAACCGTCCCCGTCCCCTAACCCTAACCCTAGTCCGAACCCTAACCCTAACCATTCCCCGAAGCCTGACTCTCACCCGTCCCCTAATCCTAACCCGTACGCTGACACTAAGCCGCGCCCTCACACGTACGCTCCCCCTAAAGCATTGTCGTACCCTCACCTGGACCCTAAACGGTCCCCGTCCCCTAACCCTAACCCTAGCCCGAACCCTAACCCTAACCCTTCCCCGAAGCCTGACCCTCACCCGTCCCCTAATCCTAACCCGTACGCTGACACTAACCTGCGCCCTCACACGTACGCTCCCCGTAAAGCGTTGTCGTACCCTCACCTGGACCCTAAACCGTCCCCGTCCCCTAACCCTAACCCTAGCCCGAACCCTAACCCTAACCCTTCCCCGAAGCCTGACCCTCACCCGTCCCCTAATCCTAACCCGTACGCTGACGCTAACCCGCGCCCTCACACGTACGCTCCCCCTAAAGCGTTGTCGTACCCTCACCTGGACCCTAAACCGTCCCCGTCCCCTAACCCTAACCCTAGCCCGAACCCTAACCCTAACCCTTCCCCGAAGCCTGACCCTCACCCGTCCCCTAATCCTAACCCGTACGCTTACACTAACCCGCGCCCTCACACGTACGCTCCCCCTAAAGCGTTGTCGTATCCTCAGCTGGACCCTAAACGGTCCGCGTCCCCTAACCCTAACCCTAGCCCGAACCCTAACCCTAACCCTTCCCCGAAGCCTGACCCTCACCCGTCCCCTAATCCTAACCCGTACGCTGACGCTAACCCGCGCCCTCACATGTACGCTCCCCCTAAAGCGTTGTCGTACACTCACCTGGACCCTAAACCGTCCCCGTCCCCTAACCCTAACCCTAGCCCGAACCCTAACCCTAACCCTTCCCCGAAGCCTGACCCTCACCCGTCCCCTAATCCTAACCCGTACGCTGACGCTAACCCGCGCCCTCACACGTACGCTCCCCCTAAAGCGTTGTCGTACCCTCATTTGGACCCTAAACCGTCCCCGTCCCCTAACACTTACCCTAGCCCGAACGCTAAACCTAACACTTCCCCGAAGCCTGACCCTCACCCGTCCCCTAATCCTAACCCATACGCTGACACTAACCCGCGCCATCACACGTACGCTCCCCCTAAAGCGTTGTCGTACCCTCACCTGGACCCTAAACCGTCCCCGTCCCCTCACCCTAACCCTAGCCCGAACCCTAACCCTAACCCTTCCCCGAAGCCTGACCCTCACCCGTCCCCTAATCCTAACCCGTACGCTGACGCTAACCCGCGCCCTCACACGTACGCTCCCCCTAAAGCGTTGTCGTACCCTCACCTGGACCCTAAACCGTCCCCGTCCCCTAACCCTAACCCTAGTCCGAACCCTAACCCTAACCCTTCCCCGAAGCCTGACCCTCACCCGTCCCCTAATCCTAACCCGTACGCTGACACTAACCCGCGCCCTCACACGTACGCTCCCCCTAAAGCGTTGTCGTACCCTCACCTGGACCCTAAACCGTCCCCGTCCCCTAACCCTAACCCTAGCCCGAACCCTAACCCTAACCCTTCCCCGAAGCCTGACCCTCACCCGTCCCCTAATCCTAACCCGTACGCTGACACTAAGTCGCGCCCTCACACGTACGCTCCCCCTAAAGCGTTGTCGTACCCTCACCTGTATCCTAAACCGTCCCCGTCCCCTAACCCTAACCCTAGCCCGAACCCTAACCCTAAACCTTCCCGAAGCCTGACCCTCACCCGTCCCCTAATCCTAACCCGTACGCTGACACTAACCCGCGCCCTCACACGTACGCACCCCCTAAAGCGTTGTCGTACCCTCACCTGGACCCTAAACCGTCCCCGTCCCCTAACCCTAACCCTAGCCCGAACCCTAAACCTAACCCTTCCCCGAAGCCTGACCCTCACCCGTCCCCTAATCCTAACCCGTACGCTGACACTAACCCACGCCCTCACACGTACGCTCCCCCTAAAGCGTTGTCGTACCCTCACCTGGACCCTAAACCGTCCCCGTCCCCTAACCCTAACCCTAGCCCGAACCCTAACCCTAACCCTTCCCCGAAGCCTGACCCTCACCCGTCCCCTAATCCTAACCCGTACTCTGACACTAAGCCGCGCCCTCACACGTACGCTCCCCCTAAAGCGCTGTCGTACCCTCACCTGGACCCTAAACCGTCCCCGTCCCCTAACCCTAACCCTAGCCCGAACCCTAACCCTAACCCTTCCCCGAAGCCTGACCCTCACCCGTCCCCTAATCCTAACCCGTACGCTGAAACTAACTCGCGCCCTCACCCGTACGCTCCCCCTAAAGCGTTGTCGTACCCTCAGCTGGACCCTAAACGGTCCGCGTCCCCTAACCCTAACCCTAGCCCGAACCCTAACCCTAACCCTTCCCCGAAGCCTGACCCTCACCCGTCCCCTAATCCTAACCCGTACGCTGACGCTAACCCGCGCCCTCACACGTACGCTCCCCCTAAAGCGTTGTCGTACACTCACCTGGACCCTAAACCGTCCCCGTCCCCTAACCCTAACCCTAGCCCGAACCCTAACCCTAACCCTTCCCCGAAGCCTGACCCTCACCCGTCCCCTAATCCTAACCCGTACGCTGACGCTAACCCGCGCCCTCACACGTACGCTCCCCCTAAAGCGTTGTCGTACCCTCATTTGGACCCTAAACCGTCCCCGTCCCCTAACCCTTACCCTAGCCCGAACGCTAAACCTAACACTTCCCCGAAGCCTGACCCTCACCCGTCCCCTAATCCTAACCCGTACGCTGACGCTAACCCGCGCCCTCACACGTACGCTCCCCCTAAAGCGTTGTCGTACCCTCACCTGGACCCTAAACCGTCCCCGTCCCCTCACCCTAACCCTAGCCCGAACCCTAACCCTAACCCTTCCCCGAAGCCTGACCCTCACCCGTCCCCTAATCCTAACCCGTACGCTGACACTAACCCGCGCCCTCACACGTACGCTCCCCCTAAAGCGTTGTCGTACCCTCACCTGGACCCTAAACCGTCCCCGTCCCCTAACCCTAACCCTAGTCCGAACCCTAACCCTAACCCTTCCCCGAAGCCTGACCCTCACCCGTCCCCTAATCCTAACCCGTACGCTGACACTAACCCGCGCCCTCACACGTACGCTCCCCCTAAAGCGTTGTCGTACCCTCACGTGGACCCTAAACCGTCCCCGTCCCCTAACCCTAACCCTAGCCCGAACCCTAACCCTAACCCTTCCCCAAAGCCTGACCCTCACCCGTCCCCTAATCCTAACCCGTACGCTGACACTAAGTCGCGCCCTCACACGTACGCTCCCCCTAAAGCGTTGTCGTACCCTCACCTGTATCCTAAACCGTCCCCGTCCCCTAACCCTAACCCTAGCCCGAACCCTAACCCTAAACCTTCCCGAAGCCTGACCCTCACCCGTCCCCTAATCCTAACCCGTACGCTGACACTAACCCGCGCCCTCACACGTACGCTCCCCCTAAAGCATTGTCGTACCCTCACCAGGACCCTAAACCGGCCCCGTCCCCTAACACTAACCATAGCCCGAACCCTAACCCTAACCCTTCCCCGAAGCCTGACCCTCACCCGTCCCCTAATCCTAACCCGTACGCTGACACTAACCCGCGCCCTCACACGTACGCTCCCCCTAAAGTGTTGTCGTACCCTCACCTGGACCCTAAACCGTCCCCGTCCCCTAACCCTAACCCTAGCCCGAACCCTAACCCTAACCCTTCCCCGAAGCCTGACCCTCACCCGTCCCCTAATCCTAACCCGTATGCTGACACTAACCTGCGCCCTCACACGTACGCTCCCCCTAAAGCGTTGTCGTACCCTCTCCTGGACCCTAAACCGTCCCCGTCCCCTAACCCTAACCCTAGCCCGAACCCTAAACCTAACCCTTCCCCGAAGCCTGACCCTCACCCGTCCCCTAATCCTAACCCGTACGCTGACACTAACCCGCGCCCTCACACGTACGCTCCCCCTAAAGCGTTGTCGTACCCTCACCTGGACCCTAAACCGTCCCCGTCCCCTAACCCTAACCCTAGCCCGAACCCTAACCCTAACCCTTCCCCGAAGCCTGACCCTCACCCGTCCCCTAATCCTAACACGTACGCTGACACTAACCCGCGCCCTCACACGTACGCTCCCCCTAAAGCGTTGTCGTACCCTCACCTGGACCCTAAACCGTCCCCGTCCCCTAACCCTAACCCTAGCCCGAACCCTAACCCTAACCCTTCCCTGAAGCCTGACCCTCACCCGTCCCCTAATCCTAACCCGTACGCTGACACTAACCGGCGCCCTCACACGTACGCTCCCCCTAAAGTGTTGTCGTACCCTCACCTGGACCCTAAACCGTCCCAGTCCCCTAACCCTAACCCTAGCCCGAACCCTAACCCTAACCCTTCCCCGAAGCCTGACCCTCACCCGTCCCCTAATCCTAACCCCTACGCTGACGCTAACCCGCGCCCTCACACGTACGCTCCCCCTAAAGCGTTGTCGTACCCTCACCTGGACCCTAAACCGTCCCCGTCCCCTAACCCTAACCCTAGTCCAAACCCTAACCCTAACCATTCCCCGAAGCCTGACACTCACCCGTCCCCTAAACCTAACCCGTACGCTGACACTAAGCCACGCCCTCACACGTACGCTCCCCCTAAAGCGTTGTCGTACCCTCACCTGGACCCTAAACCGTCCCCGTCCCCTAACCCTAAACCTAGCCCGAACCCTAACCCTAACCCTTCCCCGAAGCCTGACCCTCACCCGTCCCCTAATCCTAACCCGTACGCTGACGCTAACCCACGCCCTCACACGTACGCTCCCCCTAAAGCGTTGTCGTACCCTCACCTGGATCCTAAACCGTCCCCGTCCCCTAACCCTAACCCTATCCCGAACCCTAACCCTAACCATTCCCCGAAGCCTGACCCTCACCCGTCCCCTAATCCTAACCCGTACGCTGACACTAACCCGCGCCCTCACACGTACGCATCCCCTAAAGCGTTGTCGTACCCTCACCTGGACCCTAAACCGTCCCCGTCCCCTAACCCTAACCCTAGCCCGAACCCTAAACCTAACCCTTCCCCGAAGCCTGACCCTCACCCGTCCCCTAATCCTAACCCGTACGCTGACACTAACCCACGCCCTCACACGTACGCTCCCCCTAAAGCGTTGTCGTACCCTCACCTGGACCCTAAACCGTCCCCGTCCCCTAACCCTAACCCTAGCCCGAACCCTAACCCTAACCCTTCCCCGAAGCCTGACCCTCACCCGTCCCCTAATCCTAACCCGTACTCTGACACTAAGCCGCGCCCTCACACGTACGCTCCCCCTAAAGCGCTGTCGTACCCTCACCTGGACCCTAAACCGTCCCCGTCCCCTAACCCTAACCCTAGCCCGAACCCTAACCCTAACCCTTCCCCGAAGCCTGACCCTCACCCGTCCCCTAATCCTAACCCGTACGCTGAAACTAACCCGCGCCCTCACACGTACGCTCCCCCTAAAGCGTTGTCGTACCCTCACCTGGACCCTAAACCGTCCCCGTCCCCTAACCCTAACCCTAGCCCGAACCCTAACCCTAACCCTTCCCCGAAGCCTGACCCTCACCCATCCCCTAATCCTAACCCGTACGCTGACACTAACCCGCGCCCTCACACGTACGCTCCCCCTAAAGCATTGTCGTACCCTCACCTGGACCCTAAACCGTCCCCGTCCCCTAACCCTAACCCTAGCCCGAACCCTAACCCTAACCCTTCCCCGAAGCCTGACCCTCACCCGTTCCCTAATCCTAACCCGTATGCTGACATTAACCTGCGCCCTCACACGTACGCTCCCCCTAAAGCGTTGTCGTACCCTCACCTGAACCCTAAGCGGTCCGCGTCCCCTAACCCTAACCCTAGCCGGAACACTAACCCTAACCCTTCCCCGAAGCCTGACACTCACCCGTCCCCTAATCCTAACCCGTACGCTGACGCTAACCCGCGCCCTCACACGTACGCTCCCCCTAAAGCGTTGTCGTACCCTCACCTGGACCCTAAACCATCCCCGTCACCTAACCCTAACCCTAGCCCGAACCCTAACCCTAACCCTTCCCCGAAGCCTGACCCTCACCCGTCCCCTAATCCTAACCCGTACGCTGACACTAACCCGCGCCCTCACACGTACGCTCCCCCTAAAGCGTTGTCGTACACTCACCTGGACCCTAAACCGTCCCCGTCCCCTAACCCTAACCCTAGCCCGAACCCTAACCCTAACCCTTCCCCGAAGCCTGACCCTCACCCGTCCCCTAATCCTAACCCGTACGCTGACACTAAGCCGCGCCCTCACACGTACGCTCCCCCTAAAGCGTTGTCGTACCCTCACCTGGACCCTAAACCGTCCCCGTCCCTTAACCCTAAACCTAGCCCGAACCCTAACCCTAACCCTTCCCCGAAGCCTGACCCTCACCCGTCCCCTAATCCTAACCCGTACGCTGACGCTAACCCGCGCCCTCACACGTACGCTCCCCCTAAAGCGTTGTCGTACCCTCACCTGGATCCTAAACCGTCCCCGTCCCCTAACCCTAACCCTATCCCGAACCCTAACCCTAACCATTCCCCGAAGCCTGACCCTCACCCGTCCCCTAATCCTAACCCGTACGCTGACACTAACCCGCGCCCTCACACGTACGCACCCCCTAAAGCGTTGTCGTACCCTCACCTGGACCCTAAACCGTCCCCGTCCCCTAACCCTAACCCTAGCCCGAACCCTAAACCTAACCCTTCCCCGAAGCCTGACCCTCACCCGTCCCCTAATCCTAACCCGTACGCTGACACTAACCCACGCCCTCACACGTACGCTCCCCCTAAAGCGTTGTCGTACCCTCACCTGGACCCTAAACCGTCCCCGTCCCCTAACCCTAACCCTAGCCCGAACCCTAACCCTAACCCTTCCCCGAAGCCTGACCCTCACCCGTCCCCTAATCCTAACCCGTACTCTGACACTAAGCCGCGCCCTCACACGTACGCTCCCCCTAAAGCGCTGTCGTACCCTCACCTGGACCCTAAACCGTCCCCGTCCCCTAACCCTAACCCTAGCCCGAACCCTAACCCTAACCCTTCCCCGAAGCCTGACCCTCACCCGTCCCCTAATCCTAACCCGTACGCTGAAACTAACCCGCGCCCTCACACGTACGCTCCCCCTAAAGCGTTGTCGTACCCTCACCTGAACCCTAAGCGGTCCGCGTCCCCTAACCCTAACCCTAGCCGGAACACTAACCCTAACCCTTCCCCGAAGCCTGACACTCACCCGTCCCCTAATCCTAACCCGTACGCTGACGCTAACCCGCGCCCTCACACGTACGCTCCCCCTAAAGCGTTGTCGTACCCTCACCTGGACCCTAAACCGTCCCCGTCACCTAACCCTAACCCTAGCCCGAACCCTAACCCTAACCCTTCCCCGAAGCCTGACCCTCACCCGTCCCCTAATCCTAACCCGTACGCTGACACTAACCCGCGCCCTCACACGTACGCTCCCCCTAAAGCGTTGTCGTACCCTCACCTGGACCCTAAACCGTCCCCGTCCCCTAACCCTAAACCTAGCCCGAACCCTAACCCTAACCCTTCCCCGAAGCCTGACCCTCACCCGTCCCCTAATCCTAACCCGTACGCTGACGCTAACCCGCGCCCTCACACGTACGCTCCCCCTAAAGCGTTGTCGTACCCTCACCTGGATCCTAAACCGTCCCCGTCCCCTAACCCTAACCCTATCCCGAACCCTAACCCTAACCATTCCCCGAAGCCTGACCCTCACCCGTCCCCTAATCGTATCCCGTACGCTGACACTAACCCGCGCCCTCACACGTACGCACCCCCTAAAGCGTTGTCGTACCCTCACCTGGACCCTAAACCGTCCCCGTCCCCTAACCCTAACCCTAGCCCGAACCCTAAACCTAACCCTTCCCCGAAGCCTGACCCTCACCCGTCCCCTAATCCTAACCCGTACGCTGACACTAACCCACGCCCTCACACGTACGCTCCCCCTAAAGCGTTGTCGTACCCTCACCTGGACCCTAAACCGTCCCCGTCCCCTAACCCTAACCCTAGCCCGAACCCTAACCCTAACCCTTCCCCGAAGCCTGACCCTCACCCGTCCCCTAATCCTAACCCGTACGCTGACACTAACCCGCGCCCTCACACGTACGCTCCCCCTAAAGCGTTGTCGTACCCTCACCTGGACTCTAAACCGTCCCCGTCCCCTAACCCTAACCCTAGCCCGAAACCTAACCCTAACACTTCCCCGAAGCCTGACCCTCACCCGTCCCCTAATCCTAACCCGTACGCTGACACTAACCCGCGCCCTCACACGTACGCTCCCCCTAAAGCGTTGTCGTACCCTCACCTGGACCCTCAACCGTCCCCGTCCCCTAACCCTAACCCCAGCCCGAACCCTAACCCTAACCCTTCCCCGAAGCCTGACCCTCATCCGTCCCATAATCCTAACCCGTACTCTGACACTAAGCTGCGCACTCACACGTACGCTCCCCCTAAAGCGCTGTCGTACCCTCACCTGGACCCTAAACCGTTCCCGTCCCCTAACCCTAACCCTAGCCCGAACCCTAACCCTAACCCTTCCCCGAAGCCTGACCCTCATCCGTCCCCTAATCCTAACACGTACGCTGACACTAACCCGCGCCCTCACACGTACGCTCCCCCTAAAGCGTTGTCGTACCCTCACCTGGACCCTAAACCGTCCCCGTCCCCTAACCCTAACCCTAGCCCGAACCCTAACCCTAACCCTTCCCCGAAGCCTGACCCTCACCCGTCCCCTAATCCTAACCCGTACGTTGACGCTAACCCGCGCCCTCACACGTACGCTCCCCCTAAAGCGTTGTCGTACCCTCATCTGGACCCTAAACCGTCCCCGTCCCCTAACCCTTACCCTAGCCCAAACCCTAACCCTAACCCTTCCCCGAAGCCTGACCCTCACCCGTCCCCTAATCCTAACCCGTACGCTGACACTAACCCGCGCCCTCACACGTACGATCCCCCTAAAGCGTTGTCGTACCCTCATCTGGACCCTAAACCGTCCCTGTCCCCTAACCCTTACCCTAGCCCAAACCCTAACCCTAACCCTTCCCCGAAGCCTGACCCTCACCCGTCCCCTAATCCTAACCCGTACGCTGACACTAACCCGCGCCCTCACACGTACGCTCCCCCTAAAGCGTTGTCGTACCCTCACCTGGACCCTAAACCGTCCCCGTCCCCTAACCCTAACCCTAGCCCGAACCCTAACCCTAACCCTTCCCCGAAGCCTGACCCTCACCTGTCCCCTAATCCTAACCCGTACGCTGACACTAACCCACGCCCTCACACGTACGCTCCCCCTAAAGCGTTGTCGTACCCTCACCTGGACCCTAAACCGTCCCCGTCCCCTAACCCTAACCCTAGCCCGAACCCTAACCCTAACCCTTCCCCGAAGCCTGACCCTCACCCGTCCCCTAATCCTAACCCGTACGCTGACACTAACCCGCGCCCTCACACGTACACTCCCCCTAAAGCGTTGTCGTACCCTCACCTGGACCCTAAACCGTCCCCGTCCCCTAACCCTAACCCTAGCCCGAACACTAAACCTAACCCTTCCCCGAAGCCTGACCCTCACCAGTCCCCTAATCCTAACCCGTACGCTGACACTAACCCGCGCCCTCACACGTACGCTCCCCCTAAAGCGTTGTCGTACCCTCATCTGGACCCTAAACCATCCCCGTCCCCTAACCCTAACCCTAGCCCGAACCCTAACCCTAACCCTTCCCCGAAGCCTGACCCTCACCTGTCCCCTAATCCTAACCCGTACGCTGACGCTAACCCGCGCCCTCACACGTACGCTCCCCCTAAAGCGTTGTCGTACCCTCATCTGGACCCTAAACCGTCCCCGTCCCCTAACCCTTACCCTAGCCCGAACCCTAACCCTAACCCTTCCCCGAAGCCTGACCCTCACCCGTCCCCTAATCCTAACCCGTACGCTGACGCTAACCCGCGCCCTCACACGTACGCTCCCCCTAAAGCGTTGTCGTACCCTCACCTGGACCCTAAACCATCCCCGTCCCCTAACCCTAACCCTAGCCCGAACCCTAACCCTAACTCTTCCCCGAAGCCTGACCCTCACCCGTCCCCTAATCCTAACCCGTACGCTTACACTAACCCGCGCCCTCACACGTACGCTCCCCCTAAAGCGTTGTCGTACCCTCACCTGGACCCTAAACGGTCCGCGTCCCCTAACCGTAACCCTAGCCCGAACCCTAACCCTAACCCTTCCCCTAAGCCTGACACTCACCCGTCCCATAATCCTAACCCGTACGCTGACGCTAACCCGCGCCCTCACACGTACGCTCCCCCTAAAGCGTTGTCGTACCCTCACCTGGACCCTAAACCGTCCCCGTCCCCTAACCCTAACCCTAGCCCGAACCCTAACCCTAACCTTTCCCCGAAGCCTGACCCTCACCCGTCCCCTAATCCTAACCAGTACGCTGACACTAACCCGCGCCCTCACACGTACGCTCCCCCTAAAGCGTTGTCGTACCCTCACCTGGACCCTAAATCGTCCCCGTCCCCTAACCCTAACCCTAGCCCGAACCCTAACCCTAACCCTTCCCCGAAGCCTGACCCTCACCCGTCCCCTAATCCTAACCCGTACGCTTACACTAACCCGCGCCCTCACACGTACGCTCCCCCTAAAGCGTTGTCGTACCCTCACCTGGACCCTAAACCGTCCCCGTCCCCTAACCCTAACCCTAGCCCGAAACCTAACCCTAACACTTCCCCGAAGCCTGACCCTCACCCGTCCCCTAATCCTAACCCGTACGCTGACGCTAACCCGCGCCCTCACATGTACGCTCCCCCTAAAGCGTTGTCGTACCCTCATCTGGACCCTAAACCGTCCCCGTCCCCTAACCCTTACCCTAGCCCGAACCCTAACCCTAACCCTTCGCCGAAGCCTGACCCTCACCCGTCCCCTAATCCTAACCCGTACGCTGACACTAACCCGCACCCTAACACGTACGCTCCCCCTAAAGCGTTGTCGTACCCTCACCTGGACCCTAAACCGTCCCCGTCCCCTCACCCTAACCCTAGCCCGAACCCTAACCCTAACCCTTCCCCGAAGCCTGACCCTCACCCGTCCCCTAATCCTAACCCGTACGCTGACACTAACCCGCGCCCTCACACGTACGCTCCCCCTAAAGCGTTGTCGTACCCTCACCTGGACCCTAAACCGTCCCCGTCCCCTAACCCTAACCCTAGCCCGAGCCCTAACCCTAACCCTTCCCCGAAGCCTGACCCTCACCCGTCCCCTAATCCTAACCCGTACGCTTATACTAACCTGCGCCCTCACACGTACGCTCCCCCTAAAGCGTTGTCGTACCCTCAGCTGGACCCTAAACGGTCCGCGTCCCCTAACCCTAACCCTAGCCCGAACCCTAACCCTAACCCTTCCCCGAAGCCTGACCCTCACCCGTCCCCTAATCCTAACCCGTACGCTGACGCTAACCCGCGCCCTCACACGTACGCTCCCCCTAAAGCGTTGTCGTACACTCACCTGGACCCTAAACCGTCCCCGTCCCCTAACCCTAACCCTAGCCCGAACCCTAACCCTAACCCTTCCCCGAAGCCTGACCCTCACCCGTCCCCTAATCCTAACCCGTACGCTGACGCTAACCCACGCCCTCACACGTACGCTCCCCCTAAAGCGTTGTCGTACCCTCATCTGGACCCTAATCCGTCCCCGTCCCCTAACCCTTACCCTAGCCCGAACCCTAAACCTAACCCTTCCCCGAAGCCTGACCCTCACCCGTCCCCTAATCCTAACCCGTACGCTGACACTAACCCGCGCCCTCACACGTACGCTCCCCCTAAAGCGTTGTCGTACCCTCACCTGGACCCTAAACCGTCCCCGTCCCCTCACCCTAACCCTAGTCCGAACCCTAACCCTAACCCTTCCCCGAAGCCTGACCCTCACCCGTCCCCTAATCCTAACCCGTACGCTGACACTAACCCGCGCCCTCACACGTACGCTCCCCCTAAAGCGTTGTCGTACCCTCACCTGGACCCTAAACCGTCCCCGTCCCCTAACCCTAACCCTATCCCGAACCCTAACCCTAACCCTTCCCCGAAGCCTGACCCTCACCCGTTCCCTAATCCTAACCCGTATGCTGACATTAACCCGCGCCCTCACACGTACGCTCCCCCTAAAGCGTTGTCGTACCCTCACCTGAACCCTAAGCGGTCCGCGTCCCCTAACCCTAACCCTAGCCGGAACACTAACCCTAACCCTTCCCCGAAGCCTGACACTCACCCGTCCCCTAATCCTAACCCGTACGCTGACGCTAACCCGCGCCCTCACACGTACGCTCCCCCTAAAGCGTTGTCGTACCCTCACCTGGACCCTAAACCGTCCCCGTCCCCTAACCCTAACCCTAGCCCGAACCCTAACCCTAACCCTTCCCCGAAGCCTGACCCTCACCCATCCCCTAATCCTAACCCGTACGCTGACGCTAACACCCGCCCTCACACGTATGCTCCCCCTAAAGCGTTGTCGTACACTCACCTGGACCCTAAACCGTCCCCGTCCCCTAACCCTAACCCTAGCCCGAACCCTAACCGTAACCCTTCCCCGAAGCCTGACCCTCACCCGTCCCCTAATCCTAACCCGTACGCTGACGCTAACCCGCGCCCTCACACGTACGCTCCCCCTAAAGCGTTGTCGTACCCTCATCTGGACCCTAAACCGTCCCCGTCCCCTAACCCTTACCCTAGCCCGAACCCTAACCCTAACACTTCGCCGAAGCCTGACCCTCACCCGTCCCCTAATCCTAACCCGTACGCTGACACTAACCCGCACCCTCACACGTACGCTCCCCCTAAAGCGTTGTCGTACCCTCACCTGGACCCTAAACCGTCCCCGTCCCCTCACCCTAACCCTAGCCCGAACCCTAACCCTAACCCTTCCCCGAAGCCTGACCCTCACCCGTCCCCTAATCCTAACCCGTACGCTGACACTAACCCGCGCCCTCACACGTACGCTCCCCCTAAAGCGTTGTCGTACCCTCACCTGGACCCTAAACCGTCCCCGTCCCCTAACCCTAACCCTAGCCCGAACCCTAACAGTAACCCTTCCCCGAAGCCTGACCCTCACCCGTCCCCTAATCCTAACCCGTACGCTGACACTAAGTCGCGCCCTCACACGTACGCTCCCCCTAAAGCGTTGTCGTACCCTCACCTGTATCGTAAACCGTCCCCGTCCCCTAACCCTAACCCTAGCCCGAACCCTAACCCTAAACCTTCCAGAAGCCTGACCCTCACCCGTCCCCTAATCCTAACCCGTACGCTGACACTAACCCGCGCCCTCACACGTACGCTCCCCCTACAGCATTGTCGTACCCTCACCAGGACGCTAAACCGGCCCCGTCCCCTAACCCTAACCCTAGCCCGAACCCTAACCCTAACCCTTCCCCGAAGCCTGACCCTCACCCGTCCCCTAATCCTAACCCGTATGCTGACACTAACCTGCGCCCTCACACGTACGCTCCCCCTAAAGTGTTGTCGTACCCTCTCCTGGACCCTAAACCGTCCCCGTCCCCTAACCCTAACCCTAGCCCGAACCCTAACCCTAACCCTTCCCCGAAGCCTGACCCTCACCCGTCCCCTAATCCTAACCCTTACGCTGACACTAACCCGCGCCCTCACACGTACGCTCCCCCTAAAGCGTTGTCGTACCCTCAACTGGACCCTAAACCGTCCCCGTCCCCTAACCCTAACCCTAGCCCGAACCCTAACCCTAACCCTTCCCCGAAGCCTGACCCTCACCCGTCCCCTAATCCTAACCCGTACGCTGACACTAACCCGCGCCCTCACACGTACGCTCCCCCTAAAGCGTTGTCGTACCCTCACCTGGACCCTAAACCGTCCCCGTCCCCTAACCCTAACCCTAGCCCGAACCCTAACCCTAACCCTTCCCCGAAGCCTGACCCTCACCCGTCCCCTAATCCTAACCCATACGCTGACACTAACCCGCGCCCTCACACGTACGCTCCCCCTAAAGTGTTGTCGTACCCTCACCTGGACCCTAAACCGTCCCCGTCCCCTAACCCTAACCCTAGCCCGAACCCTAACCCTAACCCTTCCCCGAAGCCTGACCCTCACCCGTCCCCTAATCCTAACCCCTACGCTGACCCTAAACCGCGCCCTCACACGTACGCTCCCCCTAAAGCGTTGTCGTACCCTCACCTGGACCCTAAACTGTCCCCGTCCCCTAACCCTAACCCTAGTCCGAACCCTAACCCTAACCATTCCCCGAAGCCTGACTCTCACCCGTCCCCTAATCCTAACCCGTACGCTGACACTAAGCCGCGCCCTCACACGTACGCTCCCCCTAAAGCGTTGTCGTACCCTCACCTGGACCCTAAACGGTCCCCGTCCCCTAACCCTAACCCTAGCCCGAACCCTAACCCTAACCCTTCCCCGAAGCCTGACCCTCACCCGTCCCCTAATCCTAACCCGTACGCTGACACTAACCTGCGCCCTCACACGTACGCTCCCCGTAAAGCGTTGTCGTACCCTCACCTGGACCCTAAACCGTCCCCGTCCCCTAACCCTAACCCTAGCCCGAACCCTAACCCTAACCCTTCCCCGAAGCCTGACCCTCACCCGTCCCCTAATCCTAACCCGTACGCTGACACTAACCCGCGCCCTCACACGTACGCTCCCCCTAAAGCGTTGTCGTACCCTCACCTGGACCCTAAACCGTCCCCGTCCCCTAACCCTAACCCTAGCCCGAACCCTAACCCTAACCCTTCCCCGAAGCCTGACCCTCACCCGTCCCCTAATCCTAACCCGTACGCTTACACTAACCCGCGCCCTCACACGTACGCTCCCCCTAAAGCGCTGTCGTACCCTCAGCTGGACCCTAAACGGTCCGCGTCCCCTAACCCTAACCCTAGCCCGAACCCTAACCCTAACCCTTCCCCGAAGCCTGACCCTCACCCGTCCCCTAATCCTAACCCGTACGCTGACGCTAACCCGCGCCCTCACACGTACGCTCCCCCTAAAGCGTTGTCGTACACTCACCTGGACCCTAAACCGTCCCCGTCCCCTAACCCTAACCCTAGCCCGAACCCTAACCCTAACCCTTCCCCGAAGCCTGACCCTCACCCGTCCCCTAATCCTAACCCGTACGCTGACGCTAACCCGCGCCCTCACACGTACGCTCCCCCTAAAGCGTTGTCGTACCCTCATTTGGACCCTAAACCGTCCCCGTCCCCTAACCCTTACCCTAGCCCGAACGCTAAACCTAACACTTCCCCGAAGCCTGACCCTCACCCGTCCCCTAATCCTAACCCATACGCTGACACTAACCCGCGCCCTCACACGTACGCTCCCCCTAAAGCGCTGTCGTACCCTCACCTGGACCCTAAACCGTCCCCGTCCCCTCACCCTAACCCTAGCCCGAACCCTAACCCTAACCCTTCCCCGAAGCCTGACCCTCACCCGTCCCCTAATCCTAACCCGTACGCTGACACTAACCCGCGCCCTCACACGTACGCTCCCCCTAAAGCGTTGTCGTACCCTCACCTGGACCCTAAACCGTCCCCGTCCCCTAACCCTAACCCTAGTCCGAACCCTAACCCTAACCCTTCCCCGAAGCCTGACCCTCACCCGTCCCCTAATCCTAACCCGTACGCTGACACTAACCCGCGCCCTCACACGTACGCTCCCCCTAAAGCGTTGTCGTACCCTCACCTGGACCCTAAACCGTCCCCGTCCCCTAACCCTAACCCTAGCCCGAACCCTAACCCTAACCCTTCCCCGAAGCCTGACCCTCACCCGTCCCCTAATCCTAACCCGTACGCTGACACTAAGTCGCGCCCTCACACGTACGCTCCCCCTAAAGCGTTGTCGTACCCTCACCTGTATCCTAAACCGTCCCCGTCCCCTAACCCTAACCCTAGCCCGAACCCTAACCCTAAACCTTCCCGAAGCCTGACCCTCACCCGTCCCCTAATCCTAACCCGTACGCTGACACTAACCCGCGCCCTCACACGTACGCTCCCCCTAAAGCGTTGTCGTACCCTCACCAGGACCCTAAACCGGCCCCGTCCCCTAACACTAACCATAGCCCGAACCCTAACCCTAACCCTTCCCCGAAGCCTGACACTCACCCGTCCCCTAATCCTAACCCCTACGCTGACGCTAACCCGCGCCCTCACACGTACGCTCCCCCTAAAGCGTTGTCGTACCCTCACCTGGACCCTAAACCGTCCCCGTCCCCTAACCCTAACCCTAGTCCAAACCCTAACCCTAACCATTCCCCGAAGCCTGACACTCACCCGTCCCCTAATCCTAACCCGTACGCTGACACTAAGCCACGCCCTCACACGTACGCTCCCCCTAAAGCGTTGTCGTACCCTCACCTGGACCCTAAACCGTCCCCGTCCCCTAACCCTAAACCTAGCCCGAACCCTAACCCTAACCCTTCCCCGAAGCCTGACCCTCACCCGTCCCCTAATCCTAACCCGTACGCTGACGCTAACCCGCGCCCTCACACGTACGCTCCCCCTAAAGCGTTGTCGTACCCTCACCTGGATCCTAAACCGTCCCCGTCCCCTAACCCTAACCCTATCCCGAACCCTAACCCTAACCATTCCCCGAAGCCTGACCCTCACCCGTCCCCTAATCCTAACCCGTACGCTGACACTAACCCGCGCCCTCACACGTACGCATCCCCTAAAGCGTTGTCGTACCCTCACCTGGACCCTAAACCGTCCCCGTCCCCTAACCCTAACCCTAGCCCGAACCCTAAACCTAACCCTTCCCCGAAGCCTGACCCTCACCCGTCCCCTAATCCTAACCCGTACGCTGACACTAACCCACGCCCTCACACGTACGCTCCCCCTAAAGCGTTGTCGTACCCTCACCTGGACCCTAAACCGTCCCCGTCCCCTAACCCTAACCCTAGCCCGAACCCTAACCCTAACCCTTCCCCGAAGCCTGACCCTCACCCGTCCCCTAATCCTAACCCGTACTCTGACACTAAGCCGCGCCCTCACACGTACGCTCCCCCTAAAGCGCTGTCGTACCCTCACCTGGACCCTAAACCGTCCCCGTCCCCTAACCCTAACCCTAGCCCGAACCCTAACCCTAACCCTTCCCCGAAGCCTGACCCTCACCCGTCCCCTAATCCTAACCCGTACGCTGAAACTAACCCGCGCCCTCACACGTACGCTCCCCCTAAAGCGTTGTCGTACCCTCACCTGGACCCTAAACCGTCCCCGTCCCCTAACCCTAACCCTAGT
Source organism: Globicephala melas (assembly GCF_963455315.2). Taxonomy (NCBI): domain Eukaryota; kingdom Metazoa; phylum Chordata; class Mammalia; order Artiodactyla; family Delphinidae; genus Globicephala; species Globicephala melas. The sequence continues at coordinate 859,711 of NW_027207246.1, read as the reverse complement.
CCAAACCCTAACCCTAACCATTCCCCGAAGCCTGACACTCACCCGTCCCCTAATCCTAACCCGTACGCTGACACTAAGCCACGCCCTCACACGTACGCTCCCCCTAAAGCGTTGTCGTACCCTCACCTGGACCCTAAACCGTCCCCGTCCCCTAACCCTAAACCTAGCCCGAACCCTAACCCTAACCCTTCCCCGAAGCCTGACCCTCACCCGTCCCCTAATCCTAACCCGTACGCTGACGCTAACCCGCGCCCTCACACGTACGCTCCCCCTAAAGCGTTGTCGTACCCTCACCTGGATCCTAAACCGTCCCCGTCCCCTAACCCTAACCCTATCCCGAACCCTAACACTAACCATTCCCCGAAGCCTGACCCTCACCCGTCCCCTAATCCTAACCCGTACGCTGACACTAACCCGCGCCCTCACACGTACGCATCCCCTAAAGCGTTGTCGTACCCTCACCTGGACCCTAAACCGTCCCCGTCCCCTAACCCTAACCCTAGCCCGAACCCTAAACCTAACCCTTCCCCGAAGCCTGACCCTCACCCGTCCCCTAATCCTAACCCGTACGCTGACACTAACCCACGCCCTCACACGTACGCTCCCCCTAAAGCGTTGTCGTACCCTCACCTGGACCCTAAACCGTCCCCGTCCCCTAACCCTAACCCTAGCCCGAACCCTAACCCTAACCCTTCCCCGAAGCCTGACCCTCACCCGTCCCCTAATCCTAACCCGTACTCTGACACTAAGCCGCGCCCTCACACGTACGCTCCCCCTAAAGCGCTGTCGTACCCTCACCTGGACCCTAAACCGTCCCCGTCCCCTAACCCTAACCCTAGCCCGAACCCTAACCCTAACCCTTCCCCGAAGCCTGACCCTCACCCGTCCCCTAATCCTAACCCGTACGCTGAAACTAACCCGCGCCCTCACACGTACGCTCCCCCTAAAGCGTTGTCGTACCTTCACCTGGACCCTAAACCGTCCCCGTCCCCTAACCCTAACCCTAGCCCGAACCCTAACCCTAACACTTCCCCGAAGCCTGACCCTCACCCGTCCCCTAATCCTAACCCGTACGCTGACACTAACCCACGCCCTCACACGTACGCTCCCCCTAAAGCATTGTCGTACCCTCACCTGGACCCTAAACCGTCCCCGTCCCCTAACCCTAACCCTAGCCCGAACCCTAACCCTAACCCTTCCCCGAAGCCTGACCCTCACCCGTTCCCTAATCCTAACCCGTATGCTGACATTAACCTGCGCCCTCACACGTACGCTCCCCCTAAAGCGTTGTCGTACCCTCACCTGAACCCTAAGCGGTCCGCGTCCCCTAACCCTAACCCTAGCCGGAACACTAACCCTAACCCTTCCCCGAAGCCTGACACTCACCCGTCCCCTAATCCTAACCCGTACGCTGACGCTAACCCGCGCCCTCACACGTACGCTCCCCCTAAAGCGTTGTCGTACCTTCACCTGGACCCTAAACCGTCCCCGTCACCTAACCCTAACCCTAGCCCGAACCCTAACCCTAACCCTTCCCCGAAGCCTGACCCTCACCCGTCCCCTAATCCTAACCCGTACGCTGACACTAACCCGCGCCCTCACACGTACGCTCCCCCTAAAGCGTTGTCGTACACTCACCTGGACCCTAAACCGTCCCCGTCCCCTAACCCTAACCCTAGCCCGAACCCTAACCCTAACCCTTCCCCGAAGCCTGACCCTCACCCGTCCCCTAATCCTAACCCGTACGCTGACACTAAGCCGCGCCCTCACACGTACGCTCCCCCTAAAGCGTTGTCGTACCCTCACCTGGACCCTAAACCGTCCCCGTCCCTTAACCCTAAACCTAGCCCGAACCCTAACCCTAACCCTTCCCCGAAGCCTGACCCTCACCCGTCCCCTAATCCTAACCCGTACGCTGACACTAACCCGCGCCCTCACACGTACGCTCCCCCTAAAGCGTTGTCGTACCCTCACCTGGACCCTAAACCGTCCCCGTCCCCTAACCCTAACCCTAGCCCGAACCCTAACCCTAACCCTTCCCCGAAGCCTGACCCTCACCCGTCCCCTAATCCTAACCCGTACGCTTACACTAACCCGCGCCCTCACACGTACGCTCCCCCTAAAGCGCTGTCGTACCCTCAGCTGGACCCTAAACGGTCCGCGTCCCCTAACCCTAACCCTAGCCCGAACCCTAACCCTAACCCTTCCCCGAAGCCTGACCCTCACCCGTCCCCTAATCCTAACCCGTACGCTGACGCTAACCCGCGCCCTCACACGTACGCTCCCCCTAAAGCGTTGTCGTACACTCACCTGGACCCTAAACCGTCCCCGTCCCCTAACCCTAACCCTAGCCCGAACCCTAACCCTAACCCTTCCCCGAAGCCTGACCCTCACCCGTCCCCTAATCCTAACCCGTACGCTGACGCTAACCCGCGCCCTCACACGTACGCTCCCCCTAAAGCGTTGTCGTACCCTCATTTGGACCCTAAACCGTCCCCGTCCCCTAACCCTTACCCTAGCCCGAACGCTAAACCTAACACTTCCCCGAAGCCTGACCCTCACCCGTCCCCTAATCCTAACCCATACGCTGACACTAACCCGCGCCCTCACACGTACGCTCCCCCTAAAGCGTTGTCGTACCCTCACCTGGACCCTAAACCGTCCCCGTCCCCTCACCCTAACCCTAGCCCGAACCCTAACCCTAACCCTTCCCCGAAGCCTGACCCTCACCCGTCCCCTAATCCTAACCCGTACGCTGACACTAACCCGCGCCCTCACACGTACGCTCCCCCTAAAGCGTTGTCGTACCCTCACCTGGACCCTAAACCGTCCCCGTCCCCTAACCCTAACCCTAGTCCGAACCCTAACCCTAACCCTTCCCCGAAGCCTGACCCTCACCCGTCCCCTAATCCTAACCCGTACGCTGACACTAACCCGCGCCCTCACACGTACGCTCCCCCTAAAGCGTTGTCGTACCCTCACCTGGACCCTAAACCGTCCCCGTCCCCTAACCCTAACCCTAGCCCGAACCCTAACCCTAACCCTTCCCCGAAGCCTGACCCTCACCCGTCCCCTAATCCTAACCCGTACGCTGACACTAAGTCGCGCCCTCACACGTACGCTCCCCCTAAAGCGTTGTCGTACCCTCACCTGTATCCTAAACCGTCCCCGTCCCCTAACCCTAACCCTAGCCCGAACCCTAACCCTAAACCTTCCCGAAGCCTGACCCTCACCCGTCCCCTAATCCTAACCCGTACGCTGACACTAACCCGCGCCCTCACACGTACGCTCCCCCTAAAGCGTTGTCGTACCCTCACCAGGACCCTAAACCGGCCCCGTCCCCTAACACTAACCATAGCCCGAACCCTAACCCTAACCCTTCCCCGAAGCCTGACCCTCACCCGTCCCCTAATCCTAACACGTACGCTGACACTAACCCGCGCCCTCACACGTACGCTCCCCCTAAAGCGTTGTCGTACCCTCACCTGGACCCTAAACCGTCCCCGTCCCCTAACCCTAACCCTAGCCCGAACCCTAACCCTAACCCTTCCCCGAAGCCTGACCCTCACCCGTCCCCTAATCCTAACCCGTACGCTGACACTAACCCGCGCCCTCACACGTACGCTCCCCCTAAAGCGTTGTCGTACCCTCACCTGGACCCTAAACCGTCCCCGTCCCCTAACCCTAACCCTAGCCCGAACCCTAACCCTAACCCTTCCCCGAAGCCTGACCCTCACCCGTCCCCTAATCCTAACACGTACGCTGACACTAACCCGCGCCCTCACACGTACGCTCCCCCTAAAGCGTTGTCGTACCCTCACCTGGACCCTAAACCGTCCCCGTCCCCTAACCCTAACCCTAGCCCGAACCCTAACCCTAACCCTTCCCTGAAGCCTGACCCTCACCCGTCCCCTAATCCTAACCCGTACGCTGACACTAACCGGCGCCCTCACACGTACGCTCCCCCTAAAGTGTTGTCGTACCCTCACCTGGACCCTAAACCGTCCCAGTCCCCTAACCCTAACCCTAGCCCGAACCCTAACCCTAACCCTTCCCCGAAGCCTGACACTCACCCGTCCCCTAATCCTAACCCCTACGCTGACGCTAACCCGCGCCCTCACACGTACGCTCCCCCTAAAGCGTTGTCGTACCCTCACCTGGACCCTAAACCGTCCCCGTCCCCTAACCCTAACCCTAGTCCAAACCCTAACCCTAACCATTCCCCGAAGCCTGACACTCACCCGTCCCCTAATCCTAACCCGTACGCTGACACTAAGCCACGCCCTCACACGTACGCTCCCCCTAAAGCGTTGTCGTACCCTCACCTGGACCCTAAACCGTCCCCGTCCCCTAACCCTAAACCTAGCCCGAACCCTAACCCTAACCCTTCCCCGAAGCCTGACCCTCACCCGTCCCCTAATCCTAACCCGTACGCTGACGCTAACCCGCGCCCTCACACGTACGCTCCCCCTAAAGCGTTGTCGTACCCTCACCTGGATCCTAAACCGTCCCCGTCCCCTAACCCTAACCCTATCCCGAACCCTAACCCTAACCATTCCCCGAAGCCTGACCCTCACCCGTCCCCTAATCCTAACCCGTACGCTGACACTAACCCGCGCCCTCACACGTACGCATCCCCTAAAGCGTTGTCGTACCCTCACCTGGACCCTAAACCGTCCCCGTCCCCTAACCCTAACCCTAGCCCGAACCCTAAACCTAACCCTTCCCCGAAGCCTGACCCTCACCCGTCCCCTAATCCTAACCCGTACGCTGACACTAACCCACGCCCTCACACGTACGCTCCCCCTAAAGCGTTGTCGTACCCTCACCTGGACCCTAAACCGTCCCCGTCCCCTAACCCTAACCCTAGCCCGAACCCTAACCCTAACCCTTTCCCGAAGCCTGACCCTCACCCGTCCCCTAATCCTAACCCGTACTCTGACACTAAGCCGCGCCCTCACACGTACGCTCCCCCTAAAGCGCTGTCGTACCCTCACCTGGACCCTAAACCGTCCCCGTCCCCTAACCCTAACCCTAGCCCGAACCCTAACCCTAACCCTTCCCCGAAGCCTGACACTCACCCGTCCCCTAATCCTAACCCCTACGCTGACGCTAACCCGCGCCCTCACACGTACGCTCCCCCTAAAGCGTTGTCGTACCCTCACCTGGACCCTAAACCGTCCCCGTCCCCTAACCCTAACCCTAGTCCAAACCCTAACCCTAACCATTCCCCGAAGCCTGACACTCACCCGTCCCCTAATCCTAACCCGTACGCTGACACTAAGCCACGCCCTCACACGTACGCTCCCCCTAAAGCGTTGTCGTACCCTCACCTGGACCCTAAACCGTCCCCGTCCCCTAACCCTAAACCTAGCCCGAACCCTAACCCTAACCCTTCCCCGAAGCCTGACCCTCACCCGTCCCCTAATCCTAACCCGTACGCTGACGCTAACCCGCGCCCTCACACGTACGCTCCCCCTAAAGCGTTGTCGTACCCTCACCTGGATCCTAAACCGTCCCCGTCCCCTAACCCTAACCCTATCCCGAACCCTAACCCTAACCATTCCCCGAAGCCTGACCCTCACCCGTCCCCTAATCCTAACCCGTACGCTGACACTAACCCGCGCCCTCACACGTACGCATCCCCTAAAGCGTTGTCGTACCCTCACCTGGACCCTAAACCGTCCCCGTCCCCTAACCCTAACCCTAGCCCGAACCCTAAACCTAACCCTTCCCCGAAGCCTGACCCTCACCCGTCCCCTAATCCTAACCCGTACGCTGACACTAACCCACGCCCTCACACGTACGCTCCCCCTAAAGCGTTGTCGTACCCTCACCTGGACCCTAAACCGTCCCCGTCCCCTAACCCTAACCCTAGCCCGAACCCTAACCCTAACCCTTTCCCGAAGCCTGACCCTCACCCGTCCCCTAATCCTAACCCGTACTCTGACACTAAGCCGCGCCCTCACACGTACGCTCCCCCTAAAGCGCTGTCGTACCCTCACCTGGACCCTAAACCGTCCCCGTCCCCTAACCCTAACCCTAGCCCGAACCCTAACCCTAACCCTTCCCCGAAGCCTGACCCTCACCCGTCCCCTAATCCTAACCCGTACGCTGAAACTAACCCGCGCCCTCACACGTACGCTCCCCCTAAAGCGTTGTCGTACCCTCACCTGGACCCTAAACCGTCCCCGTCCCCTAACCCTAACCCTAGCCCGAACCCTAACCCTAACACTTCCCCGAAGCCTGACCCTCACCCGTCCCCTAATCCTAACCCGTACGCTGACACTAACCCACGCCCTCACACGTACGCTCCCCCTAAAGCATTGTCGTACCCTCACCTGGACCCTAAACCGTCCCCGTCCCCTAACCCTAACCCTAGCCCGAACCCTAACCCTAACCCTTCCCCGAAGCCTGACCCTCACCCGTTCCCTAATCCTAACCCGTATGCTGACATTAACCTGCGCCCTCACACGTACGCTCCCCCTAAAGCGTTGTCGTACCCTCACCTGAACCCTAAGCGGTCCGCGTCCCCTAACCCTAACCCTAGCCGGAACACTAACCCTAACCCTTCCCCGAAGCCTGACACTCACCCGTCCCCTAATCCTAACCCGTACGCTGACGCTAACCCGCGCCCTCACACGTACGCTCCCCCTAAAGCGTTGTCGTACCCTCACCTGGACCCTAAACCGTCCCCATCACCTAACCCTAACCCTAGCCCGAACCCTAACCCTAACCCTTCCCCGAAGCCTGACCCTCACCCGTCCCCTAATCCTAACCCGTACGCTGACACTAACCCGCGCCCTCACACGTACGCTCCCCCTAAAGCGTTGTCGTACACTCACCTGGACCCTAAACCGTCCCCGTCCCCTAACCCTAACCCTAGCCCGAACCCTAACCCTAACCCTTCCCCGAAGCCTGACCCTCACCCGTCCCCTAATCCTAACCCGTACGCTGACGCTAACCCGCGCCCTCACACGTACGCTCCCCCTAAAGCGTTGTCGTACCCTCACCTGGATCCTAAACCGTCCCCGTCCCCTAACCCTAACCCTATCCCGAACCCTAACCCTAACCATTCCCCGAAGCCTGACCCTCACCCGTCCCCTAATCCTAACCCGTACGCTGACACTAACCCGCGCCCTCACACGTACGCATCCCCTAAAGCGTTGTCGTACCCTCACCTGGACCCTAAACCGTCCCCGTCCCCTAACCCTAACCCTAGCCCGAACCCTAAACCTAACCCTTCCCCGAAGCCTGACCCTCACCCGTCCCCTAATCCTAACCCGTACGCTGACACTAACCCACGCCCTCACACGTACGCTCCCCCTAAAGCGTTGTCGTACCCTCACCTGGACCCTAAACCGTCCCCGTCCCCTAACCCTAACCCTAGCCCGAACCCTAACCCTAACCCTTCCCCGAAGCCTGACCCTCACCCGTCCCCTAATCCTAACCCGTACTCTGACACTAAGCCGCGCCCTCACACGTACGCTCCCCCTAAAGCGCTGTCGTACCCTCACCTGGACCCTAAACCGTCCCCGTCCCCTAACCCTAACCCTAGCCCGAACCCTAACCCTAACCCTTCCCCGAAGCCTGACCCTCACCCGTCCCCTAATCCTAACCCGTACGCTGAAACTAACCCGCGCCCTCACACGTACGCTCCCCCTAAAGCGTTGTCGTACCCTCACCTGGACCCTAAACCGTCCCCGTCCCCTAACCCTAACCCTAGCCCGAACCCTAACCCTAACACTTCCCCGAAGCCTGACCCTCACCCGTCCCCTAATCCTAACCCGTACGCTGACACTAACCCACGCCCTCACACGTACGCTCCCCCTAAAGCATTGTCGTACCCTCACCTGGACCCTAAACCGTCCCCGTCCCCTAACCCTAACCCTAGCCCGAACCCTAACCCTAACCCTTCCCCGAAGCCTGACCCTCACCCGTTCCCTAATCCTAACCCGTATGCTGACATTAACCTGCGCCCTCACACGTACGCTCCCCCTAAAGCGTTGTCGTACCCTCACCTGAACCCTAAGCGGTCCGCGTCCCCTAACCCTAACCCTAGCCGGAACACTAACCCTAACCCTTCCCCGAAGCCTGACACTCACCCGTCCCCTAATCCTAACCCGTACGCTGACGCTAACCCGCGCCCTCACACGTACGCTCCCCCTAAAGCGTTGTCGTACCCTCACCTGGACCCTAAACCGTCCCCATCACCTAACCCTAACCCTAGCCCGAACCCTAACCCTAACCCTTCCCCGAAGCCTGACCCTCACCCGTCCCCTAATCCTAACCCGTACGCTGACACTAACCCGCGCCCTCACACGTACGCTCCCCCTAAAGCGTTGTCGTACACTCACCTGGACCCTAAACCGTCCCCGTCCCCTAACCCTAACCCTAGCCCGAACCCTAACCCTAACCCTTCCCCGAAGCCTGACCCTCACCCGTCCCCTAATCCTAACACGTACGCTGACACTAACCCGCGCCCTCACACGTACGCTCCCCCTAAAGCGTTGTCGTACCCTCACCTGGACCCTAAACCGTCCCCGTCCCCTAACCCTAACCCTAGCCCGAACCCTAACCCTAACCCTTCCCTGAAGCCTGACCCTCACCCGTCCCCTAATCCTAACCCGTACGCTGACACTAACCGGCGCCCTCACACGTACGCTCCCCCTAAAGTGTTGTCGTACCCTCACCTGGACCCTAAACCGTCCCAGTCCCCTAACCCTAACCCTAGCCCGAACCCTAACCCTAACCCTTCCCCGAAGCCTGACACTCACCCGTCCCCTAATCCTAACCCCTACGCTGACGCTAACCCGCGCCCTCACACGTACGCTCCCCCTAAAGCGTTGTCGTACCCTCACCTGGACCCTAAACCGTCCCCGTCCCCTAACCCTAACCCTAGTCCAAACCCTAACCCTAACCATTCCCCGAAGCCTGACACTCACCCGTCCCCTAATCCTAACCCGTACGCTGACACTAAGCCACGCCCTCACACGTACGCTCCCCCTAAAGCGTTGTCGTACCCTCACCTGGACCCTAAACCGTCCCCGTCCCCTAACCCTAAACCTAGCCCGAACCCTAACCCTAACCCTTCCCCGAAGCCTGACCCTCACCCGTCCCCTAATCCTAACCCGTACGCTGACGCTAACCCGCGCCCTCACACGTACGCTCCCCCTAAAGCGTTGTCGTACCCTCACCTGGATCCTAAACCGTCCCCGTCCCCTAACCCTAACCCTATCCCGAACCCTAACCCTAACCATTCCCCGAAGCCTGACCCTCACCCGTCCCCTAATCCTAACCCGTACGCTGACACTAACCCGCGCCCTCACACGTACGCATCCCCTAAAGCGTTGTCGTACCCTCACCTGGACCCTAAACCGTCCCCGTCCCCTAACCCTAACCCTAGCCCGAACCCTAAACCTAACCCTTCCCCGAAGCCTGACCCTCACCCGTCCCCTAATCCTAACCCGTACGCTGACACTAACCCACGCCCTCACACGTACGCTCCCCCTAAAGCGTTGTCGTACCCTCACCTGGACCCTAAACCGTCCCCGTCCCCTAACCCTAACCCTAGCCCGAACCCTAACCCTAACCCTTCCCCGAAGCCTGACCCTCACCCGTCCCCTAATCCTAACCCGTACTCTGACACTAAGCCGCGCCCTCACACGTACGCTCCCCCTAAAGCGCTGTCGTACCCTCACCTGGACCCTAAACCGTCCCCGTCCCCTAACCCTAACCCTAGCCCGAACCCTAACCCTAACCCTTCCCCGAAGCCTGACCCTCACCCGTCCCCTAATCCTAACCCGTACGCTGAAACTAACCCGCGCCCTCACACGTACGCTCCCCCTAAAGCGTTGTCGTACCCTCACCTGGACCCTAAACCGTCCCCGTCCCCTAACCCTAACCCTAGCCCGAACCCTAACCCTAACACTTCCCCGAAGCCTGACCCTCACCCGTCCCCTAATCCTAACCCGTACGCTGACACTAACCCACGCCCTCACACGTACGCTCCCCCTAAAGCATTGTCGTACCCTCACCTGGACCCTAAACCGTCCCCGTCCCCTAACCCTAACCCTAGCCCGAACCCTAACCCTAACCCTTCCCCGAAGCCTGACCCTCACCCGTTCCCTAATCCTAACCCGTATGCTGACATTAACCTGCGCCCTCACACGTACGCTCCCCCTAAAGCGTTGTCGTACCCTCACCTGAACCCTAAGCGGTCCGCGTCCCCTAACCCTAACCCTAGCCGGAACACTAACCCTAACCCTTCCCCGAAGCCTGACACTCACCCGTCCCCTAATCCTAACCCGTACGCTGACGCTAACCCGCGCCCTCACACGTACGCTCCCCCTAAAGCGTTGTCGTACCCTCACCTGGACCCTAAACCGTCCCCATCACCTAACCCTAACCCTAGCCCGAACCCTAACCCTAACCCTTCCCCGAAGCCTGACCCTCACCCGTCCCCTAATCCTAACCCGTACGCTGACACTAACCCGCGCCCTCACACGTACGCTCCCCCTAAAGCGTTGTCGTACACTCACCTGGACCCTAAACCGTCCCCGTCCCCTAACCCTAACCCTAGCCCGAACCCTAACCCTAACCCTTCCCCGAAGCCTGACCCTCACCCGTCCCCTAATCCTAACCCGTACGCTGACGCTAACCCGCGCCCTCACACGTACGCTCCCCCTAAAGCGTTGTCGTACCCTCACCTGGATCCTAAACCGTCCCCGTCCCCTAACCCTAACCCTATCCCGAACCCTAACCCTAACCATTCCCCGAAGCCTGACCCTCACCCGTCCCCTAATCCTAACCCGTACGCTGACACTAACCCGCGCCCTCACACGTACGCATCCCCTAAAGCGTTGTCGTACCCTCACCTGGACCCTAAACCGTCCCCGTCCCCTAACCCTAACCCTAGCCCGAACCCTAAACCTAACCCTTCCCCGAAGCCTGACCCTCACCCGTCCCCTAATCCTAACCCGTACGCTGACACTAACCCACGCCCTCACACGTACGCTCCCCCTAAAGCGTTGTCGTACCCTCACCTGGACCCTAAACCGTCCCCGTCCCCTAACCCTAACCCTAGCCCGAACCCTAACCCTAACCCTTCCCCGAAGCCTGACCCTCACCCGTCCCCTAATCCTAACCCGTACTCTGACACTAAGCCGCGCCCTCACACGTACGCTCCCCCTAAAGCGCTGTCGTACCCTCACCTGGACCCTAAACCGTCCCCGTCCCCTAACCCTAACCCTAGCCCGAACCCTAACCCTAACCCTTCCCCGAAGCCTGACCCTCACCCGTCCCCTAATCCTAACCCGTACGCTGAAACTAACCCGCGCCCTCACACGTACGCTCCCCCTAAAGCGTTGTCGTACCCTCACCTGGACCCTAAACCGTCCCCGTCCCCTAACCCTAACCCTAGCCCGAACCCTAACCCTAACACTTCCCCGAAGCCTGACCCTCACCCGTCCCCTAATCCTAACCCGTACGCTGACACTAACCCACGCCCTCACACGTACGCTCCCCCTAAAGCATTGTCGTACCCTCACCTGGACCCTAAACCGTCCCCGTCCCCTAACCCTAACCCTAGCCCGAACCCTAACCCTAACCCTTCCCCGAAGCCTGACCCTCACCCGTTCCCTAATCCTAACCCGTATGCTGACATTAACCTGCGCCCTCACACGTACGCTCCCCCTAAAGCGTTGTCGTACCCTCACCTGAACCCTAAGCGGTCCGCGTCCCCTAACCCTAACCCTAGCCGGAACACTAACCCTAACCCTTCCCCGAAGCCTGACACTCACCCGTCCCCTAATCCTAACCCGTACGCTGACGCTAACCCGCGCCCTCACACGTACGCTCCCCCTAAAGCGTTGTCGTACCCTCACCTGGACCCTAAACCGTCCCCATCACCTAACCCTAACCCTAGCCCGAACCCTAACCCTAACCCTTCCCCGAAGCCTGACCCTCACCCGTCCCCTAATCCTAACCCGTACGCTGACACTAACCCGCGCCCTCACACGTACGCTCCCCCTAAAGCGTTGTCGTACACTCACCTGGACCCTAAACCGTCCCCGTCCCCTAACCCTAACCCTAGCCCGAACCCTAACCCTAACACTTCCCCGAAGCCTGACCCTCACCCGTCCCCTAATCCTAACCCGTACGCTGACACTAAGCCGCGCCCTCACACGTACGCTCCCCCTAAAGCGTTGTCGTACCCTCACCTGGACCCTAAACCGTCCCCGTCCCTTAACCCTAAACCTAGCCCGAACCCTAACCCTAACCCTTCCCCGAAGCCTGACCCTCACCCGTCCCCTAATCCTAACCCGTACGCTGACGCTAACCCGCGCCCTCACACGTACGCTCCCCCTAAAGCGTTGTCGTACCCTCACCTGGATCCTAAACCGTCCCCGTCCCCTAACCCTAACCCTATCCCGAACCCTAACCCTAACCATTCCCCGAAGCCTGACCCTCACCCGTCCCCTAATCCTAACCCGTACGCTGACACTAACCCGCGCCCTCACACGTACGCTCCCCCTAAAGCGTTGTCGTACCCTCACCTGGACCCTAAACCGTCCCCGTCCCCTAACCCTAACCCTAGCCCGAACCCTAACCCTAACCCTTCCCCGAAGCCTGACCCTCACCCGTCCCCTAATCCTAACCCGTACGCTGACACTAACCCGCGCCCTCACACGTACGCTCCCCCTAAAGCGTTGTCGTACCCTCACCTGGACCCTAAACCGTCCCCGTCCCCTAACCCTAAACCTAGCCCGAACCCTAACCCTAACCCTTCCCCGAAGCCTGACCCTCACCCGTCCCCTAATCCTAACCCGTACGCTGACGCTAACCCGCGCCGTCACACGTACGCTCCCCCTAAAGCGTTGTCGTACCCTCACCTGGATCCTAAACCGTCCCCGTCCCCTAACCCTAACCCTATCCCGAACCCTAACCCTAAACATTCCCCGAAGCCTGACCCTCACCCGTCCCCTAATCGTAACCCGTACGCTGACACTAACCCGCGCCCTCACACGTACGCACCCCCTAAAGCGTTGTCGTACCCTCACCTGGACCCTAAACCGTCCCCGTCCCCTAACCCTAACCCTAGCCCGAACCCTAAACCTAACCCTTCCCCGAAGCCTGACCCTCACCCGTCCCCTAATCCTAACCCGTACGCTGACACTAACCCACGCCCTCACACGTACGCTCCCCCTAAAGCGTTGTCGTACCCTCACCTGGACCCTAAACCGTCCCCGTCCCCTAACCCTAACCCTAGCCCGAACCCTAACCCTAACCCTTCCCCGAAGCCTGACCCTCACCCGTCCCCTAATCCTAACGCGTACGCTGACACTAACCCGCGCCCTCACACGTACGCTCCCCCTAAAGCGTTGTCGTACCCTCACCTGGACCCTAAACCGTCCCCGTCCCCTAACCCTAACCCTAGCCCGAAACCTAACCCTAACCCTTCCCCGAAGCCTGACCCTCACCCGTCCCCTAATCCTAACCCGTACGCTGACACTAACCCGCGCCCTCACACGTACGCTCCCCCTAAAGCGTTGTCGTACCCTCACCTGGACCCTCAACCGTCCCCGTCCCCTAACCCTAACCCCAGCCCGAACCCTAACCCTAAACCTTCCCCGAAGCCTGACCCTCATCCGTCCCATAATCCTAACCCGTACTCTGACACTAAGCTGCGCCCTCACACGTACGCTCCCCCTAAAGCGCTGTCATACCCTCACCTGGACCCTAAACCGTCCCCGTCCCCTAACCCTAACCCTAGCCCGAACCCTAACCCTAACCCTTCCCCGAAGCCTGACCCTCACCCGTCCCCTAATCCTAACACGTACGCTGACACTAACCCGCGCCCTCACACGTACGCTCCCCCTAAAGCGTTGTCGTACCCTCACCTGGACCCTAAACCGTCCCCGTCCCCTAACCCTAACCCTAGCCCGAACCCTAACCCTAACCCTTCCCCGAAGCCTGACCCTCACCCGTCCCCTAATCCTAACCCGTACGCTGACACTAACCCGCGCCCTCACACGTACGCTCCCCCTAAAGCGTTGTCGTACCCTCACCTGGACCCTAAACCGTCCCCGTCCCCTAACACTAACCCTAGCCCGAACCCTAACCCTAACCCTTCCCCGAAGCCTGACCCTCACCCTTCCCCTAATCCTAACCCGAACGCTGACGCTAACCCGCGCCCTCACACGTACGCTCCCCCTAAAGCGTTGTCGTACCCTCAGCTGGACCCTAAACCGTCCCCGTCCCCTAACCCTAACCCTAGCCCGAACCCTAACTCTAACCCTTCCCCGAAGCCTGACCCTCACCTGTCCCCTAATCCTAACCCGTACGCTGACACTAACCCGCGCCCTCACACGTACGCTCCCCCTAAAGCGTTGTCGTACCCTCACCTGGACCCTAAACCGTCCCCGTCCCCTAACCCTAACCGTAGCCCGAACCCTAACCCTAACCCTTCCCCGAAGCCTGACACTCACCCGTCCCCTAATCCTAAACCGTACGCTGACGCTAACCCGCGCCCTCACACGTACGCTCCCCCTAAAGCGTTGTCGTACCCTCACCTGGACCCTAAACCGTCCCCGTCCCCTAACCCTAACCCTAGCCCGAACCCTAACCCTAACTCTTCCCCGAAGCCTGACCCTCACCCGTCCCCTAATCCTAACCCGTACGCTTACACTAACCCGTGCCCTCACACGTACGCTCCCCCTAAAGCGTTGTCGTACCCTCACCTGGACCCTAAACCGTCCCCGTCCCCTAACCCTAACCCTAGCCCGAACCCTAACCCTAACCCTTCCCCTAAGCCTGACACTCACCCGTCCCCTAATCCTAACCCGTACGCTGACGCTAACCCGCGCCCTCACACGTACGCTCCCCCTAAAGCGTTGTCGTACCCTCACCTGGACCCTAAACCGTCCCCGTCCCCTAACCCTAACCCTAGCCCGAACCCTAACCCTAACCTTTCCCCGAAGCCTGACCCTCACCCGTCCCCTAATCCTAACCCGTACGCTGACACTAACCCGCGCCCTCACACGTACGCTCCCCCTAAAGCATTGTCGTACCCTCACCTGGACCCTAAACCGTCCCCGTCCCCTAACCCTAACCCTAGCCCGAACCCTAACCCTAACCCTTCCCCGAAGCCTGACCCTCACCCGTCCCCTAATCCTAACCCGTACGCTTACACTAACCCGCGCCCTCACACGTACGCTCCCCCTAAAGCGTTGTCGTACCCTCACCTGGACCCTAAACCGTCCCCGTCCCCTAACCCTAACCCTAGCCCGAACCCTAACCCTAACCCTTCCCCGAAGCCTGACCCTCACCCGTCCCCTAATCCTAACCCGTACGCTGACGCTAACCCGCGCCCTCACATGTACGCTCCCCCTAAATCGTTGTCGTACCCTCATCTGGACCCTAAACCGTCCCCGTCCCCTAACCCTTACCCTAGCCCGAACCCTAACCCTAACCCTTCGCCGAAGCCTGACCCTCACCCGTCCCCTAATCCTAACCCGTACGCTGACACTAACCCGCACCCTCACACGTACGCTCCCCCTAAAGCGTTGTCGTACCCTCACCTGGACCCTAAACCGTCCCCGTCCCCTCACCCTAACCCTAGCCCGAACCCTAACCCTAACCCTTCCCCGAAGCCTGACCCTCACCCGTCCCCTAATCCTAACCCGTACGCAGACACTAACTCGCGCCCTCACACGTACGCTCCCCCTAAAGCGTTGTCGTACCCTCACCTGGACCCTAAACCGTCCCCGTCCCCTAACCCTAACCCTAGCCCGAACCCTAACCCTAACCCTTCCCCGAAGCCTGACCGTCACCTGTCCCCTAATCCTAACCCGTACGCTGACGCTAACCCGCGCCCTCACACGTACGCTCCCCCTAAAGCGTTGTCGTACCCTCACCTGGACCCTAAACCGTCCCCGTCCCCGAACCCTAACCCTAGCCCGAACCCTAACCCTAACCCTTCCCCGAAGCCTGACCCTCACCCGTCCCCTAATCCTAACCCGTACGCTGACGCTAACCCGCGCCCTCACACGTACGCTCCCCCTAAAGCGTTGTCGTACCCTCACCTGGACCCTAAACCGTCCCCGTCCCCTAACCCTAACCCTAGCCCGAACCCGAACCCTAACCCTTCCCCGAAGCCTGACCCTCACCCGTCCCCTAATCCTAACCCGTACGCTGACACTAACCCGCGCCCTCACAGTACGCTCCCCCTAAAGCGTTGTCGTACCCTCACCTGGACCCTAAACCGTCCCCGTCCCCTAACCCTAACCCTAGCCCGAACCCTAACCCTAACCCTTCCCCGAAGCCTGACCCTCACCCGTCCCCTAATCCTAACCCGTACGCTGACACTAAGCTGCGCCCTCACACGTACGCTCCCCCTAAAGCGTTGTCGTACCCTCACCTGTATCCTAAACCGACCCCGTCCCCTAACCCTAACCCTAGCCCGAACCCTAACCCTAAACCTTCCCGAAGCCTGACCCTCACCCGTCCCCTAATCCTAACCCGTACGCTGACACTAACCCGCGCCCTCACACGTACGCTCTCCCTAAAGCGTTGTCGTACCCTCACCAGGACCCTAAACCGTCCCCGTCCCCTAACCCTAACCCTAGCCCGAACCCTAACCCTAACCCTTCCCCGAAGCCTGACCCTCACCCGTCCCCTAATCCTAACCCGTACGCTGACACTAACCCGCGCCCTCACACGTACGCTCCCCCTAAAGCGTTGTCGTACCCTCACCTGGATCCTAAACCGTCCCCGTCCCCTAACCCTAACCCTATCCCGAACCCTAACCCTAACCATTCCCCGAAGCCGGACCCTCACCCGTCCCCTAATCCTAACCCGTACGCTGACACTAACCCGCGCCCTCACACGTACGCTCCCCCTAAAGCGTTGTCATACCCTCACCTGGAACCTAAACCGTCCCCGTCCCCTAACCCTAACCCTAGCCCGAACCCTAAACCTAACCCTTCCCCGAAGCCTGACCCTCACCCATCCCCTAATCCTAACCCGTACGCTGACACTAACCCACGCCCTCACACGTACGCTCCCCCTAAAGCGTTGTCGTACCCTCACCTGGACCCTAAACCGTCCCCGTCCCCTAACCCTAACCCTAGCCCGAACCCTAACCCTAACCCTTCCCCGAAGCCTGACCCTCACCCGTCCCCTAATCCTAACCCGTACGCTGACGCTAACCCGCGCCCTCACACGTACGCTCCCCCTAAAGCGTTGTCGTACACTCACCTGGACCCTAAACCGTCCCCGTCCCCTAACCCTAACCCTAGCCCGAACCCTAACCCTAACCCTTCCCCGAAGCCTGACCCTCACCCGTCCCCTAATCCTAACCCGTACATTGACGCTAACCCGCGCCCTCACACGTACGCTCCCCCTAAAGCGTTGTCGTACCCTCATCTGGACCCTAAACCGTCCCCGTCCCCTAACCCTTACCCTAGCCCAAACCCTAACCCTAACCCTTCCCCGAAGCCTGACCCTCACCCGTCCCCTAATCCTAACCCGTACGCTGACACTAACCCGCGCCCTCACACGTACGATCCCCCTAAAGCGTTGTCGTACCCTCATCTGGACCCTAAACCGTCCCCGTCCCCTAACCCTTACCCTAGCCCAAACCCTAACCCTAACCCTTCCCCGAAGCCTGACCCTCACCCGTCCCCTAATCCTAACCCGTACGCTGACACTAACCCGCGCCCTCACACGTACGCTCCCCCTAAAGCGTTGTCGTACCCTCACCTGGACCCTAAACCGTCCCCGTCCCCTAACCCTAACCCTAGCCCGAACCCTAACCCTAACCCTTCCCCGAAGCCTGACCGTCACCTGTCCCCTAATCCTAACCCGTACGCTGACGCTAACCCGCGCCCTCACACGTACGCTCCCCCTAAAGCGTTGTCGTACCCTCACCTGGACCCTAAACCGTCCCCGTCCCCGAACCCTAACCCTAGCCCGAACCCTAACCCTAACCCTTCCCCGAAGCCTGACCCTCACCCGTCCACTAATCCTAACCCGTACGCTGACGCTAACCCGCGCCCTCACACGTACGCTCCCCCTAAAGCGTTGTCGTACCCTCACCTGGACCCTAAACCGTCCCCGTCCCCTAACCCTAACCCTAGCCCGAACCCGAACCCTAACACTTCCCCGAAGCCTGACCCTCACCCGTCCCCTAATCCTAACCCGTACGCTGACACTAACCCGCGCCCTCACACGTACGCTCCCCCTAAAGCGTTGTCGTACCCTCACCTGGACCCTAAACCGTCCCCGTCCCCTAACCCTAACCCTAGCCCGAACCCTAACCCTAACCCTTCCCCGAAGCCTGACCCTCACCCGTCCCCTAATCCTAACCCGTACGCTGACGCTAACCCGCGCCCTCACACGTACGCTCCCCCTAAAGCGTTGTCGTACACTCACCTGGACCCTAAACCGTCCCCGTCCCCTAACCCTAACCCTAGCCCGAACCCTAACCCTAACCCTTCCCCGAAGCCTGACCCTCACCCGTCCCCTAATCCTAACCCGTACATTGACGCTAACCCGCGCCCTCACACGTACGCTCCCCCTAAAGCGTTGTCGTACCCTCATCTGGACCCTAAACCGTCCCCGTCCCCTAACCCTTACCCTAGCCCAAACCCTAACCCTAACCCTTCCCCGAAGCCTGACCCTCACCCGTCCCCTAATCCTAACCCGTACGCTGACACTAACCCGCGCCCTCCCACGTACGATCCCCCTAAAGCGTTGTCGTACCCTCATCTGGACCCTAAACCGTCCCCGTCCCCTAACCCTTACCCTAGCCCAAACCCTAACCCTAACCCTTCCCCGAAGCCTGACCCTCACCCGTCCCCTAATCCTAACCCGTACGCTGACACTAACCCGCGCCCTCACACGTACGCTCCCCCTAAAGCGTTGTCGTACCCTCACCTGGACCCTAAACCGTCCCCGTCCCCTAACCCTAACCCTAGCCCGAACCCTAACCCTAACCCTTCCCCGAAGCCTGACCGTCACCTGTCCCCTAATCCTAACCCGTACGCTGACGCTAACCCGCGCCCTCACACGTACGCTCCCCCTAAAGCGTTGTCGTACCCTCACCTGGACCCTAAACCGTCCCCGTCCCCGAACCCTAACCCTAGCCCGAACCCTAACCCTAACCCTTCCCCGAAGCCTGACCCTCACCCGTCCACTAATCCTAACCCGTACGCTGACGCTAACCCGCGCCCTCACACGTACGCTCCCCCTAAAGCGTTGTCGTACCCTCACCTGGACCCTAAACCGTCCCCGTCCCCTAACCCTAACCCTAGCCCGAACCCGAACCCTAACACTTCCCCGAAGCCTGACCCTCACCCGTCCCCTAATCCTAACCCGTACGCTGACACTAACCCGCGCCCTCACACGTACGCTCCCCCTAAAGCGTTGTCGTACCCTCACCTGGACCCTAAACCGTCCCCGTCCCCTAACCCTAACCCTAGCCCGAACCCTAACCCTAACCCTTCCCCGAAGCCTGACCCTCACCCGTCCCCTAATCCTAACCCGTACGCTGACACTAAGCCGCGCCCTCACACGTACGCTCCCCCTAAAGCGTTGTCGTACCCTCACCTGTATCCTAAACCGACCCCGTCCCCTAACCCTAACCCTAGCCCGAACCCTAACCCTAAACCTTCCCGAAGCCTGACCCTCACCCGTCCCCTAATCCTAACCCGTACGCTGACACTAACCCGCGCCCTCACACGTACGCTCCCCCTAAAGCGTTGTCGTACCCTCACCAGGACCCTAAACCGTCCCCGTCCCCTAACCCTAACCCTAGCCCAAACCCTAACCCTAACCCTTCCCCGAAGCCTGACCCTCACCCGTCCCCTAATCCTAACCCGTACGCTGACACTAACCCGCGCCCTCACACGTACGCTCCCCCTAAAGCGTTGTCGTACCCTCACCTGTATCCTAAACCGTCCCCGTCCCCTAACCCTAACCCTATCCCGAACCCTAACCCTAACCATTCCCCGAAGCCTGACCCTCACCCGTCCCCTAATCCTAACCCGTGCGCTGACACTAACCCGCGCCCTCACACGTACGCTCCCCCTAAAGCGTTGTCATACCCTCACCTGGACCCTAAACCGTCCCCGTCCCCTAACCCTAACCCTAGCCCGAACCCTAAACCTAACCCTTCCCCGAAGCCTGACCCTCACCCATCCCCTAATCCTAACCCGTACGCTGACACTAACCCACGCCCTCACACGTACGCTCCCCCTAAAGCGTTGTCGTACCCTCACCTGGACCCTAAACCGTCCCCGTCCCCTAACCCTAACCCTAGCCCGAACCCTAACCCTAACCCTTCCCCGAAGCCTGACCCTCACCCGTCCCCTAATCCTAACCCGTACGCTGACGCTAACCCGCGCCCTCACACGTACGCTCCCCCTAAAGCGTTGTCGTACACTCACCTGGACCCTAAACCGTCCCCGTCCCCTAACCCTAACCCTAGCCCGAACCCTAACCCTAACCCTTCCCCGAAGCCTGACCCTCACCCGTCCCCTAATCCTAACCCGTACGTTGACGCTAAACCGCGCCCTCACACGTACGCTCCCCCTAAAGCGTTGTCGTACCCTCATCTGGACCCTAAACCGTCCCCGTCCCCTAACCCTTACCCTAGCCCAAACCCTAACCCTAACCCTTCCCCGAAGCCTGACCCTCACCCGTCCCCTAATCCTAACCCGTACGCTGACACTAACCCGCACCCTCACACGTACGATCCCCCTAAAGCGTTGTCGTACCCTCATCTGGACCCTAAACCGTCCCCGTCCCCTAACCCTTACCCTAGCCCAAACCCTAACCCTAACCCTTCCCCGAAGCCTGACCCTCACCCGTCCCCTAATCCTAACCCGTACGCTGACACTAACCCGCGCCCTCACACGTACGCTCCCCCTAAAGCGTTGTCGTACCCTCACCTGGACCCTAAACCGTCCCCGTCCCCTAACCCTAACCCTAGCCCGAACCCTAACCCTAACCCTTCCCCGAAGCCTGACCCTCACCCGTCCCCTAATCCTAACCCGTACGCTGACACTAACCGACGCCCTCACACGTACGCTCCCCCTAAAGCGTTGTCGTACCCTCACCTGGACCCTAAACCGTCCCCGTCCCCTAACCCTAACCCTAGCCCGAACCCTAACCCTAACCCTTCCCCGAAGCCTGACCCTCACCCGTCCCCTAATCCTAACCCGTACGCTGACACTAACCCGCGCCCTCACACGTACACTCCCCCTAAAGCGTTGTCGTATCCTCACCTGGACCCTAAACCGTCCCCGTCCCCTAACCCTAACCCTAGCCCGAACACTAAACCTAACCCTTCCCCGAAGCCTGACCCTCACCAGTCCCCTAATCCTAACCCGTACGCTGACACTAACCCGCGCCCTCACACGTACGCTCCCCCTAAAGCGTTGTCGTACCCTCACCTGGACCCTAAACCGTCCCCGTCCCCTAACCCTAACCCTAGCCCGAACCCTAACCCTAACCCTTCCCCGAAGCCTGACCCTCACCCGTTCCCTAATCCTAACCCGTACGCTGACGCTAACCCGCGCCCTCACACGTACGCACCCCCTAAAGCGTTGTCGTACACTCACCTGGACCCTAAACCGTCCCCGTCCCCTAACCCTAACCCTAGCCCGAACCCTAACCCTAACCCTTCCCCGAAGCCTGACCCTCACCCGTCCCCTAATCCTAACCCGTACGCTGACGCTAACCCGCGCCCTCACACGTACGCTCCCCCTAAAGCGTTGTCGTACCCTCATCTGGACCCTAAACCGTCCCCGTCCCCTAACCCTAACCCTAGCCCGAACCCTAACCCTAACCCTTCCCCGAAGCCTGACCCTCACCCGTCCCCTAATCCTAACCCGTACGCTGACACTAACCCGCGCCCTCACACGTACACTCCCCCTAAAGCGTTGTCGTACCCTCACCTGGACCCTAAACCGTCCCCGTACCCTAACCCTAACCCTAGCCCGAACACTAAACCTAACCCTTCCCCGAAGCCTGACCCTCACCAGTGCCCTAATCCTAACCCGTACGCTGACACTAACCCGCGCCCTCACACGTACGCTCCCCCTAAAGCGTTGTCGTACCCTCACCTGGACCCTAAACCGTCCCCGTCCCCTAACCCTAACCCTAGCCCGAACCCTAACCCTAACCCTTCCCCGAAGCCTGACCCTCACCCGTCCCCTAATCCTAACCCGTACGCTGACGCTAACCTGCGCCCTCACATGTACGCTCCCCCTAAAGCGTTGTCGTACCCTCATCTGGACCCTAAACCGTCCCCGTCCCCTAACCCTTACCCTAGCCCGAACCCTAACCCTAACCCTTCCCCGAAGCCTGACCCTCACCCGTCCCCTAATCCTAACCCGTACGCTGACACTAACCCGCGCCCTCACACGTACGCTCCCCCTAAAGCGTTGTCGTACCCTCACCTGGACCCTAAACCGTCCCCGTCCCCTAACCCTAACCCTAGTCCGAACCCTAACCCTAACTCTTCCCCGAAGCCTGACCCTCACCCGTCCCCTAATCCTAACCCGTACGCTTACACTAACCCGCGCCCTCACACGTACGCTCCCCCTAAAGCGTTGTCGTACCCTCACCTGGACCCTAAACGGTCCGCGTCCCCTAACCGTAACCCTAGCCCGAACACTAACCCTAACCCTTCCCCTAAGCCTGACACTCACCCGTCCCCTAATCCTAACCCGTACGCTGACGCTAACCCGCGCCCTCACACGTACGCTCCCCCTAAAGCGTTGTCGTACCCTCACCTGGACCCTAAACCGTCCCCGTCCCCTAACCCTAACCCTAGCCCGAACCCTAACCCTAACCCTTCCCCGAAGCCTGACCCTCACCCGTCCCCTAATCCTAACCCGTACGCTGACACTAACCCGCGCCCTCACACGTACGCTCCCCCTAAAGCGTTGTCGTACCCTCACCTGGACCCTAAACCGTCCCCGTCCCCTAACCCTAACCCTAGCCCGAACCCTAACCCTAACCCTTCCCCGAAGCCTGACCCTCACCCGTCCCCTAATCCTAACCCGTACGCTGACGCTAACCCGCGCCCTCACACGTACGCTCCCCCTAAAGCGTTGTCGTACCCTCACCTGGACCCTAAACCGTCCCCGTCCCCTAACCCTAACCCTAGCCCGAACCCTAACCCTAAACCTTCCCCGAAGCCTGATCCTCACCCGTCCCCTAATCCTAACCCGTACGCTGACACTAACCCGCGCCCTCACACGTACGCTCCCCCTAAAGCGTTGTCGTACCCTCACCTGGACCCTAAACCGTCCCCGTCCCCTAACCTTAACCCTAGTCCGAACCCTAACCCTAACCCTTCCCCAAAGCCTGACCCTAACCCGTCCCCTAATCCTAACCCGTACGCTGACACTAACCCGCGCCATCACACGTACACTCCCCCTAAAGCGTTGTCGTACCCTCACCTGGACCCTAAACCGTCCCCGTCCCCTAACCCTAACCCTAGCCCGAACCCTAACCCTAACTCTTCCCCGAAGCCTGACCCTCACCCGTCCCCTAATCCTAACCCGTACGCTTACACTAACCCGCGCCCTCACACGTACGCTCCCCCTAAAGCGTTGTCGTACCCTCACCTGGACCCTAAACGGTCCGCGTCCCCTAACCCTAACCCTAGCCCGAACACTAACCCTAACCCTTCCCCGAAGCCTGACACTCACCCGTCCCCTAATCCTAACCCGTACGCTGACGCTAACCCGCGCCCTCACACGTACGCTCCCCCTAAAGCGTTGTCGTACACTCACCTGGACCCTAAACCGTCCCCGTCCCCTAACCCTAACCCTAGCCCGAACCCTAACCCTAACCCTTCCCCGAAGCCTGACCCTCACCCGTCCCCTAATCCTAACCCGTACGCTGACGCTAACCCGCGCCCTCACACGTACGCTCCCCCTAAAGCGTTGTCGTACCCTCACCTGGACCCTAAACCGTCCCCGTCCCCTAACCCTAACCCTAGCCCGAACCCTAACCCTAACACTTCCCCGAAGCCTGACCCTCACCCGTCCCCTAATCCTAACCCGTACGCTGACACTAACCCGTGCCCTCACACGTACACGCCCCCTAAAGCGTTGTCGTACCCTCACCTGGACCCTAAACCGTCCCCGTCCCCTAACCCTAACCCTAGCCCGAACCCTAACCATAACCCTTCCCCGAAGCGTGACCCTCAACCGTCCCCTAATCCTAACCCGTACGCTGACACTAACCCGCGCCCTCACACGTACGCTCCCCCTAAAGCGTTGTCGTACCCTCACCTGGACCCTAAACCGTCCCCGTCCCCTAACCCTAACCCTAGCCCGAACCCTAACCCGAAACCTTCCCCGAAGCCTGACCCTCACCCGTTCCCTAATCCTAACCCGTACGCTGACGCTAACCCGCGCCCTCACACGTACGCTCCCCCTAAAGCGTTGTCGTACATTCACCTGGACCCTAAACCGTCCCCGTCCCCTAACCCTAACCCTAGCCCGAACCCTAACCCTAACCCTTCCCCGAAGCCTGACCCTCACCCGTCCCCTAATCCTAACCCGTACGCTGACGCTAACCCGCGCCCTCACACGTACGCTCCCCCTAAAGCGTTGTCGTACCCTCATCTGGACCCTAAACCGTCCCCGTCCCCTAACCCTTACCCTAGCCCGAACCCTAACCCTAACCCTTCCCCGAAGCCTGACCCTCACCCGTCCCCTAATCCTAACCCGTACGCTGACACTAACCCGCGCCCTCACACGTACGCTCCCCCTAAAGCGTTGTCGTACCGTCACCTGGACCCTAAACCGTCCCCGTCCCCTAACCCTAACCCTAGCCCGAACCCTAACCCTAACTGTTCCCCGAAGCCTGACCCTCACCCGTCCCCTAATCCTAACCCGTACGCTTACACTAACCCGCGCCCTCACACGTACGCTCCCCCTAAAGCGTTGTCGTACCCTCACCTGGACCCTAAACGGTCTGCGTCCCCTAACCCTAACCCTAGCCCGAACACTAACCCTAACCCTTCCCCGAAGCCTGACACTCACCCGTCCCCTAATCCTAACCCGTACGCTGACGCTAACCCGCGCCCTCACACGTACGCTCCCCCTAAAGCATTGTCGTACCCTCACCTGGACCCTAAACCGTCCCCGTCCCCTAACCCTAACCCTAGCCCGAACCCTAACCCTAACCCTTCCCCGAAGCCTGACCCTCACCCGTCCCCTAATCCTAACCCGTACGCTGACACTAACCCGCGCCCTCACACGTACGCTCCCCCTAAAGCGTTGTCGTACCCTCACCTGGACCCTAAACCGTCCCCGTCCCCTAACCCTAACCCTAGCCCGAACCCTAACCCTAACCCTTCCCCGAAACCTGACCCTCACCCGTTCCCTAATCCTAACCCGTACGCTGATGCTAACCCGCGCCCTCACACGTACGCTCCCCCTAAAGCGTTGTCGTACACTCACCTGGACCCTAAACCGTCCCCGTCCCCTAACCCTAACCCTAGCCCGAACCCTAACCCTAACCCTTCCCCGAAGCCTGACCCTCACCCGTCCCCTAATCCTAACCCGTACGCTGACGCTAACCCGCGCCCTCACACGTACGCTCCCCCTAAAGCGTTGTCGTACCCTCATCTGGACCCTAAACCGTCCCCGTCCCCTAACCCTTACCCTAGCCCGAACCCTAACCCTAACCCTTCCCCGAAGCCTGACCCTCACCCGTCCCCTAATCCTAACCCGTACGCTGACACTAACCCGCGCCCTCACACGTACGCTCCCCCTAAAGCGTTGTCGTACCCTCACCTGGACCCTAAACCGTCCCCGTCCCCTAACCCTAACCCTAGCCCGAACCCTAACCCTAACTCTTCCCCGAAGCCTGACCCTCACCCGTCCCCTAATCCTAACCCGTACGCTTACACTAACCCGCGCCCTCACACGTACGCTCCCCCTAAAGCGTTGTCGTACCCTCACCTGGACCCTAAACGGTCCGCGTCCCCTAACCGTAACCCTAGCCCGAACCCTAACCCTAACCCTTCCCCTAAGCCTGACACTCACCCGTCCCCTAATCCTAACCCGTACGCTGACGCTAACCCGCGCCCTCACACGTACGCTCCCCCTAAAGCGTTGTCGTACCCTCACCTGGACCCTAAACCGTCCCCGTCCCCTAACCCTAACCCTATCCCGAACCCTAACCCTAACCATTCCCCGAAGCCTGACCCTCACCCGTCCCCTAATCCTAACCCGTACGCTGACACTAACCCGCGCCCTCACACGTACGCTCCCCCTAAAGCGTTGTCATACCCTCACCTGGACCCTAAACCGTCCCCGTCCCCTAACCCTAACCCTAGCCCGAACCCTAAACCTAACCCTTCCCCGAAGCCTGACCCTCACCCATCCCCTAATCCTAACACGTACGCTGACGCTAACCCACGCCCTCACACGTACGCTCCCCCTAAAGCGTTGTCGTACCCTCACCTGGACCCTAAACCGTCCCCGTCCCCTAACCCTAACCCTAGCCCGAACCCTAACCCTAACCCTTCCCCGAAGCCTGACCCTCACCCGTCCCCTAATCCTAACCCGTACGCTGACGCTAACCCGCGCCCTCACACGTACGCTCCCCCTAAAGCGTTGTCGTACACTCACCTGGACCCTAAACCGTCCCCGTCCCCTAACCCTAACCCTAGCCCGAACCCTAACCCTAACCCTTCCCCGAAGCCTGACCCTCACCCGTCCCCTAATCCTAACCCGTACGTTGACGCTAAACCGCGCCCTCACACGTACGCTCCCCCTAAAGCGTTGTCGTACCCTCATCTGGACCCTAAACCGTCCCCGTCCCCTAACCCTTACCCTAGCCCAAACCCTAACCCTAACCCTTCCCCGAAGCCTGACCCTCACCCGTCCCCTAATCCTAACCCGTACGCTGACACTAACCCGCACCCTCACACGTACGATCCCCCTAAAGCGTTGTCGTACCCTCATCTGGGCCCTAAACCGTCCCCGTCCCCTAACCCTTACCCTAGCCCAAACCCTAACCCTAACCCTTCCCCGAAGCCTGACCCTCACCCGTCCCCTAATCCTAACCCGTACGCTGACACTAACCCGCGCCCTCACACGTACGCTCCCCCTAAAGCGTTGTCGTACCCTCACCTGGACCCTAAACCGTCCCCGTCCCCTAACCCTAACCCTAGCCCGAACCCTAACCCTAACCCTTCCCCGAAGCCTGACCCTCACCCGTCCCCTAATCCTAACCCGTACGCTGACACTAACCGACGCCCTCACACGTACGCTCCCCCTAAAGCGTTGTCGTACCCTCACCTGGACCCTAAACCGTCCCCGTCCCCTAACCCTAACCCTAGCCCGAACCCTAACCCTAACCCTTCCCCGAAGCCTGACCCTCACCCGTCCCCTAATCCTAACCCGTACGCTGACACTAACCCGCGCCCTCACACGTACACTCCCCCTAAAGCGTTGTCGTATCCTCACCTGGACCCTAAACCGTCCCCGTCCCCTAACCCTAACCCTAGCCCGAACACTAAACCTAACCCTTCCCCGAAGCCTGACCCTCACCAGTCCCCTAATCCTAACCCGTACGCTGACACTAACCCGCGCCCTCACACGTACGCTCCCCCTAAAGCGTTGTCGTACCCTCACCTGGACCCTAAACCGTCCCCGTCCCCTAACCCTAACCCTAGCCCGAACCCTAACCCTAACCCTTCCCCGAAGCCTGACCCTCACCCGTTCCCTAATCCTAACCCGTACGCTGATGCTAACCCGCGCCCTCACACGTACGCTCCCCCTAAAGCGTTGTCGTACACTCACCTGGACCCTAAACCGTCCCCGTCCCCTAACCCTAACCCTAGCCCGAACCCTAACCCTAACCCTTCCCCGAAGCCTGACCCTCACCTGTCCCCTAATCCTAACCCGTACGCTGACGCTAACCCGCGCCCTCACACGTACGCTCCCCCTAAAGCGTTGTCGTACCCTCATCTGGACCCTAAACCGTCCCCGTCCCCTAACCCTTACCCTAGCCCGAACCCTAACCCTAACCCTTCCCCGAAGCCTGACCCTCACCCGTCCCCTAATCCTAACCCGTACGCTGACGCTAACCCGCGCGCTCACACGTACGCTCCCCCTAAAGCGTTGTCGTACCCTCACCTGGACCCTAAACCGTCCCCGTCCCCTAACCCTAACCCTAGCCCGAACCCTAACCCTAACTCTTCCCCGAAGCCTGACCCTCACCCGTCCCCTAATCCTAACCCGTACGCTTACACTAACCCGCGCCCTCACACGTACGCTCCCCCTAAAGCGTTGTCGTACCCTCACCTGGACCCTAAACGGTCCGCGTCCCCTAACCGTAACCCTAGCCCGAACCCTAACCCTAACCCTTCCCCTAAGCCTGACCCTCACCCGTCCCCTAATCCTAACCCGTACGCTGACGCTAACCCGCGCCCTCACACGTACGCTCCCCCTAAAGCGTTGTCGTACCCTCACCTGGACCCTAAACCGTCCCCGTCCACTAACCCTAACCCTAGCCCGAACCCTAACCCTAACATTTCCCCGAAGCCTGACCCTCACCCGTCCCCTAATCCTAGCCCGTACGCTGACACTAACCCGCGCCCTCACACGTACGCTCCCCCTAAAGCGTTGTCGTACCCTCACCTGGACCCTAAATCGTCCCCGTCCCCTAACCCTAACCCTAGCCCGAACCCTAACCCTAACCCTTCCCCGAAGCCTGACCCTCACCCGTCCCCTAATCCTAACCCGTACGCTTACACTAACCCGCGCCCTCACACGTACGCTCCCCCTAAAGCGTTGTCGTACCCTCACCTGGACCCTAAACTGTCCCCGTCCCCTAACCCTAACCCTAGCCCGAACCCTAACCCTAACCCTTCCCCGAAGCCTGACCCTCACCCGTCCCCTAATCCTAACCCGTACGCTGACGCTAACCCGCGCCCTCACATGTACGCTCCCCCTAAAGCGTTGTCGTACCCTCATCTGGACCCTAAACCGTCCCCGTCCCCTAACCCTTACCCTAGCCCGAACCCTAACCCTAACCCTTCGCCGAAGCCTGACCCTCACCCGTCCCCTAATCCTAACCCGTACGCTGACACTAACCCGCACCCTCACACGTACGCTCCCCCTAAAGCGTTGTCGTACCCTCACCTGGACCCTAAACCGTCCCCGTCCCCTCACCCTAACCCTAGCCCGAACCCTAACCCTAACCCTTCCCCGAAGCCTGACCCTCACCCGTCCCCTAATCCTAACCCGTACGCAGACCCTAACCCGCGCCCTCACATGTACGCTCCCCCTAAAGCGTTGTCGTACCCTCATCTGGACCCTAAACCGTCCCCGTCCCCTAACCCTTACCCTAACCCGAACCCTAACCCTAACCCTTCGCCGAAGCCTGACCCTCACCCGTCCCCTAATCCTAACCCGTACGCTGACACTAACCCGCACCCTCACACGTACGCTCCCCCTAAAGCGTTGTCGTACCCTCACCTGGACCCTAAACCGTCCCCGTCCCCTCACCCTAAGCCTAGCCCGAACCCTAACCCTAACCCTTCCCCGAAGCCTGACCCTCACCCGTCCCCTAATCCTAACCCGTACGCTGACACTAACCCGTGCCCTCACACGTACGCTCCCCCTAAAGCGTTGTCGTACCCTCACCTGGACCCTAAACCGTCCCCGTGCCCTAACCCTAACCCTAGTCCGAACCCTAACCCTAACCCTTCCCCGAAGCCTGACCCTCACCCGTCCCCTAATCCTAACCCGTACGCTGACACTAACCCGCGCCCTCACACGTACGCTCCCCCTAAAGCGTTGTCGTACCCTCACCAGGACCCTAAACCGGCCCCGTCCCCTAACCCTAACCCTAGCCCGAACCCTAACCCTAACCCTTCCCCGAAGCCTGACCCTCACCCGTCCCCTAATCCTAACCCGTACGCTGACACTAACCCGCGCCCTCACACGTACGCTCCCCCTAAAGCGTTGTCGTACCCTCACCTGGACCCTAAACCGTCCCCGTCCCCTAACCCTAACCCTAGCCCGAACCCTAACCCTAACCCTTCCCCGAAGCCTGACCCTCACCCGTCCCCTAATCCTAACCCGTATGCTGACACTAACCTGCGCCCTCACAGGTACGCTCCCCCTAAAGTGTTGTCTTACCCTCTCCTGGACCCTAAACCGTCCCCGTCCCCTAACCCTAACCCTAGCCCGAACCCTAACCCTAACCCTTCCCCGAAGCCTGACCCTCACCCGTCCCCTAATCCTAACCCTTACGCTGACACTAACCCGCGCCCTCACACGTACGCTCCCCCTAAAGCGTTGTCGTACCCTCACCTGGACCCTAAACCGTCCCCGTCCCCTAACCCTAACCCTAGTCCGAACCCTAACCCTAACCATTCCCCGAAGCCTGACACTCACCCGTCCCCTAATCCTAACCCGTACGCTGACACTAAGCCGCGCCCTCACACGTACGCTCCCCCTAAAGCGTTGTCGTACCCTCACCTGGACCCTAAACCGTCCCCGTCCCCTAACCCTAACCCTAGCCCGAACCCTAACCCTAACCCTTCCCCGAAGCCTGACCCTCACCCGTCCCCTAATCCTAACCCGTACGCTGACGCTAACCCGCGCCCTCACACGTACGCTCCCCCTAAAGCGTTGTCGTACACTCACCTGGACCCTAAACCGTCCCCGTCCCCTAACCCTAACCCTAGCCCGAACCCTAACCCTAACCCTTCCCCGAAGCCTGACCCTCACCCGTCCCCTAATCCTAACCCGTACGTTGACGCTAACCCGCGCCCTCACACGTACTCTCCCCCTAAAGCGTTGTCGTACCCTCATCTGGACCCTAAACCGTCCCCGTCCCCTAACCCTTACCCTAGCCCAAACCCTAACCCTAACCCTTCCCCGAAGCCTGACCCTCACCCGTCCCCTAATCCTAACCCGTACGCTGACACTAACCCGCGCCCTCACACGTACGATCCCCCTAAAGCGTTGTCGTACCCTCATCTGGACCCTAAACCGTCCCCGTCCCCTAACCCTTACCCTAGCCCAAACCCTAACCCTAACCCTTCCCCGAAGCCTGACCCTCACCCGTCCCCTAATCCTAACCCGTACGCTGACACTAACCCGCGCCCTCACACGTACGCTCCCCCTAAAGCGTTGTCGTACCCTCACCTGGACCCTAAACCGTCCCCGTCCCCTAACCCTAACCCTAGCCCGAACCCTAACCCTAACCCTTCCCCGAAGCCTGACCGTCACCTGTCCCCTAATCCTAACCCGTACGCTGACGCTAACCCGCGCCCTCACACGTACGCTCCCCCTAAAGCGTTGTCGTACCCTCACCTGGACCCTAAACCGTCCCCGTCCCCTAACCCTAACCCTAGCCCGAACCCTAACCCTAACCCTTCCCCGAAGCCTGACCCTCACCCGTCCCCTAATCCTAACCCGTACGCTGACACTAAGCCGCGCCCTCACACGTACGCTCCCCCTAAAGCGTTGTCGTACCCTCACCTGTATCCTAAACCGACCCCGTCCCCTAACCCTAACCCTAGCCCGAACCCTAACCCTAAACCTTCCCGAAGCCTGACCCTCACCCGTCCCCTAATCCTAACCCGTACGCTGACACTAACCCGCGCCCTCACACGTACGCTCCCCCTAAAGCGTTGTCGTACCCTCACCAGGACCCTAAACCGTCCCCGTCCCCTAACCCTAACCCTAGCCCGAACCCTAACCCTAACCCTTCCCCGAAGCCTGACCCTCACCCGTCCCCTAATCCTAACCCGTACGCTGACACTAACCCGCGCCCTCACACGTACGCTCCCCCTAAAGCGTTGTCGTACCCTCACCTGGATCCTAAACCGTCCCCGTCCCCTAACCCTAACCCTATCCCGAACCCTAACCCTAACCATTCCCCGAAGCCTGACCCTCACCCGTCCCCTAATCCTAACCCGTACGCTGACACTAACCCGCGCCCTCACACGTACGCTCCCCCTAAAGCGTTGTCATACCCTCACCTGGACCCTAAACCGTCCCCGTCCCCTAACCCTAACCCTAGCCCGAACCCTAAACCTAACCCTTCCCCGAAGCCTGACCCTCACCCATCCCCTAATCCTAACCCGTACGCTGACACTAACCCACGCCCTCACACGTACGCTCCCCCTAAAGCGTTGTCGTACCCTCACCTGGACCCTAAACCGTCCCCGTCCCCTAACCCTAACCCTAGCCCGAACCCTAACCCTAACCCTTCCCCGAAGCCTGACCCTCACCCGTCCCCTAATCCTAACCCGTACGCTGACGCTAACCCGCGCCCTCACACGTACGCTCCCCCTAAAGCGTTGTCGTACACTCACCTGGACCCTAAACCGTCCCCGTCCCCTAACCCTAACCCTAGCCCGAACCCTAACCCTAACCCTTCCCCGAAGCCTGACCCTCACCCGTCCCCTAATCCTAACCCGTACGTTGACGCTAACCCGCGCCCTCACACGTACGCTCCCCCTAAAGCGTTGTCGTACCCTCATCTGGACCCTAAACCGTCCCCGTCCCCTAACCCTTACCCTAGCCCAAACCCTAACCCTAACCCTTCCCCGAAGCCTGACCCTCACCCGTCCCCTAATCCTAACCCGTACGCTGACACTAACCCGCGCCCTCACACGTACGATCCCCCTAAAGCGTTGTCGTACCCTCATCTGGACCCTAAACCGTCCCCGTCCCCTAACCCTTACCCTAGCCCAAACCCTAACCCTAACCCTTCCCCGAAGCCTGACCCTCACCCGTCCCCTAATCCTAACCCGTGCGCTGACACTAACCCACGCCCTCACACGTACGCTCCCCCTAAAGCGTTGTCGTACCCTCACCTGGACCCTAAACCGTCCCCGTCCCCTAACCCTAACCCTAGCCCGAACCCTAACCCTAACCCTTCCCCGAAGCCTGACCCTCACCCGTCCCCTAATCCTAACCCGTACGCTGACACTAACCGACGCCCTCACACGTACGCTCCCCCTAAAGCGTTGTCGTACCCTCACCTGGACCCTAAACCGTCCCCGTCCCCTAACCCTAACCCTAGCCCGAACACTAAACCTAACCCTTCCCCGAAGCCTGACCCTCACCAGTCCCCTAATCCTAACCCGTACGCTGACACTAACCCGCGCCCTCACACGTACGCTCCCCCTAAAGCGTTGTCGTACCCTCACCTGGACCCTAAACCGTCCCCGTCCCCTAACCCTAACCCTAGCCCGAACCCTAACCCTAACCCTTCCCCGAAGCCTGACCCTCACCCGTTCCCTAATCCTAACCCGTACGCTGATGCTAACCCGCGCCCTCACACGTACGCTCCCCCTAAAGCGTTGTCGTACACTCACCTGGACCCTAAACCGTCCCCGTCCCCTAACCCTAACCCTAGCCCGAACCCTAACCCTAACCCTTCCCCGAAGCCTGACCCTCACCTGTCCCCTAATCCTAACCCGTACGCTGACGCTAACCCGCGCCCTCACACGTACGCTCCCCCTAAAGCGTTGTCGTACCCTCATCTGGACCCTAAACCGTCCCCGTCCCCTAACCCTTACCCTAGCCCGAACCCTAACCCTAACCCTTCCCCGAATCCTGACCCTCACCCGCCCCTAATCCTAACCCGTACGCTGACGCTAACCCGCGCCCTCACACGTACGCTCCCCCTAAAGCGTTGTCGTACCCTCACCTGGACCCTAAACCGTCCCCGTCCCCTAACCCTAACCCTAGCCCGAACCCTAACCCTAACTCTTCCCCGAAGCCTGACCCTCACCCGTCCCCTAATCCTAACCCGTACGCTTACACTAACCCGCGCCCTCACACGTACGCTTCCCCTAAAGCGTTGTCGTACCCTCACCTGGACCCTAAACGGTCCGCGTCCCCTAACCGTAACCCTAGCCCGAACCCTAACCCTAACCCTTCCCCTAAGCCTGACCCTCACCCGTCCCCTAATCCTAACCCGTACGCTGACGCTAACCCGCGCCCTCACACGTACGCTCCCCCTAAAGCGTTGTCGTACCCTCACCTGGACCCTAAACCGTCCCCGTCCCCTAACCCTAACCCTAGCCCGAACCCTAACCCTAACCTTTCCCCGAAGCCTGACCCTCACCCGTCCCCTAATCCTAACCCGTACGCTGACACTAACCCGCGCCCTCACACGTACGCTCCCCCTAAAGCGTTGTCGTACCCTCACCTGGACCCTAAATCGTCCCCGTCCCCTAACCCTAACCCTAGCCCGAACCCTAACCCTAACCCTTCCCCGAAGCCTGACCCTCACCCGTCCCCTAATCCTAACCCGTACGCTTACACTAACCCGCGCCCTCACACGTACGCTCCCCCTAAAGCGTTGTCGTACCCTCACCTGGACCCTAAACCGTCCCCGTCCCCTAACCCTAACCCTAGCCCGAACCCTAACCCTAACCCTTCCCCGAAGCCTGACCCTCACCCGTCCCTTAATCCTAGACCGTACGCTGACGCTAACCCGCGCCCTCACATGTACGCTCCCCCTAAAGCGTTGTCGTACCCTCATCTGGACCCTAAACCGTCCCCGTCCCCTAACCCTTACCCTAGCCCGAACCCTAACCCTAACCCTTCGCCGAAGCCTGACCCTCACCCGTCCCCTAATCCTAACCCGTACGCTGACACTAACCCGCACCCTCACACGTACGCTCCCCCTAAAGCGTTGTCGTACCCTCACCTGGACCCTAAACCGTCCCCGTCCCCTCACCCTAACCCTAGCCCGAACCCTAACCCTAACCCTTCCCCGAAGCCTGACCCTCACCCGTCCCCTAATCCTAACCCGTACGCAGACCCTAACCCGCGCCCTCACATGTACGCTCCCCCTAAAGCGTTGTCGTACCCTCATCTGGACCCTAAACCGTCCCCGTCCCCTAACCCTTACCCTAACCCGAACCCTAACCCTAACCCTTCGCCGAAGCCTGACCCTCACCCGTCCCCTAATCCTAACCCGTACGCTGACACTAACCCGCACCCTCACACGTACGCTCCCCCTAAAGCGTTGTCGTACCCTCACCTGGACCCTAAACCGTCCCCGTCCCCTCACCCTAACCCTAGCCCGAACCCTAACCCTAACCCTTCCCCGAAGCCTGACCCTCACCCGTCCCCTAATCCTAACCCGTACGCTGACACTAACCCGCGCCCTCACACGTACGCTCCCCCTAAAGCGTTGTCGTACCCTCACCTGGACCCTAAACCGTCCCCGTCCCCTAACCCTAACCCTAATCCGAACCCTAACCCTAACCCTTCCCCGAAGCCTGACCCTCACCCGTCCCCTAATCCTAACCCGTACGCTGACACTAACCCGCGCCCTCACACGTACGCTCCCCCTAAAGCGTTGTCGTACCCTCACCAGGACCCTAAACCGGCCCCGTCCCCTAACCCTAACCCTAGCCCGAACCCTAACCCTAACCCTTCCCCGAAGCCTGACCCTCACCCGTCCCCTAATCCTAACCCGTACGCTGACACTAACCCGCGCCCTCACACGTACGCTCCCCCTAAAGCGTTGTCGTACCCTCACCTGGACCCTAAACCGTCCCCGTCCCCTAACCCTAACCCTAGCCCGAACCCTAACCCTAACCCTTCCCCGAAGCCTGACCCTCACCCGTCCCCTAATCCTATCCCGTATGCTGACACTAACCTGCGCCCTCACAGGTACGCTCCCCCTAAAGTGTTGTCGTACCCTCTCCTGGACCCTAAACCGTCCCCGTCCCCTAACCCTAACCCTAGCCCGAACCCTAACCCTAACCCTTCCCCGAAGCCTGACCCTCACCCGTCCCCTAATCCTAACCCTTACGCTGACACTAACCCGCGCCCTCACACGTACGCTCCCCCTAAAGCGTTGTCGTACCCTCACCTGGACCCTAAACCGTCCCCGTCCCCTAACCCTAACCCTAGTCCGAACCCTAACCCTAACCATTCCCCGAAGCCTGACACTCACCCGTCCCCTAATCCTAACCCGTACGCTGACACTAAGCCGCGCCCTCACACGTACGCTCCCCCTAAAGCGTTGTCGTACCCTCACCTGGACCCTAAACGGTCCCCGTCCCCTAACCCTAACCCTAGCCCGAACCCTAACCCTAACCCTTACCCGAAGCCTGACCCTCACCCGTCCCCTAATCCTAACCCGTACGCTGACACTAACCCGCGCCCTCACACGTACGCTCCCCGTAAAGCGTTGTCGTACCCTCACCTGGACCCTAAACCGTCCCCGTCCCCTAACCCTAACCCTAGCCCGAACCCTAACCCTAACCCTTCCCCGAAGCCTGACCCTCACCCGTCCCCTAATCCTAACCCGTACGCTGACGCTAACCCGCGCCCTCACACGTACGCTCCCCCTAAAGCGTTGTCGTACCCTCACCTGGACCCTAAACCGTCCCCGTCCCCTAACCCTAACCCTAGCCCGAACCCTAACCCTAACCCTTCCCCGAAGCCTGACCCTCACCCGTTCCCTAATCCTAACCCGTACGCTGACGCTAACCCGCGCCCTCACACGTACGCTCCCCCTAAAGCGTTGTCGTACACTCACCTGGACCCTAAACCGTCCCCGTCCCCTAACCCTAACCCTAGCCCGAACCCTAACCCTTACCCTTCCCCGAAGCCTGACCCTCACCCGTCCCCTAATCCTAACCCGTACGCTGACGCTCACCCGCGCCCTCACACGTACGCTCCCCCTAAAGCGTTGTCGTACCCTCATCTGGACCCTAAACCGTCCCCGTCCCCTAACCCTAACCCTAGCCCGAACCCTAACCCTAACACTTCCCCGAAGCCTGACCCTCACCCGTCCCCTAATCCTAACCCGTACGCTGACGCTAACCCGCGCCCTCACACGTACGCTCCCCCTAAAGCGTTGTCGTACCCTCACCTGGACCCTAAACCGTCCCCGTCCCCTAACCCTAACCCTAGCCCGAACCCTAACCCTAACCCTTCCCCGAAGCCTGACCCTCACCCGTCCCCTAATCCTAACCCGTACGCTTATACTAACCCGCGCCCTCACACGTACGCTCCCCCTAAAGCGTTGTCGTACCCTCAGCTGGACCCTAAACGGTCCGCGTCCCCTAACCCTAACCCTAGCCCGAACCCTAACCCTAACCCTTCCCCGAAGCCTGACCCTCACCCGTCCCCTAATCCTAACCCGTACGCTGACGCTAACCCGCGCCCTCACACGTACGCTCCCCCTAAAGCGTTGTCGTACACTCACCTGGACCCTAAACCGTCCCCGTCCCCTAACCCTAACCCTAGCCCGAACCCTAACCCTAACCCTTCCCCGAAGCCTGACCCTCACCCGTCCCCTAATCCTAACCCGTACGCTGACGCTAACCCACGCCCTCACACGTACGCTCCCCCTAAAGCGTTGTCGTACCCTCATCTGGACCCTAATCCGTCCCCGTCCCCTAACCCTTAC
This sequence comes from Globicephala melas, assembly GCF_963455315.2. Lineage (NCBI taxonomy): Eukaryota > Metazoa > Chordata > Mammalia > Artiodactyla > Delphinidae > Globicephala > Globicephala melas. The sequence continues at coordinate 822,259 of NW_027207246.1, read as the reverse complement.
CCTAGCCCGAACCCTAAACCTAACCCTGCCCCGAAGCCTGACCCTCACCCGTCCCCTAATCCTAACCAGTACGCTGACGCTAACCCGCGCCCTCACACGTACGCTCCCCGTAAAGCGTTGTCGTACCCTCACCTGGACCCTAAACCGTCCCCGTCCCCTCACCCTAACCCTAGCCCGAACCCTAACCCTAACCCTTCCCCGAAGCCTGACCCTCACCCGTCCCCTAATCCTAACCCGTACGCTGACACTAACCCGCGCCCTCACACGTACGCTCCCCCTAAAGCGTTGTCGTACCCTCACCTGGACCCTAAACCGTCCCCGTCCCCTAACCCTAACCCTAGCCCGAACCCTAACCCTAACCCTTCCCCGAAGCCTGACCCTCACCCGTTCCCTAATCCTAACCCGTATGCTGACATTAACCCGCGCCCTCACACGTACGCTCCCCCTAAAGCGTTGTCGTACACTCACCTGGACCCTAAACCGTCCCTGTCCCCTAACCCTAACCCTAGCCCGAACCCTAACCCTAACACTTCCCCGAAGCCTGACCCTCACCCGTCCCCTAATCCTAACCCGTACGCTGACGCTAACCCGCGCCCTCACACGTACGCTCCCCCTAAAGCGTTGTCGTACCCTCATCTGGACCCTAATCGGTCCCCGTCCCCTAACCCTTACCCTAGCCCGAACCCTAAACCTAACCCTTCCCCGAAGCCTGACCCTCACCCGTCCCCTAATCCTAACCCGTACGCTGACACTAACCCGCGCCCTCACACGTACGCTCCCCCTAAAGCGTTGTCGTACCCTCACCTGGACCCTAAACCGTCCCCGTCCCCTAACCCTAACCCTAGCCCGAACCCTAACCCTAACCCTTCCCCGAAGCCTGACCGTCACCTGTCCCCTAATCCTAACCCGTACGCTGACGCTAACCCGCGCCCTCACACGTACGCTCCCCCTAAAGCGTTGTCGTACCCTCACCTGGACCCTAAACCGTCCCCGTCCCCGAACCCTAACCCTAGCCCGAACCCTAACCCTAACCCTTCCCCGAAGCCTGACCCTCACCCGTCCACTAATCCTAACCCGTACGCTGACGCTAACCCGCGCCCTCACACGTACGCTCCCCCTAAAGTGTTGTCGTACCCTCTCCTGGACCCTAAACCGTCCCCGTCCCCTAACCCTAACCCTAGCCCGAACCCTAACCCTAACCCTTCCCCGAAGCCTGACCCTCACCCGTCCCCTAATCCTAACCCTTACGCTGACACTAACCCGCGCCCTCACACGTACGCTCCCCCTAAAGCGTTGTCGTACCCTCACCTGGACCCTAAACCGTCCCCGTCCCCTAACCCTAACCCTAGTCCGAACCCTAACCCTAACCATTCCCCGAAGCCTGACACTCACCCGTCCCCTAATCCTAACCCGTACGCTGACACTAAGCCGCGCCCTCACACGTACGCTCCCCCTAAAGCGTTGTCGTACCCTCACCTGGACCCTAAACGGTCCCCGTCCCCTAACCCTAACCCTAGCCCGAACCCTAACCCTAACCCTTACCCGAAGCCTGACCCTCACCCGTCCCCTAATCCTAACCCGTACGCTGACACTAACCCGCGCCCTCACACGTACGCTCCCCGTAAAGCGTTGTCGTACCCTCACCTGGACCCTAAACCGTCCCCGTCCCCTAACCCTAACCCTAGCCCGAACCCTAACCCTAACCCTTCCCCGAAGCCTGACCCTCACCCGTCCCCTAATCCTAACCCGTACGCTGACGCTAACCCGCGCCCTCACACGTACGCTCCCCCTAAAGCGTTGTCGTACCCTCACCTGGACCCTAAACCGTCCCCGTCCCCTAACCCTAACCCTAGCCCGAACCCTAACCCTAACCCTTCCCCGAAGCCTGACCCTCACCCGTTCCCTAATCCTAACCCGTACGCTGACGCTAACCCGCGCCCTCACACGTACGCTCCCCCTAAAGCGTTGTCGTACACTCACCTGGACCCTAAACCGTCCCCGTCCCCTAACCCTAACCCTAGCCCGAACCCTAACCCTTACCCTTCCCCGAAGCCTGACCCTCACCCGTCCCCTAATCCTAACCCGTACGCTGACGCTCACCCGCGCCCTCACACGTACGCTCCCCCTAAAGCGTTGTCGTACCCTCATCTGGACCCTAAACCGTCCCCGTCCCCTAACCATAACCCTAGCCCGAACCCTAACCCTAACACTTCCCCGAAGCCTGACCCTCACCCGTCCCCTAATCCTAACCCGTACGCTGACGCTAACCCGCGCCCTCACACGTACGCTCCCCCTAAAGCGTTGTCGTACCCTCACCTGGACCCTAAACCGTCCCCGTCCCCTAACCCTAACCCTAGCCCGAACCCTAACCCTAACCCTTCCCCGAAGCCTGACCCTCACCCGTCCCCTAATCCTAACCCGTACGCTTATACTAACCCGCGCCCTCACACGTACGCTCCCCCTAAAGCGTTGTCGTACCCTCAGCTGGACCCTAAACGGTCCGCGTCCCCTAACCCTAACCCTAGCCCGAACCCTAACCCTAACCCTTCCCCGAAGCCTGACCCTCACCCGTCCCCTAATCCTAACCCGTACGCTGACGCTAACCCGCGCCCTCACACGTACGCTCCCCCTAAAGCGTTGTCGTACACTCACCTGGACCCTAAACCGTCCCCGTCCCCTAACCCTAACCCTAGCCCGAACCCTAACCCTAACCCTTCCCCGAAGCCTGACCCTCACCCGTCCCCTAATCCTAACCCGTACGCTGACGCTAACCCACGCCCTCACACGTACGCTCCCCCTAAAGCGTTGTCGTACCCTCATCTGGACCCTAATCCGTCCCCGTCCCCTAACCCTTACCCTAGCCCGAACCCTAAACCTAACCCTGCCCCGAAGCCTGACCCTCACCCGTCCCCTAATCCTAACCAGTACGCTGACGCTAACCCGCGCCCTCACACGTACGCTCCCCGTAAAGCGTTGTCGTACCCTCACCTGGACCCTAAACCGTCCCCGTCCCCTCACCCTAACCCTAGCCCGAACCCTAACCCTAACCCTTCCCCGAAGCCTGACCCTCACCCGTCCCCTAATCCTAACCCGTACGCTGACACTAACCCGCGCCCTCACACGTACGCTCCCCCTAAAGCGTTGTCGTACCCTCACCTGGACCCTAAACCGTCCCCGTCCCCTAACCCTAACCCTAGCCCGAACCCTAACCCTAACCCTTCCCCGAAGCCTGACCCTCACCCGTTCCCTAATCCTAACCCGTATGCTGACATTAACCCGCGCCCTCACACGTACGCTCCCCCTAAAGCGTTGTCGTACACTCACCTGGACCCTAAACCGTCCCTGTCCCCTAACCCTAACCCTAGCCCGAACCCTAACCCTAACACTTCCCCGAAGCCTGACCCTCACCCGTCCCCTAATCCTAACCCGTACGCTGACGCTAACCCGCGCCCTCACACGTACGCTCCCCCTAAAGCGTTGTCGTACCCTCATCTGGACCCTAATCGGTCCCCGTCCCCTAACCCTTACCCTAGCCCGAACCCTAAACCTAACCCTTCCCCGAAGCCTGACCCTCACCCGTCCCCTAATCCTAACCCGTACGCTGACACTAACCCGCGCCCTCACACGTACGCTCCCCCTAAAGCGTTGTCGTACCCTCACCTGGACCCTAAACCGTCCCCGTCCCCTAACCCTAACCCTAGCCCGAACCCTAACCCTAACCCTTCCCCGAAGCCTGACCGTCACCTGTCCCCTAATCCTAACCCGTACGCTGACGCTAACCCGCGCCCTCACACGTACGCTCCCCCTAAAGCGTTGTCGTACCCTCACCTGGACCCTAAACCGTCCCCGTCCCCGAACCCTAACCCTAGCCCGAACCCTAACCCTAACCCTTCCCCGAAGCCTGACCCTCACCCGTCCACTAATCCTAACCCGTACGCTGACGCTAACCCGCGCCCTCACACGTACGCTCCCCCTAAAGCGTTGTCGTACCCTCACCTGGACCCTAAACCGTCCCCGTCCCCTAACCCTAACCCTAGCCCGAACCCGAACCCTAACACTTCCCCGAAGCCTGACCCTCACCCGTCCCCTAATCCTAACCCGTACGCTGACACTAACCCGCGCCCTCACACGTACGCTCCCCCTAAAGCGTTGTCGTACCCTCACCTGTATCCTAAACCGACCCCGTCCCCTAACCCTAACCCTAGCCCGAACCCTAACCCTAAACCTTCCCGAAGCCTGACCCTCACCCGTCCCCTAATCCTAACCCGTACGCTGACACTAACCCGCGCCCTCACACGTACGCTCCCCCTAAAGCGTTGTCGTACCCTCACCAGGACCCTAAACCGTCCCCGTCCCCTAACCCTAACCCTAGCCCAAACCCTAACCCTAACCCTTCCCCGAAGCCTGACCCTCACCCGTCCCCTAATCCTAACCCGTACGCTGACACTAACCCGCGCCCTCACACGTACGCTCCCCCTAAAGCGTTGTCGTACCCTCACCTGTATCCTAAACCGTCCCCGTCCCCTAACCCTAACCCTATCCCGAACCCTAACCCTAACCATTCCCCGAAGCCTGACCCTCACCCGTCCCCTAATCCTAACCCGTGCGCTGACACTAACCCGCGCCCTCACACGTACGCTCCCCCTAAAGCGTTGTCATACCCTCACCTGGACCCTAAACCGTCCCCGTCCCCTAACCCTAACCCTAGCCCGAACCCTAAACCTAACCCTTCCCCGAAGCCTGACCCTCACCCATCCCCTAATCCTAACCCGTACGCTGACACTAACCCACGCCCTCACACGTACGCTCCCCCTAAAGCGTTGTCGTACCCTCACCTGGACCCTAAACCGTCCCCGTCCCCTAACCCTAACCCTAGCCCGAACCCTAACCCTAACCCTTCCCCGAAGCCTGACCCTCACCCGTCCCCTAATCCTAACCCGTACGCTGACGCTAACCCGCGCCCTCACACGTACGCTCCCCCTAAAGCGTTGTCGTACACTCACCTGGACCCTAAACCGTCCCCGTCCCCTAACCCTAACCCTAGCCCGAACCCTAACCCTAACCCTTCCCCGAAGCCTGACCCTCACCCGTCCCCTAATCCTAACCCGTACGTTGACGCTAAACCGCGCCCTCACACGTACGCTCCCCCTAAAGCGTTGTCGTACCCTCATCTGGACCCTAAACCGTCCCCGTCCCCTAACCCTTACCCTAGCCCAAACCCTAACCCTAACCCTTCCCCGAAGCCTGACCCTCACCCGTCCCCTAATCCTAACCCGTACGCTGACACTAACCCGCACCCTCACACGTACGATCCCCCTAAAGCGTTGTCGTACCCTCATCTGGACCCTAAACCGTCCCCGTCCCCTAACCCTTACCCTAGCCCAAACCCTAACCCTAACCCTTCCCCGAAGCCTGACCCTCACCCGTCCCCTAATCCTAACCCGTACGCTGACACTAACCCGCGCCCTCACACGTACGCTCCCCCTAAAGCGTTGTCGTACCCTCACCTGGACCCTAAACCGTCCCCGTCCCCTAACCCTAACCCTAGCCCGAACCCTAACCCTAACCCTTCCCCGAAGCCTGACCCTCACCCGTCCCCTAATCCTAACCCGTACGCTGACACTAACCGACGCCCTCACACGTACGCTCCCCCTAAAGCGTTGTCGTACCCTCACCTGGACCCTAAACCGTCCCCGTCCCCTAACCCTAACCCTAGCCCGAACCCTAACCCTAACCCTTCCCCGAAGCCTGACCCTCACCCGTCCCCTAATCCTAACCCGTACGCTGACACTAACCCGCGCCCTCACACGTACACTCCCCCTAAAGCGTTGTCGTATCCTCACCTGGACCCTAAACCGTCCCCGTCCCCTAACCCTAACCCTAGCCCGAACACTAAACCTAACCCTTCCCCGAAGCCTGACCCTCACCAGTCCCCTAATCCTAACCCGTACGCTGACACTAACCCGCGCCCTCACACGTACGCTCCCCCTAAAGCGTTGTCGTACCCTCACCTGGACCATAAACCGTCCCCGTCCCCTAACCCTAACCCTAGCCCGAACCCTAACCCTAACCCTTCCCCGAAGCCTGACCCTCACCCGTTCCCTAATCCTAACCCGTACGCTGACGCTAACCCGCGCCCTCACACGTACGCACCCCCTAAAGCGTTGTCGTACACTCACCTGGACCCTAAACCGTCCCCGTCCCCTAACCCTAACCCTAGCCCGAACCCTAACCCTAACCCTTCCCCGAAGCCTGACCCTCACCCGTCCCCTAATCCTAACCCGTACGCTGACGCTAACCCGCGCCCTCACACGTACGCTCCCCCTAAAGCGTTGTCGTACCCTCATCTGGACCCTAAACCGTCCCCGTCCCCTAACCCTAACCCTAGCCCGAACCCTAACCCTAACCCTTCCCCGAAGCCTGACCCTCACCCGTCCCCTAATCCTAACCCGTACGCTGACACTAACCCGCGCCCTCACACGTACACTCCCCCTAAAGCGTTGTCGTACCCTCACCTGGACCCTAAACCGTCCCCGTACCCTAACCCTAACCCTAGCCCGAACACTAAACCTAACCCTTCCCCGAAGCCTGACCCTCACCAGTGCCCTAATCCTAACCCGTACGCTGACACTAACCCGCGCCCTCACACGTACGCTCCCCCTAAAGCGTTGTCGTACCCTCACCTGGACCCTAAACCGTCCCCGTCCCCTAACCCTAACCCTAGCCCGAACCCTAACCCTAACCCTTCCCCGAAGCCTGACCCTCACCCGTCCCCTAATCCTAACCCGTACGCTGACGCTAACCCGCGCGCTCACATGTACGCTCCCCCTAAAGCGTTGTCGTACCCTCATCTGGACCCTAAACCGTCCCCGTCCCCTAACCCTTACCCTAGCCCGAACCCTAACCCTAACCCTTCCCCGAAGCCTGACCCTCACCCGTCCCCTAATCCTAACCCGTACGCTGACACTAACCCGCGCCCTCACACGTACGCTCCCCCTAAAGCGTTGTCGTACCCTCACCTGGACCCTAAACCGTCCCCGTCCCCTAACCCTAACCCTAGTCCGAACCCTAACCCTAACTCTTCCCCGAAGCCTGACCCTCACCCGTCCCCTAATCCTAACCCGTACGCTTACACTAACCCGCGCCCTCACACGTACGCTCCCCCTAAAGCGTTGTCGTACCCTCACCTGGACCCTAAACGGTCCGCGTCCCCTAACCGTAACCCTAGCCCGAACACTAACCCTAACCCTTCCCCTAAGCCTGACACTCACCCGTCCCCTAATCCTAACCCGTACGCTGACGCTAACCCGCGCCCTCACACGTACGCTCCCCCTAAAGCGTTGTCGTACCCTCACCTGGACCCTAAACCGTCCCCGTCCCCTAACCCTAACCCTAGCCCGAACCCTAACCCTAACCCTTCCCCGAAGCCTGACCCTCACCCGTCCCCTAATCCTAACCCGTACGCTGACACTAACCCGCGCCCTCACACGTACGCTCCCCCTAAAGCGTTGTCGTACCCTCACCTGGACCCTAAACCGTCCCCGTCCCCTAACCCTAACCCTAGCCCGAACCCTAACCCTAACCCTTCCCCGAAGCCTGACCCTCACCCGTCCCCTAATCCTAACCCGTACGCTGACGCTAACCCGCGCCCTCACACGTACGCTCCCCCTAAAGCGTTGTCGTACCCTCACCTGGACCCTAAACCGTCCCCGTCCCCTAACCCTAACCCTAGCCCGAACCCTAACCCTAAACCTTCCCCGAAGCCTGATCCTCACCCGTCCCCTAATCCTAACCCGTACGCTGACACTAACCCGCGCCCTCACACGTACGCTCCCCCTAAAGCGTTGTCGTACCCTCACCTGGACCCTAAACCGTCCCCGTCCCCTAACCTTAACCCTAGTCCGAACCCTAACCCTAACCCTTCCCCAAAGCCTGACCCTAACCCGTCCCCTAATCCTAACCCGTACGCTGACACTAACCCGCGCCATCACACGTACACTCCCCCTAAAGCGTTGTCGTACCCTCACCTGGACCCTAAACCGTCCCCGTCCCCTAACCCTAACCCTAGCCCGAACCCTAACCCTAACTCTTCCCCGAAGCCTGACCCTCACCCGTCCCCTAATCCTAACCCGTACGCTTACACTAACCCGCGCCCTCACACGTACGCTCCCCCTAAAGCGTTGTCGTACCCTCACCTGGACCCTAAACGGTCCGCGTCCCCTAACCCTAACCCTAGCCCGAACACTAACCCTAACCCTTCCCCGAAGCCTGACACTCACCCGTCCCCTAATCCTAACCCGTACGCTGACGCTAACCCGCGCCCTCACACGTACGCTCCCCCTAAAGCGTTGTCGTACACTCACCTGGACCCTAAACCGTCCCCGTCCCCTAACCCTAACCCTAGCCCGAACCCTAACCCTAACCCTTCCCCGAAGCCTGACCCTCACCCGTCCCCTAATCCTAACCCGTACGCTGACGCTAACCCGCGCCCTCACACGTACGCTCCCCCTAAAGCGTTGTCGTACCCTCACCTGGACCCTAAACCGTCCCCGTCCCCTAACCCTAACCCTAGCCCGAACCCTAACCCTAACACTTCCCCGAAGCCTGACCCTCACCCGTCCCCTAATCCTAACCCGTACGCTGACACTAACCCGTGCCCTCACACGTACACTCCCCCTAAAGCGTTGCCGTACCCTCACCTGGACCCTAAACCGTCCCCGTCCCCTAACCCTAACCCTAGCCCGAACCCTAACCATAACCCTTCCCCGAAGCGTGACCCTCAACCGTCCCCTAATCCTAACCCGTACGCTGACACTAACCCGCGCCCTCACACGTACGCTCCCCCTAAAGCGTTGTCGTACCCTCACCTGGACCCTAAACCGTCCCCGTCCCCTAACCCTAACCCTAGCCCGAACCCTAACCCGAAACCTTCCCCGAAGCCTGACCCTCACCCGTTCCCTAATCCTAACCCGTACGCTGACGCTAACCCGCGCCCTCACACGTACGCTCCCCCTAAAGCGTTGTCGTACATTCACCTGGACCCTAAACCGTCCCCGTCCCCTAACCCTAACCCTAGCCCGAACCCTAACCCTAACCCTTCCCCGAAGCCTGACCCTCACCCGTCCCCTAATCCTAACCCGTACGCTGACGCTAACCCGCGCCCTCACACGTACGCTCCCCCTAAAGCGTTGTCGTACCCTCATCTGGACCCTAAACCGTCCCCGTCCCCTAACCCTTACCCTAGCCCGAAACCTAACCCTAACCCTTCCCCGAAGCCTGACCCTCACCCGTCCCCTAATCCTAACCCGTACGCTGACACTAACCCGCGCCCTCACACGTACGCTCCCCCTAAAGCGTTGTCGTACCGTCACCTGGACCCTAAACCGTCCCCGTCCCCTAACCCTAACCCTAGCCCGAACCCTAACCCTAACTGTTCCCCGAAGCCTGACCCTCACCCGTCCCCTAATCCTAACCCGTACGCTTACACTAACCCGCGCCCTCACACGTACGCTCCCCCTAAAGCGTTGTCGTACCCTCACCTGGACCCTAAACGGTCTGCGTCCCCTAACCCTAACCCTAGCCCGAACACTAACCCTAACCCTTCCCCGAAGCCTGACACTCACCCGTCCCCTAATCCTAACCCGTACGCTGACGCTAACCCGCGCCCTCACACGTACGCTCCCCCTAAAGCATTGTCGTACCCTCACCTGGACCCTAAACCGTCCCCGTCCCCTAACCCTAACCCTAGCCCGAACCCTAACCCTAACCCTTCCCCGAAGCCTGACCCTCACCCGTCCCCTAATCCTAACCCGTACGCTGACACTAACCCGCGCCCTCACACGTACGCTCCCCCTAAAGCGTTGTCGTACCCTCACCTGGACCCTAAACCGTCCCCGTCCCCTAACCCTAACCCTAGCCCGAACCCTAACCCTAACCCTTCCCCGAAACCTGACCCTCACCCGTTCCCTAATCCTAACCCGTACGCTGATGCTAACCCGCGCCCTCACACGTACGCTCCCCCTAAAGCGTTGTCGTACACTCACCTGGACCCTAAACCGTCCCCGTCCCCTAACCCTAACCCTAGCCCGAACCCTAACCCTAACCCTTCCCCGAAGCCTGACCCTCACCCGTCCCCTAATCCTAACCCGTACGCTGACGCTAACCCGCGCCCTCACACGTACGCTCCCCCTAAAGCGTTGTCGTACCCTCATCTGGACCCTAAACCGTCCCCGTCCCCTAACCCTTACCCTAGCCCGAACCCTAACCCTAACCCTTCCCCGAAGCCTGACCCTCACCCGTCCCCTAATCCTAACCCGTACGCTGACACTAACCCGCGCCCTCACACGTACGCTCCCCCTAAAGCGTTGTCGTACCCTCACCTGGACCCTAAACCGTCCCCGTCCCCTAACCCTAACCCTAGCCCGAACCCTAACCCTAACTCTTCCCCGAAGCCTGACCCTCACCCGTCCCCTAATCCTAACCCGTACGCTTACACTAACCCGCGCCCTCACACGTACGCTCCCCCTAAAGCGTTGTCGTACCCTCACCTGGACCCTAAACGGTCCGCGTCCCCTAACCGTAACCCTAGCCCGAACCCTAACCCTAACCCTTCCCCTAAGCCTGACACTCACCCGTCCCCTAATCCTAACCCGTACGCTGACGCTAACCCGCGCCCTCACACGTACGCTCCCCCTAAAGCGTTGTCGTACCCTCACCTGGACCCTAAACCGTCCCCGTCCCCTAACCCTAACCCTATCCCGAACCCTAACCCTAACCATTCCCCGAAGCCTGACCCTCACCCGTCCCCTAATCCTAACCCGTACGCTGACACTAACCCGCGCCCTCACACGTACGCTCCCCCTAAAGCGTTGTCATACCCTCACCTGGACCCTAAACCGTCCCCGTCCCCTAACCCTAACCCTAGCCCGAACCCTAAACCTAACCCTTCCCCGAAGCCTGACCCTCACCCATCCCCTAATCCTAACACGTACGCTGACGCTAACCCACGCCCTCACACGTACGCTCCCCCTAAAGCGTTGTCGTACCCTCACCTGGACCCTAAACCGTCCCCGTCCCCTAACCCTAACCCTAGCCCGAACCCTAACCCTAACCCTTCCCCGAAGCCTGACCCTCACCCGTCCCCTAATCCTAACCCGTACGCTGACGCTAACCCGCGCCCTCACACGTACGCTCCCCCTAAAGCGTTGTCGTACACTCACCTGGACCCTAAACCGTCCCCGTCCCCTAACCCTAACCCTAGCCCGAACCCTAACCCTAACCCTTCCCCGAAGCCTGACCCTCACCCGTCCCCTAATCCTAACCCGTACGTTGACGCTAAACCGCGCCCTCACACGTACGCTCCCCCTAAAGCGTTGTCGTACCCTCATCTGGACCCTAAACCGTCCCCGTCCCCTAACCCTTACCCTAGCCCAAACCCTAACCCTAACCCTTCCCCGAAGCCTGACCCTCACCCGTCCCCTAATCCTAACCCGTACGCTGACACTAACCCGCACCCTCACACGTACGATCCCCCTAAAGCGTTGTCGTACCCTCATCTGGGCCCTAAACCGTCCCCGTCCCCTAACCCTTACCCTAGCCCAAACCCTAACCCTAACCCTTCCCCGAAGCCTGACCCTCACCCGTCCCCTAATCCTAACCCGTACGCTGACACTAACCCGCGCCCTCACACGTACGCTCCCCCTAAAGCGTTGTCGTACCCTCACCTGGACCCTAAACCGTCCCCGTCCCCTAACCCTAACCCTAGCCCGAACCCTAACCCTAACCCTTCCCCGAAGCCTGACCCTCACCCGTCCCCTAATCCTAACCCGTACGCTGACACTAACCGACGCCCTCACACGTACGCTCCCCCTAAAGCGTTGTCGTACCCTCACCTGGACCCTAAACCGTCCCCGTCCCCTAACCCTAACCCTAGCCCGAACCCTAACCCTAACCCTTCCCCGAAGCCTGACCCTCACCCGTCCCCTAATCCTAACCCGTACGCTGACACTAACCCGCGCCCTCACACGTACACTCCCCCTAAAGCGTTGTCGTATCCTCACCTGGACCCTAAACCGTCCCCGTCCCCTAACCCTAACCCTAGCCCGAACACTAAACCTAACCCTTCCCCGAAGCCTGACCCTCACCAGTCCCCTAATCCTAACCCGTACGCTGACACTAACCCGCGCCCTCACACGTACGCTCCCCCTAAAGCGTTGTCGTACCCTCACCTGGACCCTAAACCGTCCCCGTCCCCTAACCCTAACCCTAGCCCGAACCCTAACCCTAACCCTTCCCCGAAGCCTGACCCTCACCCGTTCCCTAATCCTAACCCGTACGCTGATGCTAACCCGCGCCCTCACACGTACGCTCCCCCTAAAGCGTTGTCGTACACTCACCTGGACCCTAAACCGTCCCCGTCCCCTAACCCTAACCCTAGCCCGAACCCTAACCCTAACCCTTCCCCGAAGCCTGACCCTCACCTGTCCCCTAATCCTAACCCGTACGCTGACGCTAACCCGCGCCCTCACACGTACGCTCCCCCTAAAGCGTTGTCGTACCCTCATCTGGACCCTAAACCGTCCCCGTCCCCTAACCCTTACCCTAGCCCGAACCCTAACCCTAACCCTTCCCCGAAGCCTGACCCTCACCCGTCCCCTAATCCTAACCCGTACGCTGACGCTAACCCGCGCCCTCACACGTACGCTCCCCCTAAAGCGTTGTCGTACCCTCACCTGGACCCTAAACCGTCCCCGTCCCCTAACCCTAACCCTAGCCCGAACCCTAACCCTAACTCTTCCCCGAAGCCTGACCCTCACCCGTCCCCTAATCCTAACCCGTACGCTTACACTAACCCGCGCCCTCACACGTACGCTCCCCCTAAAGCGTTGTCGTACCCTCACCTGGACCCTAAACGGTCCGCGTCCCCTAACCGTAACCCTAGCCCGAACCCTAACCCTAACCCTTCCCCTAAGCCTGACCGTCACCCGTCCCCTAATCCTAACCCGTACGCTGACGCTAACCCGCGCCCTCACACGTACGCTCCCCCTAAAGCGTTGTCGTACCCTCACCTGGACCCTAAACCGTCCCCGTCCACTAACCCTAACCCTAGCCCGAACCCTAACCCTAACATTTCCCCGAAGCCTGACCCTCACCCGTCCCCTAATCCTAGCCCGTACGCTGACACTAACCCGCGCCCTCACACGTACGCTCCCCCTAAAGCGTTGTCGTACCCTCACCTGGACCCTAAATCGTCCCCGTCCCCTAACCCTAACCCTAGCCCGAACCCTAACCCTAACCCTTCCCCGAAGCCTGACCCTCACCCGTCCCCTAATCCTAACCCGTACGCTTACACTAACCCGCGCCCTCACACGTACGCTCCCCCTAAAGCGTTGTCGTACCCTCACCTGGACCCTAAACTGTCCCCGTCCCCTAACCCTAACCCTAGCCCGAACCCTAACCCTAACCCTTCCCCGAAGCCTGACCCTCACCCGTCCCCTAATCCTAACCCGTACGCTGACGCTAACCCGCGCCCTCACATGTACGCTCCCCCTAAAGCGTTGTCGTACCCTCATCTGGACCCTAAACCGTCCCCGTCCCCTAACCCTTACCCTAGCCCGAACCCTAACCCTAACCCTTCGCCGAAGCCTGACCCTCACCCGTCCCCTAATCCTAACCCGTACGCTGACACTAACCCGCACCCTCACACGTACGCTCCCCCTAAAGCGTTGTCGTACCCTCACCTGGACCCTAAACCGTCCCCGTCCCCTCACCCTAACCCTAGCCCGAACCCTAACCCTAACCCTTCCCCGAAGCCTGACCCTCACCCGTCCCCTAATCCTAACCCGTACGCAGACCCTAACCCGCGCCCTCACATGTACGCTCCCCCTAAAGCGTTGTCGTACCCTCATCTGGACCCTAAACCGTCCCCGTCCCCTAACCCTTACCCTAACCCGAACCCTAACCCTAACCCTTCGCCGAAGCCTGACCCTCACCCGTCCCCTAATCCTAACCCGTACGCTGACACTAACCCGCACCCTCACACGTACGCTCCCCCTAAAGCGTTGTCGTACCCTCACCTGGACCCTAAACCGTCCCCGTCCCCTCACCCTAAGCCTAGCCCGAACCCTAACCCTAACCCTTCCCCGAAGCCTGACCCTCACCCGTCCCCTAATCCTAACCCGTACGCTGACACTAACCCGTGCCCTCACACGTACGCTCCCCCTAAAGCGTTGTCGTACCCTCACCTGGACCCTAAACCGTCCCCGTGCCCTAACCCTAACCCTAGTCCGAACCCTAACCCTAACCCTTCCCCGAAGCCTGACCCTCACCCGTCCCCTAATCCTAACCCGTACGCTGACACTAACCCGCGCCCTCACACGTACGCTCCCCCTAAAGCGTTGTCGTACCCTCACCAGGACCCTAAACCGGCCCCGTCCCCTAACCCTAACCCTAGCCCGAACCCTAACCCTAACCCTTCCCCGAAGCCTGACCCTCACCCGTCCCCTAATCCTAACCCGTACGCTGACACTAACCCGCGCCCTCACACGTACGCTCCCCCTAAAGCGTTGTCGTACCCTCACCTGGACCCTAAACCGTCCCCGTCCCCTAACCCTAACCCTAGCCCGAACCCTAACCCTAACCCTTCCCCGAAGCCTGACCCTCACCCGTCCCCTAATCCTAACCCGTATGCTGACACTAACCTGCGCCCTCACAGGTACGCTCCCCCTAAAGTGTTGTCGTACCCTCTCCTGGACCCTAAACCGTCCCCGTCCCCTAACCCTAACCCTAGCCCGAACCCTAACCCTAACCCTTCCCCGAAGCCTGACCCTCACCCGTCCCCTAATCCTAACCCTTACGCTGACACTAACCCGCGCCCTCACACGTACGCTCCCCCTAAAGCGTTGTCGTACCCTCACCTGGACCCTAAACCGTCCCCGTCCCCTAACCCTAACCCTAGTCCGAACCCTAACCCTAACCATTCCCCGAAGCCTGACACTCACCCGTCCCCTAATCCTAACCCGTACGCTGACACTAAGCCGCGCCCTCACACGTACGCTCCCCCTAAAGCGTTGTCGTACCCTCACCTGGACCCTAAACCGTCCCCGTCCCCTAACCCTAACCCTAGCCCGAACCCTAACCCTAACCCTTCCCCGAAGCCTGACCCTCACCCGTCCCCTAATCCTAACCCGTACGCTGACGCTAACCCGCGCCCTCACACGTACGCTCCCCCTAAAGCGTTGTCGTACACTCACCTGGACCCTAAACCGTCCCCGTCCCCTAACCCTAACCCTAGCCCGAACCCTAACCCTAACCCTTCCCCGAAGCCTGACCCTCACCCGTCCCCTAATCCTAACCCGTACGTTGACGCTAACCCGCGCCCTCACACGTACTCTCCCCCTAAAGCGTTGTCGTACCCTCATCTGGACCCTAAACCGTCCCCGTCCCCTAACCCTTACCCTAGCCCAAACCCTAACCCTAACCCTTCCCCGAAGCCTGACCCTCACCCGTCCCCTAATCCTAACCCGTACGCTGACACTAACCCGCGCCCTCACACGTACGATCCCCCTAAAGCGTTGTCGTACCCTCATCTGGACCCTAAACCGTCCCCGTCCCCTAACCCTTACCCTAGCCCAAACCCTAACCCTAACCCTTCCCCGAAGCCTGACCCTCACCCGTCCCCTAATCCTAACCCGTACGCTGACACTAACCCGCGCCCTCACACGTACGCTCCCCCTAAAGCGTTGTCGTACCCTCACCTGGACCCTAAACCGTCCCCGTCCCCTAACCCTAACCCTAGCCCGAACCCTAACCCTAACCCTTCCCCGAAGCCTGACCGTCACCTGTCCCCTAATCCTAACCCGTACGCTGACGCTAACCCGCGCCCTCACACGTACGCTCCCCCTAAAGCGTTGTCGTACCCTCACCTGGACCCTAAACCGTCCCCGTCCCCTAACCCTAACCCTAGCCCGAACCCTAACCCTAACCCTTCCCCGAAGCCTGACCCTCACCCGTCCCCTAATCCTAACCCGTACGCTGACACTAAGCCGCGCCCTCACACGTACGCTCCCCCTAAAGCGTTGTCGTACCCTCACCTGTATCCTAAACCGACCCCGTCCCCTAACCCTAACCCTAGCCCGAACCCTAACCCTAAACCTTCCCGAAGCCTGACCCTCACCCGTCCCCTAATCCTAACCCGTACGCTGACACTAACCCGCGCCCTCACACGTACGCTCCCCCTAAAGCGTTGTCGTACCCTCACCAGGACCCTAAACCGTCCCCGTCCCCTAACCCTAACCCTAGCCCGAACCCTAACCCTAACCCTTCCCCGAAGCCTGACCCTCACCCGTCCCCTAATCCTAACCCGTACGCTGACACTAACCCGCGCCCTCACACGTACGCTCCCCCTAAAGCGTTGTCGTACCCTCACCTGGATCCTAAACCGTCCCCGTCCCCTAACCCTAACCCTATCCCGAACCCTAACCCTAACCATTCCCCGAAGCCTGACCCTCACCCGTCCCCTAATCCTAACCCGTACGCTGACACTAACCCGCGCCCTCACACGTACGCTCCCCCTAAAGCGTTGTCATACCCTCACCTGGACCCTAAACCGTCCCCGTCCCCTAACCCTAACCCTAGCCCGAACCCTAAACCTAACCCTTCCCCGAAGCCTGACCCTCACCCATCCCCTAATCCTAACCCGTACGCTGACACTAACCCACGCCCTCACACGTACGCTCCCCCTAAAGCGTTGTCGTACCCTCACCTGGACCCTAAACCGTCCCCGTCCCCTAACCCTAACCCTAGCCCGAACCCTAACCCTAACCCTTCCCCGAAGCCTGACCCTCACCCGTCCCCTAATCCTAACCCGTACGCTGACGCTAACCCGCGCCCTCACACGTACGCTCCCCCTAAAGCGTTGTCGTACACTCACCTGGACCCTAAACCGTCCCCGTCCCCTAACCCTAACCCTAGCCCGAACCCTAACCCTAACCCTTCCCCGAAGCCTGACCCTCACCCGTCCCCTAATCCTAACCCGTACGTTGACGCTAACCCGCGCCCTCACACGTACGCTCCCCCTAAAGCGTTGTCGTACCCTCATCTGGACCCTAAACCGTCCCCGTCCCCTAACCCTTACCCTAGCCCAAACCCTAACCCTAACCCTTCCCCGAAGCCTGACCCTCACCCGTCCCCTAATCCTAACCCGTACGCTGACACTAACCCGCGCCCTCACACGTACGATCCCCCTAAAGCGTTGTCGTACCCTCATCTGGACCCTAAACCGTCCCCGTCCCCTAACCCTTACCCTAGCCCAAACCCTAACCCTAACCCTTCCCCGAAGCCTGACCCTCACCCGTCCCCTAATCCTAACCCGTGCGCTGACACTAACCCACGCCCTCACACGTACGCTCCCCCTAAAGCGTTGTCGTACCCTCACCTGGACCCTAAACCGTCCCCGTCCCCTAACCCTAACCCTAGCCCGAACCCTAACCCTAACCCTTCCCCGAAGCCTGACCCTCACCTGTCCCCTAATCCTAACCCGTACGCTGACGCTAACCCGCGCCCTCACACGTACGCTCCCCCTAAAGCGTTGTCGTACCCTCATCTGGACCCTAAACCGTCCCCGTCCCCTAACCCTTACCCTAGCCCGAACCCTAACCCTAACCCTTCCCCGAATCCTGACCCTCACCCGCCCCTAATCCTAACCCGTACGCTGACGCTAACCCGCGCCCTCACACGTACGCTCCCCCTAAAGCGTTGTCGTACCCTCACCTGGACCCTAAACCGTCCCCGTCCCCTAACCCTAACCCTAGCCCGAACCCTAACCCTAACCCTTCCCCGAAGCCTGACCCTCACCTGTCCCCTAATCCTAACCCGTACGCTGACGCTAACCCGCGCCCTCACACGTACGCTCCCCCTAAAGCGTTGTCGTACCCTCATCTGGACCCTAAACCGTCCCCGTCCCCTAACCCTTACCCTAGCCCGAACCCTAACCCTAACCCTTCCCCGAATCCTGACCCTCACCCGCCCCTAATCCTAACCCGTACGCTGACGCTAACCCGCGCCCTCACACGTACGCTCCCCCTAAAGCGTTGTCGTACCCTCACCTGGACCCTAAACCGTCCCCGTCCCCTAACCCTAACCCTAGCCCGAACCCTAACCCTAACCCTTCCCCGAAGCCTGACCCTCACCTGTCCCCTAATCCTAACCCGTACGCTGACGCTAACCCGCGCCCTCACACGTACGCTCCCCCTAAAGCGTTGTCGTACCCTCATCTGGACCCTAAACCGTCCCCGTCCCCTAACCCTTACCCTAGCCCGAACCCTAACCCTAACCCTTCCCCGAATCCTGACCCTCACCCGCCCCTAATCCTAACCCGTACGCTGACGCTAACCCGCGCCCTCACACGTACGCTCCCCCTAAAGCGTTGTCGTACCCTCACCTGGACCCTAAACCGTCCCCGTCCCCTAACCCTAACCCTAGCCCGAACCCTAACCCTAACCCTTCCCCGAAGCCTGACCCTCACCTGTCCCCTAATCCTAACCCGTACGCTGACGCTAACCCGCGCCCTCACACGTACGCTCCCCCTAAAGCGTTGTCGTACCCTCATCTGGACCCTAAACCGTCCCCGTCCCCTAACCCTTACCCTAGCCCGAACCCTAACCCTAACCCTTCCCCGAATCCTGACCCTCACCCGCCCCTAATCCTAACCCGTACGCTGACGCTAACCCGCGCCCTCACACGTACGCTCCCCCTAAAGCGTTGTCGTACCCTCACCTGGACCCTAAACCGTCCCCGTCCCCTAACCCTAACCCTAGCCCGAACCCTAACCCTAACTCTTCCCCGAAGCCTGACCCTCACCCGTCCCCTAATCCTAACCCGTACGCTTACACTAACCCGCGCCCTCACACGTACGCTTCCCCTAAAGCGTTGTCGTACCCTCACCTGGACCCTAAACGGTCCGCGTCCCCTAACCGTAACCCTAGCCCGAACCCTAACCCTAACCCTTCCCCTAAGCCTGACCCTCACCCGTCCCCTAATCCTAACCCGTACGCTGACGCTAACCCGCGCCCTCACACGTACGCTCCCCCTAAAGCGTTGTCGTACCCTCACCTGGACCCTAAACCGTCCCCGTCCCCTAACCCTAACCCTAGCCCGAACCCTAACCCTAACCTTTCCCCGAAGCCTGACCCTCACCCGTCCCCTAATCCTAACCCGTACGCTGACACTAACCCGCGCCCTCACACGTACGCTCCCCCTAAAGCGTTGTCGTACCCTCACCTGGACCCTAAATCGTCCCCGTCCCCTAACCCTAACCCTAGCCCGAACCCTAACCCTAACCCTTCCCCGAAGCCTGACCCTCACCCGTCCCCTAATCCTAACCCGTACGCTTACACTAACCCGCGCCCTCACACGTACGCTCCCCCTAAAGCGTTGTCGTACCCTCACCTGGACCCTAAACCGTCCCCGTCCCCTAACCCTAACCCTAGCCCGAACCCTAACCCTAACCCTTCCCCGAAGCCTGACCCTCACCCGTCCCTTAATCCTAGACCGTACGCTGACGCTAACCCGCGCCCTCACATGTACGCTCCCCCTAAAGCGTTGTCGTACCCTCATCTGGACCCTAAACCGTCCCCGTCCCCTAACCCTTACCCTAGCCCGAACCCTAACCCTAACCCTTCGCCGAAGCCTGACCCTCACCCGTCCCCTAATCCTAACCCGTACGCTGACACTAACCCGCACCCTCACACGTACGCTCCCCCTAAAGCGTTGTCGTACCCTCACCTGGACCCTAAACCGTCCCCGTCCCCTCACCCTAACCCTAGCCCGAACCCTAACCCTAACCCTTCCCCGAAGCCTGACCCTCACCCGTCCCCTAATCCTAACCCGTACGCAGACCCTAACCCGCGCCCTCACATGTACGCTCCCCCTAAAGCGTTGTCGTACCCTCATCTGGACCCTAAACCGTCCCCGTCCCCTAACCCTTACCCTAACCCGAACCCTAACCCTAACCCTTCGCCGAAGCCTGACCCTCACCCGTCCCCTAATCCTAACCCGTACGCTGACACTAACCCGCACCCTCACACGTACGCTCCCCCTAAAGCGTTGTCGTACCCTCACCTGGACCCTAAACCGTCCCCGTCCCCTCACCCTAACCCTAGCCCGAACCCTAACCCTAACCCTTCCCCGAAGCCTGACCCTCACCCGTCCCCTAATCCTAACCCGTACGCTGACACTAACCCGCGCCCTCACACGTACGCTCCCCCTAAAGCGTTGTCGTACCCTCACCTGGACCCTAAACCGTCCCCGTCCCCTAACCCTAACCCTAATCCGAACCCTAACCCTAACCCTTCCCCGAAGCCTGACCCTCACCCGTCCCCTAATCCTAACCCGTACGCTGACACTAACCCGCGCCCTCACACGTACGCTCCCCCTAAAGCGTTGTCGTACCCTCACCAGGACCCTAAACCGGCCCCGTCCCCTAACCCTAACCCTAGCCCGAACCCTAACCCTAACCCTTCCCCGAAGCCTGACCCTCACCCGTCCCCTAATCCTAACCCGTACGCTGACACTAACCCGCGCCCTCACACGTACGCTCCCCCTAAAGCGTTGTCGTACCCTCACCTGGACCCTAAACCGTCCCCGTCCCCTAACCCTAACCCTAGCCCGAACCCTAACCCTAACCCTTCCCCGAAGCCTGACCCTCACCCGTCCCCTAATCCTATCCCGTATGCTGACACTAACCTGCGCCCTCACAGGTACGCTCCCCCTAAAGTGTTGTCGTACCCTCTCCTGGACCCTAAACCGTCCCCGTCCCCTAACCCTAACCCTAGCCCGAACCCTAACCCTAACCCTTCCCCGAAGCCTGACCCTCACCCGTCCCCTAATCCTAACCCTTACGCTGACACTAACCCGCGCCCTCACACGTACGCTCCCCCTAAAGCGTTGTCGTACCCTCACCTGGACCCTAAACCGTCCCCGTCCCCTAACCCTAACCCTAGTCCGAACCCTAACCCTAACCATTCCCCGAAGCCTGACACTCACCCGTCCCCTAATCCTAACCCGTACGCTGACACTAAGCCGCGCCCTCAAACGTACGCTCCCCCTAAAGCGTTGTCGTACCCTCACCTGGACCCTAAACGGTCCCCGTCCCCTAACCCTAACCCTAGCCCGAACCCTAACCCTAACCCTTACCCGAAGCCTGACCCTCACCCGTCCCCTAATCCTAACCCGTACGCTGACACTAACCCGCGCCCTCACACGTACGCTCCCCGTAAAGCGTTGTCGTACCCTCACCTGGACCCTAAACCGTCCCCGTCCCCTAACCCTAACCCTAGCCCGAACCCTAACCCTAACCCTTCCCCGAAGCCTGACCCTCACCCGTCCCCTAATCCTAACCCGTACGCTGACGCTAACCCGCGCCCTCACACGTACGCTCCCCCTAAAGCGTTGTCGTACCCTCACCTGGACCCTAAACCGTCCCCGTCCCCTAACCCTAACCCTAGCCCGAACCCTAACCCTAACCCTTCCCCGAAGCCTGACCCTCACCCGTTCCCTAATCCTAACCCGTACGCTGACGCTAACCCGCGCCCTCACACGTACGCTCCCCCTAAAGCGTTGTCGTACACTCACCTGGACCCTAAACCGTCCCCGTCCCCTAACCCTAACCCTAGCCCGAACCCTAACCCTTACCCTTCCCCGAAGCCTGACCCTCACCCGTCCCCTAATCCTAACCCGTACGCTGACGCTCACCCGCGCCCTCACACGTACGCTCCCCCTAAAGCGTTGTCGTACCCTCATCTGGACCCTAAACCGTCCCCGTCCCCTAACCCTAACCCTAGCCCGAACCCTAACCCTAACCCTTCCCCGAAGCCTGACCCTCACCCGTCCCCTAATCCTAACCCGTACGCTGACGCTAACCCGCGCCCTCACACGTACGCTCCCCCTAAAGCGTTGTCGTACCCTCACCTGGACCCTAAACCGTCCCCGTCCCCTAACCCTAACCCTAGCCCGAACCCTAACCCTAACCCTTCCCCGAAGCCTGACCCTCACCCGTCCCCTAATCCTAACCCGTACGCTTATACTAACCCGCGCCCTCACACGTACGCTCCCCCTAAAGCGTTGTCGTACCCTCAGCTGGACCCTAAACGGTCCGCGTCCCCTAACCCTAACCCTAGCCCGAACCCTAACCCTAACCCTTCCCCGAAGCCTGACCCTCACCCGTCCCCTAATCCTAACCCGTACGCTGACGCTAACCCGCGCCCTCACACGTACGCTCCCCCTAAAGCGTTGTCGTACACTCACCTGGACCCTAAACCGTCCCCGTCCCCTAACCCTAACCCTAGCCCGAACCCTAACCCTAACCCTTCCCCGAAGCCTGACCCTCACCCGTCCCCTAATCCTAACCCGTACGCTGACGCTAACCCACGCCCTCACACGTACGCTCCCCCTAAAGCGTTGTCGTACCCTCATCTGGACCCTAATCCGTCCCCGTCCCCTAACCCTTACCCTAGCCCGAACCCTAAACCTAACCCTGCCCCGAAGCCTGACCCTCACCCGTCCCCTAATCCTAACCAGTACGCTGACGCTAACCCGCGCCCTCACACGTACGCTCCCCGTAAAGCGTTGTCGTACCCTCACCTGGACCCTAAACCGTCCCCGTCCCCTCACCCTAACCCTAGCCCGAACCCTAACCCTAACCCTTCCCCGAAGCCTGACCCTCACCCGTCCCCTAATCCTAACCCGTACGCTGACACTAACCCGCGCCCTCACACGTACGCTCCCCCTAAAGCGTTGTCGTACCCTCACCTGGACCCTAAACCGTCCCCGTCCCCTAACCCTAACCCTAGCCCGAACCCTAACCCTAACCCTTCCCCGAAGCCTGACCCTCACCCGTTCCCTAATCCTAACCCGTATGCTGACATTAACCCGCGCCCTCACACGTACGCTCCCCCTAAAGCGTTGTCGTACACTCACCTGGACCCTAAACCGTCCCTGTCCCCTAACCCTAACCCTAGCCCGAACCCTAACCCTAACACTTCCCCGAAGCCTGACCCTCACCCGTCCCCTAATCCTAACCCGTACGCTGACGCTAACCCGCGCCCTCACACGTACGCTCCCCCTAAAGCGTTGTCGTACCCTCATCTGGACCCTAATCGGTCCCCGTCCCCTAACCCTTACCCTAGCCCGAACCCTAAACCTAACCCTTCCCCGAAGCCTGACCCTCACCCGTCCCCTAATCCTAACCCGTACGCTGACACTAACCCGCGCCCTCACACGTACGCTCCCCCTAAAGCGTTGTCGTACCCTCACCTGGACCCTAAACCGTCCCCGTCCCCTCACCCTAACCCTAGCCCGAACCCTAACCCTAACCCTTCCCCGAAGCCTGACCCTCACCCGTCCCCTAATCCTAACCCGTACGCTGACGCTAACCCGCGCCCTCACACGTACGCTCCCCCTAAAGCGTTGTCGTACCCTCACCTGGACCCTAAACCGTCCCCGTCCCCTAACCCTAACCCTAGCCCGAACCCTAACCCTAACCCTTCCCCGAAGCCTGACCCTCACCCGTCCCCTAATCCTAACCCGTACGCTGACGCTAACCCACGCCCTCACACGTACGCTCCCCCTAAAGCGTTGTCGTACCCTCATCTGGACCCTAATCCGTCCCCGTCCCCTAACCCTTACCCTAGCCCGAACCCTAAACCTAACCCTTCCCCGAAGCCTGACCCTCACCCGTCCCCTAATCCTAACCCGTACGCTGACGCTAACCCGCGCCCTCACACGTACGCTCCCCGTAAAGCGTTGTCGTACCCTCACCTGGACCCTAAACCGTCCCCGTCCCCTCACCCTAACCCTAGCCCGAACCCTAACCCTAACCCTTCCCCGAAGCCTGACCCTCACCCGTCCCCTAATCCTAACCCGTACGCTGACACTAACCCGCGCCCTCACACGTACGCTCCCCCTAAAGCGTTGTCGTACCCTCACCTGGACCCTAAACCGTCCCCGTCCCCTAACCCTAACCCTAGCCCGAACCCTAACCCTAACCCTTCCCCGAAGCCTGACCCTCACCCGTCCCCTAATCCTAACCCGTACGCTGACGCTAACCCGCGCCCTCACACGTACGCTCCCCCTAAAGCGTTGTCGTACACTCACCTGGACCCTAAACCGTCCCCGTCCCCTAACCCTAACCCTAGCCCGAACCCTAACCCTAACCCTTCCCCGAAGCCTGACCCTCACCCGTCCCCTAATCCTAACCCGTACGTTGACGCTAACCCGCGCCCTCACACGTACGCTCCCCCTAAAGCGTTGTCGTACCCTCATCTGGACCCTAAACCGTCCCCGTCCCCTAACCCTTACCCTAGCCCAAACCCTAACCCTAACCCTTCCCCGAAGCCTGACCCTCACCCGTCCCCTAATCCTAACCCGTACGCTGACACTAACCCGCGCCCTCACACGTACTATCCCCCTAAAGCGTTGTCGTACCCTCATCTGGACCCTAAACCGTCCCAGTCCCCTAACCCTTACCCTAGCCCAAACCCTAACCCTAACCCTTCCCCGAAGCCTGACCCTCACCCGTCCCCTAATCCTAACCCGTGCGCTGACACTAACCCACGCCCTCACACGTACGCTCCCCCTAAAGCGTTGTCGTACCCTCACCTGGACCCTAAACCGTCCCCGTCCCCTAACCCTAACCCTAGCCCGAACCCTAACCCTAACCCTTCCCCGAAGCCTGACCCTCACCCGTCCCCTAATCCTAACCCGTACGCTGACACTAACCGACGCCCTCACACGTACGCTCCCCCTAAAGCGTTGTCGTACCCTCACCTGGACCCTAAACCGTCCCCGTCCCCTAACCCTAACCCTAGCCCGAACACTAAACCTAACCCTTCCCCGAAGCCTGACCCTCACCAGTCCCCTAATCCTAACCCGTACGCTGACACTAACCCGCGCCCTCACACGTACGCTCCCCCTAAAGCGTTGTCGTACCCTCACCTGGACCCTAAACCGTCCCCGTCCCCTAACCCTAACCCTAGCCCGAACCCTAACCCTAACCCTTCCCCGAAGCCTGACCCTCACCCGTTCCCTAATCCTAACCCGTACGCTGATGCTAACCCGCGCCCTCACACGTACGCTCCCCCTAAAGCGTTGTCGTACACTCACCTGGACCCTAAACCGTCCCCGTCCCCTAACCCTAACCCTAGCCCGAACCCTAACCCTAACCCTTCCCCGAAGCCTGACCCTCACCTGTCCCCAATCCTAACCCGTACGCTGACGCTAACCCGCGCCCTCACACGTACGCTCCCCCTAAAGCGTTGTCGTACCCTCATCTGGACCCTAAACCGTCCCCGTCCCCTAACCCTTACCCTAGCCCGAACCCTAACCCTAACCCTTCCCCGAATCCTGACCCTCACCCGCCCCTAATCCTAACCCGTACGCTGACGCTAACCCGCGCCCTCACACGTACGCTCCCCCTAAAGCGTTGTCGTACCCTCACCTGGACCCTAAACCGTCCCCGTCCCCTAACCCTAACCCTAGCCCGAACCCTAACCCTAACTCTTCCCCGAAGCCTGACCCTCACCCGTCCCCTAATCCTAACCCGTACGCTTACACTAACCCGCGCCCTCACACGTACGCTTCCCCTAAAGCGTTGTCGTACCCTCACCTGGACCCTAAACGGTCCGCGTCCCCTAACCGTAACCCTAGCCCGAACCCTAACCCTAACCCTTCCCCTAAGCCTGACCCTCACCCGTCCCCTAATCCTAACCCGTACGCTGACGCTAACCCGCGCCCTCACACGTACGCTCCCCCTAAAGCGTTGTCGTACCCTCACCTGGACCCTAAACCGTCCCCGTCCCCTAACCCTAACCCTAGCCCGAACCCTAACCCTAACCTTTCCCCGAAGCCTGACCCTCACCCGTCCCCTAATCCTAACCCGTACGCTGACACTAACCCGCGCCCTCACACGTACGCTCCCCCTAAAGCGTTGTCGTACCCTCACCTGGACCCTAAATCGTCCCCGTCCCCTAACCCTAACCCTAGCCCGAACCCTAACCCTAACCCTTCCCCGAAGCCTGACCCTCACCCGTCCCCTAATCCTAACCCGTACGCTTACACTAACCCGCGCCCTCACACGTACGCTCCCCCTAAAGCGTTGTCGTACCCTCACCTGGACCCTAAACCGTCCCCGTCCCCTAACCCTAACCCTAGCCCGAACCCTAACCCTAACCCTTCCCCGAAGCCTGACCCTCACCCGTCCCTTAATCCTAGACCGTACGCTGACGCTAACCCGCGCCCTCACATGTACGCTCCCCCTAAAGCGTTGTCGTACCCTCATCTGGACCCTAAACCGTCCCCGTCCCCTAACCCTTACCCTAGCCCGAACCCTAACCCTAACCCTTCGCCGAAGCCTGACCCTCACCCGTCCCCTAATCCTAACCCGTACGCTGACACTAACCCGCACCCTCACACGTACGCTCCCCCTAAAGCGTTGTCGTACCCTCACCTGGACCCTAAACCGTCCCCGTCCCCTCACCCTAACCCTAGCCCGAACCCTAACCCTAACCCTTCCCCGAAGCCTGACCCTCACCCGTCCCCTAATCCTAACCCGTACGCAGACCCTAACCCGCGCCCTCACATGTACGCTCCCCCTAAAGCGTTGTCGTACCCTCATCTGGACCCTAAACCGTCCCCGTCCCCTAACCCTTACCCTAACCCGAACCCTAACCCTAACCCTTCGCCGAAGCCTGACCCTCACCCGTCCCCTAATCCTAACCCGTACGCTGACACTAACCCGCACCCTCACACGTACGCTCCCCCTAAAGCGTTGTCGTACCCTCACCTGGACCCTAAACCGTCCCCGTCCCCTCACCCTAACCCTAGCCCGAACCCTAACCCTAACCCTTCCCCGAAGCCTGACCCTCACCCGTCCCCTAATCCTAACCCGTACGCTGACACTAACCCGCGCCCTCACACTTACGCTCCCCCTAAAGCGTTGTCGTACCCTCACCTGGACCCTAAACCGTCCCCGTCCCCTAACCCTAACCCTAATCCGAACCCTAACCCTAACCCTTCCCCGAAGCCTGACCCTCACCCGTCCCCTAATCCTAACCCGTACGCTGACACTAACCCGCGCCCTCACACGTACGCTCCCCCTAAAGCGTTGTCGTACCCTCACCAGGACCCTAAACCGGCCCCGTCCCCTAACCCTAACCCTAGCCCGAACCCTAACCCTAACCCTTCCCCGAAGCCTGACCCTCACCCGTCCCCTAATCCTAACCCTTACGCTGACGCTCACCCGCGCCCTCACACGTACGCTCCCCCTAAAGCGTTGTCGTACCCTCATCTGGACCCTAAACCGTCCCCGTCCCCTAACCCTAACCCTAGCCCGAACCCTAACCCTAACCCTTCCCCGAAGCCTGACCCTCACCCGTCCCCTAATCCTAACCCGTACGCTGACGCTAACCCGCGCCCTCACACGTACGCTCCCCCTAAAGCGTTGTCGTACCCTCAGCTGGACCCTAAACGGTCCGCGTCCCCTAACCCTAACCCTAGCCCGAACCCTAACCCTAACCCTTCCCCGAAGCCTGACCCTCACCCGTCCCCTAATCCTAACCCGTACGCTGACGCTAACCCGCGCCCTCACACGTACGCTCCCCCTAAAGCGTTGTCGTACACTCACCTGGACCCTAAACCGTCCCCGTCCCCTAACCCTAACCCTAGCCCGAACCCTAACCCTAACCCTTCCCCGAAGCCTGACCCTCACCCGTCCCCTAATCCTAACCCGTACGCTGACGCTAACCCACGCCCTCACACGTACGCTCCCCCTAAAGCGTTGTCGTACCCTCATCTGGACCCTAATCCGTCCCCGTCCCCTAACCCTTACCCTAGCCCGAACCCTAAACCTAACCCTTCCCCGAAGCCTGACCCTCACCCGTCCCCTAATCCTAACCCGTACGCTGACGCTAACCCGCGCCCTCACACGTACGCTCCCCGTAAAGCGTTGTCGTACCCTCACCTGGACCCTAAACCGTCCCCGTCCCCTCACCCTAACCCTAGCCCGAACCCTAACCCTAACCCTTCCCCGAAGCCTGACCCTCACCCGTCCCCTAATCCTAACCCGTACGCTGACACTAACCCGCGCCCTCACACGTACGCTCCCCCTAAAGCGTTGTCGTACCCTCACCTGGACCCTAAACCGTCCCCGTCCCCTAACCCTAACCCTAGCCCGAACCCTAACCCTAACCCTTCCCCGAAGCCTGACCCTCACCCGTTCCCTAATCCTAACCCGTATGCTGACATTAACCCGCGCCCTCACACGTACGCTCCCCCTAAAGCGTTGTCGTACACTCACCTGGACCCTAAACCGTCCCTGTCCCCTAACCCTAACCCTAGCCCGAACCCTAACCCTAACACTTCCCCGAAGCCTGACCCTCACCCGTCCCCTAATCCTAACCCGTACGCTGACGCTAACCCGCGCCCTCACACGTACGCTCCCCCTAAAGCGTTGTCGTACCCTCATCTGGACCCTAATCGGTCCCCGTCCCCTAACCCTTACCCTAGCCCGAACCCTAAACCTAACCCTTCCCCGAAGCCTGACCCTCACCCGTCCCCTAATCCTAACCCGTACGCTGACACTAACCCGCGCCCTCACACGTACGCTCCCCCTAAAGCGTTGTCGTACCCTCACCTGGACCCTAAACCGTCCCCGTCCCCTCACCCTAACCCTAGCCCGAACCCTAACCCTAACCCTTCCCCGAAGCCTGACCCTCACCCGTCCCCTAATCCTAACCCGTACGCTGACGCTAACCCGCGCCCTCACACGTACGCTCCCCCTAAAGCGTTGTCGTACCCTCACCTGGACCCTAAACCGTCCCCGTCCCCTAACCCTAACCCTAGCCCGAACCCTAACCCTAACCCTTCCCCGAAGCCTGACCCTCACCCGTCCCCTAATCCTAACCCGTACGCTGACGCTAACCCACGCCCTCACACGTACGCTCCCCCTAAAGCGTTGTCGTACCCTCATCTGGACCCTAATCCGTCCCCGTCCCCTAACCCTTACCCTAGCCCGAACCCTAAACCTAACCCTTCCCCGAAGCCTGACCCTCACCCGTCCCCTAATCCTAACCCGTACGCTGACGCTAACCCGCGCCCTCACACGTACGCTCCCCGTAAAGCGTTGTCGTACCCTCACCTGGACCCTAAACCGTCCCCGTCCCCTCACCCTAACCCTAGCCCGAACCCTAACCCTAACCCTTCCCCGAAGCCTGACCCTCACCCGTCCCCTAATCCTAACCCGTACGCTGACACTAACCCGCGCCCTCACACGTACGCTCCCCCTAAAGCGTTGTCGTACCCTCACCTGGACCCTAAACCGTCCCCGTCCCCTAACCCTAACCCTAGCCCGAACCCTAACCCTAACCCTTCCCCGAAGCCTGACCCTCACCCGTTCCCTAATCCTAACCCGTATGCTGACATTAACCCGCGCCCTCACACGTACGCTCCCCCTAAAGCGTTGTCGTACACTCACCTGGACCCTAAACCGTCCCTGTCCCCTAACCCTAACCCTAGCCCGAACCCTAACCCTAACACTTCCCCGAAGCCTGACCCTCACCCGTCCCCTAATCCTAACCCGTACGCTGACGCTAACCCGCGCCCTCACACGTACGCTCCCCCTAAAGCGTTGTCGTACCCTCATCTGGACCCTAATCGGTCCCCGTCCCCTAACCCTTACCCTAGCCCGAACCCTAAACCTAACCCTTCCCCGAAGCCTGACCCTCACCCGTCCCCTAATCCTAACCCGTACGCTGACACTAACCCGCGCCCTCACACGTACGCTCCCCCTAAAGCGCTGTCGTACCCTCACCTGGACCCTAAACCGTCCCCGTCCCCTAACCCTAACCCTAGCCCGAACCCTAACCCTAACTCTTCCCCGAAGCCTGACCCTCACCCGTCCCCTAATCCTAACCCGTACGCTTACACTAACCCGCGCCCTCACACGTACGCTTCCCCTAAAGCGTTGTCGTACCCTCACCTGGACCCTAAACGGTCCGCGTCCCCTAACCGTAACCCTAGCCCGAACCCTAACCCTAACCCTTCCCCTAAGCCTGACCCTCACCCGTCCCCTAATCCTAACCCGTACGCTGACGCTAACCCGCGCCCTCACACGTACGCTCCCCCTAAAGCGTTGTCGTACCCTCACCTGGACCCTAAACCGTCCCCGTCCCCTAACCCTAACCCTAGCCCGAACCCTAACCCTAACCTTTCCCCGAAGCCTGACCCTCACCCGTCCCCTAATCCTAACCCGTACGCTGACACTAACCCGCGCCCTCACACGTACGCTCCCCCTAAAGCGTTGTCGTACCCTCACCTGGACCCTAAATCGTCCCCGTCCCCTAACCCTAACCCTAGCCCGAACCCTAACCCTAACCCTTCCCCGAAGCCTGACCCTCACCCGTCCCCTAATCCTAACCCGTACGCTTACACTAACCCGCGCCCTCACACGTACGCTCCCCCTAAAGCGTTGTCGTACCCTCACCTGGACCCTAAACCGTCCCCGTCCCCTAACCCTAACCCTAGCCCGAACCCTAACCCTAACCCTTCCCCGAAGCCTGACCCTCACCCGTCCCTTAATCCTAGACCGTACGCTGACGCTAACCCGCGCCCTCACATGTACGCTCCCCCTAAAGCGTTGTCGTACCCTCATCTGGACCCTAAACCGTCCCCGTCCCCTAACCCTTACCCTAGCCCGAACCCTAACCCTAACCCTTCGCCGAAGCCTGACCCTCACCCGTCCCCTAATCCTAACCCGTACGCTGACACTAACCCGCACCCTCACACGTACGCTCCCCCTAAAGCGTTGTCGTACCCTCACCTGGACCCTAAACCGTCCCCGTCCCCTCACCCTAACCCTAGCCCGAACCCTAACCCTAACCCTTCCCCGAAGCCTGACCCTCACCCGTCCCCTAATCCTAACCCGTACGCAGACCCTAACCCGCGCCCTCACATGTACGCTCCCCCTAAAGCGTTGTCGTACCCTCATCTGGACCCTAAACCGTCCCCGTCCCCTAACCCTTACCCTAACCCGAACCCTAACCCTAACCCTTCGCCGAAGCCTGACCCTCACCCGTCCCCTAATCCTAACCCGTACGCTGACACTAACCCGCACCCTCACACGTACGCTCCCCCTAAAGCGTTGTCGTACCCTCACCTGGACCCTAAACCGTCCCCGTCCCCTCACCCTAACCCTAGCCCGAACCCTAACCCTAACCCTTCCCCGAAGCCTGACCCTCACCCGTCCCCTAATCCTAACCCGTACGCTGACACTAACCCGCGCCCTCACACGTACGCTCCCCCTAAAGCGTTGTCGTACCCTCACCTGGACCCTAAACCGTCCCCGTCCCCTAACCCTAACCCTAATCCGAACCCTAACCCTAACCCTTCCCCGAAGCCTGACCCTCACCCGTCCCCTAATCCTAACCCGTACGCTGACACTAACCCGCGCCCTCACACGTACGCTCCCCCTAAAGCGTTGTCGTACCCTCACCAGGACCCTAAACCGGCCCCGTCCCCTAACCCTAACCCTAGCCCGAACCCTAACCCTAACCCTTCCCCGAAGCCTGACCCTCACCCGTCCCCTAATCCTAACCCGTACGCTGACACTAACCCGCGCCCTCACACGTACGCTCCCCCTAAAGCGTTGTCGTACCCTCACCTGGACCCTAAACCGTCCCCGTCCCCTAACCCTAACCCTAGCCCGAACCCTAACCCTAACCCTTCCCCGAAGCCTGACCCTCACCCGTCCCCTAATCCTATCCCGTATGCTGACACTAACCTGCGCCCTCACAGGTACGCTCCCCCTAAAGTGTTGTCGTACCCTCTCCTGGACCCTAAACCGTCCCCGTCCCCTAACCCTAACCCTAGCCCGAACCCTAACCCTAACCCTTCCCCGAAGCCTGACCCTCACCCGTCCCCTAATCCTAACCCTTACGCTGACACTAACCCGCGCCCTCACACGTACGCTCCCCCTAAAGCGTTGTCGTACCCTCACCTGGACCCTAAACCGTCCCCGTCCCCTAACCCTAACCCTAGTCCGAACCCTAACCCTAACCATTCCCCGAAGCCTGACACTCACCCGTCCCCTAATCCTAACCCGTACGCTGACACTAAGCCGCGCCCTCACACGTACGCTCCCCCTAAAGCGTTGTCGTACCCTCACCTGGACCCTAAACGGTCCCCGTCCCCTAACCCTAACCCTAGCCCGAACCCTAACCCTAACCCTTACCCGAAGCCTGACCCTCACCCGTCCCCTAATCCTAACCCGTACGCTGACACTAACCCGCGCCCTCACACGTACGCTCCCCGTAAAGCGTTGTCGTACCCTCACCTGGACCCTAAACCGTCCCCGTCCCCTAACCCTAACCCTAGCCCGAACCCTAACCCTAACCCTTCCCCGAAGCCTGACCCTCACCCGTCCCCTAATCCTAACCCGTACGCTGACGCTAACCCGCGCCCTCACACGTACGCTCCCCCTAAAGCGTTGTCGTACCCTCACCTGGACCCTAAACCGTCCCCGTCCCCTAACCCTAACCCTAGCCCGAACCCTAACCCTAACCCTTCCCCGAAGCCTGACCCTCACCCGTTCCCTAATCCTAACCCGTACGCTGACGCTAACCCGCGCCCTCACACGTACGCTCCCCCTAAAGCGTTGTCGTACACTCACCTGGACCCTAAACCGTCCCCGTCCCCTAACCCTAACCCTAGCCCGAACCCTAACCCTTACCCTTCCCCGAAGCCTGACCCTCACCCGTCCCCTAATCCTAACCCGTACGCTGACGCTCACCCGCGCCCTCACACGTACGCTCCCCCTAAAGCGTTGTCGTACCCTCATCTGGACCCTAAACCGTCCCCGTCCCCTAACCCTAACCCTAGCCCGAACCCTAACCCTAACCCTTCCCCGAAGCCTGACCCTCACCCGTCCCCTAATCCTAACCCGTACGCTGACGCTAACCCGCGCCCTCACACGTACGCTCCCCCTAAAGCGTTGTCGTACCCTCACCTGGACCCTAAACCGTCCCCGTCCCCTAACCCTAACCCTAGCCCGAACCCTAACCCTAACCCTTCCCCGAAGCCTGACCCTCACCCGTCCCCTAATCCTAACCCGTACGCTTATACTAACCCGCGCCCTCACACGTACGCTCCCCCTAAAGCGTTGTCGTACCCTCAGCTGGACCCTAAACGGTCCGCGTCCCCTAACCCTAACCCTAGCCCGAACCCTAACCCTAACCCTTCCCCGAAGCCTGACCCTCACCCGTCCCCTAATCCTAACCCGTACGCTGACGCTAACCCGCGCCCTCACACGTACGCTCCCCCTAAAGCGTTGTCGTACACTCACCTGGACCCTAAACCGTCCCCGTCCCCTAACCCTAACCTAGCCCGAACCCTAACCCTAACCCTTCCCCGAAGCCTGACCCTCACCCGTCCCCTAATCCTAACCCGTACGCTGACGCTAACCCACGCCCTCACACGTACGCTCCCCCTAAAGCGTTGTCGTACCCTCATCTGGACCCTAATCCGTCCCCGTCCCCTAACCCTTACCCTAGCCCGAACCCTAAACCTAACCCTTCCCCGAAGCCTGACCCTCACCCGTCCCCTAATCCTAACCCGTACGCTGACGCTAACCCGCGCCCTCACACGTACGCTCCCCGTAAAGCGTTGTCGTACCCTCACCTGGACCCTAAACCGTCCCCGTCCCCTCACCCTAACCCTAGCCCGAACCCTAACCCTAACCCTTCCCCGAAGCCTGACCCTCACCCGTCCCCTAATCCTAACCCGTACGCTGACACTAACCCGCGCCCTCACACGTACGCTCCCCCTAAAGCGTTGTCGTACCCTCACCTGGACCCTAAACCGTCCCCGTCCCCTAACCCTAACCCTAGCCCGAACCCTAACCCTAACCCTTCCCCGAAGCCTGACCCTCACCCGTTCCCTAATCCTAACCCGTATGCTGACATTAACCCGCGCCCTCACACGTACGCTCCCCCTAAAGCGTTGTCGTACACTCACCTGGACCCTAAACCGTCCCTGTCCCCTAACCCTAACCCTAGCCCGAACCCTAACCCTAACACTTCCCCGAAGCCTGACCCTCACCCGTCCCCTAATCCTAACCCGTACGCTGACGCTAACCCGCGCCCTCACACGTACGCTCCCCCTAAAGCGTTGTCGTACCCTCATCTGGACCCTAATCGGTCCCCGTCCCCTAACCCTTACCCTAGCCCGAACCCTAAACCTAACCCTTCCCCGAAGCCTGACCCTCACCCGTCCCCTAATCCTAACCCGTACGCTGACACTAACCCGCGCCCTCACACGTACGCTCCCCCTAAAGCGTTGTCGTACCCTCACCTGGACCCTAAACCGTCCCCATCCCCTCACCCTAACCCTAGCCCGAACCCTAACCCTAACCCTTCCCCGAAGCCTGACCCTCACCCGTCCCCTAATCCTAACCCGTACGCTGACGCTAACCCGCGCCCTCACACGTACGCTCCCCCTAAAGCGTTGTCGTACCCTCACCTGGACCCTAAACCGTCCCCGTCCCCTAACCCTAACCCTAGCCCGAACCCTAACCCTAACCCTTCCCCGAAGCCTGACCCTCACCCGTCCCCTAATCCTAACCCGTACGCTGACGCTAACCCGCGCCCTCACACGTACGCTCCCCGTAAAGCGTTGTCGTACCCTCACCTGGACCCTAAACCGTCCCCGTCCCCTCACCCTAACCCTAGCCCGAACCCTAACCCTAACCCTTCCCCGAAGCCTGACCCTCACCCGTCCCCTAATCCTAACCCGTACGCTGA
The DNA here is from genome assembly GCF_963455315.2 of Globicephala melas. Classification (NCBI taxonomy): domain Eukaryota; kingdom Metazoa; phylum Chordata; class Mammalia; order Artiodactyla; family Delphinidae; genus Globicephala; species Globicephala melas. The sequence continues at coordinate 787,415 of NW_027207246.1, read as the reverse complement.
CACTAACCCGCGCCCTCACACGTACGCTCCCCCTAAAGCGTTGTCGTACCCTCACCTGGACCCTAAACCGTCCCCGTCCCCTAACCCTAACCCTAGCCCGAACCCTAACCCTAACCCTTCCCCGAAGCCTGACCCTCACCCGTTCCCTAATCCTAACCCGTATGCTGACATTAACCCGCGCCCTCACACGTACGCTCCCCCTAAAGCGTTGTCGTACACTCACCTGGACCCTAAACCGTCCCTGTCCCCTAACCCTAACCCTAGCCCGAACCCTAACCCTAACACTTCCCCGAAGCCTGACCCTCACCCGTCCCCTAATCCTAACCCGTACGCTGACGCTAACCCGCGCCCTCACACGTACGCTCCCCCTAAAGCGTTGTCGTACCCTCATCTGGACCCTAATCGGTCCCCGTCCCCTAACCCTTACCCTAGCCCGAACCCTAAACCTAACCCTTCCCCGAAGCCTGACCCTCACCCGTCCCCTAATCCTAACCCGTACGCTGACACTAACCCGCGCCCTCACACGTACGCTCCCCCTAAAGCGTTGTCGTACCCTCACCTGGACCCTAAACCGTCCCCGTCCCCTCACCCTAACCCTAGCCCGAACCCTAACCCTAACCCTTCCCCGAAGCCTGACCCTCACCCGTCCCCTAATCCTAACCCGTACGCTGACACTAACCCGCGCCCTCACACGTACGCTCCCCCTAAAGCGTTGTCGTACCCTCACCTGGACCCTAAACCGTCCCCGTCCCCTAACCCTAACCCTAGCCCGAACCCTAACCCTAACCCTTCCCCGAAGCCTGACCCTCACCCGTTCCCTAATCCTAACCCGTATGCTGACATTAACCCGCGCCCTCACACGTACGCTCCCCCTAAAGCGTTGTCGTACCCTCACCTGGACCCTAAGCGGTCCGCGTCCCCTAACCCTAACCCTAGCCGGAACACTAACCCTAACCCTTCCCCGAAGCCTGACACTCACCCGTCCCCTAATCCTAACCCGTACGCTGACGCTAACCCGCGCCCTCACACGTACGCTCCCCCTAAAGCGTTGTCGTACCCTCACCTGGACCCTAAACCGTCCCCGTCCCCTAACCCTAACCCTAGCCCGAACCCTAACCCTAACCCTTCCCCGAAGCCTGACCCTCACCCGTCCCCTAATCCTAACCCGTACGCTGACGCTAACCCCCGCCCTCACACGTACGCTCCCCCTAAAGCGTTGTCGTACACTCACCTGGACCCTAAACCGTCCCCGTCCCCTAACCCTAACCCTAGTCCGAACCCTAACACTAACCATTCCCCGAAGCCTGACACTCACCCGTCCCCTAATCCTAACCCGTACGCTGACACTAAGCCGCGCCCTCACACGTACGCTCCCCCTAAAGCGTTGTCGTACCCTCACCTGGACCCTAAACCGTCCCCGTCCCCTAACCCTAACCCTAGCCCGAACCCTAACCCTAACCCTTCCCCGAAGCCTGACCCTCACCCGTCCCCTAATCCTAACCCGTACGCTGACGCTAACCCGCGCCCTCACACGTACGCTCCCCCTAAAGCGTTGTCGTACACTCACCTGGACCCTAAACCGTCCCCGTCCCCTAACCCTAACCCTAGCCCGAACCCTAACCCTAACCCTTCCCCGAAGCCTGACCCTCACCCGTCCCCTAATCCTAACCCGTACGTTGACGCTAACCCGCGCCCTCACACGTACTCTCCCCCTAAAGCGTTGTCGTACCCTCATCTGGACCCTAAACCGTCCCCGTCCCCTAACCCTTACCCTAGCCCAAACCCTAACCCTAACCCTTCCCCGAAGCCTGACCCTCACCCGTCCCCTAATCCTAACCCGTACGCTGACACTAACCCGCGCCCTCACACGTACGATCCCCCTAAAGCGTTGTCGTACCCTCATCTGGACCCTAAACCGTCCCCGTCCCCTAACCCTTACCCTAGCCCAAACCCTAACCCTAACCCTTCCCCGAAGCCTGACCCTCACCCGTCCCCTAATCCTAACCCGTACGCTGACACTAACCCGCGCCCTCACACGTACGCTCCCCCTAAAGCGTTGTCGTACCCTCACCTGGACCCTAAACCGTCCCCGTCCCCTAACCCTAACCCTAGCCCGAACCCTAACCCTAACCCTTCCCCGAAGCCTGACCGTCACCCGTCCCCTAATCCTAACCCGTACGCTGACGCTAACCCGCGCCCTCACACGTACGCTCCCCCTAAAGCGTTGTCGTACCCTCACCTGGACCCTAAACGGTCCCCGTCCCCTAACCCTAACCCTAGCCCGAACCCTAACCCTAACCCTTCCCCGAAGCCTGACCCTCACCCGTCCCCTAATCCTAACCCGTACGCTGACACTAAGCCGCGCCCTCACACGTACGCTCCCCCTAAAGCGTTGTCGTACCCTCACCTGTATCCTAAACCGACCCCGTCCCCTAACCCTAACCCTAGCCCGAACCCTAACCCTAAACCTTCCCGAAGCCTGACCCTCACCCGTCCCCTAATCCTAACCCGTACGCTGACACTAACCCGCGCCCTCACACGTACGCTCCCCCTAAAGCGTTGTCGTACCCTCACCAGGACCCTAAACCGTCCCCGTCCCCTAACCCTAACCCTAGCCCGAACCCTAACCCTAACCCTTCCCCGAAGCCTGACCCTCACCCGTCCCCTAATCCTAACCCGTACGCTGACACTAACCCGCGCCCTCACACGTACGCTCCCCCTAAAGCGTTGTCGTACCCTCACCTGGATCCTAAACCGTCCCCGTCCCCTAACCCTAACCCTATCCCGAACCCTAACCCTAACCATTCCCCGAAGCCTGACCCTCACCCGTCCCCTAATCCTAACCCGTACGCTGACACTAACCCGCGCCCTCACACGTACGCTCCCCCTAAAGCGTTGTCATACCCTCACCTGGACCCTAAACCGTCCCCGTCCCCTAACCCTAACCCTAGCCCGAACCCTAAACCTAACCCTTCCCCGAAGCCTGACCCTCACCCATCCCCTAATCCTAACCCGTACGCTGACACTAACCCACGCCCTCACACGTACGCTCCCCCTAAAGCGTTGTCGTACCCTCACCTGGACCCTAAACCGTCCCCGTCCCCTAACCCTAACCCTAGCCCGAACCCTAACCCTAACCCTTCCCCGAAGCCTGACCCTCACCCGTCCCCTAATCCTAACCCGTACGCTGACGCTAACCCGCGCCCTCACACGTACGCTCCCCCTAAAGCGTTGTCGTACACTCACCTGGACCCTAAACCGTCCCCGTCCCCTAACCCTAACCCTAGCCCGAACCCTAACCCTAACCCTTCCCCGAAGCCTGACCCTCACCCGTCCCCTAATCCTAACCCGTACGTTGACGCTAACCCGCGCCCTCACACGTACGCTCCCCCTAAAGCGTTGTCGTACCCTCATCTGGACCCTAAACCGTCCCCGTCCCCTAACCCTTACCCTAGCCCAAACCCTAACCCTAACCCTTCCCCGAAGCCTGACCCTCACCCGTCCCCTAATCCTAACCCGTACGCTGACACTAACCCGCGCCCTCACACGTACGATCCCCCTAAAGCGTTGTCGTACCCTCATCTGGACCCTAAACCGTCCCCGTCCCCTAACCCTTACCCTAGCCCAAACCCTAACCCTAACCCTTCCCCGAAGCCTGACCCTCACCCGTCCCCTAATCCTAACCTGTGCGCTGACACTAACCCACGCCCTCACACGTACGCTCCCCCTAAAGCGTTGTCGTACCCTCACCTGGACCCTAAACCGTCCCCGTCCCCTAACCCTAACCCTAGCCCGAACCCTAACCCTAACCCTTCCCCGAAGCCTGACCCTCACCCGTCCCCTAATCCTAACCCGTACGCTGACACTAACCGACGCCCTCACACGTACGCTCCCCCTAAAGCGTTGTCGTACCCTCACCTGGACCCTAAACCGTCCCCGTCCCCTAACCCTAACCCTAGCCCGAACACTAAACCTAACCCTTCCCCGAAGCCTGACCCTCACCAGTCCCCTAATCCTAACCCGTACGCTGACACTAACCCGCGCCCTCACACGTACGCTCCCCCTAAAGCGTTGTCGTACCCTCACCTGGACCCTAAACCGTCCCCGTCCCCTAACCCTAACCCTAGCCCGAACCCTAACCCTAACCCTTCCCCGAAGCCTGACCCTCACCCGTTCCCTAATCCTAACCCGTACGCTGATGCTAACCCGCGCCCTCACACGTACGCTCCCCCTAAAGCGTTGTCGTACACTCACCTGGACCCTAAACCGTCCCCGTCCCCTAACCCTAACCCTAGCCCGAACCCTAACCCTAACCCTTCCCCGAAGCCTGACCCTCACCTGTCCCCTAATCCTAACCCGTACGCTGACGCTAACCCGCGCCCTCACACGTACGCTCCCCCTAAAGCGTTGTCGTACCCTCATCTGGACCCTAAACCGTCCCCGTCCCCTAACCCTTACCCTAGCCCGAACCCTAACCCTAACCCTTCCCCGAATCCTGACCCTCACCCGCCCCTAATCCTAACCCGTACGCTGACGCTAACCCGCGCCCTCACACGTACGCTCCCCCTAAAGCGTTGTCGTACCCTCACCTGGACCCTAAACCGTCCCCGTCCCCTAACCCTAACCCTAGCCCGAACCCTAACCCTAACTCTTCCCCGAAGCCTGACCCTCACCCGTCCCCTAATCCTAACCCGTACGCTTACACTAACCCGCGCCCTCACACGTACGCTTCCCCTAAAGCGTTGTCGTACCCTCACCTGGACCCTAAACGGTCCGCGTCCCCTAACCGTAACCCTAGCCCGAACCCTAACCCTAACCCTTCCCCTAAGCCTGACCCTCACCCGTCCCCTAATCCTAACCCGTACGCTGACGCTAACCCGCGCCCTCACACGTACGCTCCCCCTAAAGCGTTGTCGTACCCTCACCTGGACCCTAAACCGTCCCCGTCCCCTAACCCTAACCCTAGCCCGAACCCTAACCCTAACCCTTCCCCGAAGCCTGACCCTCACCCGTCCCTTAATCCTAGACCGTACGCTGACGCTAACCCGCGCCCTCACATGTACGCTCCCCCTAAAGCGTTGTCGTACCCTCATCTGGACCCTAAACCGTCCCCGTCCCCTAACCCTTACCCTAGCCCGAACCCTAACCCTAACCCTTCGCCGAAGCCTGACCCTCACCCGTCCCCTAATCCTAACCCGTACGCTGACACTAACCCGCACCCTCACACGTACGCTCCCCCTAAAGCGTTGTCGTACCCTCACCTGGACCCTAAACCGTCCCCGTCCCCTCACCCTAACCCTAGCCCGAACCCTAACCCTAACCCTTCCCCGAAGCCTGACCCTCACCCGTCCCCTAATCCTAACCCGTACGCAGACCCTAACCCGCGCCCTCACATGTACGCTCCCCCTAAAGCGTTGTCGTACCCTCATCTGGACCCTAAACCGTCCCCGTCCCCTAACCCTTACCCTAACCCGAACCCTAACCCTAACCCTTCGCCGAAGCCTGACCCTCACCCGTCCCCTAATCCTAACCCGTACGCTGACACTAACCCGCACCCTCACACGTACGCTCCCCCTAAAGCGTTGTCGTACCCTCACCTGGACCCTAAACCGTCCCCGTCCCCTCACCCTAACCCTAGCCCGAACCCTAACCCTAACCCTTCCCCGAAGCCTGACCCTCACCCGTCCCCTAATCCTAACCCGTACGCTGACACTAACCCGCGCCCTCACACGTACGCTCCCCCTAAAGCGTTGTCGTACCCTCACCTGGACCCTAAACCGTCCCCGTCCCCTAACCCTAACCCTAGTCCGAACCCTAACCCTAACCCTTCCCCGAAGCCTGACCCTCACCCGTCCCCTAATCCTAACCCGTACGCTGACACTAACCCGCGCCCTCACACGTACGCTCCCCCTAAAGCGTTGTCGTACCCTCACCAGGACCCTAAACCGGCCCCGTCCCCTAACCCTAACCCTAGCCCGAACCCTAACCCTAACCCTTCCCCGAAGCCTGACCCTCACCCGTCCCCTAATCCTAACCCGTACGCTGACACTAACCCGCGCCCTCACACGTACGCTCCCCCTAAAGCGTTGTCGTACCCTCACCTGGACCCTAAACCGTCCCCGTCCCCTAACCCTAACCCTAGCCCGAACCCTAACCCTAACCCTTCCCCGAAGCCTGACCCTCACCCGTCCCCTAATCCTATCCCGTATGCTGACACTAACCTGCGCCCTCACAGGTACGCTCCCCCTAAAGTGTTGTCGTACCCTCTCCTGGACCCTAAACCGTCCCCGTCCCCTAACCCTAACCCTAGCCCGAACCCTAACCCTAACCCTTCCCCGAAGCCTGACCCTCACCCGTCCCCTAATCCTAACCCTTACGCTGACACTAACCCGCGCCCTCACACGTACGCTCCCCCTAAAGCGTTGTCGTACCCTCACCTGGACCCTAAACCGTCCCCGTCCCCTAACCCTAACCCTAGTCCGAACCCTAACCCTAACCATTCCCCGAAGCCTGACACTCACCCGTCCCCTAATCCTAACCCGTACGCTGACACTAAGCCGCGCCCTCACACGTACGCTCCCCCTAAAGCGTTGTCGTACCCTCACCTGGACCCTAAACGGTCCCCGTCCCCTAACCCTAACCCTAGCCCGAACCCTAACCCTAACCCTTACCCGAAGCCTGACCCTCACCCGTCCCCTAATCCTAACCCGTACGCTGACACTAACCCGCGCCCTCACACGTACGCTCCCCGTAAAGCGTTGTCGTACCCTCACCTGGACCCTAAACCGTCCCCGTCCCCTAACCCTAACCCTAGCCCGAACCCTAACCCTAACCCTTCCCCGAAGCCTGACCCTCACCCGTCCCCTAATCCTAACCCGTACGCTGACACTAACCCGCGCCCTCACACGTACGCTCCCCCTAAAGCGTTGTCGTACCCTCACCTGGACCCTAAACCGTCCCCGTCCCCTAACCCTAACCCTAGCCCGAACCCTAACCCTAACCCTTCCCCGAAGCCTGACCCTCACCCGTTCCCTAATCCTAACCCGTACGCTGACGCTAACCCGCGCCCTCACACGTACGCTCCCCCTAAAGCGTTGTCGTACACTCACCTGGACCCTAAACCGTCCCCGTCCCCTAACCCTAACCCTAGCCCGAACCCTAACCCTTACCCTTCCCCGAAGCCTGACCCTCACCCGTCCCCTAATCCTAACCCGTACGCTGACGCTCACCCGCGCCCTCACACGTACGCTCCCCCTAAAGCGTTGTCGTACCCTCATCTGGACCCTAAACCGTCTCCGTCCCCTAACCCTTACCCTAGCCCGAACACTAACCCTAACCCTTCCCCGAAGCCTGACCCTCACCCGTCCCCTAATCCTAACCCGTACGCTGACACTAACCCGCGCCCTCACACGTACGCTCCCCCTAAAGCGTTGTCGTACCCTCACCTGGACCCTAAACCGTCCCCGTCCCCTAACACTAACCCTAGCCCGAACCCTAACCCTAACTCTTCCCCGAAGCCTGACCCTCACCCGTCCCCTAATCCTAACCCGTACGCTTACACTAACCCGCGCCCTCACACGTACGCTCCCCCTAAATCGTTGTCGTACCCTCACCTGGACCCTAAACGGTCCGCGTCCCCTAACCGTAACCCTAGCCCGAACCCTAACCCTAACCCTTCCCCTAAGCCTGACACTCACCCGTCCCCTAATCCTAACCCGTACGCTGACGCTAACCCGCGCCCTCACACATACGCTCCCCCTAAAGCGTTGTCGTACCCTCACCTGGACCCTAAACCGTCCCCGTCCCCTAACTCTAACCCTAGCCCGAACCCTAACCCTAACCCTTCCCCGAAGCCTGACCCTCACCCGTCCCCTAATCCTAACCCGTACGATGACACTAACCCGCGCCCTCACACGTACGCTCCCCCTAAAGCGTTGTCGTACCCTCACCTGGACCCTAAACCGTCCCCGTCCCCTAACCCTAACCCTAGCCCGAACCCTAACCCTAACCCTTCCCCGAAGCCTGACCCTCACCCGTCCCCTAATCCTAACCCGTACGCTTATACTAACCCGCGCCCTCACACGTACGCTCCCCCTAAAGCGTTGTCGTACCCTCAGCTGGACCCTAAACGGTCCGCGTCCCCTAACCCTAACCCTAGCCCGAACCCTAACCCTAACCCTTCCCCGAAGCCTGACCCTCACCCGTCCCCTAATCCTAACCCGTACGCTGACGCTAACCCGCGCCCTCACACGTACGCTCCCCCTAAAGCGTTGTCGTACACTCACCTGGACCCTAAACCGTCCCCGTCCCCTAACCCTAACCCTAGCCCGAACCCTAACCCTAACCCTTCCCCGAAGCCTGACCCTCACCCGTCCCCTAATCCTAACCCGTACGCTGACGCTAACCCACGCCCTCACACGTACGCTCCCCCTAAAGCGTTGTCGTACCCTCATCTGGACCCTAATCCGTCCCCGTCCCCTAACCCTTACCCTAGCCCGAACCCTAAACCTAACCCTTCCCCGAAGCCTGACCCTCACCCGTCCCCTAATCCTAACCCGTACGCTGACACTAACCCGCGCCCTCACACGTACGCTCCCCGTAAAGCGTTGTCGTACCCTCACCTGGACCCTAAACCGTCCCCGTCCCCTCACCCTAACCCTAGCCCGAACCCTAACCCTAACCCTTCCCCGAAGCCTGACCCTCACCCGTCCCCTAATCCTAACCCGTACGCTGACACTAACCCGCGCCCTCACACGTACGCTCCCCCTAAAGCGTTGTCGTACCCTCACCTGGACCCTAAACCGTCCCCGTCCCCTAACCCTAACCCTAGCCCGAACCCTAACCCTAACCCTTCCCCGAAGCCTGACCCTCACCCGTTCCCTAATCCTAACCCGTATGCTGACATTAACCCGCGCCCTCACACGTACGCTCCCCCTAAAGCGTTGTCGTACACTCACCTGGACCCTAAACCGTCCCTGTCCCCTAACCCTAACCCTAGCCCGAACCCTAACCCTAACACTTCCCCGAAGCCTGACCCTCACCCGTCCCCTAATCCTAACCCGTACGCTGACGCTAACCCGCGCCCTCACACGTACGCTCCCCCTAAAGCGTTGTCGTACCCTCACCTGGACCCTAAACCGTCCCCGTCCCCTAACCCTAACCCTAGCCCGAACCCTAACCCTAACCCTTCCCCGAAGCCTGACCCTCACCCGTCCCCTAATCCTAACCCGTACGCTTATACTAACCCGCGCCCTCACACGTACGCTCCCCCTAAAGCGTTGTCGTACCCTCAGCTGGACCCTAAACGGTCCGCGTCCCCTAACCCTAACCCTAGCCCGAACCCTAACCCTAACCCTTCCCCGAAGCCTGACCCTCACCCGTCCCCTAATCCTAACCCGTACGCTGACGCTAACCCGCGCCCTCACACGTACGCTCCCCCTAAAGCGTTGTCGTACACTCACCTGGACCCTAAACCGTCCCCGTCCCCTAACCCTAACCTAGCCCGAACCCTAACCCTAACCCTTCCCCGAAGCCTGACCCTCACCCGTCCCCTAATCCTAACCCGTACGCTGACGCTAACCCACGCCCTCACACGTACGCTCCCCCTAAAGCGTTGTCGTACCCTCATCTGGACCCTAATCCGTCCCCGTCCCCTAACCCTTACCCTAGCCCGAACCCTAAACCTAACCCTTCCCCGAAGCCTGACCCTCACCCGTCCCCTAATCCTAACCCGTACGCTGACGCTAACCCGCGCCCTCACACGTACGCTCCCCGTAAAGCGTTGTCGTACCCTCACCTGGACCCTAAACCGTCCCCGTCCCCTCACCCTAACCCTAGCCCGAACCCTAACCCTAACCCTTCCCCGAAGCCTGACCCTCACCCGTCCCCTAATCCTAACCCGTACGCTGACACTAACCCGCGCCCTCACACGTACGCTCCCCCTAAAGCGTTGTCGTACCCTCACCTGGACCCTAAACCGTCCCCGTCCCCTAACCCTAACCCTAGCCCGAACCCTAACCCTAACCCTTCCCCGAAGCCTGACCCTCACCCGTTCCCTAATCCTAACCCGTATGCTGACATTAACCCGCGCCCTCACACGTACGCTCCCCCTAAAGCGTTGTCGTACACTCACCTGGACCCTAAACCGTCCCTGTCCCCTAACCCTAACCCTAGCCCGAACCCTAACCCTAACACTTCCCCGAAGCCTGACCCTCACCCGTCCCCTAATCCTAACCCGTACGCTGACGCTAACCCGCGCCCTCACACGTACGCTCCCCCTAAAGCGTTGTCGTACCCTCATCTGGACCCTAATCGGTCCCCGTCCCCTAACCCTTACCCTAGCCCGAACCCTAAACCTAACCCTTCCCCGAAGCCTGACCCTCACCCGTCCCCTAATCCTAACCCGTACGCTGACACTAACCCGCGCCCTCACACGTACGCTCCCCCTAAAGCGTTGTCGTACCCTCACCTGGACCCTAAACCGTCCCCATCCCCTCACCCTAACCCTAGCCCGAACCCTAACCCTAACCCTTCCCCGAAGCCTGACCCTCACCCGTCCCCTAATCCTAACCCGTACGCTGACGCTAACCCGCGCCCTCACACGTACGCTCCCCCTAAAGCGTTGTCGTACCCTCACCTGGACCCTAAACCGTCCCCGTCCCCTAACCCTAACCCTAGCCCGAACCCTAACCCTAACCCTTCCCCGAAGCCTGACCCTCACCCGTCCCCTAATCCTAACCCGTACGCTGACGCTAACCCGCGCCCTCACACGTACGCTCCCCGTAAAGCGTTGTCGTACCCTCACCTGGACCCTAAACCGTCCCCGTCCCCTAACCCTAACCCTAGCCCGAACCCTAACCCTAACCCTTCCCCGAAGCCTGACCCTCACCCGTTCCCTAATCCTAACCCGTATGCTGACATTAACCCGCGCCCTCACACGTACGCTCCCCCTAAAGCGTTGTCGTACCCTCACCTGGACCCTAAGCGGTCCGCGTCCCCTAACCCTAACCCTAGCCGGAACACTAACCCTAACCCTTCCCCGAAGCCTGACACTCACCCGTCCCCTAATCCTAACCCGTACGCTGACGCTAACCCGCGCCCTCACACGTACGCTCCCCCTAAAGCGTTGTCGTACCCTCACCTGGACCCTAAACCGTCCCCGTCCCCTAACCCTAACCCTAGCCCGAACCCTAACCCTAACCCTTCCCCGAAGCCTGACCCTCACCCGTCCCCTAATCCTAACCCGTACGCTGACGCTAACCCCCGCCCTCACACGTACGCTCCCCCTAAAGCGTTGTCGTACACTCACCTGGACCCTAAACCGTCCCCGTCCCCTAACCCTAACCCTAGTCCGAACCCTAACACTAACCATTCCCCGAAGCCTGACACTCACCCGTCCCCTAATCCTAACCCGTACGCTGACACTAAGCCGCGCCCTCACACGTACGCTCCCCCTAAAGCGTTGTCGTACCCTCACCTGGACCCTAAACCGTCCCCGTCCCCTAACCCTAACCCTAGCCCGAACCCTAACCCTAACCCTTCCCCGAAGCCTGACCCTCACCCGTCCCCTAATCCTAACCCGTACGCTGACGCTAACCCGCGCCCTCACACGTACGCTCCCCCTAAAGCGTTGTCGTACACTCACCTGGACCCTAAACCGTCCCCGTCCCCTAACCCTAACCCTAGCCCGAACCCTAACCCTAACCCTTCCCCGAAGCCTGACCCTCACCCGTCCCCTAATCCTAACCCGTACGTTGACGCTAACCCGCGCCCTCACACGTACTCTCCCCCTAAAGCGTTGTCGTACCCTCATCTGGACCCTAAACCGTCCCCGTCCCCTAACCCTTACCCTAGCCCAAACCCTAACCCTAACCCTTCCCCGAAGCCTGACCCTCACCCGTCCCCTAATCCTAACCCGTACGCTGACACTAACCCGCGCCCTCACACGTACGATCCCCCTAAAGCGTTGTCGTACCCTCATCTGGACCCTAAACCGTCCCCGTCCCCTAACCCTTACCCTAGCCCAAACCCTAACCCTAACCCTTCCCCGAAGCCTGACCCTCACCCGTCCCCTAATCCTAACCCGTACGCTGACACTAACCCGCGCCCTCACACGTACGCTCCCCCTAAAGCGTTGTCGTACCCTCACCTGGACCCTAAACCGTCCCCGTCCCCTAACCCTAACCCTAGCCCGAACCCTAACCCTAACCCTTCCCCGAAGCCTGACCGTCACCCGTCCCCTAATCCTAACCCGTACGCTGACGCTAACCCGCGCCCTCACACGTACGCTCCCCCTAAAGCGTTGTCGTACCCTCACCTGGACCCTAAACGGTCCCCGTCCCCTAACCCTAACCCTAGCCCGAACCCTAACCCTAACCCTTCCCCGAAGCCTGACCCTCACCCGTCCCCTAATCCTAACCCGTACGCTGACACTAAGCCGCGCCCTCACACGTACGCTCCCCCTAAAGCGTTGTCGTACCCTCACCTGTATCCTAAACCGACCCCGTCCCCTAACCCTAACCCTAGCCCGAACCCTAACCCTAAACCTTCCCGAAGCCTGACCCTCACCCGTCCCCTAATCCTAACCCGTACGCTGACACTAACCCGCGCCCTCACACGTACGCTCCCCCTAAAGCGTTGTCGTACCCTCACCAGGACCCTAAACCGTCCCCGTCCCCTAACCCTAACCCTAGCCCGAACCCTAACCCTAACCCTTCCCCGAAGCCTGACCCTCACCCGTCCCCTAATCCTAACCCGTACGCTGACACTAACCCGCGCCCTCACACGTACGCTCCCCCTAAAGCGTTGTCGTACCCTCACCTGGATCCTAAACCGTCCCCGTCCCCTAACCCTAACCCTATCCCGAACCCTAACCCTAACCATTCCCCGAAGCCTGACCCTCACCCGTCCCCTAATCCTAACCCGTACGCTGACACTAACCCGCGCCCTCACACGTACGCTCCCCCTAAAGCGTTGTCATACCCTCACCTGGACCCTAAACCGTCCCCGTCCCCTAACCCTAACCCTAGCCCGAACCCTAAACCTAACCCTTCCCCGAAGCCTGACCCTCACCCATCCCCTAATCCTAACCCGTACGCTGACACTAACCCACGCCCTCACACGTACGCTCCCCCTAAAGCGTTGTCGTACCCTCACCTGGACCCTAAACCGTCCCCGTCCCCTAACCCTAACCCTAGCCCGAACCCTAACCCTAACCCTTCCCCGAAGCCTGACCCTCACCCGTCCCCTAATCCTAACCCGTACGCTGACGCTAACCCGCGCCCTCACACGTACGCTCCCCCTAAAGCGTTGTCGTACACTCACCTGGACCCTAAACCGTCCCCGTCCCCTAACCCTAACCCTAGCCCGAACCCTAACCCTAACCCTTCCCCGAAGCCTGACCCTCACCCGTCCCCTAATCCTAACCCGTACGTTGACGCTAACCCGCGCCCTCACACGTACGCTCCCCCTAAAGCGTTGTCGTACCCTCATCTGGACCCTAAACCGTCCCCGTCCCCTAACCCTTACCCTAGCCCAAACCCTAACCCTAACCCTTCCCCGAAGCCTGACCCTCACCCGTCCCCTAATCCTAACCCGTACGCTGACACTAACCCGCGCCCTCACACGTACGATCCCCCTAAAGCGTTGTCGTACCCTCATCTGGACCCTAAACCGTCCCCGTCCCCTAACCCTTACCCTAGCCCAAACCCTAACCCTAACCCTTCCCCGAAGCCTGACCCTCACCCGTCCCCTAATCCTAACCTGTGCGCTGACACTAACCCACGCCCTCACACGTACGCTCCCCCTAAAGCGTTGTCGTACCCTCACCTGGACCCTAAACCGTCCCCGTCCCCTAACCCTAACCCTAGCCCGAACCCTAACCCTAACCCTTCCCCGAAGCCTGACCCTCACCCGTCCCCTAATCCTAACCCGTACGCTGACACTAACCGACGCCCTCACACGTACGCTCCCCCTAAAGCGTTGTCGTACCCTCACCTGGACCCTAAACCGTCCCCGTCCCCTAACCCTAACCCTAGCCCGAACACTAAACCTAACCCTTCCCCGAAGCCTGACCCTCACCAGTCCCCTAATCCTAACCCGTACGCTGACACTAACCCGCGCCCTCACACGTACGCTCCCCCTAAAGCGTTGTCGTACCCTCACCTGGACCCTAAACCGTCCCCGTCCCCTAACCCTAACCCTAGCCCGAACCCTAACCCTAACCCTTCCCCGAAGCCTGACCCTCACCCGTTCCCTAATCCTAACCCGTACGCTGATGCTAACCCGCGCCCTCACACGTACGCTCCCCCTAAAGCGTTGTCGTACACTCACCTGGACCCTAAACCGTCCCCGTCCCCTAACCCTAACCCTAGCCCGAACCCTAACCCTAACCCTTCCCCGAAGCCTGACCCTCACCTGTCCCCTAATCCTAACCCGTACGCTGACGCTAACCCGCGCCCTCACACGTACGCTCCCCCTAAAGCGTTGTCGTACCCTCATCTGGACCCTAAACCGTCCCCGTCCCCTAACCCTTACCCTAGCCCGAACCCTAACCCTAACCCTTCCCCGAATCCTGACCCTCACCCGCCCCTAATCCTAACCCGTACGCTGACGCTAACCCGCGCCCTCACACGTACGCTCCCCCTAAAGCGTTGTCGTACCCTCACCTGGACCCTAAACCGTCCCCGTCCCCTAACCCTAACCCTAGCCCGAACCCTAACCCTAACTCTTCCCCGAAGCCTGACCCTCACCCGTCCCCTAATCCTAACCCGTACGCTTACACTAACCCGCGCCCTCACACGTACGCTTCCCCTAAAGCGTTGTCGTACCCTCACCTGGACCCTAAACGGTCCGCGTCCCCTAACCGTAACCCTAGCCCGAACCCTAACCCTAACCCTTCCCCTAAGCCTGACCCTCACCCGTCCCCTAATCCTAACCCGTACGCTGACGCTAACCCGCGCCCTCACACGTACGCTCCCCCTAAAGCGTTGTCGTACCCTCACCTGGACCCTAAACCGTCCCCGTCCCCTAACCCTAACCCTAGCCCGAACCCTAACCCTAACCCTTCCCCGAAGCCTGACCCTCACCCGTCCCTTAATCCTAGACCGTACGCTGACGCTAACCCGCGCCCTCACATGTACGCTCCCCCTAAAGCGTTGTCGTACCCTCATCTGGACCCTAAACCGTCCCCGTCCCCTAACCCTTACCCTAGCCCGAACCCTAACCCTAACCCTTCGCCGAAGCCTGACCCTCACCCGTCCCCTAATCCTAACCCGTACGCTGACACTAACCCGCACCCTCACACGTACGCTCCCCCTAAAGCGTTGTCGTACCCTCACCTGGACCCTAAACCGTCCCCGTCCCCTCACCCTAACCCTAGCCCGAACCCTAACCCTAACCCTTCCCCGAAGCCTGACCCTCACCCGTCCCCTAATCCTAACCCGTACGCAGACCCTAACCCGCGCCCTCACATGTACGCTCCCCCTAAAGCGTTGTCGTACCCTCATCTGGACCCTAAACCGTCCCCGTCCCCTAACCCTTACCCTAACCCGAACCCTAACCCTAACCCTTCGCCGAAGCCTGACCCTCACCCGTCCCCTAATCCTAACCCGTACGCTGACACTAACCCGCACCCTCACACGTACGCTCCCCCTAAAGCGTTGTCGTACCCTCACCTGGACCCTAAACCGTCCCCGTCCCCTCACCCTAACCCTAGCCCGAACCCTAACCCTAACCCTTCCCCGAAGCCTGACCCTCACCCGTCCCCTAATCCTAACCCGTACGCTGACACTAACCCGCGCCCTCACACGTACGCTCCCCCTAAAGCGTTGTCGTACCCTCACCTGGACCCTAAACCGTCCCCGTCCCCTAACCCTAACCCTAGTCCGAACCCTAACCCTAACCCTTCCCCGAAGCCTGACCCTCACCCGTCCCCTAATCCTAACCCGTACGCTGACACTAACCCGCGCCCTCACACGTACGCTCCCCCTAAAGCGTTGTCGTACCCTCACCAGGACCCTAAACCGGCCCCGTCCCCTAACCCTAACCCTAGCCCGAACCCTAACCCTAACCCTTCCCCGAAGCCTGACCCTCACCCGTCCCCTAATCCTAACCCGTACGCTGACACTAACCCGCGCCCTCACACGTACGCTCCCCCTAAAGCGTTGTCGTACCCTCACCTGGACCCTAAACCGTCCCCGTCCCCTAACCCTAACCCTAGCCCGAACCCTAACCCTAACCCTTCCCCGAAGCCTGACCCTCACCCGTCCCCTAATCCTATCCCGTATGCTGACACTAACCTGCGCCCTCACAGGTACGCTCCCCCTAAAGTGTTGTCGTACCCTCTCCTGGACCCTAAACCGTCCCCGTCCCCTAACCCTAACCCTAGCCCGAACCCTAACCCTAACCCTTCCCCGAAGCCTGACCCTCACCCGTCCCCTAATCCTAACCCTTACGCTGACACTAACCCGCGCCCTCACACGTACGCTCCCCCTAAAGCGTTGTCGTACCCTCACCTGGACCCTAAACCGTCCCCGTCCCCTAACCCTAACCCTAGTCCGAACCCTAACCCTAACCATTCCCCGAAGCCTGACACTCACCCGTCCCCTAATCCTAACCCGTACGCTGACACTAAGCCGCGCCCTCACACGTACGCTCCCCCTAAAGCGTTGTCGTACCCTCACCTGGACCCTAAACGGTCCCCGTCCCCTAACCCTAACCCTAGCCCGAACCCTAACCCTAACCCTTACCCGAAGCCTGACCCTCACCCGTCCCCTAATCCTAACCCGTACGCTGACACTAACCCGCGCCCTCACACGTACGCTCCCCGTAAAGCGTTGTCGTACCCTCACCTGGACCCTAAACCGTCCCCGTCCCCTAACCCTAACCCTAGCCCGAACCCTAACCCTAACCCTTCCCCGAAGCCTGACCCTCACCCGTCCCCTAATCCTAACCCGTACGCTGACACTAACCCGCGCCCTCACACGTACGCTCCCCCTAAAGCGTTGTCGTACCCTCACCTGGACCCTAAACCGTCCCCGTCCCCTAACCCTAACCCTAGCCCGAACCCTAACCCTAACCCTTCCCCGAAGCCTGACCCTCACCCGTTCCCTAATCCTAACCCGTACGCTGACGCTAACCCGCGCCCTCACACGTACGCTCCCCCTAAAGCGTTGTCGTACACTCACCTGGACCCTAAACCGTCCCCGTCCCCTAACCCTAACCCTAGCCCGAACCCTAACCCTTACCCTTCCCCGAAGCCTGACCCTCACCCGTCCCCTAATCCTAACCCGTACGCTGACGCTCACCCGCGCCCTCACACGTACGCTCCCCCTAAAGCGTTGTCGTACCCTCATCTGGACCCTAAACCGTCTCCGTCCCCTAACCCTTACCCTAGCCCGAACACTAACCCTAACCCTTCCCCGAAGCCTGACCCTCACCCGTCCCCTAATCCTAACCCGTACGCTGACACTAACCCGCGCCCTCACACGTACGCTCCCCCTAAAGCGTTGTCGTACCCTCACCTGGACCCTAAACCGTCCCCGTCCCCTAACACTAACCCTAGCCCGAACCCTAACCCTAACTCTTCCCCGAAGCCTGACCCTCACCCGTCCCCTAATCCTAACCCGTACGCTTACACTAACCCGCGCCCTCACACGTACGCTCCCCCTAAATCGTTGTCGTACCCTCACCTGGACCCTAAACGGTCCGCGTCCCCTAACCGTAACCCTAGCCCGAACCCTAACCCTAACCCTTCCCCTAAGCCTGACACTCACCCGTCCCCTAATCCTAACCCGTACGCTGACGCTAACCCGCGCCCTCACACATACGCTCCCCCTAAAGCGTTGTCGTACCCTCACCTGGACCCTAAACCGTCCCCGTCCCCTAACTCTAACCCTAGCCCGAACCCTAACCCTAACCCTTCCCCGAAGCCTGACCCTCACCCGTCCCCTAATCCTAACCCGTACGATGACACTAACCCGCGCCCTCACACGTACGCTCCCCCTAAAGCGTTGTCGTACCCTCACCTGGACCCTAAACCGTCCCCGTCCCCTAACCCTAACCCTAGCCCGAACCCTAACCCTAACCCTTCCCCGAAGCCTGACCCTCACCCGTCCCCTAATCCTAACCCGTACGCTTATACTAACCCGCGCCCTCACACGTACGCTCCCCCTAAAGCGTTGTCGTACCCTCAGCTGGACCCTAAACGGTCCGCGTCCCCTAACCCTAACCCTAGCCCGAACCCTAACCCTAACCCTTCCCCGAAGCCTGACCCTCACCCGTCCCCTAATCCTAACCCGTACGCTGACGCTAACCCGCGCCCTCACACGTACGCTCCCCCTAAAGCGTTGTCGTACACTCACCTGGACCCTAAACCGTCCCCGTCCCCTAACCCTAACCCTAGCCCGAACCCTAACCCTAACCCTTCCCCGAAGCCTGACCCTCACCCGTCCCCTAATCCTAACCCGTACGCTGACGCTAACCCACGCCCTCACACGTACGCTCCCCCTAAAGCGTTGTCGTACCCTCATCTGGACCCTAATCCGTCCCCGTCCCCTAACCCTTACCCTAGCCCGAACCCTAAACCTAACCCTTCCCCGAAGCCTGACCCTCACCCGTCCCCTAATCCTAACCCGTACGCTGACACTAACCCGCGCCCTCACACGTACGCTCCCCGTAAAGCGTTGTCGTACCCTCACCTGGACCCTAAACCGTCCCCGTCCCCTCACCCTAACCCTAGCCCGAACCCTAACCCTAACCCTTCCCCGAAGCCTGACCCTCACCCGTCCCCTAATCCTAACCCGTACGCTGACACTAACCCGCGCCCTCACACGTACGCTCCCCCTAAAGCGTTGTCGTACCCTCACCTGGACCCTAAACCGTCCCCGTCCCCTAACCCTAACCCTAGCCCGAACCCTAACCCTAACCCTTCCCCGAAGCCTGACCCTCACCCGTTCCCTAATCCTAACCCGTATGCTGACATTAACCCGCGCCCTCACACGTACGCTCCCCCTAAAGCGTTGTCGTACACTCACCTGGACCCTAAACCGTCCCTGTCCCCTAACCCTAACCCTAGCCCGAACCCTAACCCTAACACTTCCCCGAAGCCTGACCCTCACCCGTCCCCTAATCCTAACCCGTACGCTGACGCTAACCCACGCCCTCACACGTACGCTCCCCCTAAAGCGTTGTCGTACCCTCATCTGGACCGTAATCGGTCCCCGTCCCCTAACCCTTACCCTAGCCCGAACCCTAAACCTAACCCTTCCCCGAAGCCTGACCCTCACCCGTCCCCTAATCCTAACCCGTACGCTGACACTAACCCGCGCCCTCACACGTACGCTCCCCCTAAAGCGTTGTCGTACCCTCACCTGGACCCTAAACCGTCCCCGTCCCCTCACCCTAACCCTAGCCCGAACCCTAACCCTAACCCTTCCCCGAAGCCTGACCCTCACCCGTCCCCTAATCCTAACCCGTACGCTGACACTAACCCGCGCCCTCACACGTACGCTCCCCCTAAAGCGTTGTCGTACCCTCACCTGGACCCTAAACCGTCCCCGTCCCCTAACCCTAACCCTAGCCCGAACCCTAACCCTAACCCTTCCCCGAAGCCTGACCCTCACCCGTTCCCTAATCCTAACCCGTATGCTGACATTAACCCGCGCCCTCACACGTACGCTCCCCCTAAAGCGTTGTCGTACCCTCACCTGAACCCTAAGCGGTCCGCGTCCCCTAACCCTAACCCTAGCCGGAACACTAACCCTAACCCTTCCCCGAAGCCTGACACTCACCCGTCCCCTAATCCTAACCCGTACGCTGACGCTAACCCGCGCCCTCACACGTACGCTCCCCCTAAAGCGTTGTCGTACCCTCACCTGGACCCTAAACCGTCCCCGTCCCCTAACCCTAACCCTAGCCCGAACCCTAACCCTAACCCTTCCCCGAAGCCTGACCCTCACCCGTCCCCTAATCCTAACCCGTACGCTGACGCTAACCCCCGCCCTCACACGTACGCTCCCCCTAAAGCGTTGTCGTACACTCACCTGGACCCTAAACCGTCCCCGTCCCCTAACCCTAACCCTAGCCCGAACCCTAACCGTAACCCTTCCCCGAAGCCTGACCCTCACCCGTCCCCTAATCCTAACCCGTACGCTGACGCTAACCCGCGCCCTCACATGTACGCTCCCCCTAAAGCGTTGTCGTACCCTCATCTGGACCCTAAACCGTCCCCGTCCCCTAACCCTTACCCTAGCCCGAACCCTAACCCTAACCCTTCGCCGAAGCCTGACCCTCACCCGTCCCCTAATCCTAACCCGTACGCCGACACTAACCCGCACCCTCACACGTACGCTCCCCCTAAAGCGTTGTCGTACCCTCACCTGGACCCTAAACCGTCCCCGTCCCCTCACCCTAACCCTAGCCCGAACCCTAACCCTAACCCTTCCCCGAAGCCTGACCCTCACCCGTCCCCTAATCCTAACCCGTACGCTGACACTAACCCGCGCCCTCACACGTACGCTCCCCCTAAAGCGTTGTCGTACCCTCACCTGGACCCTAAACCGTCCCCGTCCCCTAACCCTAACCCTAGCCCGAACCCTAACCCTAACCCTTCCCCGAAGCCTGACCCTCACCCGTCCCCTAATCCTAACCCGTACGCTGACACTAAGTCGCGCCCTCACACGTACGCTCCCCCTAAAGCATTGTCGTACCCTCATCTGGACCCTAAACCGTCCCCGTCCCCTAACCCTTACCCTAGCCCGAACCCTAACCCTAACCCTTCGCCGAAGCCTGACCCTCACCCGTCCCCTAATCCTAACCCGTACGCTGACGCTAACCCGCACCCTCACACGTACGCTCCCCCTAAAGCGTTGTCGTACCCTCACCTGGACCCTAAACCGTCCCCGTCCCCTCACCCTAACCCTAGCCCGAACCCTAACCCTAACCCTTCCCCGAAGCCTGACCCTCACCCGTCCCCTAATCCTAACCCGTACGCTGACACTAACCCGCGCCCTCACACGTACGCTCCCCCTAAAGCGTTGTCGTACCCTCACCTGGACCCTAAACCGTCCCCGTCCCCTAACCCTAACCCTAGCCCGAACCCTAACCCTAACCCTTCCCCGAAGCCTGACCCTCACCCGTCCCCTAATCCTAACCCGTACGCTGACACTAAGTCGCGCCCTCACACGTACGCTCCCCCTAAAGCATTGTCGTACCCTCACCTGGACCCTAAACGGTCCGCGTCCCCTAATCCTAACCCTAGCCCGAACACTAACCCTAACCCTTCCCCGAAGTCTGACACTCACCCGTCCCCTAATCCTAACCCGTACGCTGACGCTAACCCGCGCCCTCACACGTACGCTCCCCCTAAAGCGTTGTCGTACCCTCACCTGGACCCTAAACCGTCCCCGTCCCCTAACCCTAACCCTAGCCCGAACCCTAACCCTAACCCTTCCCCGAAGCCTGACCCTCACCCGTCCCCTAATCCTAACCCGTACGCTGACACTAACCCGCGCCCTCACACGTACGCTCCCCCTAAAGCGTTGTCGTACCCTCACCTGGACCCTAAACCGTCCCCGTCCCCTAACCCTAACCCTAGCCCGAACCCTAACCCTAACCCTTCCCCGAAGCCTGACCCTCACCCGTCCCCTAATCCTAACCCGTACGCTGACACTAACCCGCGCCCTCACACGTACACTCCCCCTAAAGCGTTGTCGTACCCTCACCTGGACCCTAAACCGTCCCCGTACCCTAACCCTAACCCTAGCCCGAACACTAAACCTAACCCTTCCCCGAAGCCTGACCCTCACCAGTCCCCTAATCCTAACCCGTACGCTGACACTAACCCGCGCCCTGACACGTACGCTCCCCCTAAAGCGTTGTCGTACCCTCACCTGGACCCTAAACGGTCCGCGTCCCCTAACCCTAACCCTAGCCCGAACACTAACCCTAACCCTTCCCCGAAGTCTGACACTCACCCGTCCCCTAATCCTAACCCGTACGCTGACGCTAACCCGCGCCCTCACACGTACGCTCCCCCTAAAGCGTTGTCGTACCCTCAACTGGACCCTAAACCGTCCCCGTCCCCTAACCCTAACCCTAGCCCGAACCCTAACCCTAACCCTTCCCCGAAGCCTGACCCTCACCCGTCCCCTAATCCTAACCCGTACGCTGACACTAACCCGCGCCCTCACACGTACGCTCCCCCTAAAGCGTTGTCGTACCCTCACCTGGACCCTAAACCGTCCCCGTCCCCTAACCCTAACCCTAGCCCGAACCCTAACCCTAACCCTTCCCCGAAGCCTGACCCTCACCCGTCCCCTAATCCTAACCCGTACGCTGACACTAACCCGCGCCCTCACACGTACACTCCCCCTAAAGCGTTGTCGTACCCTCACCTGGACCCTAAACCGTCCCCGTACCCTAACCCTAACCCTAGCCCGAACACTAAACCTAACCCTTCCCCGAAGCCTGACCCTCACCAGTGCCCTAATCCTAACCCGTACGCTGACACTAACCCGCGCCCTCACACGTACGCTCCCCCTAAAGCGTTGTCGTACCCTCACCTGGACCCTAAACCGTCCCCGTCCCCTAACCCTAACCCTAGCCCGAACCCTAACCCTAACCCTTCCCCGAAGCCTGACCCTCACCCGTCCCCTAATCCTAACCCGTACGCTGACGCTAACCCGCGCCCTCACATGTACGCTCCCCCTAAAGCGTTGTCGTACCCTCATCTGGACCCTAAACCGTCCCCGTCCCCTAACCCTTACCCTAGCCCGAACCCTAACCCTAACCCTTCCCCGAAGCCTGACCCTCACCCGTCCCCTAATCCTAACCCGTACGCTGACACTAACCCGCGCCCTCACACGTACGCTCCCCCTAAAGCGTTGTCGTACCCTCACCTGGACCCTAAACCGTCCCCGTCCCCTAACCCTAACCCTAGTCCGAACCCTAACCCTAACTCTTCCCCGAAGCCTGACCCTCACCCGTCCCCTAATCCTAACCCGTACGCTTACACTAACCCGCGCCCTCACACGTACGCTCCCCCTAAAGCGTTGTCGTACCCTCACCTGGACCCTAAACGGTCCGCGTCCCCTAACCGTAACCCTAGCCCGAACACTAACCCTAACCCTTCCCCTAAGCCTGACACTCACCCGTCCCCTAATCCTAACCCGTACGCTGACGCTAACCCGCGCCCTCACACGTACGCTCCCCCTAAAGCGTTGTCGTACCCTCACCTGGACCCTAAACCGTCCCCGTCCCCTAACCCTAACCCTAGCCCGAACCCTAACCCTAACCCTTCCCCGAAGCCTGACCCTCACCCTTCCCCTAATCCTAACCCGTACGCTGACACTAACCCGCGCCCTCACACGTACGCTCCCCCTAAAGCGTTGTCGTACCCTCACCTGGACCCTAAACCGTCCCCGTCCCCTAACCCTAACCCTAGCCCGAACCCTAACCCTAACCCTTCCCCGAAGCCTGACCCTCACCCGTCCCCTAATCCTAACCCGTACGCTGACGCTAACCCGCGCCCTCACACGTACGCTCCCCCTAAAGCGTTGTCGTACCCTCACCTGGACCCTAA
The DNA here is from genome assembly GCF_963455315.2 of Globicephala melas. Lineage (NCBI taxonomy): Eukaryota > Metazoa > Chordata > Mammalia > Artiodactyla > Delphinidae > Globicephala > Globicephala melas. The sequence continues at coordinate 763,834 of NW_027207246.1, read as the reverse complement.
ACCGTCCCCGTCCCCTAACCCTAACCCTAGCCCGAACCCTAACCCTAACCCTTCCCCGAAGCCTGATCCTCACCCGTCCCCTAATCCTAACCCGTACGCTGACACTAACCCGCGCCCTCACACGTACGCTCCCCCTAAAGCGTTGTCGTACCCTCACCTGGACCCTAAACCGTCCCCGTCCCCTAACCTTAACCCTAGTCCGAACCCTAACCCTAACCCTTCCCCAAAGCCTGACCCTAACCTGTCCCCTAATCCTAACCCGTACGCTGACACTAACCCGCGCCATCACACGTACACTCCCCCTAAAGCGTTGTCGTACCCTCACCTGGACCCTAAACCGTCCCCGTCCCCTAACCCTAACCCTAGCCCGAACCCTAACCCTAACTCTTCCCCGAAGCCTGACCCTCACCCGTCCCCTAATCCTAACCCGTACGCTTACACTAACCCGCGCCCTCACACGTACGCTCCCCCTAAAGCGTTGTCGTACCCTCACCTGGACCCTAAACGGTCCGCGTCCCCTAACCCTAACCCTAGCCCGAACACTAACCCTAACCCTTCCCCGAAGCCTGACACTCACCCGTCCCCTAATCCTAACCCGTACGCTGACGCTAACCCGCGCCCTCACACGTACGCTCCCCCTAAAGCGTTGTCGTACACTCACCTGGACCCTAAACCGTCCCCGTCCCCTAACCCTAACCCTAGCCCGAACCCTAACCCTAACCCTTCCCCGAAGCCTGACCCTCACCCGTCCCCTAATCCTAACCCGTACGCTGACGCTAACCCGCGCCCTCACACGTACGCTCCCCCTAAAGCGTTGTCGTACCCTCACCTGGACCCTAAACCGTCCCCGTCCCCTAACCCTAACCCTAGCCCGAACCCTAACCCTAACCCTTCCCCGAAGCCTGACCCTCACCCGTCCCCTAATCCTAACCCGTACGCTGACACTAACCCGTGCCCTCACACGTACACTCCCCCTAAAGCGTTGTCGTACCCTCACCTGGACCCTAAACCGTCCCCGTCCCCTAACCCTAACCCTAGCCCGAACCCTAACCATAACCCTTCCCCGAAGCGTGACCCTCAACCGTCCCCTAATCCTAACCCGTACGCTGACACTAACCCGCGCCCTCACACGTACGCTCCCCCTAAAGCGTTGTCGTACCCTCACCTGGACCCTAAACCGTCCCCGTCCCCTAACCCTAACCCTAGCCCGAACCCTAACCCGAAACCTTCCCCGAAGCCTGACCCTCACCCGTTCCCTAATCCTAACCCGTACGCTGACGCTAACCCGCGCCCTCACACGTACGCTCCCCCTAAAGCGTTGTCGTACACTCACCTGGACCCTAAACCGTCCCCGTCCCCTAACCCTAACCCTAGCCCGAACCCTAACCCTAACCCTTCCCCGAAGCCTGACCCTCACCCGTCCCCTAATCCTAACCCGTACGCTGACGCTAACCCGCGCCCTCACACGTACGCTCCCCCTAAAGCGTTGTCGTACCCTCATCTGGACCCTAAACCGTCCCCGTCCCCTAACCCTTACCCTAGCCCGAACCCTAACCCTAACCCTTCCCCGAAGCCTGACCCTCACCCGTCCCCTAATCCTAACCCGTACGCTGACACTAACCCGCGCCCTCACACGTACGCTCCCCCTAAAGCGTTGTCGTACCCTCACCTGGACCCTAAACCGTCCCCGTCCCCTAACCCTAACCCTAGCCCGAACCCTAACCCTAACTGTTCCCCGAAGCCTGACCCTCACCCGTCCCCTAATCCTAACCCGTACGCTTACACTAACCCGCGCCCTCACACGTACGCTCCCCCTAAAGCGTTGTCGTACCCTCACCTGGACCCTAAACGGTCTGCGTCCCCTAACCCTAACCCTAGCCCGAACACTAACCCTAACCCTTCCCCGAAGCCTGACACTCACCCGTCCCCTAATCCTAACCCGTACGCTGACGCTAACCCGCGCCCTCACACGTACGCTCCCCCTAAAGCATTGTCGTACCCTCACCTGGACCCTAAACCGTCCCCGTCCCCTAACCCTAACCCTAGCCCGAACCCTAACCCTAACCCTTCCCCGAAGCCTGACCCTCACCCGTCCCCTAATCCTAACCCGTACGCTGACACTAACCCGCGCCCTCACACGTACGCTCCCACTAAAGCGTTGTCGTACCCTCACCTGGACCCTAAACCGTCCCCGTCCCCTAACCCTAACCCTAGCCCGAACCCTAACCCTAACCCTTCCCCGAAGCCTGACCCTCACCCGTTCCCTAATCCTAACCCGTACGCTGATGCTAACCCGCGCCCTCACACGTACGCTCCCCCTAAAGCGTTGTCGTACACTCACCTGGACCCTAAACCGTCCCCGTCCCCTAACCCTAACCCTAGCCCGAACCCTAACCCTAACCCTTCCCCGAAGCCTGACCCTCACCCGTCCCCTAATCCTAACCCGTACGCTGACGCTAACCCGCGCCCTCACACGTACGCTCCCCCTAAAGCGTTGTCGTACCCTCATCTGGACCCTAAACCGTCCCCGTCCCCTAACCCTTACCCTAGCCCGAACCCTAACCCTAACCCTTCCCCGAAGCCTGACCCTCACCCGTCCCCTAATCCTAACCCGTACGCTGACACTAACCCGCGCCCTCACACGTACGCTCCCCCTAAAGCGTTGTCGTACCCTCACCTGGACCCTAAACCGTCCCCGTCCCCTAACCCTAACCCTAGCCCGAACCCTAACCCTAACTCTTCCCCGAAGCCTGACCCTCACCCGTCCCCTAATCCTAACCCGTACGCTTACACTAACCCGCGCCCTCACACGTACGCTCCCCCTAAAGCGTTGTCGTACCCTCACCTGGACCCTAAACGGTCCGCGTCCCCTAACCGTAACCCTAGCCCGAACCCTAACCCTAACCCTTCCCCTAAGCCTGACACTCACCCGTCCCCTAATCCTAACCCGTACGCTGACGCTAACCCGCGCCCTCACACGTACGCTCCCCCTAAAGCGTTGTCGTACCCTCACCTGGACCCTAAACCGTCCCCGTCCCCTAACCCTAACCCTAGCCCGAACCCTAACCCTAACCTTTCCCCGAAGCCTGACCCTCACCCGTCCCCTAATCCTAACCCGTACGCTGACACTAACCCGCGCCCTCACACGTACGCTCCCCCTAAAGCGTTGTCGTACCCTCACCTGGACCCTAAACCGTCCCCGTCCCCTAACCCTAACCCTAGCCCGAACCCTAACCCTAACCCTTCCCCGAAGCCTGACCCTCACCCGTCCCCTAATCCTAACCCGTACGCTTACACTAACCCGCGCCCTCACACGTACGCTCCCCCTAAAGCGTTGTCGTACCCTCACCTGGACCCTAAACCGTCCCCGTCCCCTCACCCTAACCCTAGCCCGAACCCTAACCCTAACCCTTCCCCGAAGCCTGACCCTCACCCGTCCCCTAATCCTAACCCGTACGCTGACGCTAAACCGCGCCCTCACATGTACGCTCCCCCTAAAGCGTTGTCGTACCCTCATCTGGACCCTAAACCGTCCCCATCCCCTAACCCTTACCCTAGCCCGAACCCTAACCCTAACCCTTCGCCGAAGCCTGACCCTCACCCGTCCCCTAATCCTAACCCGTACGCTGACACTAACCCGCACCCTCACACGTACGCTCCCCCTAAAGCGTTGTCGTACCCTCACCTGGACCCTAAACCGTCCCCGTCCCCTCACCCTAACCCTAGCCCGAACCCTAACCCTAACCCTTCCCCGAAGCCTGACCATCACCCGTCCCCTAATCCTAACCCGTACGCAGACACTAACCCGCGCCCTCACACGTACGCTCCCCCTAAAGCGTTGTCGTACCCTCACCTGGACCCTAAACCGTCCCCGTCCCCTAACCCTAACCCTAGCCCGAACCCTAACCCTAACCCTTCCCCGAAGCCTGACCGTCACCTGTCCCCTAATCCTAACCCGTACGCTGACGCTAACCCGCGCCCTCACACGTACGCTCCCCCTAAAGCGTTGTCGTACCCTCACCTGGACCCTAAACCGTCCCCGTCCCCGAACCCTAACCCTAGCCCGAACCCTAACCCTAACCCTTCCCCGAAGCCTGACCCTCACCCGTCCCCTAATCCTAACCCGTACGCTGACGCTAACCCGCGCCCTCACACGTACGCTCCCCCTAAAGCGTTGTCGTACCCTCACCTGGACCCTAAACCGTCCCCGTCCCCTAACCCTAACCCTAGTCCGAACCCGAACCCTAACCCTTCCCCGAAGCCTGACCCTCACCCGTCCCCTAATCCTAACCCGTACGCTGACACTAACCCGCGCCCTCACACGTACGCTCCCCCTAAAGCGTTGTCGTACCCTCACCAGGACCCTAAACCGTCCCCGTCCCCTAACCCTAACCCTAGCCCGAACCCTAACCCTAACCCTTCCCCGAAGCCTGACCCTCACCCGTCCCCTAATCCTAACCCGTACGCTGACACTAACCCGCGCCCTCACACGTACGCTCCCCCTAAAGCGTTGTCGTACCCTCACCTGGATCCTAAACCGTCCCCGTCCCCTAACCCTAACCCTATCCCGAACCCTAACCCTAACCATTCCCCGAAGCCTGACCCTCACCCGTCCCCTAATCCTAACCCGTACGCTGACACTAACCCGCGCCCTCACACGTACGCTCCCCCTAAAGCGTTGTCATACCCTCACCTGGACCCTAAACCGTCCCCGTCCCCTAACCCTAACCCTAGCCCGAACCCTAAACCTAACCCTTCCCCGAAGCCTGACCCTCACCCATCCCCTAATCCTAACCCGTACGCTGACAGTAACCCACGCCCTCACACGTACGCTCCCCCTAAAGCGTTGTCGTACCCTCACCTGGACCCTAAACCGTCCCCGTCCCCTAACCCTAACCCTAGCCCGAACCCTAACCCTAACCCTTCCCCGAAGCCTGACCCTCACCCGTCCCCTAATCCTAACCCGTACGCTGACGCTAACCCGCGCCCTCACACGTACGCTCCCCCTAAAGCGTTGTCGTACACTCACCTGGACCCTAAACCGTCCCCGTCCCCTAACCCTAACCCTAGCCCGAACCCTAACCCTAACCCTTCCCCGAAGCCTGACCCTCACCCGTCCCCTAATCCTAACCCGTACGTTGACGCTAACCCGCGCCCTCACACGTACGCTCCCCCTAAAGCGTTGTCGTACCCTCATCTGGACCCTAAACCGTCCCCGTCCCCTAACCCTTACCCTAGCCCAAACCCTAACCCTAACCCTTCCCCGAAGCCTGACCCTCACCCGTCCCCTAATCCTAACCCGTACGCTGACACTAACCCGCGCCCTCACACGTACGATCCCCCTAAAGCGTTGTCGTACCCTCATCTGGACCCTAAACCGTCCCCGTCCCCTAACCCTTACCCTAGCCCAAACCCTAACCCTAACCCTTCCCCGAAGCCTGACCCTCACCCGTCCCCTAATCCTAACCCGTACGCTGACACTAACCCGCGCCCTCACACGTACGCTCCCCCTAAAGCGTTGTCGTACCCTCACCTGGACCCTAAACCGTCCCCGTCCCCTAACCCTAACCCTAGCCCGAACCCTAACCCTAACCCTTCCCCGAAGCCTGACCCTCACCCGTCCCCTAATCCTAACCCGTACGCTGACACTAACCCACGCCCTCACACGTACGCTCCCCCTAAAGCGTTGTCGTACCCTCACCTGGACCCTAAACCGTCCCCGTCCCCTAACCCTAACCCTAGCCCGAACCCTAACCCTAACGCTTCCCCGAAGCCTGACCCTCACCCGTCCCCTAATCCTAACCCGTACGCTGACACTAACCCGCGCCCTCACACGTACACTCCCCCTAAAGCGTTGTCGTACCCTCACCTGGACCCTAAACCGTCCCCGTCCCCTAACCCTAACCCTAGCCCGAACACTAAACCTAACCCTTCCCCGAAGCCTGACCCTCACCAGTCCCCTAATCCTAACCCGTACGCTGACACTAACCCGCGCCCTCACACGTACGCTCCCCCTAAAGCGTTGTCGTACCCTCACCTGGACCCTAAACCGTCCCCGTCCCCTAACCCTAACCCTAGCCCGAACCCTAACCCTAACCCTTCCCCGAAGCCTGACCCTCACCCGTTCCCTAATCCTAACCCGTACGCTGATGCTAACCCGCGCCCTCACACGTACGCTCCCCCTAAAGCGTTGTCGTACACTCACCTGGACCCTAAACCGTCCCCGTCCCCTAACCCTAACCCTAGCCCGAACCCTAACCCTAAATCTTCCCCGAAGCCTGACCCTCACCCGTCCCCTAATCCTAACCCGTACGCTTACACTAACCCGCGCCCTCACACGTACGCTCCCCCTAAAGCGTTGTCGTACCCTCACCTGGACCCTAAACGGTCCGCGTCCCCTAACCGTAAACCTAGCCCGAACCCTAACCCTAACCCTTCCCCTAAGCCTGACACTCACCCGTCCCATAATCCTAACCCGTACGCTGACGCTAACCCGCGCCCTCACACGTACGCTCCCCCTAAAGCGTTGTCGTACCCTCACCTGGACCCTAAACCGTCCCCGTCCCCTAACCCTAACCCTAGCCCGAACCCTAACCCTAACCTTTCCCCGAAGCCTGACCCTCACCCGTCCCCTAATCCTAACCCGTACGCTGACACTAACCCGCGCCCTCACAAGTACGCTCCCCCTAAAGCGTTGTCGTACCCTCATCTGGACCCTAAACCGTCCCCGTCCCCTAACCCTTACCCTAGCCCGAACCCTAACCCTAACCCTTCGCCGAAGCCTGACCCTCACCCGTCCCCTAATCCTAACCCGTACGCTGACACTAACCCGCACCCTCACACGTACGCTCCCCCTAAAGCGTTGTCGTACCCTCACCTGGACCCTAAACCGTCCCCGTCCCCTCACCCTAACCCTAGCCCGAACCCTAACCCTAACCCTTCCCCGAAGCCTGACCCTCACCCGTCCCCTAATCCTAACCCGTACGCTGACACTAACCCGCGCCCTCACACGTACGCTCCCCCTAAAGCGTTGTCGTACCCTCACCTGGACCCTAAACCGTCCCCGTCCCCTAACCCTAACCCTAGCCCGAACCCTAACCCTAACCCTTCCCCGAAGCCTGACCCTCACCCGTCCCCTAATCCTAACCCGTACGCTTATACTAACCCGCACCCTCACACGTACGCTCCCCCTAAAGCGTTGTCGTACCCTCAGCTGGACCCTAAGCGGTCCGCGTCCCCTAACCCTAACCCTAGCCCGAACCCTAACCCTAACCCTTCCCCGAAGCCTGACCCTCACCCGTCACCTAATCCTAACCCGTACGCTGACGCTAACCCGCGCCCTCACACGTACGCTCCCCCTAAAGCGTTGTCGTACACTCACCTGGACCCTAAACCGTCCCCGTCCCCTAACCCTAACCCTAGCCCGAACCCTAACCCTAACCCTTCCCCGAAGCCTGACCCTCACCCGTCCCCTAATCCTAACCCGTACGCTGACGCTAACCCACGCCCTCACACGTACGCTCCCCCTAAAGCGTTGTCGTACCCTCATCTGGACCCTAATCCGTCCCCGTCCCCTAACCCTTACCCTAGCCCGAACCCTAAACCTAACCCTTCCCCGAAGCCTGACCCTCACCCGTCCCCTAATCCTAACCCGTACGCTGACACTAACCCGCGCCCTCACACGTACGCTCCCCCTAAAGCGTTGTCGTACCCTCACCTGGACCCTAAACCGTCCCCGTCCCCTCACCCTAACCCTAGCCCGAACCCTAACCCTAACCCTTCCCCGAAGCCTGACCCTCACCCGTCCCCTAATCCTAACCCGTACGCTGACACTAACCCGCGCCCTCACACGTACGCTCCCCCTAAAGCGTTGTCGTACCCTCACCTGGACCCTAAACCGTCCCCGTCCCCTAACCCTAACCCTAGCCCGAACCCTAACCCTAACCCTTCCCCGAAGCCTGACCCTCACCCGTTCCCTAATCCTAACCCGTATGCTGACATTAACCCGCGCCCTCACACGTACGCTCCCCCTAAAGCGTTGTCGTACCCTCACCTGAACCCTAAGCGGTCCGCGTCCCCTAACCCTAACCCTAGCCGGAACACTAACCCTAACCCTTCCCCGAAGCCTGACACTCACCCGTCCCCTAATCCTAACCCGTACGCTGACGCTAACCCGCGCCCTCCCACGTACGCTCCCCCTAAAGCGTTGTCGTACCCTCACCTGGACCCTAAACCGTCCCCGTCCCCTAACCCTAACCCTAGCCCGAACCCTAACCCTAACCCTTCCCCGAAGACTGACCCTCACCCGTCCCATAATCCTAACCCGTACGCTGACACTAACCCGCGCCCTCACACGTACGCTCCCCCTAAAGCGTTGTCGTACCCTCACCTGGACCCTAAACCGTCCCCGTCCCCTAACCCTAACGCTAGCCCGAACCCTAACCCTAACCCTTCCCCGAAGCCTGACCCTCACCCGTCCCCTAATCCTAACCCGTACGCTGACACTAAGTCGCGCCCTCACACGTACGCTCCCCCTAAAGCGTTGTCGTACACTCACCTGGACCCTAAACCGTCCCCGTCCCCTAACCCTAACCCTAGCCCGAACCCTAACCCTAACCCTTCCCCGAAGCCTGACCCTCACCCGTCCCCTAATCCTAACCCGTACGCTGACGCTAACCCACGCCCTCACACGTACGCTCCCCCTAAAGCGTTGTCGTACCCTCATCTGGACCCTAATCCGTCCCCGTCCCCTAACCCTTACCCTAGCCCGAACCCTAAACCTAACCCTTCCCCGAAGCCTGACCCTCACCCGTCCCCTAATCCTAACCCGTACGCTGACACTAACCCGCGCCCTCACACGTACGCTCCCCCTAAAGCGTTGTCGTACCCTCACCTGGACCCTAAACCGTCCCCGTCCCCTCACCCTAACCCTAGCCCGAACCCTAACCCTAACCCTTCCCCGAAGCCTGACCCTCACCCGTCCCCTAATCCTAACCCGTACGCTGACACTAACCCGCGCCCTCACACGTACGCTCCCCCTAAAGCGTTGTCGTACCCTCACCTGGACCCTAAACCGTCCCCGTCCCCTAACCCTAACCCTAGCCCGAACCCTAACCCTAACCCTTCCCCGAAGCCTGACCCTCACCCGTTCCCTAATCCTAACCCGTATGCTGACATTAACCCGCGCCCTCACACGTACGCTCCCCCTAAAGCGTTGTCGTACCCTCACCTGAACCCTAAGCGGTCCGCGTCCCCTAACCCTAACCCTAGCCGGAACACTAACCCTAACCCTTCCCCGAAGCCTGACACTCACCCGTCCCCTAATCCTAACCCGTACGCTGACGCTAACCCGCGCCCTCCCACGTACGCTCCCCCTAAAGCGTTGTCGTACCCTCACCTGGACCCTAAACCGTCCCCGTCCCCTAACCCTAACCCTAGCCCGAACCCTAACCCTAACCCTTCCCCGAAGACTGACCCTCACCCGTCCCATAATCCTAACCCGTACGCTGACACTAACCCGCGCCCTCACACGTACGCTCCCCCTAAAGCGTTGTCGTACCCTCACCTGGACCCTAAACCGTCCCCGTCCCCTAACCCTAACGCTAGCCCGAACCCTAACCCTAACCCTTCCCCGAAGCCTGACCCTCACCCGTCCCCTAATCCTAACCCGTACGCTGACACTAAGTCGCGCCCTCACACGTACGCTCCCCCTAAAGCGTTGTCGTACCCTCACCTGTATCGTAAACCGTCCCCGTCCCCTAACCCTAACCCTAGCCCGAACCCTAACCCTAAACCTTCCCGAAGCCTGACCCTCACCCGTCCCCTAATCCTAACCCGTACGCTGACACTAACCCGCGCCCTCACACGTACGCTCCCCCTACAGCGTTGTCGTACCCTCACCAGGACGCTAAACCGGCCCCGTCCCCTAACCCTAACCCTAGCCCGAACCCTAACCCTAACCCTTCCCCGAAGCCTGACCCTCACCCGTCCCCTAATCCTAACCCGTATGCTGACACTAACCTGCGCCCTCACACGTACGCTCCCCCTAAAGTGTTGTCGTACCCTCTCCTGGACCCTAAACCGTCCCCGTCCCCTAACCCTAACCCTAGCCCGAACCCTAACCCTAACCCTTCCCCGAAGCCTGACCCTCACCCGTACCCTAATCCTAACCCTTACGCTGACACTAACCCGCGCCCTCACACGTACGCTCCCCCTAAAGCGTTGTCGTACCCTCAACTGGACCCTAAACCGTCCCCGTCCCCTAACCCTAACCCTAGCCCGAACCCTAACCCTAACCCTTCCCCGAAGCCTGACCCTCACCCGTCCCCTAATCCTAACCCGTACGCTGACACTAACCCGCGCCCTCACACGTACGCTCCCCCTAAAGCGTTGTCGTACCCTCACCTGGACCCTAAACCGTCCCCGTCCCCTAACCCTAACCCTAGCCCGAACCCTAACCCTAACCCTTCCCCGAAGCCTGACCCTCACCCGTCCCCTAATCCTAACCCATACGCTGACACTAACCCGCGCCGTCACACGTACGCTCCCCCTAAAGTGTTGTCGTACCCTCACCTGGACCCTAAACCGTCCCCGTCCCCTAACCCTAACCCTAGCCCGAACCCTAACCCTAACCCTTCCCCGAAGCCTGACCCTCACCCGTCCCCTAATCCTAACCCCTACGCTGACCCTAAACCGCGCCCTCACACGTACGCTCCCCCTAAAGCGTTGTCGTACCCTCACCTGGACCCTAAACCGTCCCCGTCCCCTAACCCTAACCCTAGTCCGAACCCTAACCCTAACCATTCCCCGAAGCCTGACTCTCACCCGTCCCCTAATCCTAACCCGTACGCTGACACTAAGCCGCGCCCTCACACGTACGCTCCCCCTAAAGCGTTGTCGTACCCTCACCTGGACCCTAAACGGTCCCCGTCCCCTAACCCTAACCCTAGCCCGAACCCTAACCCTAACCCTTCCCCGAAGCCTGACCCTCACCCGTCCCCTAATCCTAACCCGTACGCTGACACTAACCCGCGCCCTCACACGTACGCTCCCCGTAAAGCGTTGTCGTACCCTCACCTGGACCCTAAACCGTCCCCGTCCCCTAACCCAAACCCTAGCCCGAACCCTAACCCTAACCCTTCCCCGAAGCCTGACCCTCACCCGTCCCCTAATCCTAACCCGTACGCTGACACTAACCCGCGCCCTCACACGTACGCTCCCCCTAAAGCGTTGTCGTACCCTCACCTGGACCCTAAACCGTCCCCGTCCCCTAACCCTAACCCTAGCCCGAACCCTAACCCTAACCCTTCCCCGAAGCCTGACCCTCACCCGTCCCCTAATCCTAACCCGTACGCTTACACTAACCCGCGCCCTCACACGTACGCTCCCCCTAAAGCGTTGTCGTACCCTCAGCTGGACCCTAAACTGTCCGCGTCCCCTAACCCTAACCCTAGCCCGAACCCTAACCCTAACCCTTCCCCGAAGCCTGACCCTCACCCGTCCCCTAATCCTAACCCGTACGCTGACGCTAACCCGCGCCCTCACACGTACGCTCCCCCTAAAGCGTTGTCGTACACTCACCTGGACCCTAAACCGTCCCCGTCCCCTAACCCTAACCCTAGCCCGAACCCTAACCCTAACCCTTCCCCGAAGCCTGACCCTCACCCGTCCCCTAATCCTAACCCGTACGCTGACGCTAACCCGCGCCCTCACACGTACGCTCCCCCTAAAGCGTTGTCGTACCCTCATTTGGACCCTAAACCGTCCCCGTCCCCTAACCCTTACCCTAGCCCGAACGCTAAACCTAACCCTTCCCCGAAGCCTGACCCTCACCCGTCCCCTAATCCTAACCCGTACGCTGACACTAACCCGCGCCCTCACACGTACGCTCCCCCTAAAGCGTTGTCGTACCCTCGCCTGGACCCTAAACCGTCCCCGTCCCCTCACCCTATCCCTAGCCCGAACCCTAACCCTAACCCTTCCCCGAAGCCTGACCCTCACCCGTCCCCTAATCCTAACCCGTACGCTGACACTAACCCGCGCCCTCACACGTACGCTCCCCCTAAAGCGTTGTCGTACCCTCACCTGGACCCTAAACCGTCCCCGTCCCCTAACCCTAACCCTACTCCGAACCCTAACCCTAACCCTTCCCCGAAGCCTGACCCTCACCCGTCCCCTAATCCTAACCCGTACGCTGACACTAACCCGCGCCCTCACACGTACGCTCCCCCTAAAGCGTTGTCGTACCCTCACCTGGACCCTAAACCGTCCCCGTCCCCTAATCCTAACCCTAGCCCGAACCCTAACCCTAACCCTTCCCCGAAGCCTGACCCTCACCCGTCCCCTAATCCTAACCCGTACGCTGACACTAAGTCGCGCCCTCACACGTACGCTCCCCCTAAAGCGTTGTCGTACCCTCACCTGTATCCTAAACCGTCCCCGTCCCCTAACCCTAACCCTAGCCCGAACCCTAACCCTAAACCTTCCCGAAGCCTGACCCTCACCCGTCCCCTAATCCTAACCCGTACGCTGACACTAACCCGCGCCCTCACACGTACGCTCCCCCTAAAGCGTTGTCGTACCCTCACCAGGACCCTAAACCGGCCCCGTCCCCTAACACTAACCATAGCCCGAACCCTAACCCTAACCCTTCCCCGAAGCCTGACCCTCACCCGTCCCCTAATCCTAACCCGTACGCTGACACTAACCCGCGCCCTCACACGTACGCTCCCCCTAAAGCGTTGTCGTACCCTCACCTGGACCCTAAACCGTCCCCGTCCCCTAACCCTAACCCTAGCCCGAACCCTAACCCTAACCCTTCCCCGAAGCCTGACCCTCACCCGTCCCCTAATCCTAACCCGTATGCTGACACTAACCTGCGCCCTCACACGTACGCTCCCCCTAAAGCGTTGTCGTACCCTCTCCTGGACCCTAAACCGTCCCCGTCCCCTAACCCTAACCCTAGCCCGAACCCTAAACCTAACCCTTCCCCGAAGCCTGACCCTCACCCGTCCCCTAATCCTAACCCGTACGCTGACACTAACCCGCGCCCTCACACGTACGCTCCCCCTAAAGCGTTGTCGTACCCTCACCTGGACCCTAAACCGTCCCCGTCCCCTAACCCTAACCCTAGCCCGAACCCTAATCCTAACCCTTCCCCGAAGCCTGACCCTCACCCGTCCCCTAATCCTAACCCTTACGCTGACACTAACCCGCGCCCTCACACGTACGCTCCCCCTAAAGCGTTGTCGTACCCTCAACTGGACCCTAAACCGTCCCCGTCCCCTAACCCTAACCCTAGCCCGAACCCTAACCCTAACCCTTCCCCGAAGCCTGACCCTCACCCGTCCCCTAATCCTAACCCGTACGCTGACACTAACCCGCGCCCTCACACGTACGCTCCCCCTAAAGCGTTGTCGTACCCTCACCTGGACCCTAAACCGTCCCCGTCCCCTAACCCTAACCCTAGCCCGAACCCTAACCCTAACCCTTCCCCGAAGCCTGACCCTCACCCGTCCCCTAATCCTAACCCATACGCTGACACTAACCCGCGCCGTCACACGTACGCTCCCCCTAAAGTGTTGTCGTACCCTCACCTGGACCCTAAACCGTCCCCGTCCCCTAACCCTAACCCTAGCCCGAACCCTAACCCTAACCCTTCCCCGAAGCCTGACCCTCACCCGTCCCCTAATCCTAACCCCTACGCTGACCCTAAACCGCGCCCTCACACGTACGCTCACCCTAAAGCGTTGTCGTACCCTCACCTGGACCCTAAACCGTCCCCGTCCCCTAACCCTAACCCTAGTCCGAACCCTAACCCTAACCATTCCCCGAAGCCTGACTCTCACCCGTCCCCTAATCCTAACCCGTACGCTGACACTAAGCCGCGCCCTCACACGTACGCTCCCCCTAAAGCGTTGTCGTACCCTCACCTGGACCCTAAACGGTCCCCGTCCCCTAACCCTAACCCTAGCCCGAACCCTAACCCTAACCCTTCCCCAAAGCCTGACCCTCACCCGTCCCCTAATCCTAACCCGTACGCTGACACTAACCCGCGCCCTCACACGTACGCTCCTCGTAAAGCGTTGTCGTACCCTCACCTGGACCCTAAACCGTCCCCGTCCCCTAACCCAAACCCTAGCCCGAACCCTAACCCTAACCCTTCCCCGAAGCCTGACCCTCACCCGTCCCCTAATCCTAACCCGTACGCTGACACTAACCCGCGCCCTCACACGTACGCTCCCCCTAAAGCGTTGTCGTACCCTCACCTGGACCCTAAACCGTCCCCGTCCCCTAACCCTAACCCTAGCCCGAACCCTAACCCTAACCCTTCCCCGAAGCCTGACCCTCACCTGTCCCCTAATCCTAACCCGTACGCTTACACTAACCCGCGCCCTCACACGTACGCTCCCCCTAAAGCGTTGTCGTACCCTCAGCTGGACCCTAAACGGTCCGCGTCCCCTAACCCTAACCCTAGCCCGAACCCTAACCCTAACCCTTCCCCGAAGCCTGACCCTCACCCGTCCCCTAATCCTAACCCGTACGCTGACGCTAACCCGCGCCCTCACACGTACGCTCCCCCTAAAGCGTTGTCGTACACTCACCTGGACCCTAAACCGTCCCCGTCCCCTAACCCTAACCCTAGCCCGAACCCTAACCCTAACCCTTCCCCGAAGCCTGACCCTCACCCGTCCCCTAATCCTAACCCGTACGCTGATGCTAACCCGCGCCCTCACACGTACGCTCCCCCTAAAGCGTTGTCGTACCCTCATTTGGACCCTAAACCGTCCCCGTCCCCTAACCCTTACCCTAGCCCGAACGCTAAACCTAACCCTTCCCCGAAGCCTGACCCTCACCCGTCCCCTAATCCTAACCCGTACGCTGACACTAACCCGCGCCCTCACACGTACGCTCCCCCTAAAGCGTTGTCGTACCCTCACCTGGACCCTAAACCGTCCCCGTCCCCTCACCCTAACCCTAGCCCGAACCCTAACCGTAACCCTTCCCCGAAGCCTGACCCTCACCCGTCCCCTAATCCTAACCCGTACGCTGACACTAACCCGCGCCCTCACACGTACGCTCCCCCTAAAGCGTTGTCGTACCCTCACCTGGACCCTAAACCGTCCCCGTCCCCTAACCCTAACCCTAGTCCGAACCCTAACCCTAACCCTTCCCCGAAGCCTGACCCTCACCCGTCCCCTAATCCTAACCCGTACGCTGACACTAACCCGCGCCCTCACACGTACGCTCCCCCTAAAGCGTTGTCGTACCCTCACCTGGACCCTAAACCGTCCCCGTCCCCTAACCCTAACCCTAGCCCGAACCCTAACCCTAACCCTTCCCCGAAGCCTGACCCTCACCCGTCCCCTAATCCTAACCCGTACGCTGACACTAAGTCGCGCCCTCACACGTACGCTCCCCCTAAAGCGTTGTCGTACCCTCACCTGTATCCTAAACCGTCCCCGTCCCCTAACCCTAACCCTAGCCCGAACCCTAACCCTAAACCTTCCCGAAGCCTGACCCTCACCCGTCCCCTAATCCTAACCCGTACGCTGACACTAACCCGCGCCCTCACACGTACGCTCCCCCTAAAGCGTTGTCGTACCCTCACCAGGACCCTAAACCGGCCCCGTCCCCTAACACTAACCATAGCCCGAACCCTAACCCTAACCCTTCCCCGAAGCCTGACCCTCACCCGTCCCCTAATCCTAACCCGTACGCTGACACTAACCCGCGCCCTCACACGTACGCTCCCCCTAAAGCGTTGTCGTACCCTCACCTGGACCCTAAACCGTCCCCGTCCCCTAACCCTAACCCTAGCCCGAACCCTAACCCTAACCCTTCCCCGAAGCCTGACCCTCACCCGTCCCCTAATCCTAACCCGTATGCTGACACTAACCTGCGCCCTCACACGTACGCTCCCCCTAAAGCGTTGTCGTACCCTCTCCTGGACCCTAAACCGTCCCCGTCCCCTAACCCTAACCTTAGCCCGAACCCTAAACCTAACCCTTCCCCGAAGCCTGACCCTCACCCGTCCCCTAATCCTAACCCGTACGCTGACACTAACCCGCGCCCTCACACGTACGCTCCCCCTAAAGCGTTGTCGTACCCTCACCTGGACCCTAAACCGTCCCCGTCCCCTCACCCTAACCCTAGCCCGAACCCTAACCCTAACCCTTCCCCGAAGCCTGACCCTCACCCGTCCCCTATTCCTAACCCGTACGCTGACACTAACCCGCGCCCTCACACGTACGCTCCCCCTAAAGCGTTGTCGTACCCTCACCTGGACCCTAAACCGTCCCCGTCCCCTAACCCTAACCCTAGTCCGAACCCTAACCCTAACCCTTCCCCGAAGCCTGACCCTCACCCGTCCCCTAATCCTAACCCGTACGCTGACACTAACCCGCGCCCTCACACGTACGCTCCCCCTAAAGCGTTGTCGTACCCTCACCTGGACCCTAAACCGTCCCCGTCCCCTAACCCTAACCCTAGCCCGAACCCTAACCCTAACCCTTCCCCGAAGCCTGACCCTCACCCGTCCTCTAATCCTAACCCGTACGCTGACACTAAGTCGCGCCCTCACACGTACGCTCCCCCTAAAGCGTTGTCGTACCCTCACCTGTATCCTAAACCGTCCCCGTCCCCTAACCCTAACCCTAGCCCGAACCCTAACCCTAAACCTTCCCGAAGCATGACCCTCACCCGTCCCCTAATCCTAACCCGTACGCTGACACTAACCCGCGCCCTCACACGTACGCTCCCCCTAAAGCGTTGTCGTACCCTCACCAGGACCCTAAACCGGCCCCGTCCCCTAACACTAACCATAGCCCGAACCCTAACCCTAACCCTTCCCCGAAGCCTGACCCTCACCCATCCCCTAATCCTAACCCGTACGCTGACACTAACCCGCGCCCTCACACGTACGCTCCCCCTAAAGCGTTGTCGTACCCTCACCTGGACCCTAAACCGTCCCCGTCCCGTAACCCTAACCCTAGCCCGAACCCTAACCCTAACCCTTCCCCGAAGCCTGACCCTCACCCGTCCCCTAATCCTAACCCGTATGCTGACACTAACCTGCGCCCTCACACGTACGCTCCCCCTAAAGCGTTGTCGTACCCTCTCCTGGACCCTAAACCGTCCCCGTCCCCTAACCCTAACCCTAGCCCGAACCCTAAACCTAACCCTTCCCCGAAGCCTGACCCTCACCCGTCCCCTAATCCTAACCCGTACGCTGACACTAACCCGCGCCCTCACACGTACGCTCCCCCTAAAGCGTTGTCGTACCCTCACCTGGACCCTAAACCGTCCCCGTCCCCTAACCCTAACCCTAGCCCGAACCCTAACCCTAACCCTTCCCCGAAGCCTGACCCTCACCCGTCCCCTAATCCTAACCCTTACGCTGACACTAACCCGCGCCCTCACACGTACGCTCCCCCTAAAGCGTTGTCGTACCCTCAACTGGACCCTAAACCGTCCCCGTCCCCTAACCCTAACCCTAGCCCGAACCCTAACCCTAACCCTTCCCCGAAGCCTGACCCTCACCCGTCCCCTAATCCTAACCCGTACGCTGACACTAACCCGCGCCCTCACACGTACGCTCCCCCTAAAGCGTTGTCGTACCCTCACCTGGACCCTAAACCGTCCCCGTCCCCTAACCCTAACCCTAGCCCGAACCCTAACCCTAACCCTTCCCCGAAGCCTGACCCTCACCCGTCCCCTAATCCTAACCCATACGCTGACACTAACCCGCGTCGTCACACGTACGCTCCCCCTAAAGTGTTGTCGTACCCTCACCTGGACCCTAAACCGTCCCCGTCCCCTAACCCTAACCCTAGCCCGAACCCTAACCCTAACCCTTCCCCGAAGCCTGACCCTCACCCGTCCCCTAATCCTAACCCCTACGCTGACCCTAAACCGCGCCCTCACACGTACGCTCCCCCTAAAGCGTTGTCGTACCCTCACCTGGACCCTAAACCGTCCCCGTCCCCTAACCCTAACCCTAGTCCGAACCCTAACCCTAACCATTCCCCGAAGCCTGACTCTCACCCGTCCCCTAATCCTAACCCGTACGCTGACACTAAGCCGCGCCCTCACACGTACGCTCCCCCTAAAGCGTTGTCGTACCCTCACCTGGACCCTAAACGGTCCCCGTCCCCTAACCCTAACCCTAGCCCGAACCCTAACCCTAACCCTTCCCCGAAGCCTGACCCTCACCCGTCCCCTAATCCTAACCCGTACGCTGACACTAACCCGCGCCCTCACACGTACGCTCCCCGTAAAGCGTTGTCGTACCCTCACCTGGACCCTAAACCGTCCCCGTCCCCTAACCCAAACCCTAGCCCGAACCCTAACCCTAACCCTTCCCCGAAGCCTGACCCTCACCCGTCCCCTAATCCTAACCCGTACGCTGACACTAACCCGCGCCCTCACACGTACGCTCCCCCTAAAGCGTTGTCGTACCCTCACCTGGACCCTAAACCGTCCCCGTCCCCTAACCCTAACCCTAGCCCGAACCCTAACCCTAACCCTTCCCCGAAGCCTGACCCTCACCCGTCCCCTAATCCTAACCCGTACGCTTACACTAACCCGCGCCCTCACACGTACGCTCCCCCTAAAGCGTTGTCGTACCCTCAGCTGGACCCTAAACGGTCCGCGTCCCCTAACCCTAACCCTAGCCCGAACCCTAACCCTAACCCTTCCCCGAAGCCTGACCCTCACCCGTCCCCTAATCCTAACCCGTACGCTGACGCTAACCCGCGCCCTCACACGTACGCTCCCCCTAAAGCGTTGTCGTACACTCACCTGGACCCTAAACCGTCCCCGTCCCCTAACCCTAACCCTAGCCCGAACCTTAACCCTAACCCTTCCCCGAAGCCTGACCCTCACCCGTCCCCTAATCCTAACCCGTACGCTGACGCTAACCCGCGCCCTCACACGTACGCTCCCCCTAAAGCGTTGTCGTACCCTCATTTGGACCCTAAACCGTCCCCGTCCCCTAACCCTTACCCTAGCCCGAACGCTAAACCTAACCCTTCCCCGAAGCCTGACCCTCACCCGTCCCCTAATCCTAACCCGTACGCTGACACTAACCCGCGCCCTCACACGTACGCTCCCTCTAAAGCGTTGTCGTACCCTCACCTGGACCCTAAACCGTCCCCGTCCCCTCACCCTAACCCTAGCCCGAACCCTAACCCTAACCCTTCCCCGAAGCCTGACCCTCACCCGTCCCCTAATCCTAACCCGTACGCTGACACTAACCCGCGCCCTCACACGTACGCTCCCCCTAAAGCGTTGTCGTACCCTCACCTGGACCCTAAACCGTCCCCGTCCCCTAACCCTAACCCTAGTCCGAACCCCAACCCTAACCCTTCCCCGAAGCCTGACCCTCACCCGTCCCCTAATCCTAACCCGTACGCTGACACTAACCCGCGCCCTCACACGTACGCTCCCCCTAAAGCGTTGTCGTACCCTCACCTGGACCCTAAACCGTCCCCGTCCCCTAACCCTAACCCTAGCCCGAACCCTAACCCTAACCCTTCCCCGAAGCCTGACCCTCACCCGTCCCCTAATCCTAACCCGTACGCTGACACTAAGTCGCGCCCTCACACGTACGCTCCCCCTAAAGCGTTGTCGTACCCTCACCTGTATCCTAAACCGTCCCCGTCCCCTAACCCTAACCCTAGCCCGAACCCTAACCCTAAACCTTCCCGAAGCTTGACCCTCACCCGTCCCCTAATCCTAACCCGTACGCTGACACTAACCCGCGCCCTCACACGTACGCTCCCCCTAAAGTGTTGTCGTACCCTCACCAGGACCCTAAACCGGCCCCGTCCCCTAACACTAACCATAGCCCGAACCCTAACCCTAACCCTTCCCCGAAGCCTGACCCTCACCCGTCCCCTAATCCTAACCCGTACGCTGACACTAACCCGCGCCCTCACACGTACGCTCCCCCTAAAGCGTTGTCGTACCCTCACCTGGACCCTAAACCGTCCCCGTCCCCTAACCCTAACCCTAGCCCGAACCCTAACCCTAACCCTTCCCCGAAGCCTGACCCTCACCCGTCCCCTAATCCTAACCCGTATGCTGACACTAACCTGCGCCCTCACACGTACGCTCCCCCTAAAGCGTTGTCGTACCCTCTCCTGGACCCTAAACCGTCCCCGTCCCCTAACCCTAACCCTAGCCCGAACCCTAAACCTAACCCTTCCCCGAAGCCTGACCCTCACCCGTCCCCTAATCCTAACCCGTACGCTGACACTAACCCGCGCCCTCACACGTACGCTCCCCCTAAAGCGTTGTCGTACCCTCACCTGGACCCTAAACCGTCCCCGTCCCCTAACCCTAACCCTAGCCCGAACCCTAACCCTAACCCTTCCCCGAAGCCTGACCCTCACCCGTCCCCTAATCCTAAGCCGTACGCTGACACTAACCCGCGCCCTCACACGTACGCTCCCCCTAAAGCGTTGTCGTACCCTCAACTGGACCCTAAACCGTCCCCGTCCCCTAACCCTAACCCTAGCCCGAACCCTAACCCTAACCCTTCCCCGAAGCCTGACCCTCACCCGTCCCCTAATCCTAACCCGTACGCTGACACTAACCCGCGCCCTCACACGTACGCTCCCCCTAAAGCGTTGTCGTACCCTCACCTGGACCCTAAACCGTCCCCGTCCCCTAACCCTAACCCTAGCCCGAACCCTAACCCTAACCCTTCCCCGAAGCCTGACCCTCACCCGTCCCCTAATCCTAACCCATACGCTGACACTAACCCGCGCCGTCACACGTACGCTCCCCCTAAAGTGTTGTCGTACCCTCACCTGGACCCTAAACCGTCCCCGTCCCCTAACCCTAACCCTAGCCCGAACCCTAACCCTAACCCTTCCCCGAAGCCTGACCCTCACCCGTCCCCTAATCCTAACCCCTACGCTGACCCTAAACCGCGCCCTCACACGTACGCTCCCCCTAAAGCGTTGTCGTACCCTCACCTGGACCCTAAACCGTCCCCGTCCCCTAACCCTAACCCTAGTCCGAACCCTAACCCTAACCATTCCCCGAAGCCTGACTCTCACCCGTCCCCTAATCCTAACCCGTACGCTGACACTAAGCCGCGCCCTCACACGTACGCTCCCCCTAAAGCGTTGTCGTACCCTCACCTGGACCCTAAACGGTCCCCGTCCCCTAACCCTAACCCTAGCCCGAACCCTAACCCTAACCCTTCCCCGAAGCCTGACCCTCACCCGTCCCCTAATCCTAACCCGTACGCTGACACTAACCCGCGCCCTCACACGTACGCTCCCCGTAAAGCGTTGTCGTACCCTCACCTGGACCCTAAACCGTCCCCGTCCCCTAACCCAAACCCTAGCCCGAACCCTAACCCTAACCCTTCCCCGAAGCCTGACCCTCACCCGTCCCCTAATCCTAACCCGTACGCTGACACTAACCCGCGCCCTCACACGTACGCTCCCCCTAAAGCGTTGTCGTACCCTCACCTGGACCCTAAACCGTCCCCGTCCCCTAACCCTAACCCTAGCCCGAACCCTAACCCTAACCCTTCCCCGAAGCCTGACCCTCACCCGTCCCCTAATCCTAACCCGTACGCTTACACTAACCCGCGCCCTCACACGTACGCTCCCCCTAAAGCGTTGTCGTACCCTCAGCTGGACCCTAAACGGTCCGCGTCCCCTAACCCTAACCCTAGCCCGAACCCTAACCCTAACCCTTCCCCGAAGCCTGACCCTCACCCGTCCCCTAATCCTAACCCGTACGCTGACGCTAACCCGCGCCCTCACACGTACGCTCCCCCTAAAGCGTTGTCGTACACTCACCTGGACCCTAAACCGTCCCCGTCCCCTAACCCTAACCCTAGCCCGAACCCTAACCCTAACCCTTCCCCGAAGCCTGACCCTCACCCGTCCCCTAATCCTAACCCGTACGCTGACGCTAACCCGCGCCCTCACACGTACGCTCCCCCTAAAGCGTTGTCGTACCCTCATTTGGACCCTAAACCGTCCCCGTCCCCTAACCCTTACCCTAGCCCGAACGCTAAACCTAACCCTTCCCCGAAGCCTGACCCTCACCCGTCCCCTAATCCTAACCCGTACGCTGACACTAACCCGCGCCCTCACACGTACGCTCCCCCTAAAGCGTTGTCGTACCCTCACCTGGACCCTAAACCGTCCCCGTCCCCTCACCCTAACCCTAGCCCGAACCCTAACCCTAACCCTTCCCCGAAGCCTGACCCTCACCCGTCCCCTAATCCTAACCCGTACGCTGACACTAAGCCGCGCCCTCACACGTACGCTCCCCCTAAAGCGTTGTCGTACCCTCACCTGGACCCTAAACGGTCCCCGTCCCCTAACCCTAACCCTAGCCCGAACCCTAACCCTAACCCTTCCCCGAAGCCTGACCCTCACCCGTCCCCTAATCCTAACCCGTACGCTGACACTAACCCGCGCCCTCACACGTACGCTCCCCGTAAAGCGTTGTCGTACCCTCACCTGGACCCTAAACCGTCCCCGTCCCCTAACCCAAACCCTAGCCCGAACCCTAACCCTAACCCTTCCCCGAAGCCTGACCCTCACCCGTCCCCTAATCCTAACCCGTACGCTGACACTAACCCGTGCCCTCACACGTACGCTCCCCCTAAAGCGTTGTCGTACCCTCACCTGGACCCTAAACCGTCCCCGTCCCCTAACCCTAACCCTAGCCCGAACCCTAACCCTAACCCTTCCCCGAAGCCTGACCCTCACCCGTCCCCTAATCCTAACCCGTACGCTTACACTAACCCGCGCCCTCACACGTACGCTCCCCCTAAAGCGTTGTCGTACCCTCAGCTGGACCCTAAACGGTCCGCGTCCCCTAACCCTAACCCTAGCCCGAACCCTAACCCTAACCCTTCCCCGAAGCCTGACCCTCACCCGTCCCCTAATCCTAACCCGTACGCTGACGCTAACCCGCGCCCTCACACGTACGCTCCCCCTAAAGCGTTGTCGTACACTCACCTGGACCCTAAACCGTCCCCGTCCCCTAACCCTAACCCTAGCCCGAACCCTAACCCTAACCCTTCCCCGAAGCCTGACCCTCACCCGTCCCCTAATCCTAACCCGTACGCTGACGCTAACCCGCGCCCTCACACGTACGCTCCCCCTAAAGCGTTGTCGTACCCTCATTTGGACCCTAAACCGTCCCCGTCCCCTAACCCTTACCCTAGCCCGAACGCTAAACCTAACCCTTCCCCGAAGCCTGACCCTCACCCGTCCCCTAATCCTAACCCGTACGCTGACACTAACCCGCGCCCTCACACGTACGCTCCCCCTAAAGCGTTGTCGTACCCTCACCTGGACCCTAAACCGTCCCCGTCCCCTCACCCTAACCCTAGCCCGAACCCTAACCCTAACCCTTCCCCGAAGCCTGACCCTCACCCGTCCCCTAATCCTAACCCGTACGCTGACACTAACCCGCGCCCTCACACGTACGCTCCCCCTAAAGCGTTGTCGTACCCTCACCTGGACCCTAAACCGTCCCCGTCCCCTAACCCTAACCCTAGTCCGAACCCTAACCCTAACCCTTCCCCGAAGCCTGACCCTCACCCGTCCCCTAATCCTAACCCGTACGCTGACACTAACCCGCGCCCTCACACGTACGCTCCCCCTAAAGCGTTGTCGTACCCTCACCTGGACCCTAAACCGTCCCCGTCCCCTAACCCTAACCCTAGCCCGAACCCTAACCCTAACCCTTCCCCGAAGCCTGACCCTCACCCGTCCCCTAATCCTAACCCGTACGCTGAAACTAAGTCGCGCCCTCACACGTACGCTCCCCCTAAAGCGTTGTCGTACCCTCACCTGTATCCTAAACCGTCCCCGTCCCCTAACCCTAACCCTAGCCCGAACCCTAACCCTAAACCTTCCCGAAGCCTGACCCTCACCCGTCCCCTAATCCTAACCCGTACGCTGACACTAACCCGCGCCCTCACACGTACGCTCCCCCTAAAGCGTTGTCGTACCCTCACCAGGACCCTAAACCGGCCCCGTCCCCTAACACTAACCATAGCCCGAACCCTAACCCTAACCCTTCCCCGAAGCCTGACCCTCACCCGTCCCCTAATCCTAACCCGTACGCTGACACTAACCCGCGCCCTCACACGTACGCTCCCCCTAAAGCGTTGTCGTACCCTCACCTGGACCCTAAACCGTCCCCGTCCCCTAACCCTAACCCTAGCCCGAACCCTAACCCTAACCCTTCCCCGAAGCCTGACCCTCACCCGTCCCCTAATCCTAACCCGTATGCTGACACTAACCTGCGCCCTCACACGTACGCTCCCCCTAAAGCGTTGTCGTACCCTCTCCTGGACCCTAAACCGTCCCCGTCCCCTAACCCTAACCCTAGCCCGAACCCTAAACCTAACCGTTCCCCGAAGCCTGACCCTCACCCGTCCCCTAATCCTAACCCGTACGCTGACACTAACCCGCGCCCTCACACGTACGCTCCCCCTAAGTCGCTGTCGTACCCTCACCTGGACCCTAAACCGTCCCCGTCCCCTAACCCTAACCCTAGCCCGAACCCTAACCCTAACCCTTCCCCGAAGCCTGACCCTCACCCGTCCCCTAATCCTAACCCGTACGCTGAAACTAACCCGCGCCCTCACACGTACGCTCCCCCTAAAGCGTTGTCGTACCCTCACCTGGACCCTAAACCGTCCCCGTCCCCTAACCCTAACCCTAGCCCGAACCCTAACCCTAACCCTTCCCCGAAGCCTGACCCTCACCCGTCCCCTAATCCTAACCCGTACGCTGACACTAACCCGCGCCCTCACACGTACGCTCCCCCTAAAGCATTGTCGTACCCTCACCTGGACCCTAAACCGTCCCCGTCCCCTAACCCTAACCCTAGCCCGAACCCTAACCCTAACCCTTCCCCGAAGCCTGACCCTCACCCGTTCCCTAATCCTAACCAGTATGCTGACATTAACCCGCACCCTCACACGTACGCTCCCCCTAAAGCGTTGTCGTACCCTCACCTGAACCCTAAGCGGTCCGCGTCCCCTAACCCTAACCCTAGCCGGAACACTAACCCTAACCCTTCCCCGAAGCCTGACACTCACCCGTCCCCTAATCCTAACCCGTACGCTGACGCTAACCCGCGCCCTCACACGTACGCTCCCCCTAAAGCGTTGTCGTACCCTCACCTGGACCCTAAACCGTCCCCGTCACCTAACCCTAACCCTAGCCCGAACCCTAACCCTAACCCTTCCCCGAAGCCTGACCCTCACCCGTCCCCTAATCCTAACCCGTACGCTGACACTAACCCGCGCCCTCACACGTACGCTCCCCCTAAAGCATTGTCGTACCCTCACCTGGACCCTAAACCGTCCCCGTCCCCTAACCCTAAACCTAGCCCGAACCCTAACCCTAACCCTTCCCCGAAGCCTAACCCTCACCCGTCCCCTAATCCTAACCCGTACGCTGACGCTAACCCGCGCCCTCACACGTACGCTCCCCCTAAAGCGTTGTCGTACCCTCACCTGGATCCTAAACCGTCCCCGTCCCCTAACCCTAACCCTATCCCGAACCCTAACCCTAACCATTCCCCGAAGCCTGACCCTCACCCGTCCCCTAATCCTAACCCGTACGCTGACACTAACCCGCGCCCTCACACGTACACTCCCCCTAAAGCGTTGTCGTACCCTCACCTGGACCCTAAACCGTCCCCGTCCCCTAACCCTAACCCTAGCCCGAACCCTAACCCTAACCCTTCCCCGAAGCCTGACCCTCACCCGACCCCTAATCCTAACCCGTATGCTGACACTAACCCGTGCCCGCACACGTACGCTCCCCCTAAAGCGTTGTCGTACCCTCACCTGGACCCTAAACCGTCCCCGTCCCCTAACCCTAACCCTAGCCCGAACCCTAACCCTAACCCTTCCCCGAAGCCTGACCCTCACCCTTCCCCTAATCCTAACCCGAACGCTGACGCTAACCCGCGCCCTCACACGTACGCTCCCCCTAAAGCGTTGTCGCACCCTCACCTGGACCCTAAACCGTCCCCGTCCCCTAACCCTAACCCTAGCCCGAACCCTAACTCTAACCCTTCCCCGAAGCCTGACCCTCACCTGTCCCCTAATCCTAACCCGTACGCTGACACTAACCCGCGCCCTCACACGTACGCTCCCCCTAAAGCGTTGTCGTACCCTCACCTGGACCCTAAACTGTCCCCGTCCCCTAACCCTAACCGTAGCCCGAACCCTAACCCTAACCCTTCCCCGAAGCCTGACACTCACCCGTCCCCTAATCCTAAACCGTACGCTGACGCTAACCCGCGCCCTCACACGTACGCTCCCCCTAAAGCGTTGTCGTACCCTCACCTGGACCCTAAACCGTCCCCGTCCCCTAACCCTAACCCTAGCCCGAACCCTAACCCTAACTCTTCCCCGAAGCCTGACCCTCACCCGTCCCCTAATCCTAACCCGTACGCTTACACTAACCCGTGCCCTCACACGTACGCTCCCCCTAAAGCGTTGTCGTACCCTCACCTGGACCCTAAACCGTCCCCGTCCCCTAACCCTAACCCTAGCCCGAACCCTAACCCTAACCCTTCCCCGAAGCCTGAACCTCACCCGTCCCCTAATCCTAACCCGTACGCTGACACTAACCCGCGCCCTCACACGTACGCTCCCCCTAAAGCGTTGTCGTACCCTCACCTGGACCCTAAACCGTCCCCGTCCCCTAACCCTAACCCTAGCCCGAACCCTAACCCTAACCCTTCCCCGAAGCGTGACCCTCACCCGTCCCGTAATCCTAACCCGTACGCTGACACTAACCCGCGCCCTCACACATACGCTCCCCCTAAAGCGTTGTCGTACCCTCACCTGGACCCTAAACCGTCCCCGTCCCCTAACCCTAACCCTAGCCCGAACCCTAACCCTAACACTTCCCCGAAGCCTGACCCTCACCCGTCCCCTAATCCTAACCCGTACGCTGACACTAACCCGCGCCCTCACACGTACGCTCCCCCTAAAGCGTTGTCGTACCCTCACCTGGACCCTAAACCGTCCCCGTCCCCTAACCCTAACTCTAGCCCGAACCCTAAACCTAACCCTTCCCCGAAGCCTGACCCTCACCCGTCCCCTAATCCTAACCCGTAGGCTGACACTAACCCGCGCCCTCACACGTACGCTCCCCCTAAAGCGTTGTCGTACCCTCACCTGGACCCTAAACCGTCCCCGTCCCCTAACCCTAACCCTAGCCCGAACCCTAACCCTAACCCTTCCCCGAAGCCTGACCCTCACCCGTCCCCTAATCCTAACCCGTACGCTGACACTAACCCGCGCCCTCACACGTACGCTCCCCCTAAAGCGTTGTCGTACCCTCATCTGGACCCTAAACCGTCCCCGTCCCCTAACCCTTACCCTAGCCCGAACCCTAACCCTAAACCTTCCCCGAAGCCTGACCCTCACCCGTCCCCTAATCCTAACCCGTACGCTGACACTAACCCGCGCCCTCACACGTACGCTCCCCCTAAAGCGTTGTCGTACCCTCACCTGGACCCTAAACCGTCCCCGTCCCCTCACCCTAACCCTAGCCCGAACCCTAACCCTAACCCTTCCCCGAAGCCTGACCCTCACCCGTCCCCTAATCCTAACCCGTACTCTGACACTAAGCCGTGCCCTCACACGTACGCTCCCCCTAAAGCGCTGTCGTACCCTCACCTGGACCCTAAACCGTCCCCGTCCCCTAACCCTAACCCTAGCCCGAACCCTAACCCTAACCCTTCCCCGAAGCCTGACCCTCACCCGTCCCCTAATCCTAACCCGTACGCTGACACTAACCCGCGCCCTCACACGTACGCTCCCCCTAAAGCGTTGTCGTACCCTCACCTGGACCCTAAACCGTCCCCGTACCCTAACCCTAACCCTAGCCCGAACCCTAACCCTAAACATTACCCGAAGCCTGACCCTCACCCGTCCCCTAATCCTAACCCGTACGCTGACACTAACCCGCGCCCTCACACGTACATTCCCCCTAAAGCGTTGTCGTACCCTCACCTGGACCCTAAACCGTCCCCGTCCCCTAACCCTAACCCTAGCCCGAACCCTAACCCTAACCCTTCCCCGAAGCCTGACCCTCACCCGACCCCTAATCCTAACCCGTATGCTGACACTAACCCGCGCCCGCACACGTACGCTCCCCCTAAAGCGTTGTCGTACCCTCACCTGGACCCTAAACCGTCCCCGTCCCCTAACCCTAACCCTAGCCCGAACCCTAACCCTAACCCTTCCCCGAAGCCTGACCCTCACCCTTCCCCTAATCCTAACCCGAACGCTGACGCTAACCCACGCCCTCACACGTACGCTCCCCCTAAAGCGTTGTCGTACCCTCACCTGGACCCTAAACCGTCCCCGTCCCCTAACATAACCCTAGCCCGAACCCTAACTCTAACCCTTCCCCGAAGCCTGACCCTCACCTGTCCCCTAATCCTAACCCGTACGCTGACACTAACCCGCGCCCTCACACGTACGCTCCCCCTAAAGCGTTGTCGTACCCTCACCTGGACCCTAAACCGTCCCCGTCCCCTAACCCTAACCCTAGCCCGAACCCTAACCCTAACCCTTCCCCGAAGCCTGACCCTCACCCGTCCCCTAATCCTAACCCGTACGCTGACACTAACCCGCGCCCTCACACGTACGCTCCCCCTAAAGCATTGTCGTACCCTCACCTGGACCCTAAACCGTCCCCGTCCCCTAACCCTAACCCTAGCCCGAACCCTAACCCTAACCCTTCCCCGAAGCCTGACCCTCACCCGTTCCCTAATCCTAACCAGTATGCTGACATTAACCCGCGCCCTCACACGTACGCTCCCCCTAAAACGTTGTCGTACCCTCACCTGAACCCTAAGCGGTCCGCGTCCCCTAACCCTAACCCTAGCCGGAACACTAACCCTAACCCTTCCCCGAAGCCTGACACTCACCCGTCCCCTAATCCTAACCCGTACGCTGACGCTAACCCGCGCCCTCACACGTACGCTCCCCCTAAAGCGTTGTCGTACCCTCACCTGGACCCTAAACCGTCCCCGTCACCTAACCCTAACCCTAGCCCGAACCCTAACCCTAACCCTTCCCCGAAGCCTGACCCTCACCCGTCCCCTAATCCTAACCCGTACGCTGACACTAACCCGCGCCCTCACACGTACGCTCCCCCTAAAGCGTTGTCGTACCCTCACCTGGACCCTAAACCGTCCCCGTCCCCTAACCCTAAACCTAGCCCGAACCCTAACCCTAACCCTTCCCCGAAGCCTGACCCTCACCCGTCCCCTAATCCTAACCCGTACGCTGACGCTAACCCGCGCCCTCACACGTACGCTCCCCCTAAAGCGCTGTCGTACCCTCACCTGGACCCTAAACCGTCCCCGTCCCCTAACCCTAATCCTAGCCCGAACCCTAACCCTAACCCTTCCCCGAAGCCTGACCCTCACCCGTCCCCTAATCCTAACCCGTACGCTGACACTAACCCGCGCCCTCACACGTACGCTCCCCCTAAAGCGTTGTCGTACCCTCACCTGGACCCTAAACCGTCCCCGTCCCCTAACCCTAACCCTAGCCCGAACCCTAACCCTAACCCTTCCCTGAAGCCTGACCCTCACCCGTCCCCTAATCCTAACCCGTACGCTGACACTAACCAGCGCCCTCACACGTACGCACCCCCTAAAGCGTTGTCGTACCCTCACCTGGACCCTAAACCGTCCCCGTCCCCTAACCCTAACCCTAGCCCGAACCCTAAACCTAACCCTTCCCCGAAGCCTGACCCTCACCCGTCCCCTAATCCTAACCCGTACTCTGACACTAAGCCGCGCCCTCACACGTACGCTCCCCCTAAAGCGCTGTCGTACCCTCACCTGGACCCTAAACCGTCCCCGTCCCCTAACCCTAATCCTAGCCCGAACCCTAACCCTAACCCTTCCCCGAAGCCTGACCCTCACCCGTCCCCTAATCCTAACCCGTACGCTGACACTAACCCGCGCCCTCACACGTACGCTCCCCCTAAAGCGTTGTCGTACCCTCACCTGGACCCTAAACCGTCCCCGTCCCCTAACCCTAACCCTAGCCCGAACCCTAACCCTAACCCTTCCCCGAAGCCTGACCCTCACCCGTCCCCTAATCCTAACCCGTATGCTGACACTAACCCGTGCCCTCACACGTACGCTCCCCCTAAAGCGTTGTCGTACCCTCACCTGGACCCTAAACCGTCCCCGTCACCTAACCCTAACCCTAGCCCGAACCCTAACCCTAACCCTTCCCCGAAGCCTGACCCTCACCCGTCCCCTAATCCTAACCCGTACGCTGACGCTAACCCGCGCCCTCACACGTACGCTCCCCCTAAAGCGTTGTCGTACCCTCACCTGGACCCTAAACCGGCCCCGTCCCCTAACCCTAACCCTAGCCCGAACCCTAACCCTAACCCTTCCCCGAAGCGTGACCCTCACCCGTCCCCTAATCCTAACCCGTACGCTGACACTAACCCGCGCCCTCACACGTACGCTCCCCCTAAAGCGTTGTCGTACCCTCACCTGGACCCTAAACCGTCCCCGTCCCCTAACCCTAACCCTAGCCCGAACCCTAACCCTAACCCTTCCCCGAAGCCTGACCCTCACCCGTCCCCTAATCCTAACCCGTACGCTGACACTAACCCGCACCCTCACACGTACGCTCCCCCTAAAGCGTTGTCGTACCCTCACCTGGACCCTAAACCGTCCCCGTCCCCTAACCCTAACCCTAGCCCGAACCCTAACACTAACCCTTCCCCGAAGCCTGACCCTCACCCGTCCCCTAATCCTAACCCGTACGCTGACGCTAACCCGCGCCCTCACACGTACGCTCCCCCTAAAGCGTTGTCGTACCCTCACCTGGACCCTAAACCGTCCCCGTCCCCTAACCCTAACCCTAGCCCGAACCCTAAACCTAACCCTTCCCCGAAGCCTGACCCTCACCCGTCCCCTAATCCTAACCCGTACTCTGACACTAAGCCGCGCCCTCACACGTACGCTCCCCCTAAAGCGCTGTCGTACCCTCACCTGGACCCTAAACCGTCCCCGTCCCCTAACCCTAATCCTAGCCCGAACCCTAACCCTAACCCTTCCCCGAAGCCTGACCCTCACCCGTCCCCTAATCCTAACCCGTACGCTGACACTAACCCGCGCCCTCACACGTACGCTCCCCCTAAAGCGTTGTCGTACCCTCACCTGGACCCTAAACCGTCCCCGTCCCCTAACCCTAACCCTAGCCCGAACCCTAACCCTAACACTTCCCCGAAGCCTGACCCTCACCCGTCCCCTAATCCTAACCCGTACGCTGACACTAACCCGCGCCCTCACACGTACGCTCCCCCTAAAGCGTTGTCGTACCCTCACCTGGACCCTAAACCGTCCCCGTCCCCTAACCCTAACCCTTCCCCGAAGCCTGACCCTCACCCGTCCCCTAATCCTAACCCGTACGCTGACACTAACCCACGCCCTCACACATACGCTCCCCCTAAAGCGTTGTCGTACCCTCACCTGGACCCTAAACCGTCCCCGTCCCCTAACCCTAACCCTAGCCCGAACCCTAAACCTAACCCTTCCCCGAAGCCTGACCCTCACCCATCCCCTAATCCTAACCCGTACTCTGACACTAAGCCGCGCCCTCACACGTACGCTCCCCCTAAAGCGCTGTCGTACCCTCACCTGGACCCTAAACCGTCCCCGTCCCCTAACCCTAATCCTAGCCCGAACCCTAACCCTAACCCTTCCCCGAAGCCTGACCCTCACCCGTCCCCTAATCCTAACCCGTACGCTGACACTAACCCGCGCCCTCACACGTACGCTCCCCCTAAAGCGTTGTCGTACCCTCACATGGACCCTAAACCGTCCCCGTCCCCTAACCCTAACCCTAGCCCGAACGCTAACCCTAACACTTCCCCGAAGCCTGACCCTCACCCGTCCCCTAATCCTAACCCGTACGCTGACACTAACCCGCACCCTCACACGTACGCTCCCCCTAAAGCGTTGTCGTACCCTCACCTGGACCCTAAACCGTCCCCGTCCCCTAACCCTAACCCTAGCCCGAACCCTAACACTAACCCTTCCCTGAAGCCTGACCCTCACCCGTCCCCTAATCCTAACCCGTACGCTGACACTAACCAGCGCCCTCACACGTACGCACCCCCTAAAGCGTTGTCGTACCCTCACCTGGACCCTAAACCGTCCCCGTCCCCTAACCCTAACCCTAGCCCGAACCCTAACCCTAACCCTTCCCCGAAGCCTGACCCTCACCCGTCCCCTAATCCTAACCCGTATGCTGACACTAACCCGTGCCCTCACACGTACGCTCCCCCTAAAGCGTTGTCGTACCCTCACCTGGACCCTAAACCGTCCCCGTCACCTAACCCTAACCCTAGCCCGAACCCTAACCCTAACCCTTCCCCGAAGCCTGACCCTCACCCGTCCCCTAATCCTAACCCGTACGCTGACGCTAACCCGCGCCCTCACACGTACGCTCCCCCTAAAGCGTTGTCGTACCCTCACCTGGACCCTAAACCGGCCCCGTCCCCTAACCCTAACCCTAGCCCGAACCCTAACCCTAACCCTTCCCCGAAGCGTGACCCTCACCCGTCCCCTAATCCTAACCCGTACGCTGACACTAACCCGCGCCCTCACACGTACGCTCCCCCTAAAGCGTTGTCGTACCCTCACCTGGACCCTAAACCGTCCCCGTCCCCTAACCCTAACCCTAGCCCGAACCCTAACCCTAACCCTTCCCCGAAGCCTGACCCTCACCCGTCCCCTAATCCTAACCCGTACGCTGACACTAACCCGCACCCTCACACGTACGCTCCCCCTAAAGCGTTGTCGTACCCTCACCTGGACCCTAAACCGTCCCCGTCCCCTAACCCTAACCCTAGCCCGAACCCTAACACTAACCCTTCCCTGAAGCCTGACCCTCACCCATCCCCTAATCCTAACCCGTAAGCTGACACTAACCAGCGCCCTCACACGTACGCACCCCCTAAAGCGTTGTCGTACCCTCACCTGGACCCTAAACCGTCCCCGTCCCCTAACCCTAACCCTAGCCCGAACCCTAACCCTAACCCTTCCCCGAAGCCTGACCCTCACCCGTCCCCTAATCCTAACCCGTACTCTGACACTAAGGCGCGCCCTCACACGTACGGTCCCCCTAAAACGCTGTCGTACCCTCACCTGGACCCTAAACCGTCCCCGTCCCCTAACCCTAATCCTAGCCCGAACCCTAACCCTAACCCTTCCCCGAAGCCTGACCCTCACCCGTCCCCTAATCCTAACCCGTACGCTGACACTAACCCGCGCCCTCACACGTACGCTCCCCCTAAAGCGTTGTCGTACCCTCACCTGGACCCTAAACCGTCCCCGTCCCCTAACCCTAACCCTAGCCCGAACCCTAACCCTAACCCTTCCCCGAAGCCTGACCCTCACCCGTCCCCTAATCCTAACCTGTACGCTGACACTAACCCGCGCCCTCACACGTACGCTCCCCCTAAAGCGTTGTCGTACCCTCACCTGGAACCTAAACCGTCTCCGTCCCCTAACCCTAACCCTAGCCCGAACCCTAACCCTAACACTTCCCCGAAGCCTGACCCTCACCCGTCCCCTAATCCTAACCCGTATGCTGACACTAACCCGTGCCCTCACACGTACGCTCCCCCTAAAGCGTTGTCGTACCCTCACCTGGACCCTAAACCGTCCCCGTCACCTAACCCTAACCCTAGCCTGAACCCTAACCCTAACCCTTCCCCGAAGCCTGACCCTCACCCGTCCCCTAATCCTAACCCGTACGCTGACGCTAACCCGCGCCCTCACACGTACGCTCCCCCTAAAGCGTTGTCGTACCCTCACCTGGACCCTAAACCGTCCCCGTCCCCTAACCCTAACCCTAGCCCGAACCCTAAACCTAACCCTTCCCCGAAGCCTGACCCTCACCCGTCCCCTAATCCTAACCCGTACTCTGACACTAAGCCGCGCCCTCACACGTACGCTCCCCCTAAAGCGCTGTCGTACCCTCACCTGGACCCTAAACCGTCCCCGTCCCCTAACCCTAATCCTAGCCCGAACCCTAACCCTAACCCTTCCCCGAAGCCTGACCCTCACCCGTCCCCTAATCCTAACCCGTACGCT
Organism: Globicephala melas; assembly: GCF_963455315.2. NCBI lineage: Eukaryota > Metazoa > Chordata > Mammalia > Artiodactyla > Delphinidae > Globicephala > Globicephala melas. The sequence goes on along the minus strand of NW_027207246.1, from coordinate 729,661 downwards.
GACACTAACCCGCGCCCTCACACGTACGCTCCCCCTAAAGCGTTGTCGTACCCTCACCTGGACCCTAAACCGTCCCCGTCCCCTAACCCTAAACCTAGCCCGAACCCTAACCCTAACACTTCCCCGAAGCCTGACCCTCACCCGTCCCCTAATCCTAACCCGTACGCTGACACTAACCCGCGCCCTCACACGTACGCTCCCCCTAAAGCGTTGTCGTACCCTCACCTGGACCCTAAACCGTCCCCGTCCCCTAACCCTAACCCTTCCCCGAAGCCTGACCCTCACCCGTCCCCTAATCCTAACCCGTACGCTGACACTAACCCACGCCCTCACACATACGCTCCCCCTAAAGCGTTGTCGTACCCTCACCTGGACCCTAAACCGTCCCCGTCCCCTAACCCTAACCCTAGCCCGAACCCTAAACCTAACCCTTCCCCGAAGCCTGACCCTCACCCATCCCCTAATCCTAACCCGTACTCTGACACTAAGCCGCGCCCTCACACGTACGCTCCCCCTAAAGCGCTGTCGTACCCTCACCTGGACCCTAAACCGTCCCCGTCCCCTAACCCTAATCCTAGCCCGAACCCTAACCCTAACCCTTCCCCGAAGCCTGACCCTCACCCGTCCCCTAATCCTAACCCGTACGCTGACACTAACCCGCGCCCTCACACGTACGCTCCCCCTAAAGCGTTGTCGTACCCTCACATGGACCCTAAACCGTCCCCGTCCCCTAACCCTAACCCTAGCCCGAACCCTAACCCTAACACTTCCCCGAAGCCTGACCCTCACCCGTCCCCTAATCCTAACCCGTACGCTGACACTAACCCGCACCCTCACACGTACGCTCCCCCTAAAGCGTTGTCGTACCCTCACCTGGACCCTAAACCGTCCCCGTCCCCTAACCCTAACCCTAGCCCGAACCCTAACACTAACCCTTCCCTGAAGCCTGACCCTCACCCGTCCCCTAATCCTAACCCGTACGCTGACACTAACCAGCGCCCTCACACGTACGCACCCCCTAAAGCGTTGTCGTACCCTCACCTGGACCCTAAACCGTCCCCGTCCCCTAACCCTAACCCTAGCCCGAACCCTAACCCTAACCCTTCCCCGAAGCCTGACCCTCACCCGTCCCCTAATCCTAACCCGTACTCTGACACTAAGCCGCGCCCTCACACGTACGCTCCCCCTAAAGCGCTGTCGTACCCTCACCTGGACCCTAAACCGTCCCCGTCCCCTAACCCTAATCCTAGCCCGAACCCTAACCCTAACCCTTCCCCGAAGCCTGACCCTCACACGTCCCCTAATCCTAACCCGTACGCTGACACTAACCCGCGCCCTCACACGTACGCTCCCCCTAAAGCGTTGTCGTACCCTCACCTGGACCCTAAACCGTCCCCGTCCCCTAACCCTAACCCTAGCCCGAACCCTAACCCTAACCCTTCCCCGAAGCCTGACCCTCACCCGTCCCCTAATCCTAACCCGTACGCTGACACTAACCCGCGCCCTCACACGTACGCTCCCCCTAAAGCGTTGTCGTACCCTCACCTGGACCCTAAACCGTCCCCGTCCCCTAACCCTAACCCTAGCCCGAACCCTAACCCTAACACTTCCCCGAAGCCTGACCCTCACCCGTCCCCTAATCCTAACCCGTATGCTGACACTAACCCGTGCCCTCACACGTACGCTCCCCCTAAAGCGTTGTCGTACCCTCACCTGGACCCTAAACCGTCCCCGTCACCTAACCCTAACCCTAGCCTGAACCCTAACCCTAACCCTTCCCCGAAGCCTGACCCTCACCCGTCCCCTAATCCTAACCCGTACGCTGACGCTAACCCGCGCCCTCACACGTACGCTCCCCCTAAAGCGTTGTCGTACCCTCACCTGGACCCTAAACCGTCCCCGTCCCCTAACCCTAACCCTAGCCCGAACCCTAAACCTAACCCTTCCCCGAAGCCTGACCCTCACCCGTCCCCTAATCCTAACCCGTACTCTGACACTAAGCCGCGCCCTCACACGTACGCTCCCCCTAAAGCGCTGTCGTACCCTCACCTGGACCCTAAACCGTCCCCGTCCCCTAACCCTAATCCTAGCCCGAACCCTAACCCTAACCCTTCCCCGAAGCCTGACCCTCACCCGTCCCCTAATCCTAACCCGTACGCTGACACTAACCCGCGCCCTCACACGTACGCTCCCCCTAAAGCGTTGTCGTACCCTCACCTGGACCCTAAACCGTCCCCGTCCCCTAACCCTAACCCTAGCCCGAACCCTAACCCTAACACTTCCCCGAAGCCTGACCCTCACCCGTCCCCTAATCCTAACCCGTACGCTGACACTAACCCGCGCCCTCACACGTACGCTCCCCCTAAAGCGTTGTCGTACCCTCACCTGGACCCTAAACCGTCCCCGTCCCCTAACCCTAACTCTAGCCCGAACCCTAAACCTAACCCTTCCCCGAAGCCTGACCCTCACCCGTCCCCTAATCCTAACCCGTACGCTGACACTAACCCGCGCCCTCACACGTACGCTCCCCCTAAAGCGTTGTCGTACCCTCACCTGGACCCTAAACCGTCCCCGTCCCCTAACCCTAACCCTAGCCCGAACCCTAACCCTAACCCTTCCCCGAAGCCTGACCCTCACCCGTCCCCTAATCCTAACCCGTACGCTGACGCTAACCCGCGCCCTCACACGTACGCTCCCCCTAAAGCGTTGTCGTACCCTCATCTGGACCCTAAACCGTCCCCGCCCCCTAACCCTTACCCTAGCCCGAACCCTAACCCTAACCCTTCCCCGAAGCCTGACCCTCACCCGTCCCCTAATCCTAACCCGTACGCTGACACTTACCCGCGCCCTCACACGTACGCTCCCCCTAAAGCGTTGTCGTACCCTCACCTGGACCCTAAACCGTCCCCGTCCCCTCACCCTAACCCTAGCCCGAACCCTAACCCTAACCCTTCCCCGAAGCCTGACCCTCACCCGTCCCCTAATCCTAACCCGTACTCTGACACTAAGCCGCGCCCTCACACGTACGCTCCCCCTAAAGCGCTGTCGTACCCTCACCTGGACCCTAAACCGTCCCCGTCCCCTAACCCTAACCCTAGCCCGAACCCTAACCCTAACCCTTCCCCGAAGCCTGACCCTCACCCGTCCCCTAATCCTAACCCGTACGCTGACACTAACCCGCGCCCTCACACGTACGCTCCCCCTAAAGCGTTGTCGTACCCTCACCTGGACCCTAAACCGTCCCCGTCCCCTAACCCTAACCCTAGCCCGAACCCTAACCCTAACCATTACCCGAAGCCTGACCCTCACCCGTCCCCTAATCCTAACCCGTACGCTGACACTAACCCGCGCCCTCACACGTACACTCCCCCTAAAGCGTTGTCGTACCCTCACCTGTACCCTAAACCGTCCCCGTCCCCTAACCCTAACCCTAGCCCGAACCCTAACCCTAACACTTCCCCGAAGCCTGACCCTCACCCGACCCCTAATCCTAACCCGTATGCTGACACTAACCCGCGCCCGCACACGTACGCTCCCCCTAAAGCGTTGTCGTACCCTCACCTGGACCCTAAACCGTCCCCGTCCCCTAACCCTAACCCTAGCCCGAACCCTAACCCTAACCCTTCCCCGAAGCCTGACACTCACCCGTCCCCTAATCCTAAACCGTACGCTGACGCTAACCCGCGCCCTCACACGTACGCTCCCCCTAAAGCGTTGTCGTACCCTCACCTGGACCCTAAACCGTCCCCGTCCCCTAACCCTAACCCTAGCCCGAACCCTAACCCTAACTCTTCCCCGAAGCCTGACCCTCACCCGTCCCCTAATCCTAACCCGTACGCTGACACTAACCCGCGCCCTCACACGTACGCTCCCCCTAAAGCGTTGTCATACCCTCACCTGGACCCTAAACCGTCCCCGTCCCCTAACCCTAACCCTAGCCCGAACCCTAACCCTAACCCTTCCCCGAAGCGTGACCCTCACCCGTCCCGTAATCCTAACCCGTACGCTGACACTAACCCGCGCCCTCACACGTACGCTCCCCCTAAAGCGTTGTCGTACCCTCACCTGGACCCTAAACCGTCCCCGTCCCCTAACCCTAACCCTAGCCCGAACCCTAACCCTAACACTTCCCCGAAGCCTGACCCTCACCCGTCCCCTAATCCTAACCCGTACGCTGACACTAACCCGCGCCCTCACACGTACGCTCCCCCTAAAGCGTTGTCGTACCCTCACCTGGACCCTAAACCGTCCCCGTCCCCTAACCCTAACCCTAGCCCGAACCCTAAACCTAACCCTTCCCCGAAGCCTGACCCTCACCCGTCCCCTAATCCTAACCCGTACGCTGACACTAACCCGCGCCCTCACACGTACGCTCCCCCTAAAGCGTTGTCGTACCCTCACCTGGACCCTAAACCGTCCCCATCCCCTAACCCTAACCCTAGCCCGAACCCTAACCCTAACCCTTCCCCGAAGCCTGACCCTCACCCGTCCCCTAATCCTAACCCGTACGCTGACGCTAACCCGCGCCCTCACACGTACGCTCCCCCTAAAGCTTTGTCGTACCCTCACCTGGACCCTAAACCGTCCCCGTCCCCTAACCCTAACCCTAGCCCGAACCCTAACCCTAACCCTTCCCCGAAGCCTGACCCTCACCCGTCCCCTAATCCTAACCCGTACGCTGACACTAACCCGCGCCCTCACACGTACGCTCCCCCTAAAGCGTTGTCGTACCCTCACCTGGATCCTAAACCGTCCCCGTACCCTAACCCTAACCCTAGCCCGAACCCTAACCCTAACCCTTCCCCGAAGCCTGACCCTCACCCGTCCCCTAATCCTAACCCGTACGCTGACACTAACCCGCGCCCTCACACGTACGCTCCCCCTAAAGCGTTGTCGTACCCTCACCTGGACCCTAAACCGTCCCCGTCCCCTAACCCTAACCCTTCCCCGAAGCCTGACCCTCACCCGTCCCCTAATCCTAACCCGTACGCTGACACTAACCCACGCCCTCACACGTACGCTCCCACTAAAGCGTTGTCGTACCCTCACCTGGACCCTAAACCGTCCCCGTCCCCTAACCCTAACCCTAGCCCGAACCCTAAACCTAACCCTTCCCCAAAGCCTGACCCTCACCCGTCCCCTAATCCTAACCCGTACTCTGACACTAAGCCGCGCCCTCACACGTACGCTCCCCCTAAAGCGCTGTCGTACCCTCACCTGGACCCTAAACCGTCCCCGTCCCCTAACCCTAATCCTAGCCCGAACCCTAAACCTAACCCTTCCCCGAAGCCTGACCCTCACCCGTCCCCTAATCCTAACCCGTACGCTGACACTAACCCGCGCCCGCACACGTACGCTCCCCCTAAAGCGTTGTCGTACCCTCACATGGACCCTAAACCGTCCCCGTCCCCTAACCCTAACCCTAGCCCGAACCCTAAACCTAACCCTTCCCCGAAGCCGGACCCTCACACGTCCCCTAATCCTAACCCGTACGCTGACACTAACCCGCGCCCTCACACGTACGCTCCCCCTAAAGCGTTGTCGTACCCTCACCTGGACCCTAAACCGTCCCCGTCCCCTAACCCTAACCCTAGCCCGAACCCTAACCCTAACCCTTCCCTGAAGCCTGACCCTCACCCGTCCCCTAATCCTAACCCGTACTCTGACACTAACCAGCGCCCTCACACGTACGCACCCCCTAAAGCGTTGTCGTACCCTCACCTGGACCCTAAACCGTCCCCGTCCCCTAACCCTAACCCTAGCCCGAACCCTAAACCTAACCCTTCCCCGAAGCCTGACCCTCACCCGTCCCCTAATCCTAACCCGTACTCTGACACTAAGCCGCGCCCTCACACGTACGCTCCCCCTAAAGCGCTGTCGTACCCTCACCTGGACCCTAAACCGTCCCCGTCCCCTAACCCTAATCCTAGCCCGAACCCTAACCCTAACCCTTCCCCGAAGCCTGACCCTCACCCGTCCCCTAATCCTAACCCGTACGCTGACACTAACCCGCGCCCTCACACGTACGCTCCCCCTAAAGCGTTGTCGTACCCTCACCTGGACCCTAAACCGTCCCCGTCCCCTAACCCTAACCCTAGCCCGAACCCTAACCCTAACCCTTCCCCGAAGCCTGACCCTCACCCGTCCCCTAATCCTAACCCGTACGCTGACACTAACCCGCGCCCTCACACGTACGCTCCCCCTAAAGCGTTGTCGTACCCTCACCTGGACCCTAAACCGTCCCCGTCCCCTAACCCTAACCCTAGCCCGAACCCTAACCCTAACCCTTCCCCGAAGCCTGACCCTCACCCGTCCCCTAATCCTAACCCGTATGCTGACACTAACCCGTGCCCTCACACGTACGCTCCCCCTAAAGCGTTGTCGTACCCTCACCTGGACCCTAAACCGTCCCCGTCACCTAACCCTAACCCTAGCCCGAACCCTAACCCTAACCCTTCCCCGAAGCCTGACCCTCACCCGTCCCCTAATCCTAACCCGTACGCTGACGCTAACCCGCGCCCTCACACGTACGCTCCCCCTAAAGCGTTGTCGTACCCTCACCTGGACCCTAAACCGGCCCCGTCCCCTAACCCTAACCCTAGCCCGAACCCTAACCCTAACTCTTCCCCGAAGCGTGACCCTCACCCGTCCCCTAATCCTAACCCGTACGCTGACACTAACCCGCGCCCTCACACGTACGCTCCCCCTAAAGCGTTGTCGTACCCTCACCTGGACCCTAAATCGTCCCCGTCCCCTAACCCTAACCCTAGCCCGAACCCTAACCCTAACCCTTCCCCGAAGCCTGACCCTCACCCGTCCCCTAATCCTAACCCGTACGCTGACACTAAGCCGCGCCCTCACACGTACGCTCCCCCTAAAGCGTTGTCGTACCCTCACCTGGACCCTAAACCGTCCCCGTCCACTAACCCTAACCCTAGCCCGAACCCTAACCCTAACCCTTCCCCGAAGCCTGACACTCACCCGTCCCCTAATCCTAACCCGTACGCTGACGCTAACCCGCGCCCTCACACGTACGCTCCCCCTAAAGCGTTGTCGTACCCTCACCTGGACCCTAAACCGTCCCCGTCCCCTAACCCTAACCCTAGCCCGAACCCTAACCCTAACCCTTCCCGAAGCCTGACCCTCACCCGTCCCCTAATCCTAACCCGTACGCTGACACTAACCCGCGCCCTCACACGTACGCTCCCCCTAAAGCGTTGTCGTACCCTCACCTGGACCCTAAACCGTCCCCGTCCCCTAACCCTAACCCTAGCCCGAACCCTAGACCTAACACTTCCCCGAAGCCTGACCCTCACCCGTCCCCTAATCCTAACCCGTACGCTGACACCCGCGCCCTCACACGTACGCTCCCCCTAAAGCGTTGTCGTACCCTCACCTGGACCCTAAACCGTCCTCGTCCCCTAACCCTAACCCTAGCCCGAACCCTAACCCTAACCCTTCCCCGAAGCCTGACCCTCACCCGTCCCCTAATCCTAACCCGTACGCTGACGCTAACCCGCGCCCTCACACGTACGCTCCCCCTAAAGCGTTGTCGTACCCTCACCTGGACCCTAAACCGTCCCCGTCCCCTAACCCTAACCCTAGCCCGAACCCTAACCCTAACCCTTCCCCGAAGCCTGACCCTCACCCGTCCCCTAATCCTAACCCGTACGCTGACACTAACCCGCGCCCTCACACGTACGCTCCCCCTAAAGCGTTGTCGTACCCTCACCTGGATCCTAAACCGTCCCCGTCCCCTAACCCTAACCCTAGCCCGAACCCTAACCCTAACCCTTCCCCGAAGCCTGACCCTCACCCGTCCCCTAATCCTAACCCGTACGCTGACACTAACCCGCGCCCTCACACGTACGCTCCCCCTAAAGCGTTGTCGTACCCTCACCTGGACCCTAAACCGTCCCCGTCCCCTAACCCTAACCCTTCCCCGAAGCCTGACCCTCACCCGTCCCCTAATCTTAACCCGTACGCTGACACTAACCCGCGCCCTCACACGTACGCTCCCCCTAAAGCGTTGTCGTACCCTCACCTGGACCCTAAACCGTCCCCGTCCCCTAACCCTTACCCTAGCCCGAACCCTAACCCTAACCCTTCCCCGAAGCCTGACCCTCACCCGTCCCCTAATCCTAACCCGTACTCTGACACTAAGCCGCGCCCTCACACGTACGCTCCCCCTAAAGCGCTGTCGTACCCTCACCTGGACCCTAAACCGTCCCCGTCCCCTAACCCTAATCCTAGCCCGAACCCTAACCCTAACCCTTCCCCGAAGCCTGACCCTCACCCGTCCCCTAATCCTAACCCGTACGCTGACACTAACCCGCGCCCTCACACGTACGCTCCCCCTAAAGCGTTGTCGTACCCTCACCTGGACCCTAAACCGTCCCCGTCCCCTAACCCTAACCCTAGCCCGAACCCTAACCCTAACACTTCCCCGAAGCCTGACCCTCACCCGTCCCCTAATCCTAACCCGTACGCTGACACTAACCCGCGCCCTCACACGTACGCTCCCCCTAAAGCGTTGTCGTACCCTCACCTGGACCCTAAACCGTCCCCGTCCCCTAACCCTAACCCTTCCCCGAAGCCTGACCCTCACCCGTCCCCTAATCCTAACCCGTACGCTGACACTAACCCACGCCCTCACACATACGCTCCCCCTAAAGCGTTGTCGTACCCTCACCTGGACCCTAAACCGTCCCCGTCCCCTAACCCTAACCCTAGCCCGAACCCTAAACCTAACCCTTCCCCGAAGCCTGACCCTCACCCATCCCCTAATCCTAACCCGTACTCTGACACTAAGCCGCGCCCTCACACGTACGCTCCCCCTAAAGCGCTGTCGTACCCTCACCTGGACCCTAAACCGTCCCCGTCCCCTAACCCTAATCCTAGCCCGAACCCTAACCCTAACCCTTCCCCGAAGCCTGACCCTCACCCGTCCCCTAATCCTAACCCGTACGCTGACACTAACCCGCGCCCTCACACGTACGCTCCCCCTAAAGCGTTGTCGTACCCTCACATGGACCCTAAACCGTCCCCGTCCCCTAACCCTAATCCTAGCCCGAACCCTAACCCTAACCCTTCCCCGAAGCCTGACCCTCACCCGTCCCCTAATCCTAACCCGTACGCTGACACTAACCCGCGCCCTCACACGTACGCTCCCCCTAAAGCGTTGTCGTACCCTCACCTGGACCCTAAACCGTCCCCGTCCCCTAACCCTAACCCTAGCCCGAACCCTAACCCTAACCCTTCCCCGAAGCCTGACCCTCACCCGTCACCTAATCCTAACCCGTACGCTGACACTAACCCGCGCCCTCACACGTACGCTCCCCCTAAAGCGTTGTCGTACCCTCACCTGGACCCTAAACCGTCCCCGTCCCCTAACCCTAACCCTAGCCCGAACCCTAACCCTAACACTTCCCCGAAGCCTGACCCTCACCTGTCCCCTAATCCTAACCCGTATGCTGACACTAACCCGTGCCCTCACACGTACGCTCCCCCTAAAGCGTTGTCGTACCCTCACCTGGACCCTAAACCGTCCCCGTCACCTAACCCTAACCCTAGCCTGAACCCTAACCCTAACCCTTCCCCGAAGCCTGACCCTCACCCGTCCCCTAATCCTAACCCGTACGCTGACGCTAACCCGCGCCCTCACACGTACGCTCCCCCTAAAGCGTTGTCGTACCCTCACCTGGACCCTAAACCGTCCCCGTCCCCTAACCCTAACCCTAGCCCGAACCCTAAACCTAACCCTTCCCCGAAGCCTGACCCTCACCCGTCCCCTAATCCTAACCCGTACTCTGACACTAAGCCGCGCCCTCACACGTACGCTCCCCCTAAAGCGCTGTCGTACCCTCACCTGGACCCTAAACCGTCCCCGTCCCCTAACCCTAATCCTAGCCCGAACCCTAACCCTAACCCTTCCCCGAAGCCTGACCCTCACCCGTCCCCTAATCCTAACCCGTACGCTGACACTAACCCGCGCCCTCACACGTACGCTCCCCCTAAAGCGTTGTCGTACCCTCACCTGGACCCTAAACCGTCCCCGTCCCCTAACCCTAACCCTAGCCCGAACCCTAACCCTAACACTTCCCCGAAGCCTGACCCTCACCCGTCCCCTAATCCTAACCCGTACGCTGACACTAACCCGCGCCCTCACACGTACGCTCCCCCTAAAGCGTTGTCGTACCCTCACCTGGACCCTAAACCGTCCCCGTCCCCTAACCCTAACCCTAGCCCGAACCCTAACCCTAACCCTTCCCCGAAGCCTGACCCTCACCCGTCCCCTAATCCTAACCCGTACGCTGACGCTAACCCGCGCCCTCACACGTACGCTCCCCCTAAAGCGTTGTCGTACCCTCATCTGGACCCTAAACCGTCCCCGTCCCCTAACCCTTACCCTAGCCCGAACCCTAACCCTAACCCTTCCCCGAAGCCTGACCCTCACCCGTCCCCTAATCCTAACCCGTACGCTGACACTTACCCGCGCCCTCACACGTACGCTCCCCCTAAAGCGTTGTCGTACCCTCACCTGGACCCTAAACCGTCCCCGTCCCCTCACCCTAACCCTAGCCCGAACCCTAACCCTAACCCTTCCCCGAAGCCTGACCCTCACCCGTCCCCTAATCCTAACCCGTACTCTGACACTAAGCCGCGCCCTCACACGTACGCTCCCCCTAAAGCGCTGTCGTACCCTCACCTGGACCCTAAACCGTCCCCGTCCCCTAACCCTAACCCTAGCCCGAACCCTAACCCTAACCCTTCCCCGAAGCCTGACCCTCACCCGTCCCCTAATCCTAACCCGTACGCTGACACTAACCCGCGCCCTCACACGTACGCTCCCCCTAAAGCGTTGTCGTACCCTCACCTGGACCCTAAACCGTCCCCGTCCCCTAACCCTAACCCTAGCCCGAACCCTAACCCTAACCATTACCCGAAGCCTGACCCTCACCCGTCCCCTAATCCTAACCCGTACGCTGACACTAACCCGCGCCCTCACACGTACACTCCCCCTAAAGCGTTGTCGTACCCTCACCTGTACCCTAAACCGTCCCCGTCCCCTAACCCTAACCCTAGCCCGAACCCTAACCCTAACACTTCCCCGAAGCCTGACCCTCACCCGACCCCTAATCCTAACCCGTATGCTGACACTAACCCGCGCCCGCACACGTACGCTCCCCCTAAAGCGTTGTCGTACCCTCACCTGGACCCTAAACCGTCCCCGTCCCCTAACCCTAACCCTAGCCCGAACCCTAACCCTAACCCTTCCCCGAAGCCTGACCCTCACCCTTCCCCTAATCCTAACCCGAACGCTGACGCTAACCCGCGCCCTCACACGTACGCTCCCCCTAAAGCGTTGTCGTACCCTCACCTGGACCCTAAACCGTCCCCGTCCCCTAACCTTAACCCTAGCCCGAACCCTAACTCTAACCGTTCCCCGAAGCCTGACCCTCACCTGTCCCCTAATCCTAACCCGTACGCTGACACTAACCCGCGCCCTCACACGTACGCTCCCCCTAAAGCGTTGTCGTACCCTCACCTGGACCCTAAACTGTCCCCCTCCCCTAACCCTAACCGTAGCCCGAACCCTAACCCTAACCCTTCCCCGAAGCCTGACACTCACCCGTCCCCTAATCCTAAACCGTACGCTGACGCTAACCCGCGCCCTCACACGTACGCTCCCCCTAAAGCGTTGTCGTACCCTCACCTGGACCCTAAACCGTCCCCGTCCCCTAACCCTAACCCTAGCCCGAACCCTAACCCTAACTCTTCCCCGAAGCCTGACCCTCACCCGTCCCCTAATCCTAACCCGTACGCTGACACTAACCCGCGCCCTCACACGTACGCTCCCCCTAAAGCGTTGTCATACCCTCACCTGGACCCTAAACCGTCCCCGTCCCCTAACCCTAACCCTAGCCCGAACCCTAACCCTAACCCTTCCCCGAAGCGTGACCCTCACCCGTCCCGTAATCCTAACCCGTACGCTGACACTAACCCGCGCCCTCACACGTACGCTCCCCCTAAAGCGTTGTCGTACCCTCACCTGGACCCTAAACCGTCCCCGTCCCCTAACCCTAACCCTAGCCCGAACCCTAACCCTAACACTTCCCCGAAGCCTGACCCTCACCCGTCCCCTAATCCTAACCCGTACGCTGACACTAACCCGCACCCTCACACGTACGCTCCCCCTAAAGCGTTGTCGTACCCTCACCTGGACCCTAAACCGTCCCCGTCCCCTAACCCTAACCCTAGCCCGAACCCTAAACCTAACCCTTCCCCGAAGCCTGACCCTCACCCGTCCCCTAATCCTAACCCGTACACTGACACTAACCCGCGCCCTCACACGTACGCTCCCCCTAAAGCGTTGTCGTACCCTCACCTGGACCCTAAACCGTCCCCATCCCCTAACCCTAACCCTAGCCCGAACCCTAACCCTAACCCTTCCCCGAAGCCTGACCCTCACCCGTCCCCTAATCCTAACCCGTACGCTGACGCTAACCCGCGCCCTCACACGTACGCTCCCCCTAAAGCGTTGTCGTACCCTCACCTGGACCCTAAACCGTCCCCGTCCCCTAACCCTAACCCTAGCCCGAACCCTAACCCTAACCCTTCCCCGAAGCCTGACCCTCACCCGTCCCCTAATCCTAACCCGTACGCTGACACTAACCCGCGCCCTCACACGTACGCTCCCCCTAAAGCGTTGTCGTACCCTCACCTGGACCCTAAACCGTCCCCGTCCCCTAACCCTAACCCTTCCCCGAAGCCTGACCCTCACCCGTCCCCTAATCCTAACCCGTACGCTGACACTAACCCACGCCCTCACACGTACGCTCCCACTAAAGCGTTGTCGTACCCTCACCTGGACCCTAAACCGTCCCCGTCCCCTAACCCTAACCCTAGCCCGAACCCTAAACCTAACCCTTCCCCAAAGCCTGACCCTCACCCGTCCCCTAATCCTAACCCGTACTCTGACACTAAGCCGCGCCCTCACACGTACGCTCCCCCTAAAGCGCTGTCGTACCCTCACCTGGACCCTAAACCGTCCCCGTCCCCTAACCCTAATCCTAGCCCGAACCCTAACCCTAACCCTTCCCCGAAGCCTGACCCTCACCCGTCCCCTAATCCTAACCCGTACGCTGACACTAACCCGCGCCCGCACACGTACGCTCCCCCTAAAGCGTTGTCGTACCCTCACATGGACCCTAAACCGTCCCCGTCCCCTAACCCTAACCCTAGCCCGAACCCTAACCCTAACCCTTCCCCGAAGCCGGACCCTCACCCGTCCCCTAATCCTAACCCGTACGCTGACACTAACCCGCGCCCTCACACGTACGCTCCCCCTAAAGCGTTGTCGTACCCTCACCTGGACCCTAAACCGTCCCCGTCCCCTAACCCTAACCCTAGCCCGAACCCTAACCCTAACCCTTCCCTGAAGCCTGACCCTCACCCGTCCCCTAATCCTAACCCGTACTCTGACACTAACCAGCGCCCTCACACGTACGCACCCCCTAAAGCGTTGTCGTACCCTCACCTGGACCCTAAACCGTCCCCGTCCCCTAACCCTAACCCTAGCCCGAACCCTAACCCTAACCCTTCCCCGAAGCCTGACCCTCACCCGTCCCCTAATCCTAACCCGTACGCTGACACTAACCCGCGCCCTCACACGTACGCTCCCCCTAAAGCGTTGTCGTACCCTCACCTGGACCCTAAACCGTCCCCGTCCCCTAACCCTAACCCTAGCCCGAACCCTAACCCTAACCCTTCCCCGAAGCCTGACCCTCACCCGTCCCCTAATCCTAACCCGTATGCTGACACTAACCCGTGCCCTCACACGTACGCTCCCCCTAAAGCGTTGTCGTACCCTCACCTGGACCCTAAACCGTCCCCGTCACCTAACCCTAACCCTAGCCCGAACCCTAACCCTAACCCTTCCCCGAAGCCTGACCCTCACCCGTCCCCTAATCCTAACCCGTACGCTGACGCTAACCCGCGCCCTCACACGTACGCTCCCCCTAAAGCGTTGTCGTACCCTCACCTGGACCCTAAACCGGCCCCGTCCCCTAACCCTAACCCTAGCCCGAACCCTAACCCTAACTCTTCCCCGAAGCGTGACCCTCACCCGTCCCCTAATCCTAACCCGTACGCTGACACTAACCCGCGCCCTCACACGTACGCTCCCCCTAAAGCGTTGTCGTACCCTCACCTGGACCCTAAATCGTCCCCGTCCCCTAACCCTAACCCTAGCCCGAACCCTAACCCTAACCCTTCCCCGAAGCCTGACCCTCACCCGTCCCCTAATCCTAACCCGTACGCTGACACTAAGCCGCGCCCTCACACGTACGCTCCCCCTAAAGCGTTGTCGTACCCTCACCTGGACCCTAAACCGTCCCCGTCCCCTAACCCTAACCCTAGCCCGAACCCTAACCCTAACCCTTCCCCGAAGCCTGACACTCACCCGTCCCCTAATCCTAACCCGTACGCTGACGCTAACCCGCGCCCTCACACGTACGCTCCCCCTAAAGCGTTGTCGTACCCTCACCTGGACCCTAAACCGTCCCCGTCCCCTAACCCTAACCCTAGCCCGAACCCTAACCCTAACCCTTCCCCGAAGCGTGACCCTCACCCGTCCCGTAATCCTAACCCGTACGCTGACACTAACCCGCGCCCTCACACGTACGCTCCCCCTAAAGCGTTGTCGTACCCTCACCTGGACCCTAAACCGTCCCCGTCCCCTAACCCTAACCCTAGCCCGAACCCTAACCCTAACACTTCCCGAAGCCTGACCCTCACCCGTCCCCTAATCCTAACCCGTACGCTGACACTAACCCGCGCCCTCACACGTACGCTCCCCCTAAAGCGTTGTCGTACCCTCACCTGGACCCTAAACCGTCCCCGTCCCCTAACCCTAACCCTAGCCCGAACCCTAGACCTAACCCTTCCCCGAAGCCTGACCCTCACCCGTCCCCTAATCCTAACCCGTACGCTGACACTAACCCGCGCCCGCACACGTACGCTCCCCCTAAAGCGTTGTCGTACCCTCACATGGACCCTAAACCGTCCCCGTCCCCTAACCCTAACCCTAGCCCGAACCCTAAACCTAACCCTTCCCCGAAGCCGGACCCTCACACGTCCCCTAATCCTAACCCGTACGCTGACACTAACCCGCGCCCTCACACGTACGCTCCCCCTAAAGCGTTGTCGTACCCTCACCTGGACCCTAAACCGTCCCCGTCCCCTAACCCTAACCCTAGCCCGAACCCTAACCCTAACCCTTCCCTGAAGCCTGACCCTCACCCGTCCCCTAATCCTAACCCGTACTCTGACACTAACCAGCGCCCTCACACGTACGCACCCCCTAAAGCGTTGTCGTACCCTCACCTGGACCCTAAACCGTCCCCGTCCCCTAACCCTAACCCTAGCCCGAACCCTAAACCTAACCCTTCCCCGAAGCCTGACCCTCACCCGTCCCCTAATCCTAACCCGTACTCTGACACTAAGCCGCGCCCTCACACGTACGCTCCCCCTAAAGCGCTGTCGTACCCTCACCTGGACCCTAAACCGTCCCCGTCCCCTAACCCTAATCCTAGCCCGAACCCTAACCCTAACCCTTCCCCGAAGCCTGACCCTCACCCGTCCCCTAATCCTAACCCGTACGCTGACACTAACCCGCGCCCTCACACGTACGCTCCCCCTAAAGCGTTGTCGTACCCTCACCTGGACCCTAAACCGTCCCCGTCCCCTAACCCTAACCCTAGCCCGAACCCTAACCCTAACCCTTCCCCGAAGCCTGACCCTCACCCGTCCCCTAATCCTAACCCGTACGCTGACACTAACCCGCGCCCTCACACGTACGCTCCCCCTAAAGCGTTGTCGTACCCTCACCTGGACCCTAAACCGTCCCCGTCCCCTAACCCTAACCCTAGCCCGAACCCTAACCCTAACCCTTCCCCGAAGCCTGACCCTCACCCGTCCCCTAATCCTAACCCGTATGCTGACACTAACCCGTGCCCTCACACGTACGCTCCCCCTAAAGCGTTGTCGTACCCTCACCTGGACCCTAAACCGTCCCCGTCACCTAACCCTAACCCTAGCCCGAACCCTAACCCTAACCCTTCCCCGAAGCCTGACCCTCACCCGTCCCCTAATCCTAACCCGTACGCTGACGCTAACCCGCGCCCTCACACGTACGCTCCCCCTAAAGCGTTGTCGTACCCTCACCTGGACCCTAAACCGGCCCCGTCCCCTAACCCTAACCCTAGCCCGAACCCTAACCCTAACTCTTCCCCGAAGCGTGACCCTCACCCGTCCCCTAATCCTAACCCGTACGCTGACACTAACCCGCGCCCTCACACGTACGCTCCCCCTAAAGCGTTGTCGTACCCTCACCTGGACCCTAAATCGTCCCCGTCCCCTAACCCTAACCCTAGCCCGAACCCTAACCCTAACCCTTCCCCGAAGCCTGACCCTCACCCGTCCCCTAATCCTAACCCGTACGCTGACACTAAGCCGCGCCCTCACACGTACGCTCCCCCTAAAGCGTTGTCGTACCCTCACCTGGACCCTAAACCGTCCCCGTCCACTAACCCTAACCCTAGCCCGAACCCTAACCCTAACCCTTCCCCGAAGCCTGACACTCACCCGTCCCCTAATCCTAACCCGTACGCTGACGCTAACCCGCGCCCTCACACGTACGCTCCCCCTAAAGCGTTGTCGTACCCTCACCTGGACCCTAAACCGTCCCCGTCCCCTAACCCTAACCCTAGCCCGAACCCTAACCCTAACCCTTCCCGAAGCCTGACCCTCACCCGTCCCCTAATCCTAACCCGTACGCTGACACTAACCCGCGCCCTCACACGTACGCTCCCCCTAAAGCGTTGTCGTACCCTCACCTGGACCCTAAACCGTCCCCGTCCCCTAACCCTAACCCTAGCCCGAACCCTAGACCTAACACTTCCCCGAAGCCTGACCCTCACCCGTCCCCTAATCCTAACCCGTACGCTGACACCCGCGCCCTCACACGTACGCTCCCCCTAAAGCGTTGTCGTACCCTCACCTGGACCCTAAACCGTCCTCGTCCCCTAACCCTAACCCTAGCCCGAACCCTAACCCTAACCCTTCCCCGAAGCCTGACCCTCACCCGTCCCCTAATCCTAACCCGTACGCTGACGCTAACCCGCGCCCTCACACGTACGCTCCCCCTAAAGCGTTGTCGTACCCTCACCTGGACCCTAAACCGTCCCCGTCCCCTAACCCTAACCCTAGCCCGAACCCTAACCCTAACCCTTCCCCGAAGCCTGACCCTCACCCGTCCCCTAATCCTAACCCGTACGCTGACACTAACCCGCGCCCTCACACGTACGCTCCCCCTAAAGCGTTGTCGTACCCTCACCTGGATCCTAAACCGTCCCCGTCCCCTAACCCTAACCCTAGCCCGAACCCTAACCCTAACCCTTCCCCGAAGCCTGACCCTCACCCGTCCCCTAATCCTAACCCGTACGCTGACACTAACCCGCGCCCTCACACGTACGCTCCCCCTAAAGCGTTGTCGTACCCTCACCTGGACCCTAAACCGTCCCCGTCCCCTAACCCTAACCCTTCCCCGAAGCCTGACCCTCACCCGTCCCCTAATCTTAACCCGTACGCTGACACTAACCCGCGCCCTCACACGTACGCTCCCCCTAAAGCGTTGTCGTACCCTCACCTGGACCCTAAACCGTCCCCGTCCCCTAACCCTTACCCTAGCCCGAACCCTAACCCTAACCCTTCCCCGAAGCCTGACCCTCACCCGTCCCCTAATCCTAACCCGTACTCTGACACTAAGCCGCGCCCTCACACGTACGCTCCCCCTAAAGCGCTGTCGTACCCTCACCTGGACCCTAAACCGTCCCCGTCCCCTAACCCTAATCCTAGCCCGAACCCTAACCCTAACCCTTCCCCGAAGCCTGACCCTCACCCGTCCCCTAATCCTAACCCGTACGCTGACACTAACCCGCGCCCTCACACGTACGCTCCCCCTAAAGCGTTGTCGTACCCTCACCTGGACCCTAAACCGTCCCCGTCCCCTAACCCTAACCCTAGCCCGAACCCTAACCCTAACACTTCCCCGAAGCCTGACCCTCACCCGTCCCCTAATCCTAACCCGTACGCTGACACTAACCCGCGCCCTCACACGTACGCTCCCCCTAAAGCGTTGTCGTACCCTCACCTGGACCCTAAACCGTCCCCGTCCCCTAACCCTAACCCTTCCCCGAAGCCTGACCCTCACCCGTCCCCTAATCCTAACCCGTACGCTGACACTAACCCACGCCCTCACACATACGCTCCCCCTAAAGCGTTGTCGTACCCTCACCTGGACCCTAAACCGTCCCCGTCCCCTAACCCTAACCCTAGCCCGAACCCTAAACCTAACCCTTCCCCGAAGCCTGACCCTCACCCATCCCCTAATCCTAACCCGTACTCTGACACTAAGCCGCGCCCTCACACGTACGCTCCCCCTAAAGCGCTGTCGTACCCTCACCTGGACCCTAAACCGTCCCCGTCCCCTAACCCTAATCCTAGCCCGAACCCTAACCCTAACCCTTCCCCGAAGCCTGACCCTCACCCGTCCCCTAATCCTAACCCGTACGCTGACACTAACCCGCGCCCTCACACGTACGCTCCCCCTAAAGCGTTGTCGTACCCTCACATGGACCCTAAACCGTCCCCGTCCCCTAACCCTAATCCTAGCCCGAACCCTAACCCTAACCCTTCCCCGAAGCCTGACCCTCACCCGTCCCCTAATCCTAACCCGTACGCTGACACTAACCCGCGCCCTCACACGTACGCTCCCCCTAAAGCGTTGTCGTACCCTCACCTGGACCCTAAACCGTCCCCGTCCCCTAACCCTAACCCTAGCCCGAACCCTAACCCTAACCCTTCCCCGAAGCCTGACCCTCACCCGTCACCTAATCCTAACCCGTACGCTGACACTAACCCGCGCCCTCACACGTACGCTCCCCCTAAAGCGTTGTCGTACCCTCACCTGGACCCTAAACCGTCCCCGTCCCCTAACCCTAACCCTAGCCCGAACCCTAACCCTAACACTTCCCCGAAGCCTGACCCTCACCTGTCCCCTAATCCTAACCCGTATGCTGACACTAACCCGTGCCCTCACACGTACGCTCCCCCTAAAGCGTTGTCGTACCCTCACCTGGACCCTAAACCGTCCCCGTCACCTAACCCTAACCCTAGCCTGAACCCTAACCCTAACCCTTCCCCGAAGCCTGACCCTCACCCGTCCCCTAATCCTAACCCGTACGCTGACGCTAACCCGCGCCCTCACACGTACGCTCCCCCTAAAGCGTTGTCGTACCCTCACCTGGACCCTAAACCGTCCCCGTCCCCTAACCCTAACCCTAGCCCGAACCCTAAACCTAACCCTTCCCCGAAGCCTGACCCTCACCCGTCCCCTAATCCTAACCCGTACTCTGACACTAAGCCGCGCCCTCACACGTACGCTCCCCCTAAAGCGCTGTCGTACCCTCACCTGGACCCTAAACCGTCCCCGTCCCCTAACCCTAATCCTAGCCCGAACCCTAACCCTAACCCTTCCCCGAAGCCTGACCCTCACCCGTCCCCTAATCCTAACCCGTACGCTGACACTAACCCGCGCCCTCACACGTACGCTCCCCCTAAAGCGTTGTCGTACCCTCACCTGGACCCTAAACCGTCCCCGTCCCCTAACCCTAACCCTAGCCCGAACCCTAACCCTAACACTTCCCCGAAGCCTGACCCTCACCCGTCCCCTAATCCTAACCCGTACGCTGACACTAACCCGCGCCCTCACACGTACGCTCCCCCTAAAGCGTTGTCGTACCCTCACCTGGACCCTAAACCGTCCCCGTCCCCTAACCCTAACCCTAGCCCGAACCCTAACCCTAACCCTTCCCCGAAGCCTGACCCTCACCCGTCCCCTAATCCTAACCCGTACGCTGACGCTAACCCGCGCCCTCACACGTACGCTCCCCCTAAAGCGTTGTCGTACCCTCATCTGGACCCTAAACCGTCCCCGTCCCCTAACCCTTACCCTAGCCCGAACCCTAACCCTAACCCTTCCCCGAAGCCTGACCCTCACCCGTCCCCTAATCCTAACCCGTACGCTGACACTTACCCGCGCCCTCACACGTACGCTCCCCCTAAAGCGTTGTCGTACCCTCACCTGGACCCTAAACCGTCCCCGTCCCCTCACCCTAACCCTAGCCCGAACCCTAACCCTAACCCTTCCCCGAAGCCTGACCCTCACCCGTCCCCTAATCCTAACCCGTACTCTGACACTAAGCCGCGCCCTCACACGTACGCTCCCCCTAAAGCGCTGTCGTACCCTCACCTGGACCCTAAACCGTCCCCGTCCCCTAACCCTAACCCTAGCCCGAACCCTAACCCTAACCCTTCCCCGAAGCCTGACCCTCACCCGTCCCCTAATCCTAACCCGTACGCTGACACTAACCCGCGCCCTCACACGTACGCTCCCCCTAAAGCGTTGTCGTACCCTCACCTGGACCCTAAACCGTCCCCGTCCCCTAACCCTAACCCTAGCCCGAACCCTAACCCTAACCATTACCCGAAGCCTGACCCTCACCCGTCCCCTAATCCTAACCCGTACGCTGACACTAACCCGCGCCCTCACACGTACACTCCCCCTAAAGCGTTGTCGTACCCTCACCTGTACCCTAAACCGTCCCCGTCCCCTAACCCTAACCCTAGCCCGAACCCTAACCCTAACACTTCCCCGAAGCCTGACCCTCACCCGACCCCTAATCCTAACCCGTATGCTGACACTAACCCGCGCCCGCACACGTACGCTCCCCCTAAAGCGTTGTCGTACCCTCACCTGGACCCTAAACCGTCCCCGTCCCCTAACCCTAACCCTAGCCCGAACCCTAACCCTAACCCTTCCCCGAAGCCTGACCCTCACCCTTCCCCTAATCCTAACCCGAACGCTGACGCTAACCCGCGCCCTCACACGTACGCTCCCCCTAAAGCGTTGTCGTACCCTCACCTGGACCCTAAACCGTCCCCGTCCCCTAACCTTAACCCTAGCCCGAACCCTAACTCTAACCGTTCCCCGAAGCCTGACCCTCACCTGTCCCCTAATCCTAACCCGTACGCTGACACTAACCCGCGCCCTCACACGTACGCTCCCCCTAAAGCGTTGTCGTACCCTCACCTGGACCCTAAACTGTCCCCCTCCCCTAACCCTAACCGTAGCCCGAACCCTAACCCTAACCCTTCCCCGAAGCCTGACACTCACCCGTCCCCTAATCCTAAACCGTACGCTGACGCTAACCCGCGCCCTCACACGTACGCTCCCCCTAAAGCGTTGTCGTACCCTCACCTGGACCCTAAACCGTCCCCGTCCCCTAACCCTAACCCTAGCCCGAACCCTAACCCTAACTCTTCCCCGAAGCCTGACCCTCACCCGTCCCCTAATCCTAACCCGTACGCTGACACTAACCCGCGCCCTCACACGTACGCTCCCCCTAAAGCGTTGTCATACCCTCACCTGGACCCTAAACCGTCCCCGTCCCCTAACCCTAACCCTAGCCCGAACCCTAACCCTAACCCTTCCCCGAAGCGTGACCCTCACCCGTCCCGTAATCCTAACCCGTACGCTGACACTAACCCGCGCCCTCACACGTACGCTCCCCCTAAAGCGTTGTCGTACCCTCACCTGGACCCTAAACCGTCCCCGTCCCCTAACCCTAACCCTAGCCCGAACCCTAACCCTAACACTTCCCCGAAGCCTGACCCTCACCCGTCCCCTAATCCTAACCCGTACGCTGACACTAACCCGCACCCTCACACGTACGCTCCCCCTAAAGCGTTGTCGTACCCTCACCTGGACCCTAAACCGTCCCCGTCCCCTAACCCTAACCCTAGCCCGAACCCTAAACCTAACCCTTCCCCGAAGCCTGACCCTCACCCGTCCCCTAATCCTAACCCGTACACTGACACTAACCCGCGCCCTCACACGTACGCTCCCCCTAAAGCGTTGTCGTACCCTCACCTGGACCCTAAACCGTCCCCATCCCCTAACCCTAACCCTAGCCCGAACCCTAACCCTAACCCTTCCCCGAAGCCTGACCCTCACCCGTCCCCTAATCCTAACCCGTACGCTGACGCTAACCCGCGCCCTCACACGTACGCTCCCCCTAAAGCGTTGTCGTACCCTCACCTGGACCCTAAACCGTCCCCGTCCCCTAACCCTAACCCTAGCCCGAACCCTAACCCTAACCCTTCCCCGAAGCCTGACCCTCACCCGTCCCCTAATCCTAACCCGTACGCTGACACTAACCCGCGCCCTCACACGTACGCTCCCCCTAAAGCGTTGTCGTACCCTCACCTGGACCCTAAACCGTCCCCGTCCCCTAACCCTAACCCTTCCCCGAAGCCTGACCCTCACCCGTCCCCTAATCCTAACCCGTACGCTGACACTAACCCACGCCCTCACACGTACGCTCCCACTAAAGCGTTGTCGTACCCTCACCTGGACCCTAAACCGTCCCCGTCCCCTAACCCTAACCCTAGCCCGAACCCTAAACCTAACCCTTCCCCAAAGCCTGACCCTCACCCGTCCCCTAATCCTAACCCGTACTCTGACACTAAGCCGCGCCCTCACACGTACGCTCCCCCTAAAGCGCTGTCGTACCCTCACCTGGACCCTAAACCGTCCCCGTCCCCTAACCCTAATCCTAGCCCGAACCCTAACCCTAACCCTTCCCCGAAGCCTGACCCTCACCCGTCCCCTAATCCTAACCCGTACGCTGACACTAACCCGCGCCCGCACACGTACGCTCCCCCTAAAGCGTTGTCGTACCCTCACATGGACCCTAAACCGTCCCCGTCCCCTAACCCTAACCCTAGCCCGAACCCTAACCCTAACCCTTCCCCGAAGCCGGACCCTCACCCGTCCCCTAATCCTAACCCGTACGCTGACACTAACCCGCGCCCTCACACGTACGCTCCCCCTAAAGCGTTGTCGTACCCTCACCTGGACCCTAAACCGTCCCCGTCCCCTAACCCTAACCCTAGCCCGAACCCTAACCCTAACCCTTCCCTGAAGCCTGACCCTCACCCGTCCCCTAATCCTAACCCGTACTCTGACACTAACCAGCGCCCTCACACGTACGCACCCCCTAAAGCGTTGTCGTACCCTCACCTGGACCCTAAACCGTCCCCGTCCCCTAACCCTAACCCTAGCCCGAACCCTAACCCTAACCCTTCCCCGAAGCCTGACCCTCACCCGTCCCCTAATCCTAACCCGTACGCTGACACTAACCCGCGCCCTCACACGTACGCTCCCCCTAAAGCGTTGTCGTACCCTCACCTGGACCCTAAACCGTCCCCGTCCCCTAACCCTAACCCTAGCCCGAACCCTAACCCTAACCCTTCCCCGAAGCCTGACCCTCACCCGTCCCCTAATCCTAACCCGTATGCTGACACTAACCCGTGCCCTCACACGTACGCTCCCCCTAAAGCGTTGTCGTACCCTCACCTGGACCCTAAACCGTCCCCGTCACCTAACCCTAACCCTAGCCCGAACCCTAACCCTAACCCTTCCCCGAAGCCTGACCCTCACCCGTCCCCTAATCCTAACCCGTACGCTGACGCTAACCCGCGCCCTCACACGTACGCTCCCCCTAAAGCGTTGTCGTACCCTCACCTGGACCCTAAACCGGCCCCGTCCCCTAACCCTAACCCTAGCCCGAACCCTAACCCTAACTCTTCCCCGAAGCGTGACCCTCACCCGTCCCCTAATCCTAACCCGTACGCTGACACTAACCCGCGCCCTCACACGTACGCTCCCCCTAAAGCGTTGTCGTACCCTCACCTGGACCCTAAATCGTCCCCGTCCCCTAACCCTAACCCTAGCCCGAACCCTAACCCTAACCCTTCCCCGAAGCCTGACCCTCACCCGTCCCCTAATCCTAACCCGTACGCTGACACTAAGCCGCGCCCTCACACGTACGCTCCCCCTAAAGCGTTGTCGTACCCTCACCTGGACCCTAAACCGTCCCCGTCCCCTAACCCTAACCCTAGCCCGAACCCTAACCCTAACCCTTCCCCGAAGCCTGACACTCACCCGTCCCCTAATCCTAACCCGTACGCTGACGCTAACCCGCGCCCTCACACGTACGCTCCCCCTAAAGCGTTGTCGTACCCTCACCTGGACCCTAAACCGTCCCCGTCCCCTAACCCTAACCCTAGCCCGAACCCTAACCCTAACCCTTCCCCGAAGCGTGACCCTCACCCGTCCCGTAATCCTAACCCGTACGCTGACACTAACCCGCGCCCTCACACGTACGCTCCCCCTAAAGCGTTGTCGTACCCTCACCTGGACCCTAAACCGTCCCCGTCCCCTAACCCTAACCCTAGCCCGAACCCTAACCCTAACACTTCCCGAAGCCTGACCCTCACCCGTCCCCTAATCCTAACCCGTACGCTGACACTAACCCGCGCCCTCACACGTACGCTCCCCCTAAAGCGTTGTCGTACCCTCACCTGGACCCTAAACCGTCCCCGTCCCCTAACCCTAACCCTAGCCCGAACCCTAGACCTAACCCTTCCCCGAAGCCTGACCCTCACCCGTCCCCTAATCCTAACCCGTACGCTGACACTAACCCGCGCCCTCACACGTACGCTCCCCCTAAAGCGTTGTCGTACCCTCACCTGGACCCTAAACCGTCCTCGTCCCCTAACCCTAACCCTAGCCCGAACCCTAACCCTAACCCTTCCCCGAAGCCTGACCCTCACCCGTCCCCTAATCCTAACCCGTACGCTGACGCTAACCCGCGCCCTCACACGTACGCTCCCCCTAAAGCGTTGTCGTACCCTCACCTGGACCCTAAACCGTCCCCGTCCCCTAACCCTAACCCTAGCCCGAACCCTAACCCTAACCCTTCCCCGAAGCCTGACCCTCACCCGTCCCATAATCCTAACCCGTACGCTGACACTAACCCGCGCCCTCACACGTACGCTCCCCCTAAAGCGTTGTCGTACCCTCACCTGGATCCTAAACCGTCCCCGTCCCCTAACCCTAACCCTAGCCCGAACCCTAACCCTAACCCTTCCCCGAAGCCTGACCCTCACCCGTCCCCTAATCCTAACCCGTACGCTGACACTAACCCGCGCCCTCACACGTACGCTCCCCCTAAAGCGTTGTCGTACCCTCACCTGGACCCTAAACCGTCCCCGTCCCCTAACCCTAACCCTTCCCCGAAGCCTGACCCTCACCCGTCCCCTAATCTTAACCCGTACGCTGACACTAACCCGCGCCCTCACACGTACGCTCCCCCTAAAGCGTTGTCGTACCCTCACCTGGACCCTAAACCGTCCCCGTCCCCTAACCCTTACCCTAGCCCGAACCCTAACCCTAACCCTTCCCCGAAGCCTGACCCTCACCCGTCCCCTAATCCTAACCCGTACTCTGACACTAAGCCGCGCCCTCACACGTACGCTCCCCCTAAAGCGCTGTCGTACCCTCACCTGGACCCTAAACCGTCCCCGTCCCCTAACCCTAATCCTAGCCCGAACCCTAACCCTAACCCTTCTCCGAAGCCTGACCCTCACCCGTCCCCTAATCCTAACCCGTACGCTGACACTAACCCGCGCCCTCACACGTACGCTCCCCCTAAAGCGTTGTCGTACCCTCACCTGGACCCTAAACCGTCCCCGTCCCCTAACCCTAACCCTAGCCCGAACCCTAACCCTAACACTTCCCCGAAGCCTGACCCTCACCCGTCCCCTAATCCTAACCCGTACGCTGACACTAACCCGCGCCCTCACACGTACGCTCCCCCTAAAGCGTTGTCGTACCCTCACCTGGACCCTAAACCGTCCCCGTCCCCTAACCCTAACCCTTCCCCGAAGCCTGACCCTCACCCGTCCCCTAATCCTAACCCGTACGCTGACACTAACCCACGCCCTCACACATACGCTCCCCCTAAAGCGTTGTCGTACCCTCACCTGGACCCTAAACCGTCCCCGTCCCCTAACCCTAACCCTAGCCCGAACCCTAAACCTAACCCTTCCCCGAAGCCTGACCCTCACCCATCCCCTAATCCTAACCCGTACTCTGACACTAAGCCGCGCCCTCACACGTACGCTCCCCCTAAAGCGCTGTCGTACCCTCACCTGGACCCTAAACCGTCCCCGTCCCCTAACCCTAATCCTAGCCCGAACCCTAACCCTAACCCTTCCCCGAAGCCTGACCCTCACCCGTCCCCTAATCCTAACCCGTACGCTGACACTAACCCGCGCCCTCACACGTACGCTCCCCCTAAAGCGTTGTCGTACACTCACATGGACCCTAAACCGTCCCCGTCCCCTAACCCTAACCCTAGCCCGAACCCTAACCCTAACACTTCCCCGAAGCCTGACCCTCACCCGTCCCCTAATCCTAACCCGTACGCTGACACTAACCCGCACCCTCACACGTACGCTCCCCCTAAAGCGTTGTCGTACCCTCACCTGGACCCTAAACCGTCCCCGTCCCCTAACCCTAACCCTAGCCTGAACCCTAACACTAACCCTTCCCTGAAGCCTGACCCTCACCCGTCCCCTAATCCTAACCCGTACGCTGACACTAACCAGCGCCCTCACACGTACGCACCCCCTAAAGCGTTGTCGTACCCTCACCTGGACCCTAAACCGTCCCCGTCCCCTAACCCTACCCTAGCCCGAACCCTAACCCTAACCCTTCCCCGAAGCCTGACCCTCACCCGTCCCCTAATCCTAACCCGTACTCTGACACTAAGCCGCGCCCTCACACGTACGCTCCCCCTAAAGCGCTGTCGTACCCTCACCTGGACCCTAAACCGTCCCCGTCCCCTAACCCTAATCCTAGCCCGAACCCTAACCCTAACCCTTCCCCGAAGCCTGACCCTCACCCGTCCCCTAATCCTAACCCGTACGCTGACACTAACCCGCGCCCTCACACGTACGCTCCCCCTAAAGCGTTGTCGTACCCTCACCTGGACCCTAAACCGTCCCCGTCCCCTAACCCTAACCCTAGCCCGAACCCTAACCCTAACCCTTCCCCGAAGCCTGACCCTCACCCGTCACCTAATCCTAACCCGTACGCTGACACTAACCCGCGCCCTCACACGTACGCTCCCCCTAAAGCGTTGTCGTACCCTCACCTGGACCCTAAACCGTCCCCGTCCCCTAACCCTAACCCTAGCCCGAACCCTAACCCTAACACTTCCCCGAAGCCTGACCCTCACCCGTCCCCTAATCCTAACCCGTATGCTGACACTAACCCGTGCCCTCACACGTACGCTCCCCCTAAAGCGTTGTCGTACCCTCACCTGGACCCTAAACCGTCCCCGTCACCTAACCCTAACCCTAGCCTGAACCCTAACCCTAACCCTTCCCCGAAGCCTGACCCTCACCCGTCCCCTAATCCTAACCCGTACGCTGACGCTAACCCGCGCCCTCACACGTACGCTCCCCCTAAAGCGTTGTCGTACCCTCACCTGGACCCTAAACCGTCCCCGTCCCCTAACCCTAACCCTAGCCCGAACCCTAAACCTAACCCTTCCCCGAAGCCTGACCCTCACCCGTCCCCTAATCCTAACCCGTACTCTGACACTAAGCCGCGCCCTCACACGTACGCTCCCCCTAAAGCGCTGTCGTACCCTCACCTGGACCCTAAACCGTCCCCGTCCCCTAACCCTAATCCTAGCCCGAACCCTAACCCTAACCCTTCCCCGAAGCCTGACCCTCACCCGTCCCCTAATCCTAACCCGTACGCTGACACTAACCCGCGCCCTCACACGTACGCTCCCCCTAAAGCGTTGTCGTACCCTCACCTGGACCCTAAACCGTCCCCGTCCCCTAACCCTAACCCTAGCCCGAACCCTAACCCTAACACTTCCCCGAAGCCTGACCCTCACCCGTCCCCTAATCCTAACCCGTACGCTGACACTAACCCGCGCCCTCACACGTACGCTCCCCCTAAAGCGTTGTCGTACCCTCACCTGGACCCTAAACCGTCCCCGTCCCCTAACCCTAACTCTAGCCCGAACCCTAAACCTAACCCTTCCCCGAAGCCTGACCCTCACCCGTCCCCTAATCCTAACCCGTACGCTGACACTAACCCGCGCCCTCACACGTACGCTCCCCCTAAAGCGTTGTCGTACCCTCACCTGGACCCTAAACCGTCCCCGTCCCCTAACCCTAACCCTAGCCCGAACCCTAACCCTAACCCTTCCCCGAAGCCTGACCCTCACCCGTCCCCTAATCCTAACCCGTACGCTGACGCTAACCCGCGCCCTCACACGTACGCTCCCCCTAAAGCGTTGTCGTACCCTCATCTGGACCCTAAACCGTCCCCGTCCCCTAACCCTTACCCTAGCCCGAACCCTAACCCTAACCCTTCCCCGAAGCCTGACCCTCACCCGTCCCCTAATCCTAACCCGTACGCTGACACTTACCCGCGCCCTCACACGTACGCTCCCCCTAAAGCGTTGTCGTACCCTCACCTGGACCCTAAACCGTCCCCGTCCCCTCACCCTAACCCTAGCCCGAACCCTAACCCTAACCCTTCCCCGAAGCCTGACCCTCACCCGTCCCCTAATCCTAACCCGTACTCTGACACTAAGCCGCGCCCTCACACGTACGCTCCCCCTAAAGCGCTGTCGTACCCTCACCTGGACCCTAAACCGTCCCCGTCCCCTAACCCTAACCCTAGCCCGAACCCTAACCCTAACCCTTCCCCGAAGCCTGACCCTCACCCGTCCCCTAATCCTAACCCGTACGCTGACACTAACCCGCGCCCTCACACGTACGCTCCCCCTAAAGCGTTGTCGTACCCTCACCTGGACCCTAAACCGTCCCCGTCCCCTAACCCTAACCCTAGCCCGAACCCTAACCCTAACCATTACCCGAAGCCTGACCCTCACCCGTCCCCTAATCCTAACCCGTACGCTGACACTAACCCGCGCCCTCACACGTACACTCCCCCTAAAGCGTTGTCGTACCCTCACCTGTACCCTAAACCGTCCCCGTCCCCTAACCCTAACCCTAGCCCGAACCCTAACCCTAACACTTCCCCGAAGCCTGACCCTCACCCGACCCCTAATCCTAACCCGTATGCTGACACTAACCCGCGCCCGCACACGTACGCTCCCCCTAAAGCGTTGTCGTACCCTCACCTGGACCCTAAACCGTCCCCGTCCCCTAACCCTAACCCTAGCCCGAACCCTAACCCTAACCCTTCCCCGAAGCCTGACCCTCACCCTTCCCCTAATCCTAACCCGAACGCTGACGCTAACCCGCGCCCTCACACGTACGCTCCCCCTAAAGCGTTGTCGTACCCTCACCTGGACCCTAAACCGTCCCCGTCCCCTAACCTTAACCCTAGCCCGAACCCTAACTCTAACCGTTCCCCGAAGCCTGACCCTCACCTGTCCCCTAATCCTAACCCGTACGCTGACACTAACCCGCGCCCTCACACGTACGCTCCCCCTAAAGCGTTGTCGTACCCTCACCTGGACCCTAAACTGTCCCCCTCCCCTAACCCTAACCGTAGCCCGAACCCTAACCCTAACCCTTCCCCGAAGCCTGACACTCACCCGTCCCCTAATCCTAAACCGTACGCTGACGCTAACCCGCGCCCTCACACGTACGCTCCCCCTAAAGCGTTGTCGTACCCTCACCTGGACCCTAAACCGTCCCCGTCCCCTAACCCTAACCCTAGCCCGAACCCTAACCCTAACTCTTCCCCGAAGCCTGACCCTCACCCGTCCCCTAATCCTAACCCGTACGCTGACACTAACCCGCGCCCTCACACGTACGCTCCCCCTAAAGCGTTGTCATACCCTCACCTGGACCCTAAACCGTCCCCGTCCCCTAACCCTAACCCTAGCCCGAACCCTAACCCTAACCCTTCCCCGAAGCGTGACCCTCACCCGTCCCGTAATCCTAACCCGTACGCTGACACTAACCCGCGCCCTCACACGTACGCTCCCCCTAAAGCGTTGTCGTACCCTCACCTGGACCCTAAACCGTCCCCGTCCCCTAACCCTAACCCTAGCCCGAACCCTAACCCTAACACTTCCCCGAAGCCTGACCCTCACCCGTCCCCTAATCCTAACCCGTACGCTGACACTAACCCGCACCCTCACACGTACGCTCCCCCTAAAGCGTTGTCGTACCCTCACCTGGACCCTAAACCGTCCCCGTCCCCTAACCCTAACCCTAGCCCGAACCCTAAACCTAACCCTTCCCCGAAGCCTGACCCTCACCCGTCCCCTAATCCTAACCCGTACGCTGACACTAACCCGCGCCCTCACACGTACGCTCCCCCTAAAGCGTTGTCGTACCCTCACCTGGACCCTAAACCGTCCCCATCCCCTAACCCTAACCCTAGCCCGAACCCTAACCCTAACCCTTCCCCGAAGCCTGACCCTCACCCGTCCCCTAATCCTAACCCGTACGCTGACGCTAACCCGCGCCCTCACACGTACGCTCCCCCTAAAGCGTTGTCGTACCCTCACCTGGACCCTAAACCGTCCCCGTCCCCTAACCCTAACCCTAGCCCGAACCCTAACCCTAACCCTTCCCCGAAGCCTGACCCTCACCCGTCCCCTAATCCTAACCCGTACGCTGACACTAACCCGCGCCCTCACACGTACGCTCCCCCTAAAGCGTTGTCGTACCCTCACCTGGACCCTAAACCGTCCCCGTCCCCTAACCCTAACCCTTCCCCGAAGCCTGACCCTCACCCGTCCCCTAATCCTAACCCGTACGCTGACACTAACCCACGCCCTCACACGTACGCTCCCACTAAAGCGTTGTCGTACCCTCACCTGGACCCTAAACCGTCCCCGTCCCCTAACCCTAACCCTAGCCCGAACCCTAAACCTAACCCTTCCCCAAAGCCTGACCCTCACCCGTCCCCTAATCCTAACCCGTACTCTGACACTAAGCCGCGCCCTCACACGTACGCTCCCCCTAAAGCGCTGTCGTACCCTCACCTGGACCCTAAACCGTCCCCGTCCCCTAACCCTAATCCTAGCCCGAACCCTAACCCTAACCCTTCCCCGAAGCCTGACCCTCACCCGTCCCCTAATCCTAACCCGTACGCTGACACTAACCCGCGCCCGCACACGTACGCTCCCCCTAAAGCGTTGTCGTACCCTCACATGGACCCTAAACCGTCCCCGTCCCCTAACCCTAACCCTAGCCCGAACCCTAACCCTAACCCTTCCCCGAAGCCGGACCCTCACCCGTCCCCTAATCCTAACCCGTACGCTGACACTAACCCGCGCCCTCACACGTACGCTCCCCCTAAAGCGTTGTCGTACCCTCACCTGGACCCTAAACCGTCCCCGTCCCCTAACCCTAACCCTAGCCCGAACCCTAACCCTAACCCTTCCCTGAAGCCTGACCCTCACCCGTCCCCTAATCCTAACCCGTACTCTGACACTAACCAGCGCCCTCACACGTACGCACCCCCTAAAGCGTTGTCGTACCCTCACCTGGACCCTAAACCGTCCCCGTCCCCTAACCCTAACCCTAGCCCGAACCCTAACCCTAACCCTTCCCCGAAGCCTGACCCTCACCCGTCCCCTAATCCTAACCCGTACGCTGACACTAACCCGCGCCCTCACACGTACGCTCCCCCTAAAGCGTTGTCGTACCCTCACCTGGACCCTAAACCGTCCCCGTCCCCTAACCCTAACCCTAGCCCGAACCCTAACCCTAACCCTTCCCCGAAGCCTGACCCTCACCCGTCCCCTAATCCTAACCCGTATGCTGACACTAACCCGTGCCCTCACACGTACGCTCCCCCTAAAGCGTTGTCGTACCCTCACCTGGACCCTAAACCGTCCCCGTCACCTAACCCTAACCCTAGCCCGAACCCTAACCCTAACCCTTCCCCGAAGCCTGACCCTCACCCGTCCCCTAATCCTAACCCGTACGCTGACGCTAACCCGCGCCCTCACACGTACGCTCCCCCTAAAGCGTTGTCGTACCCTCACCTGGACCCTAAACCGGCCCCGTCCCCTAACCCTAACCCTAGCCCGAACCCTAACCCTAACTCTTCCCCGAAGCGTGACCCTCACCCGTCCCCTAATCCTAACCCGTACGCTGACACTAACCCGCGCCCTCACACGTACGCTCCCCCTAAAGCGTTGTCGTACCCTCACCTGGACCCTAAATCGTCCCCGTCCCCTAACCCTAACCCTAGCCCGAACCCTAACCCTAACCCTTCCCCGAAGCCTGACCCTCACCCGTCCCCTAATCCTAACCCGTACGCTGACACTAAGCCGCGCCCTCACACGTACGCTCCCCCTAAAGCGTTGTCGTACCCTCACCTGGACCCTAAACCGTCCCCGTCCCCTAACCCTAACCCTAGCCCGAACCCTAACCCTAACCCTTCCCCGAAGCCTGACACTCACCCGTCCCCTAATCCTAACCCGTACGCTGACGCTAACCCGCGCCCTCACACGTACGCTCCCCCTAAAGCGTTGTCGTACCCTCACCTGGACCCTAAACCGTCCCCGTCCCCTAACCCTAACCCTAGCCCGAACCCTAACCCTAACCCTTCCCCGAAGCGTGACCCTCACCCGTCCCGTAATCCTAACCCGTACGCTGACACTAACCCGCGCCCTCACACGTACGCTCCCCCTAAAGCGTTGTCGTACCCTCACCTGGACCCTAAACCGTCCCCGTCCCCTAACCCTAACCCTAGCCCGAACCCTAACCCTAACACTTCCCGAAGCCTGACCCTCACCCGTCCCCTAATCCTAACCCGTACGCTGACACTAACCCGCGCCCTCACACGTACGCTCCCCCTAAAGCGTTGTCGTACCCTCACCTGGACCCTAAACCGTCCCCGTCCCCTAACCCTAACCCTAGCCCGAACCCTAGACCTAACCCTTCCCCGAAGCCTGACCCTCACCCGTCCCCTAATCCTAACCCGTACGCTGACACTAACCCACGCCCTCACACGTACGCTCCCCCTAAAGCGTTGTCGTACCCTCACCTGGACCCTAAACCGTCCTCGTCCCCTAACCCTAACCCTAGCCCGAACCCTAACCCTAACCCTTCCCCGAAGCCTGACCCTCACCCGTCCCCTAATCCTAACCCGTACGTTGACGCTAACCCGCGCCCTCACACGTACGCTCCCCCTAAAGCGTTGTCGTACCCTCACCTGGACCCTAAACCGTCCCCGTTCCCTAACCCTAACCCTAGCCCGAACCCTAACCCTAACCCTTCCCCGAAGCCTGACCCTCACCCGTCCCCTAATCCTAACCCGTACGCTGACACTAACCCGCGCCCTCACACGTACGCTCCCCCTAAAGCGTTGTCGTACCCTCACCTGGATCCTAAACCGTCCCCGTCCCCTAACCCTAACCCTAGCCCGAACCCTAACCCTAACCCTTCCCCGAAGCCTGACCCTCACCCGTCCCCTAATCCTAACCCGTACGCTGACACTAACCCGCGCCCTCACACGTACGCTCCCCCTAAAGCGTTGTCGTACCCTCACCTGGACCCTAAACCGTCCCCGTCCCCTAACCCTAACCCTTCCCCGAAGCCTGACCCTCACCCGTCCCCTAATCTTAACCCGTACGCTGACACTAACCCGCGCCCTCACACGTACGCTCCCCCTAAAGCGTTGTCGTACCCTCACCTGGACCCTAAACCGTCCCCGTCCCCTAACCCTTACCCTAGCCCGAACCCTAACCCTAACCCTTCCCCGAAGCCTGACCCTCACCCGTCCCCTAATCCTAACCCGTATGCTGACACTAACCCGTGCCCTCACACGTACGCTCCCCCTAAAGCGTTGTCGTACCCTCACCTGGACCCTAAACCGTCCCCGTCACCTAACCCTAACCCTAGCCTGAACCCTAACCCTAACCCTTCCCCGAAGCCTGACCCTCACCCGTCCCCTAATCCTAACCCGTACGCTGACGCTAACCCGCGCCCTCACACGTACGCTCCCCCTAAAGCGTTGTCGTACCCTCACCTGGACCCTAAACCGTCCCCGTCCCCTAACCCTAACCCTAGCCCGAACCCTAACCCTAAACCTTCCCTGAAGCCTGACCCTCACCCGTCCCCTAATCCTAACCCGTACGCTGACACTAACCAGCGCCCTCACACGTACGCACCCCCTAAAGCGTTGTCGTACCCTCACCTGGACCCTAAACCGTCCCCGTCCCCTAACCCTAACCCTAGCCCGAACCCTAACCCTAACCCTTCCCCGAAGCGTGACCCTCACCCGTCCCGTAATCCTAACCCGTACGCTGACACTAACCCGCGCCCTCACACGTACGCTCCCCCTAAAGCGTTGTCGTACCCTCACCTGGACCCTAAACCGTCCCCGTCCCCTAACCCTAACCCTAGCCCGAACCCTAACCCTAACACTTCCCCGAAGCCTGACCCTCACCCGTCCCCTAATCCTAACCCGTACGCTGACACTAACCCGCGCCCTCACACGTACGCTCCCCCTAAAGCGTTGTCGTACCCCCACCTGGACCCTAAACCGTCCCCGTCCCCTAACCCTAACCCTAGCCCGAACACTAAACCTAACCCTTCCCCGAAGCCTGACCCTCACCCGTCCCCTAATCCTAACCCGTACGCTGACACTAACCCGCGCCCTCACACGTACGCTCCCCCTAAAGCGTTGTCGTACCCTCACCTGGACCCTAAACCGTCCCCGTCCCCTAACCCTAACCCTAGCCCGAACCCTAACCCTAACCCTTCCCCGAAGCCTGACCCTCACCCGTCCCCTAATCCTAACCCGTACGCTGACGCTAACCCGCGCCCTCACACGTACGCTCCCCCTAAAGCGTTGTCGTACCCTCACCTGGACCCTAAACCGTCCCCGTCCCCTAACCCTAACCCTAGCCCGAACCCTAACCCTAACCCTTCCCCGAAGCCTGACCCTCACCCGTCCCCTAATCCTAACCCATACGCTGACACTAACCCGCGCCCTCACACGTACGCTCCCCCTAAAGCGTTGTCGTACCCTCACCTGGACCCTAAACCGTCCCCGTCCCCTAACCCTAACCCTTCCCCGAAGCCTGACCCTCACCCGTCCCCTAATCCTAACCCGTACGCTGACACTAACCCACGCCCTCACACGTACGCTCCCCCTAAAGCGTTGTCGTACCCTCACCTGGACCCTAAACCGTCCCCGTCCCCTAACCCTAACCCTAGCCCGAACCCTAACCCTAACCCTTCCCCGAAGCCTGACCCTCACCCGTCCCCTAATCCTAACCCGTACGCTGACACTAACCCGCGCCCTCACACGTACGCTCCCCCTAAAGCGTTGTCGTACCCTCACCTGGACCCTAAACCGTCCCCGTCCCCTAACCCTAACCCTAGCCCGAACCCTAACCCTAACACTACCCCGAAGCCTGACCCTCACCCGTCCCCTAATCCTAACCTGTACGCTGACACTAACCCGCGCCCTCACACGTACGCTCCCCCTAAAGCGTTGTCGTACCCTCACCTGGACCCTAAACCGTCCCCGTCCCCTAACCCTAACCCTAGCCCGAACCCTAAACCTAACCCTTCCCCGAAGCCTGACCCTCACCCGTCCCCTAATCCTAACCCGTACGCTGACACTAACCCGCGCCCTCACACGTACGCTCCCCCTAAAGCGTTGTCGTACCCTCACCTGGACCCTAAACCGTCCCCGTCCCCTAACCCTAACCCTAGCCCGAACCCTAACCCTAACCCTTCCCCGAAGCCTGACCCTCACCCGTCCCCTAATCCTAACCCGTACGCTGATGCTAACCCGCGCCCTCACACGTACGCTCCCCCTAAAGCGTTGTCGTACCCTCACCTGGACCCTAAACCGTCCCCGTCCCCTAACCCTAACCCTAGCCCGAACCCTAACCCTAACCCTTCCCCGAAGCCTGACCCTCACCCGTCCCCTAATCCTAACCCGTACGCTGACACTAACCCGCGCCCTCACACGTACGCTCCCCCTAAAGCGTTGTCGTACCCTCACCTGGACCCTAAACCGTCCCCGTCCCCTAACCCTAACCCTTCCCCGAAGCCTGACCCTCACCCGTCCCCTAATCCTAACCCGTACGCTGACACTAACCCACGCCCTCACACGTACGCTCCCCCTAAAGCGTTGTCGAACCCTCACCTGGACCCTAAACCGTCCCCGTCCCCTAACCCTAACCCTAGCCCGAACCCTAAACCTAACCCTTCCCCGAAGCCTGACCCTCACCCGTCCCCTAATCCTAACCCGTACTCTGACACTAAGCCGCGCCCTCACACGTACGCTCCCCCTAAAGCGCTGTCGTACCCTCACCTGGACCCTAAATCGTCCCCGTCCCCTAACCCTAATCCTAGCCCGAACCCTAACCCTAACCCTTCCCCGAAGCCTGACCCTCACCCGTCCCCTAATCCTAACCCGTACGCTGACACTAACCCGCGCCCTCACACGTACGCTCCCCCTAAAGCGTTGTCGTACCCTCACATGGACCCTAAACCGTCCCCGTCCCCTAACCCTAACACTAGCCTGAACCCTAACCCTAACCCTTCCCTGAAGCCTGACCCTCACCCGTCCCCTAATCCTAACCCGTACGCTGACACTAACCCGCGCCCTCACACGTACGCTCCCCCTAAAGCGTTGTCGTACCCTCACCTGGACCCTAAACCGTCCCCGTCCCCTAACCCTAACCCTAGCCCGAACCCTAACACTAACCCTTCCCTGAAGC
Organism: Globicephala melas; assembly: GCF_963455315.2. Taxonomy (NCBI): domain Eukaryota; kingdom Metazoa; phylum Chordata; class Mammalia; order Artiodactyla; family Delphinidae; genus Globicephala; species Globicephala melas. The sequence continues at coordinate 692,921 of NW_027207246.1, read as the reverse complement.
CTGACCCTCACCCGTCCCCTAATCCTAACCCGTACGCTGACACTAACCAGCGCCCTCACACGTACGCACCCCCTAAAGCGTTGTCGTACCCTCACCTGGACCCTAAACCGTCCCCGTCCCCTAACCCTAACCCTAGCCCGAACCCTAAACCTAACCCTTCCCCGAAGACTGACCCTCACCCGTCCCCTAATCCTAACCCGTACTCTGACACTAAGCCGCGCCCTCACACGTACGCTCCCCCTAAAGCGCTGTCGTACCCTCACCTGGACCCTAAACCGTCCCCGTCCCCTAACCCTAATCCTAGCCCGAACCCTAACCCTAACCCTTCCCCGAAGCCTAACCCTCACCCGTCCCCTAATCCTAACCCGTACGCTGACACTAACCCGCGCCCCCACACGTACGCTCCCCCTAAAGCGTTGTCGTACCCTCACCTGGACCCTAAACCGTCCCCGTCCCCTAACCCTAACCCTAGCCCGAACCCTAACCCTAACCCTTCCCCGAAGCCTGACCCTCACCCGTCCCCTAATCCTAACCCGTACGCTGACACTAAACCGCGCCCTCACACGTACGCTCCCCCTAAAGCGTTGTCGTACCCTCACCTGGACCCTAAACCGTCCCCGTCCCCTAACCCTAACCCTAGCCCGAACCCTAACCCTAACCCTTCCCCGAAGCCTGACCCTCACCCGTCCCCTAATCCTAACCCGTATGCTGACACTAACCCGTGCCCTCACACGTACGCTCCCCCTAAAGCGTTGTCGTACCCTCACCTGGACCCTAAACCGTCCCCGTCACCTAACCCTAACCCTAGCCCGAACCCTAAACCTAACCCTTCCCCGAAGCCTGACCCTCACCCGTCCCCTAATCCTAACCCGTACGCTGACGCTAACCCGCGCCCTCACACGTACGCTCCCCCTAAAGCGTTGTCGTACCCTCACCTGGACCCTAAACCGTCCCCGTCCCCTAACCCTAACCCTAGCCCGAACCCTAACCCTAACCCTTCCCCGAAGCCTGACCCTCACCCGTCCCCTAATCCTAACCCGTACTCTGACACTAAGCCGCGCCCTCACACGTACGCTCCCCCTAAAGCGTTGTCGTACCCTCACCTGGACCCTAAACCGTCCCCGTCCCCTAAACCTAACCCTAGCCCGAACCCTAACCCTAACCCTTCCCCGAAGCCTGACCCTCACCCGTCCCCTAATCCTAACCCGTACGCTGACACTAACCCGCGCCCTCACACGTACGCTCCCCCTAAAGCGTTGTCGTACCCTCACCTGGACCCTAAACCGTCCCCGTCCCCTAACCCTAACCCTTCCCCGAAGCCTGACCCTCACCCATCCCCTAATCCTAACCCGTACGCTGACACTAACCCACGCCCTCACACGTACGCTCCCCCTAAAGCGTTGTCGTACCCTCACCTGGACCCTAAACCGTCCCCGTCCCCTAACCCTAACCCTAGCCCGAACCCTAAACCTAACCCTTCCCCGAAGCCTGACCCTCACCCGTCCCGTAATCCTAACCCGTACTCTGACAATAAGCCGCGCCCTCACACGTACGCTCCCCCTAAAGCGCTGTCGTACCCTCACCTGGACCCTAAATCGTCCCCGTCCCCTAACCCTAATCCTAGCCCGAACCCTAACCCTAACCCTTCCCCGAAGCCTGACCCTCACCCGTCCCCTAATCCTAACCCGTACGCTGACACTAAACCACGCCCTCACACGTACGCTCCCCCTAAAGCGTTGTCGTACCCTCACATGGACCCTAAACCGTCCCCGTCCCCTAACCCTAACCCTAGCCCGAACCCTAACCCTAACCCTTCCCTGAAGCCTGACCCTCACCCGTCCCCTAATCCTAACCCGTACGCTGACACTAACCCGCGCCCTCACACGTACGCTCCCCCTAAAGCGTTGTCGTACCCTCACCTGGACCCTAAACCGTCCCCGTCCCCTAACCCTAACCCTAGCCCGAAACCTAACACTAACCCTTCCCTGAAGCCTGACCCTCACCCGTCCCCTAATCCTAACCCGTACGCTGACACTAACCAGCGCCCTCACACGTACGCACCCCCTAAAGCGTTGTCGTACCCTCACCTGGACCCTAAACCGTCCCCGTCCCCTAACCCTAACCCTAGCCCGAACCCTAAACCTAACCCTTCCCCGAAGCCTGACCCTCACCCGTCCCCTAATCCTAACCCGTACTCTGACACTAAGCCGCGCCCTCACACGTACGCTCCCCCTAAAGCGCTGTCGTACCCTCACCTGGACCCTAAACCGTCCCCGTCCCCTAACCCTAATCCTAGCCCGAACCCTAACCCTAACCCTTCCCCGAAGCCTGACCCTCACCCGTCCCCTAATCCTAACCCGTACGCTGACACTAACCCGCGCCCTCACACGTACGCTCCCCCTAAAGCGTTGTCGTAACCTCACCTGGACCCTAAACCGTCCCCGTCCCCTAACCCTAACCCTAGCCCGAACCCTAACCCTAACCCTTCCCCGAAGCCTGACCCTCACCCGTCCCCTAATCCTAACCCGTACGCTGACACTAACCCGCGCCCTCACACGTACGCTCCCCCTAAAGCGTTGTCGTACCCTCACCTGGACCCTAAACCGTCCCCGTCCCCTAACCCTAATCCTAGCCCGAACCCTAACCCTAACCCTTCCCCGAAGCCTGACCCTCACCCGTCCCCTAATCCTAACCCGTTTGCTGACACTAACCCGTGCCCTCACACGTACACTCCCCCTAAAGCGTTGTCGTACCCTCACCTGGACCCTAAACCGTCCCCGTCACCTAACCCTAACCCTAGCCCGAACCCTAACCCTAACCCTTCCCCGAAGCCTGACCCTCACCCGTCCCCTAATCCTAACCCGTACGCTGACGCTAACCCGCGCCCTCACACGTACGCTCCCCCTAAAGCGTTGTCGTACCCTCACCTGGACCCTAAACCGTCCCCGTCCCCTAACCCTAACCCTAGCCCGAACCCTAACCCTAACCCTTCCCCGAAGCCTGACCCTCACCCGTCCCCTAATCCTAACCCGTACGCTGACACTAACCCGCGCCCTCACACGTACGCTCCCCCTAAAGCGTTGTCGTACCCTCACCTGGACCCTAAACCGTCCCCGTCCCCTAACCCTAACCCTAGCCCGAACCCTAACCCTAACCCTTCCCCGAAGCCTGACCCTCACCCGTCCCCTAATCCTAACCCGTATGCTGACACTAACCCGTGCCCTCACACGTACGCTCCCCCTAAAGCGTTGTCGTACCCTCACCTGGACCCTAAACCGTCCCCGTCACCTAACCCTAACCCTAGCCTGAACCCTAACCCTAACACTTCCCCGAAGCCTGACCCTCACCCGTCCCCTAATCCTAAACCGTACGCTGACGCTAACCCGCGCCCTCACACGTACGCTCCCCCTAAAGCGTTGTCGTACCCTCACCTGGACCCTAAACCGTCCCCGTCCCCTAACCCTAACCCTAGCCCGAACCCTAAACCTAACCCTTCCCCGAAGCCTGACCCTCACCCGTCCCCTAATCCTAACCCATACTCTGACACTAAGCCGCGCCCTCACACGTACGCTCCCCCTAAAGCGCTGTCGTACCCTCACCTGGACCCTAAACCGTCCCCGTCCCCTAACCCTAATCCTAGCCCGAACCCTAACCCTAACCCTTCCCCGAAGCCTGACCCTCACCCGTCCCCTAATCCTAACCCGTACGCTGACACTAACCCGCGCCCTCACACGTACGCTCCCCCTAAAGCGTTGTCGTACCCTCACATGGACCCTAAACCGTCCCCGTCCCCTAACCCTAGCCCGAACCCTAACCCTAACCCTTCCCCGAAGCCTGACCCTCACCCGTCCCCTAATCCTAACCCGTACGCTGACACTAAGCCGCGCCCTCACACGTACGCTCCCCCTAAAGCGTTGTCGTACCGTCACCTGGACCCTAAACCGTCCCCGTCCCCTAACCCTAACCCTAGCCCGAACCCTAACCCTAACCCTTCCCTGAAGCCTGACCCTCACCCGTCCCCTAATCCTAACCCGTACGCTGACACTAACCAGCGCCCTCACACGTACGCACCCCCTAAAGCGTTGTCGTACCCTCACCTGGACCCTAAACCGTCCCCGTCCCCTAACCCTAACCCTAGCCCGAACCCTAACCCTAACCCTTCCCCGAAGCGTGACCCTCACCCGTCCCGTAATCCTAACCCGTACGCTGACACTAACCCGCGCCCTCACACGTACGCTCCCCCTAAAGCGTTGTCGTACCCTCACCTGGACCCTAAACCGTCCCCGTCCCCTAACCCTAACCCTAGCCCGAACCCTAACCCTAACACTTCCCCGAAGCCTGACCCTCACCCGTCCCCTAATCCTAACCCGTACGCTGACACTAACCCGCGCCCTCACACGTACGCTCCCCCTAAAGCGTTGTCGTACCCTCACCTGGACCCTAAACCGTCCCCGTCCCCTAACCCTAACCCTAGCCCGAACCCAAAACCTAACCCTTCCCCGAAGCCTGACCCTCACCCGTCCCCTAATCCTAACCCGTACGCTGACACTAACCCGCGCCCTCACACGTACGCTCCCCCTAAAGCGTTGTCGTACCCTCACCTGGACCCTAAACCGTCCCCGTCCCCTAACCCTAACCCTAGCCCGAACCCTAACCCTAACCCTTCCCCGAAGCCTGACCCTCACCCGTCCCCTAATGCTAACCCGTACGCTGACGCTAACCCGCGCCCTCACACGTACGCTCCCCCTAAAGCGTTGTCGTACCCTCACCTGGACCCTAAACCGTCCCCGTCCCCTAACCCTAACCCTAGCCCGAACCCTAACCCTAACCCTTCCCCGAAGCCTGACCCTCACCCGTCCCCTAATCCTAACCCGTACGCTGACACTAACCCGCGCCCTCACACGTACGCTCCCCCTAAAGCGTTGTCGTACCCTCACCTGGACCCTAAACCGTCCCCGTACCCTAACCCTAACCCTTCCCCGAAGCCTGACCCTCACCCGTCCCCTAATCCTAACGCGTACGCTGACACTAACCCACGCCCTCACACGTACGCTCCCCCTAAAGCGTTGTCGTACCCTCACCTGGACCCTAAACCGTCCCCGTCCCCTAACCCTAACCCTAGCCCGAACCCTAACCCTAACCCTTCCCCGAAGCCTGACCCTCACCCGTCCCCTAATCCTAACCCGTACGCTGACACTAACCCGCGCCCTCACACGTACGCTCCCCCTAAAGCGTTGTCGTACCCTCACCTGGACCCTAAACCGTCCCCGTCCCCTAACCCTAACCCTAGCCCGAACCCTAACGCTAACACTTCCCCGAAGCCTGACCCTCACCCGTCCCCTAATCCTAACCCGTACGCTGACACTAACCCGCGCCCTCACACGTACGCTCCCCCTAAAGCGTTGTCGTACCCTCACCTGGACCCTAAACCGTCCCCGTCCCCTAACCCTAACCCTAGCCCGAACCCTAAACCTAACCCTTCCCCGAAGCCTGACCCTCACCCGTCCCCTAATCCTAACCCGTACGCTGACACTAACCCGCGCCCTCACACGTACGCTCCCCCTAAAGCGTTGTCGTACCCTCACCTGGACCCTAAACCGTCCCCGTCCCCTAACCCTAACCCTAGCCCGAACCCTAACCCTAACACTTCCCCGAAGCCTGACCCTCACCCGTCCCCTAATCCTAACCCGTACGCTGACGCTAACCCGCGCCCTCACACGTACGCTCCCCCTAAAGCGTTGTCGTACCCTCACCTGGACCCTAAACCGTCCCCGTCCCCAAACCCTAACCCTAGCCCGAACCCTAACCCTAACCCTTCCCCGAAGCCTGACCCTCACCCGTCCCCTAATCCTAACCCGTACGCTGACACTAAGCCACGCCCTCACACGTACGCTGCCCCTAAAGCGTTGTCGTACCCTCACCTGGACCCTAAACCTTCCCCGTCCCCTAACCCTAACCCTTCCCCGAAGCCTGACCCTCACCCGTCCCCTAATCCTAACCCGTACGCTGACACTAACCCACGCCCTCACACGTACGCTCCACCTAAAGCGTTGTCGTACCCTCACCTGGACCCTAAACCGTCCCCGTCCCCTAACCCTAACCCTAGCCCGAACCCTAAACCTAACCCTTCCCCGAAGCCTGACCCTCAACCGTCCCCTAATCCTAACCCGTACTCTGACACTAAGCCGCGCCCTCACACGTACGCTCCCCCTAAAGCGCTGTCGTACCCTCACCTGGACCCTAAATCGTCCCCGTCCCCTAACCCTAATCCTAGCCCGAACCCTAACCCTAACCCTTCCCCGAAGCCTGACCCTCACCGGTCCCCTAATCCTAACCCGTACGCTGACACTAACCCGCGCCCTCACACGTACGCTCCCCCTAAAGCGTTGTCGTACCCTCACATGGACCCTAAACCGTCTCCGTCCCCTAACCCTAACCCTAGCCCGAACCCTAACCCTAACCCTTCCCTGAAGCCTGACCCTCACCCGTCCCCTAATCCTAACCCGTACGCTGACACTAACCCGCGCCCTCACACGTACGCTCCCCCTAAAGCGTTGTCGTACCCTCACCTGGACCCTAAACCGTCCCCGTCCCCTAACCCTAACCCTAGCCCGAACCCTAACACTAACCCTTCCCTGAAGCCTGACCCTCACCCGTCCCCTAATCCTAACCCGTACGCTGACACTAAACAGCGCCCTCACACGTACGCACCCCCTAAAGCGTTGTCGTACCCTCACCTGGACCCTAAACCGTCCCCGTCCCCTAACCCTAACCCTAGCCCGAACCCTAAACCTAACCCTTCCCCGAAGCCTGACCCTCACCCGTCCCCTAATCCTAACCCGTACTCTGACACTAAGCCGCGCCCTCACACGTACGCTCCCCCTAAAGCGCTGTCGTACCCTCACCTGGACCCTAAACCGTCCCCGTCCCCTAACCCTAATCCTAGCCCGAACCCTAACCCTAACCCTTCCCCGAAGCCTGACCCTCACCCGTCCCCTAATCCTAACCCGTACGCTGACACTAACCCGCGCCCTCACACGTACGCTCCCCCTAAAGCGTTGTCGTACCCTCACCTGGACCCTAAACCGTCCCCGTCCCCTAACCCTAACCCTAGCCCGAACCCTAACCCTAACCCTTCCCCGAAGCCTGACCCTCACCCGTCCCCTAATCCTAACCCGTACGCTGAAACTAACCCGTGCCCTCACACGTACGCTCCCCCTAAAGCGTTGTCGTACCCTCACCTGGACCCTAAACCGTCCCCGTCACCTAACCCTAACCCTAGCCCGAACCCTAACCCTAACCCTTCCCCGAAGCCTGACCCTCACCCGTCCCCTAATCCTAACCCGTACGCTGACGCTAACCCGCGCCCTCACACGTACGCTCCCCCTAAAGCGTTGTCGTACCCTCACCTGGACCCTAAACCGGCCCCGTCCCCTAACCCTAACCCTAGCCCGAACCCTAACCCTAACCCTTCCCCGAAGCGTGACCCTCACCCGTCCCCTAATCCTAACCCGTACGCTGACACTAACCCGCGCCCTCACACGTACGCTCCCCCTAAAGCGTTGTCGTACCCTCACCTGGACCCTAAACCGTCCCCGTCCCCTAACCCTAACCCTAGCCCGAACCCTAACCCTAACCCTTCCCCGAAGCCTGACCCTCACCCGTCCCCTAATCCTAACCCGTACGCTGACACTAACCCGCGCCCTCACACGTACGCTCCCCCTAAAGCGTTGTCGTACCCTCACCTGGACCCTAAACCGTCCCCGTCCCCTAACCCTAACCCTAGCCAGAACCCTAACCCTAACCCTTCCCCGAAGCCTGACCCTCACCCGTCCCCTAATCCTAACCCGTACGCTGACGCTAACCCGCGACCTCACACGTACGCTCCCCCTAAAGCGTTGTCGTACCCTCACCTGGACCCTAAACCGTCCCCGTCCCCTAACCCTAACCCTAGCCCGAACCCTAACCCTAACCCTTCCCCGAAGCCTGACCCTCACCCGTCCCCTAATCCTAACCCGTACGCTGACACTAACCCGCGCCCTCACACGTACGCTCCCCCTAAAGCGTTGTCGTACCCTCACCTGGATCCTAAACCGTCCCCGTCCCCGTCCCCTAACCCTAACCCTAGCCCGAACCCTAACCCTAACCCTTCCCCGAAGCCTGACCCTCACCCGTCCCCTAATCCTAACCCGTACGCTGACACTAACCCGCGCCCTCACACGTACGCTCCCCCTAAAGCGTTGTCGTACCCACACCTGGACCCTAAACCGTCCCCGTCCCCTAACCCTAACCCTTCCCCGAAGCCTGACCCTCACCCGTCCCCTAATCCTAACCCGTACGCTGACACTAACCCACGCCCTCACACGTACGCTCCCCCTAAAGCGTTGTCGTACCCTCACCTGGACCCTAAACCGTCCCCGTCCCCTAACCCTAACCCTAGCCCGAACCCTATACCTAACCCTTCCCCGAAGCCTGACCCTCACCCGTCCCCTAATCCTAACCCGTACTCTGACACTAAGCCGCGCCCTCACACGTACGCTCCCCCTAAAGCGCTGTCGTACCCTCACCTGGACCCTAAACCGTCCCCGTCCCCTAACCCTAACCCTAGCCCGAACCCTAACCATAACCCTTCCCCGAAGCCTGACCCTCACCCGTCCCCTAATCCTAACCCGTACGCTGACACTAACCCGCGCCCTCACACGTACGCTCCCCCTAAAGCGTTGTCGTACCCTCACCTGGACCCTAAACCGTCCCCGTCCCCTAACCCTAACCCTTCCCCGAAGCCTGACCCTCACCCGTCCCCTAATCGTAACCCGTACGCTGACACTAACCCGCGCCCTCACACGTACGCTCCCCCTAAAGCGTTGTCGTACCCTCACCTGGACCCTAAACCGTCCCCGTCCCCTAACCCTAACCCTAGCCCGAACCCTAACCCTAACACTTCCCCGAAGCCTGACCCTCACCCGTCCCCTAATCCTAACCCGTACGCTGACACTAACCCGCGCCCTCACACGTACGCTCCCCCTAAAGCGTTGTCGTACCCTCACCTGGACCCTAAACCGTCCCCGTCCCCTAACCCTAACCCTAGCCCGAACCCTAAACCTAACCCTTCCCCGAAGCCTGACCCTCACCCGTCCCCTAATCCTAACCCGTACGCTGACACTAACCCGCGCCCTCACACGTACGCTCCCCCTAAAGCGTTGTCGTACCCTCACCTGGACCCTAAACCGTCCCCGTCCCCTAACCCTAACCCTAGCCCGAACCCTAACCCTAACACTTCCCCGAAGCCTGACCCTCACCCGTCCCCTAATCCTAACCCGTACGCTGACGCTAACCCGCGCCCTCACACGTACGCTCCCCCTAAAGCGTTGTCGTACCCTCACCTGGACCCTAAACCGTCCCCGTCCCCAAACCCTAACCCTAGCCCGAACCCTAACCCTAACCCTTCCCCGAAGCCTGACCCTCACCCGTCCCCTAATCCTAACCCGTACGCTGACACTAAGCCGCGCCCTCACACGTACGCTCCCCCTAAAGCGTTGTCGTACCCTCACCTGGACCCTAAACCGTCCCCGTCCCCTAACCCTAACCCTTCCCCGAAGCCTGACCCTCACCCGTCCCCTAATCCTAACCCGTACGCTGACACTAACCCACGCCCTCACACGTACGCTCCCCCTAAAGCGTTGTCGTACCCTCACCTGGACCCTAAACCGTCCCCGTCCCCTAACCCTAACCCTAGCCCGAACCCTAAACCTAACCCTTCCCCGAAGCCTGACCCTCACCCGTCCCCTAATCCTAACCCGTACTCTGACACTAAGCCGCGCCCTCACACGTACGCTCCCCCTAAAGCGCTGTCGTACCCTCACCTGGACCCTAAATCGTCCCCGTCCCCTAACCCTAATCCTAGCCCGAACCCTAACCCTAACCCTTCCCCGAAGCCTGACCCTCACCCGTCCCCTAATCCTAACCCGTACGTTGACACTAACCCGCGTCCTCACACGTACGCTCCCCCTAAAGCGTTGTCGTACCCTCACATGGACCCTAAACCGTCCCCGTCCCCTAACCCTAACCCTAGCCCGAACCCTAACCCTAACCCTTCCCCGAAGCCTGACCCTCACCCGTCCCCTAATCCTAACCCGTACGCTGACACTAACCCGCGCCCTCACACGTACGCTCCCCCTAAAGCGTTGTCGTACCCTCACCTGGACCCTAAACCGTCCCCGTCCCCTAACCCTAACCCTAGCCCGAACCCTAACACTAACCCTTCCCTGAAGCCTGACCCTCACCCGTCCCCTAATCCTAACCCGTACGCTGACACTAAACAGCGCCCTCACACGTACGCACCCCCTAAAGCGTTGTCGTACCCTCACCTGGACCCTAAACCGTCCCCGTCCCCTAACCCTAACCCTAGCCCGAACCCTAAACCTAACCCTTCCCCGAAGCCTGACCCTCACCCGTCCCCTAATCCTAACCCGTACTCTGACACTAAGCCGCGCCCTCACACGTACGCTCCCCCTAAAGCGCTGTCGTACCCTCACCTGGACCCTAAACCGTCCCCGTCCCCTAACCCTAATCCTAGCCCGAACCCTAACCCTAACCCTTCCCCGAAGACTGACCCTCACCCGTCCCCTAATCCTAACCCGTACGCTGACACTAACCCGCGCCCTCACACGTACGCTCCCCCTAAAGCGTTGTCGTACCCTCACCTGGACCCTAAACCGTCCCCGTCCCCTAACCCTAACCCTAGCCCGAACCCTAACCCTAACCCTTCCCCGAAGCCTGACCCTCACCCGTCCCCTAATCCTAACCCGTACGCTGACACTAACCCGCGCCCTCACACGTACGCTCCCCCTAAAGCGTTGTCGTACCCTCACCTGGACCCTAAACCGTCCCCGTCCCCTAACCCTAACCCTAGCCCGAACCCTAACCCTAACCCTTCCCCGAAGCCTGACCCTCACCCGTCCCCTAATCCTAACCCGTACGCTGACACTAACCCGTGCCCTCACACGTACGCTCCCCCTAAAGCGTTGTCGTACCCTCACCTGGACCCTAAACCGTCCCCGTCACCTAACCCTAACCCTAGCCCGAACCCTAACCCTAACCCTTCCCCGAAGCCTGACCCTCACCCGTCCCCTAATCCTAACCCGTACGCTGACGCTAACCCGCGCCCTCACACGTACGCTCCCCCTAAAGCGTTGTCGTACCCTCACCTGGACCCTAAACCGGCCCTGTCCCCTAACCCTAACCCTAGCCCGAACCCTAACCCTAACCCTTCCCCGAAGCGTGACCCTCACCCGTCCCCTAATCCTAACCCGTACGCTGACACTAACCCGCGCCCTCACACGTACGCTCCCCCTAAAGCGTTGTCGTACCCTCACCTGGACCCTAAACCGTCCCCGTCCCCTAACCCTAACCCTAGCCCGAACCCTAACCCTAACCCTTCCCCGAAGCCTGACCCTCACCCGTCCCCTAATCCTAACCCGTACGCTGACACTAACCCGCGCCCTCACACGTACGCTCCCCCTAAAGCGTTGTCGTACCCTCACCTGGACCCTAAACCGTCCCCGTCCCCTAACCCTAACCCTAGCCCGAACCCTAAACCTAACCCTTCCCCGAAGCCTGACCCTCACCCGTCCCCTAATCCTAACCCGTACGCTGACGCTAACCCGCGCCCTCACACGTACGCTCCCCCTAAAGCGTTGTCGTACCCTCACCTGGACCCTAAACCGTCCCCGTCCCCTAACCCTAACCCTAGCCCGAACCCTAACCCTAACCCTTCCCCGAAGCCTGACCCTCACCCGTCCCCTAATCCTAACCCGTACGCTGACACTAACCCGCGCCCTCACACGTACGCTCCCCCTAAAGCGTTGTCGTACCCTCACCTGGACCCTAAACCGTCCCCGTCCCCTAACCCTAACCCTAGCCCGAACCCTAACCCTAACCCTTCCCCGAAGCCTGACCCTCACCCGTCCCCTAATCCTAACCCGTACGCTGACACTAACCCACGCCCTCACACGTACGCTCCCCCTAAAGCGTTGTCGTACCCTCACCTGGACCCTAAACCGTCCCCGTCCCCTAACCCTAACCCTAGCCCGAACCCTAACCCTAACCCTTCCCCGAAGCCTGACCCTCACCCGTCCCCTAATCCTAACCCGTATGCTGACACTAACCCGTGCCCTCACACGTACGCTCCCCCTAAAGCGTTGTCGTACCCTCACCTGGACCCTAAACCGTCCCCGTCACCTAACCCTAACCCTAGCCCGAACCCTAACCCTAACCCTTCCCCGAAGCCTGACCCTCACCCGTCCCCTAATCCTAACCCGTACGCTGACGCTAACCCGTGCCCTCACACGTACGCTCCCCCTAAAGCGTTGTCGTACGCTCACCTGGACCCTAAACCGTCCCCGTACCCTAACCCTAACCCTAGCCCGAACCCTAACCCTAACCCTTCCCCGAAGCCTGACCCTCACCCGTCCCCTAATCCTAACCCGTACGCTGACGCTAACCCGCGCCCTCACACGTACGCTCCCCCTAAAGCGTTGTCGTACCCTCACCTGGACCCTAAACCGGCCCCGTCCCCTAACCCTAACCCTAGCCCGAACCCTAACCCTAACCCTTCCCCGAAGCGTGACCCTCACCCGTCCCCTAATCCTAACCCGTACTCTGACGCTAACCCACGCCCTCACACGTACGCTCCCCCTAAAGCGTTGTCGTACCCTCACCTGGACCCTAAACCGTCCTCGTCCCCTAACCCTAACCCTAGCCCGAACCCTAACCCTAACCCTTCCCCGAAGCCTGACCCTCACCCGTCCCCTAATCCTAACCCGTACGCTGACACTAAGCCGCGCCCTCACACGTACGCTCCCCCTAAAGCGTTGTCGTACCCTCACCTGGACCCTAAACCGTCCCCGTCCCCTAACCCTATCCCTAGCCCGAACCCTAACCCTAACCCTTCCCCGAAGCCTGACACTCACCCGTCCCCTAATCCTAACCCGTACGCTGATGCTAACCCGCGCCCTCACACGTACGCTCCCCCTAAAGCGTTGTCGTACCCTCACCTGGACCCTAAACCGTCCCCGTCCCCTAACCCTAACCCTAGCCCGAAACCTAACCCTAACCCTTCCCCGAAGCCTGACCCTCACCCGTCCCCTAATCCTAACCCGTACGCTGACGCTAACCCGCGCCCTCACACGTACGCTCCCCCTAAAGCGTTGTCGTACCCTCACCTGGACCCTAAACGGTCCCCGTCCCCTAACCCTAACCCTAGCCCGAACCCTAACCCTAACCCTTCCCCGAAGCCTGACCCTCACCCGTCCCCTAATCCTAACCCGTACGCTGACGCTAACCCGCGCCCTCACACGTACGCTCCCCCTAAAGCGTTGTCGTACCCTCACCTGGACCCTAAACCGTCCCCATCCCCTAACCCTAACCCTACCCCGAACCCTAACCCTAACTCTTCCCCGAAGCCTGACCCTCACCCGTCCCCTAATCCTAACCCGTACGCTGACACTAACCCGCGCCCTCACACGTACGCTCCCCCTAAAGCGTTGTCGTACCCTCACCTGGACCCTAAACCGTCCCCGTCCCCTAACCCTAACCCTAGCCCGAACCCTAACCCTAACCCTTCCCCGAAACCTGACCCTCACCCGTCCCCTAATCCTAACCCGTACGCTGACACTAACCCGCGCCCTCACACGTACGCTCCCCCTAAAGCGTTGTCGTACCCTCACCTGGACCCTAAACCGTCCCCGTCCCCTAACCCTAATCCTAGCCCGAACCCTAACCCTAACCCTTCCCCGAAGCCTGACCCTCACCCGTCCCCTAATCCTAACCCGTACGCTGACGCTAACCCGCGCCCTCACACGTACGCTCCCCCTAAAGCGTTGTCGTACCCTCACCTGGACCCTAAACCGGCCCCGTCCCCTAACCCTAACCCTAGCCCGAACCCTAACCCTAACCCTTCCCCGAAGCGTGACCCTCACCCGTCCCCTAATCCTAACCCGTACGCTGACACTAACCCGTGCCCTCACACGTACGCTCCCCCTAAAGCGTTGTCGTACCCTCACCTGGACCCTAAGCCGTCCCCGTCCCCTAACCCTAGCCCGAACCCTAACCCTAACCCTTCCCCGAAGCCTGACCCTCACCCGTCCCCTAATCCTAACCCGTACGCTGACACTAAGCCGCGCCCTCACACGTACGCTCCCCCTAAAGCGTTGTCGTACCCTCACCTTGACCCTAAACCGTCCCCGTCCCCTAACCCTAACCCTAGCCCGAACCCTAACCCTAACCCTTCCCCGAAGCCTGAACCTCACCCGTCCCCTAAACCTAACCCGTACGCTGACACTAACCCGCGCCCTCACACGTACGCTCCCCCTAAAGCGTTGTCGTACCCTCACCTGGACCCTAAACCGTCCCCGTCCCCTAACCCTAACCCTAGCCCGAACCCTAACCCTAACCCTTCCCCGAAGCGTGACCCTCACCCGTCCCCTAATCCTAACCCGTACGCTGACACTAACCCGCGTCCTCACACGTACGCTCCCCCTAAAGCGTTGTCGTACCCTCACCTGGACCCTAAACCGTCCCCGTCCCCTAACCCTAACCCTAGCCCGAACCCTAACCCTAACCCTTCCCCGAAGCCTGACCCTCACCCGTCCCCTAATCCTAACCCGTACGCTGACGCTAACCCGCGCCCTCACACGTACGCTCCCCCTAAAGCGTTGTCGTACCCTCACCTGGACCCTAAACCGTCCCCGTCCCCTAACCCTAACCCTAGCCCGAACCCTAACCCTAACCCTTCCCCGAAGCCTGACCCTCACCCGTCCCCTAATCCTAACCCGTACGCTGACGCTAACCCGCGCCCTCACACGTACGCTCCCCCTAAAGCGTTGTCGTTCCCTCACCTGGACCCTAAACGGTCCCCGTCCCCTAACCCTAACCCTAGACCGAACCCTAACCCTAACCCTTCCCCGAAGCCTGACCCTCACCCGTCCCCTAATCCTAACCCGTACGCTGACGCTAACCCGCGCCATCACACGTACGCTCCCCCTAAAGCGTTGTCGTACCCTCACCTGGACCCTAAACCGTCCCCGTCCCCTAACCCTAACCCTAGCCCGAACCCTAACCCTAACTCTTCCCCGAAGCCTGACCCTCACCCGTCCCCATATCCTAACCCGTACGCTTACACTAACCCGTGCCCTCACACGTACGCTCCCCCTAAAGCGTTGTCGTACCCTCATCTGGACCCTAAACCGTCCCCGTCCCCTAACCCTAACCCTAGCCCGAACCCTAACCCTAAGCCTTCCACGAAGCCTGAACCTCACCCGTCCCCTAATCCTAACCCGCACGCTGACACTAACCCGCGCCCTCACACGTACGCTCCCCCTAAAGCGTTGTCGTACCCTCACCTGCACCCTAAACCGTCCCCGTCCCCTAACCCTAACCCTAGCCCGAACCCTAACCCTAACCCTTCCCCGAAGCGTGACCCTCACCCGTCCCCTAATCCTAACCCGTACGCTGACACTAACCCGTGCCCTCACACGTACGCTCCCCCTAAAGCGTTGTCCTACCCTCACCTGGACCCTAAACCGTCCCCGTCCCCTAACCCTAACCCTAGCCCGAACCCTAACCCTAACCCTTCCCTGAAGCCTGACCCTCACCCGTCCCCTAATCCTAACCCGTACGCTGACACTAACCAGCGCCCTCACACGTACGCACCCCCTAAAGCATTGTCGTACCCTCACCTGGACCCTAAACCGTCCCCGTCCCCTAACCCTAATCCTAGCCCGAACCCTAACCCTAACCCTTCCCCGAAGCCTGAACCTCACCCGTCCCCTAAACCTAACCCGTACGCTGACACTAACCCGCGCCCTCACACGTACGCTCCCCCTAAAGCGTTGTCGTACCCTCACCTGGACCCTAAACCGTCCCCGTCCCCTAACCCTAACCCTAGCCCGAACCCTAACCCTAACCCTTCCCCGAAGCGTGACCCTCACCCGTCCCCTAATCCTAACCCGTACGCTGACACTAACCCGCGTCCTCACACGTACGCTCCCCCTAAAGCGTTGTCGTACCCTCACCTGGACCCTAAACCGTCCCCGTCCCCTAACCCTAACCCTAGCCCGAACCCTAACCCTAACCCTTCCCCGAAGCCTGACCCTCACCCGTCCCCTAATCCTAACCCGTACGCTGACGCTAACCCGCGCCCTCACACGTACGCTCCCCCTAAAGCGTTGTCGTACCCTCACCTGGACCCTAAACCGTCCCCGTCCCCTAACCCTAACCCTAGCCCGAACCCTAACCCTAACCCTTCCCCGAAGCCTGACCCTCACCCGTCCCCTAATCCTAACCCGTACGCTGACGCTAACCCGCGCCCTCACACGTACGCTCCCCCTAAAGCGTTGTCGTTCCCTCACCTGGACCCTAAACGGTCCCCGTCCCCTAACCCTAACCCTAGACCGAACCCTAACCCTAACCCTTCCCCGAAGCCTGACCCTCACCCGTCCCCTAATCCTAACCCGTACGCTGACGCTAACCCGCGCCATCACACGTACGCTCCCCCTAAAGCGTTGTCGTACCCTCACCTGGACCCTAAACCGTCCCCGTCCCCTAACCCTAACCCTAGCCCGAACCCTAACCCTAACTCTTCCCCGAAGCCTGACCCTCACCCGTCCCCATATCCTAACCCGTACGCTTACACTAACCCGTGCCCTCACACGTACGCTCCCCCTAAAGCGTTGTCGTACCCTCATCTGGACCCTAAACCGTCCCCGTCCCCTAACCCTAACCCTAGCCCGAACCCTAACCCTAAGCCTTCCACGAAGCCTGAACCTCACCCGTCCCCTAATCCTAACCCGCACGCTGACACTAACCCGCGCCCTCACACGTACGCTCCCCCTAAAGCGTTGTCGTACCCTCACCTGCACCCTAAACCGTCCCCGTCCCCTAACCCTAACCCTAGCCCGAACCCTAACCCTAACCCTTCCCCGAAGCGTGACCCTCACCCGTCCCCTAATCCTAACCCGTACGCTGACACTAACCCGTGCCCTCACACGTACGCTCCCCCTAAAGCGTTGTCCTACCCTCACCTGGACCCTAAACCGTCCCCGTCCCCTAACCCTAACCCTAGCCCGAACCCTAACCCTAACCCTTCCCTGAAGCCTGACCCTCACCCGTCCCCTAATCCTAACCCGTACGCTGACACTAACCAGCGCCCTCACACGTACGCACCCCCTAAAGCATTGTCGTACCCTCACCTGGACCCTAAACCGTCCCCGTCCCCTAACCCTAACCCTAGCCCGAACCCTAAACCTAACCCTTCCCCGAAGCCTGACCCTCACCCGTCCCCTAATCTTAACCCGTACTCTGACACTAAGCCGCGCCCTCACACGTACGCTCCCCCTAAAGCGCTGTCGTACCCTCACCTGGACCCTAAACGGTCCCCGTCCCCTAACCCTAACCCTAGCCCGAACCCTAACCCTAACCCTTCCCCGAAGCCTGACCCTCAACCGTCCCCTAATCCTAACCCGTACGCTGACGCTAACCCGCGCCCTCACACGTACGCTCCCCCTAAAGCGTTGTCGTACCCTCACCTGGACCCTAAACCGTCCCCGTGCCCTAACCCTAACCCTAGCCCGAACCCTAACCCTAACCCTTCCCCGAAGCCTGACCCTCACCCGTCCCGTAATCCTAACCCGTACGCTGACACTAACCCGCGCCCTCACACGTATGCTCCCCCTAAAGCGTTGTCGTACCCTCACCTGGACCCTAAACCGTCCCCGTCCCCTAACCCTAACCCTATCACGAAGCCTAACCCTAACACTTCCCCGAAGCCTGACCCTCACCCGTCCCCTAATCCTAACCCGTACGCTGACACTAACCCGCGCCCTCACACGTACGCTCCCCCTAAAGTGTTGTCGTACCCTCACCTGGACCCTAAACCGTCCCCGTCCCCTAACCCTAACCCTAGCCCGAACCCTAACCCTAACTCTTCCCCGAAGCCTGACCCTCACCCGTCCCCTAATCCTAACCCGTACGCTTACACTAACCCATGCCCTCACACGTACGCTCCCCCTAAAGCGTTGTCGTACCCTCACCTGGACCCTAAACCGTCCCCGTCCCCTAACACTAACCCTAGCCCGAACCCTAACCCTAACCCTTCCCCGAAGCCTGAACCTCACCCGTCCCCTAATCCTAACCCGTACGCTGACACTAACCCGCGCCCTCACACGTACGCTCCCCCTAAAGCGTTGTCGTACCCTCACCTGGACCCTAAACCGTCCCTGTCCCCTAACCCTAACCCTAGCCCGAACCCTAACCCTAACCCTTCCCCGAAGCCTGACCCTCACCCGTCCCCTAATCCTAACCCGTACGCTGACACTAAGCCGCGCCCTCACACGTACGCTCCCCCTAAAGCGTTGTCGTACCCTCACCTGGACCCTAAACCGTCCCCGTCCCCTAACCCTAACCCTAGCCCGAACCCTAACCCTAACCCTTCCCCGAAGCCTGACACTCACCCGTCCCCTAATCCTAACCCGTACGCTGATGCTAACCCGCGCCCTCACACGTACGCTCCCCCTAAAGCGTTGTCGTACCCTCACCTGGACCCTAAACCGTCCCCATCCCCTAACCCTAACCCTAGCCCGAACCCTAACCCTAACCCTTCCCCGAAGCCTGACCCTCACCCGTCCCCTAATCCTAACCCGTACGCTGACGCTAACCCGCGCCCTCACACGTACGCTCCCCCTAAAGCGTTGTCGTACCCTCACCTGGACCCTAAACGGTCCCCGTCCCCTAACCCTAACCCTAGCCCGAACCCTAACCCTAACCCTTCCCCGAAGCCTGACCCTCACCCGTCCCCTAATCCTAACCCGTACGCTGACGCTAACCCGCGCCCTCACACGTACGCTCCCCCTAAAGCGTTGTCGTACCCTCACCTGGACCCTAAACCGTCCCCATCCCCTAACCCTAACCCTACCCCGAACCCTAACCCTAACTCTTCCCCGAAGCCTGACCCTCACCCGTCCCCTAATCCTAACCCGTACGCTGACACTAACCCGCGCCCTCACACGTACGCTCCCCCTATAGCGTTGTCGTACCCTCACCTGGACCCTAAACCGTCCCCGTCCCCTAACCCTAACCCTAGCCCGAACCCTAACCCTAACCCTTCCCCGAAGCCTGACCCTCACCCGTCCCCTAATCCTAACCCGTATGCTGACACTAACCCGCGCCCTCACACGTACGCTCCCCCTAAAGCGTTGTCGTACCCTCACCTGGACCCTAAACCGTCCCCGTCCCCTAACCCTAATCCTAGCCCGAACCCTAACCCTAACCCTTCCCCGAAACCTGACCCTCACCCGTCCCCTAATCCTAACCCGTACGCTGACGCTAACCCGCGCCCTCACACGTACGCTCCCCCTAAAGCGTTGTCGTACCCTCACCTGGACCCTAAACCGGCCCCGTCCCCTAACCCTAACCCTAGCCCGAACCCTAACCCTAACCCTTCCCCGAAGCGTGACCCTCACCCGTCCCCTAATCCTAACCCGTACGCTGACACTAACCCGTGCCCTCACACGTACGCTCCCCCTAAAGCGTTGTCGTACCCTCACCTGGACCCTAAGCCGTCCCCGTCCCCTAACCCTAACCCTAGCCCGAACCCTAACCCTAACCCTTCCCCGAAGCCTGACCCTCACCCGTCCCCTAATCCTAACCCGTACGCTGACACTAAGCCGCGCCCTCACACGTACGCTCCCCCTAAAGCGTTGTCGTACCCTCACCTGGACCCTAAACCGTCCCCGTCCCCTAACCCTAACCCTAGCCCGAACCCTAACCCTAACCCTTCCCCGAAGCCTGAACCTCACCCGTCCCCTAAACCTAACCCGTACGCTGACACTAACCCGCGCCCTCACACGTACGCTCCCCCTAAAGCGTTGTCGTACCCTCACCTGGACCCTAAACCGTCCCCGTCCCCTAACCCTAACCCTAGCCCGAACCCTAACCCTAACCCTTCCCCGAAGCGTGACCCTCACCCGTCCCCTAATCCTAACCCGTACGCTGACACTAACCCGCGCCCTCACACGTACGCTCCCCCTAAAGCGTTGTCGTACCCTCACCTGGACCCTAAACCGTCCCCGTCCCCTAACCCTAACCCTAGCCCGAACCCTAACCCTAACCCTTCCCCGAAGCCTGACCCTCACCCGTCCCCTAATCCTAACCCGTACGCTGACGCTAACCCGCGCCCTCACACGTACGCTCCCCCTAAAGCGTTGTCGTACCCTCACCTGGACCCTAAACCGTCCCCGTCCCCTAACCCTAACCCTAGCCCGAACCCTAACCCTAACCCTTCCCCGAAGCCTGACCCTCACCCGTCCCCTAATCCTAACCCGTACGCTGACGCTAACCCGCGCCCTCACACGTACGCTCCCCCTAAAGCGTTGTCGTTCCCTCACCTGGACCCTAAACGGTCCCCGTCCCCTAACCCTAACCCTAGCCCGAACCCTAACCCTAACCCTTCCCCGAAGCCTGACCCTCACCCGTCCCCTAATCCTAACCCGTACGCTGACGCTAACCCGCGCCATCACACGTACGCTCCCCCTAAAGCGTTGTCGTACCCTCACCTGGACCCTAAACCGTCCCCGTCCCCTAACCCTAACCCTAGCCCGAACCCTAACCCTAACTCTTCCCCGAAGCCTGACCCTCACCCGTCCCCATATCCTAACCCGTACGCTTACACTAACCCGTGCCCTCACACGTACGCTCCCCCTAAAGCGTTGTCGTACCCTCACCTGGACCCTAAACCGTCCCCGTCCCCTAACCCTAACCCTAGCCCGAACCCTAACCCTAAGCCTTCCACGAAGCCTGAACCTCACCCGTCCCCTAATCCTAACCCGCACGCTGACACTAACCCGCGCCCTCACACGTACGCTCCCCCTAAAGCGTTGTCGTACCCTCACCTGCACCCTAAACCGTCCCCGTCCCCTAACCCTAACCCTAGCCCGAACCCTAACCCTAACCCTTCCCCGAAGCGTGACCCTCACCCGTCCCCTAATCCTAACCCGTACGCTGACACTAACCCGTGCCCTCACACGTACGCTCCCCCTAAAGCGTTGTCCTACCCTCACCTGGACCCTAAACCGTCCCCGTCCCCTAACCCTAACCCTAGCCCGAACCCTAACCCTAACCCTTCCCTGAAGCCTGACCCTCACCCGTCCCCTAATCCTAACCCGTACGCTGACACTAACCAGCGCCCTCACACGTACGCACCCCCTAAAGCGTTGTCGTACCCTCACCTGGACCCTAAACCGTCCCCGTCCCCTAACACTAACCCTAGCCCGAACCCTAAACCTAACCCTTCCCCGAAGCCTGACCCTCACCCGTCCCCTAATCCTAACCCGTACTCTGACACTAAGCCGCGCCCTCACACGTACGCTCCCCCTAAAGCGCTGTCGTACCCTCACCTGGACCCTAAACGGTCCCCGTCCCCTAACCCTAACCCTAGCCCGAACCCTAACCCTAACCCTTCCCCGAAGCCTGACCCTCACCCGTCCCCTAATCCTAACCCGTACGCTGACGCTAACCCGCGCCCTCACACGTACGCTCCCCCTAAAGCGTTGTCGTACCCTCACCTGGACCCTAAACCGTCCCCGTGCCCTAACCCTAACCCTAGCCCGAACCCTAACCCTAACCCTTCCCCGAAGCCTGACCCTCACCCGTCCCGTAATCCTAACCCGTACGCTGACACTAACCCGCGCCCTCACACGTACGCTCCCCCTAAAGCGTTGTCGTACCCTCACCTGGACCCTAAACCGTCCCCGTCCCCTAACCCTAACCCTAGCCCGAACCCTAACCCTAACCC
Organism: Globicephala melas; assembly: GCF_963455315.2. Taxonomy (NCBI): domain Eukaryota; kingdom Metazoa; phylum Chordata; class Mammalia; order Artiodactyla; family Delphinidae; genus Globicephala; species Globicephala melas. The sequence continues at coordinate 671,074 of NW_027207246.1, read as the reverse complement.
TTCCCCGAAGCCTGACCCTCACCCGTCCCCTAATCCTAACCCGTACGCTGACGCTAACCCGCGCCCTCACACGTACGCTCCCCCTAAAGCGTTGTCGTACCCTCACCTGGACCCTAAGCCGTCCCCGTCCCCTAACCCTAACCCTAGCCCGAACCCTAACCCTAACCCTTCCCCGAAGCCTGACCCTCACCCGTCCCCTAATCCTAACCCGTACGCTGACACTAAGCCGCGCCCTCACACGTACGCTCCCCCTAAAGCGTTGTCGTACCCTCACCTGGACCCTAAACCGTCCCCGTCCCCTAACCCTAACCCTAGCCCGAACCCTAACCCTAACCCTTCCCCGAAGCCTGAACCTCACCCGTCCCCTAAACCTAACCCGTACGCTGACACTAACCCGCGCCCTCACACGTACGCTCCCCCTAAAGCGTTGTCGTACCCTCACCTGGACCCTAAACCGTCCCCGTCCCCTAACCCTAACCCTAGCCCGAACCCTAACCCTAACCCTTCCCCGAAGCGTGACCCTCACCCGTCCCCTAATCCTAACCCGTACGCTGACACTAACCCGCGTCCTCACACGTACGCTCCCCCTAAAGCGTTGTCGTACCCTCACCTGGACCCTAAACCGTCCCCGTCCCCTAACCCTAACCCTAGCCCGAACCCTAACCCTAACCCTTCCCCGAAGCCTGACCCTCACCCGTCCCCTAATCCTAACCCGTACGCTGACGCTAACCCGCGCCCTCACACGTACGCTCCCCCTAAAGCGTTGTCGTACCCTCACCTGGACCCTAAACCGTCCCCGTCCCCTAACCCTAACCCTAGCCCGAACCCTAACCCTAACCCTTCCCCGAAGCCTGACCCTCACCCGTCCCCTAATCCTAACCCGTACGCTGACGCTAACCCGCGCCCTCACACGTACGCTCCCCCTAAAGCGTTGTCGTTCCCTCACCTGGACCCTAAACGGTCCCCGTCCCCTAACCCTAACCCTAGACCGAACCCTAACCCTAACCCTTCCCCGAAGCCTGACCCTCACCCGTCCCCTAATCCTAACCCGTACGCTGACGCTAACCCGCGCCATCACACGTACGCTCCCCCTAAAGCGTTGTCGTACCCTCACCTGGACCCTAAACCGTCCCCGTCCCCTAACCCTAACCCTAGCCCGAACCCTAACCCTAACTCTTCCCCGAAGCCTGACCCTCACCCGTCCCCATATCCTAACCCGTACGCTTACACTAACCCGTGCCCTCACACGTACGCTCCCCCTAAAGCGTTGTCGTACCCTCACCTGGACCCTAAACCGTCCCCGTCCCCTAACCCTAACCCTAGCCCGAACCCTAACCCTAAGCCTTCCACGAAGCCTGAACCTCACCCGTCCCCTAATCCTAACCCGCACGCTGACACTAACCCGCGCCCTCACACGTACGCTCCCCCTAAAGCGTTGTCGTACCCTCACCTGCACCCTAAACCGTCCCCGTCCCCTAACCCTAACCCTAGCCCGAACCCTAACCCTAACCCTTCCCCGAAGCGTGACCCTCACCCGTCCCCTAATCCTAACCCGTACGCTGACACTAACCCGTGCCCTCACACGTACGCTCCCCCTAAAGCGTTGTCCTACCCTCACCTGGACCCTAAACCGTCCCCGTCCCCTAACCCTAACCCTAGCCCGAACCCTAACCCTAACACTTCCCTGAAGCCTGACCCTCACCCGTCCCCTAATCCTAACCCGTACGCTGACACTAACCAGCGCCCTCACACGTACGCACCCCCTAAAGCGTTGTCGTACCCTCACCTGGACCCTAAACCGTCCCCGTCCCCTAACCCTAACCCTAGCCCGAACCCTAAACCTAACCCTTCCCCGAAGCCTGACCCTCACCCGTCCCCTAATCCTAACCCGTACTCTGACACTAAGCCGCGCCCTCACACGTACGCTCCCCCTAAAGCGCTGTCGTACCCTCACCTGGACCCTAAACGGTCCCCGTCCCCTAACCCTAACCCTAGCCCGAACCCTAACCCTAACCCTTCCCCGAAGCCTGACCCTCACCCGTCCCCTAATCCTAACCCGTACGCTGACGCTAACCCGCGCCCTCACACGTACGCTCCCCCTAAAGCGTTGTCGTACCCTCACCTGGACCCTAAACCGTCCCCGTGCCCTAACCCTAACCCTAGCCCGAACCCTAACCCTAACCCTTCCCCGAAGCCTGACCCTCACCCGTCCCGTAATCCTAACCCGTACGCTGACACTAACCCGCGCCCTCACACGTATGCTCCCCCTAAAGCGTTGTCGTACCCTCACCTGGACCCTAAACCGTCCCCGTCCCCTAACCCTAACCCTATCACGAAGCCTAACCCTAACACTTCCCCGAAGCCTGACCCTCACCCGTCCCCTAATCCTAACCCGTACGCTGACATTAACCCGCGCCCTCACACGTACGCTCCCCCTAAAGTGTTGTCGTACCCTCACCTGGACCCTAAACCGTCCCCGTCCCCTAACCCTAACCCTAGCCCGAACCCTAACCCTAACTCTTCCCCGAAGCCTGACCCTCACCCGTCCCCTAATCCTAACCCGTACGCTTACACTAACCCATGCCCTCACACGTACGCTCCCCCTAAAGCGTTGTCGTACCCTCACCTGGACCCTAAACCGTCCCCGTCCCCTAACACTAACCCTAGCCCGAACCCTAACCCTAACCCTTCCCCGAAGCCTGAACCTCACCCGTCCCCTAATCCTAACCCGTACGCTGACACTAACCCGCGCCCTCACACGTACGCTCCCCCTAAAGCGTTGTCGTACCCTCACCTGGACCCTAAACCGTCCCTGTCCCCTAACCCTAACCCTAGCCCGAACCCTAACCCTAACCTTTCCCTGAAGCGGGACCCTCACCCGTCCCCTAATCCTAACCCGTACGCTGACACTAACCCGCACCCTCACATGTACGCTCCCCCTAAAGCGTTGTCGTACCCTCACCTGGACCCTAAACCGTCCCCGTCCCCTAACCCTAACCCTAGCCCGAACCCTAACCGTAACACTTCCCCGAAGCCTGACCCTCACCCGTCCCCGAATCCTAACCCGTACGCTGACGCTAACACGCCCCCTCACACGTACGCTCCCCCTAAAGCGTTGTCGTACCCTCATCTGTACTCTAAACCGTCCCCGTCCCCTAACCCTAACCCTAGCCCGAACCCTAACCCTAACCCTTCCCCGAAGCCTGACCCTCACCCGTCCCCTAATCCTAACCCGTACGCTGACACTAACCCGCGCCCTCACACGTACGCTCCCCCTAAAGCGTTGTCGTACCCTCACATGGACCCTAAACCGTCCCCGTCCCCTAACCCTAACCCTAGCCCGAACCCTAACCCTAACCCTTCCGCGAAGCCTGACCCTCACCCGTCCCCTAATCCTAACCCGTACGCTGACACTAACCCGTGCCCTCACACGTACGCTCCCCCTAAAGCGTTGTCGTACCCTCACCTGGACCCTAAACCGTCCCCGTCCCCTAACCCTAACCCTAGCCCGAACCCTAACACTAACCCTTCCCTGAAGCCTGACCCTCACCCGTCCCCTAATCCTAACCCGTACGCTGACACTAACCAGCGCCCTCACACGTACGCACCCCCTAAAGCGTTGTCGTACCCTCACCTGGACCCTAAACCGTCCCCGTCCCCTAACCCTAACCCTAGCCCGAACCCTAAACCTAACCCTTCCCCGAAGCCTGACCCTCACCCGTCCCCTAATCCTAACCCGTACTCTGACACTAAGCCGCGCCCTCACACGTACGCTCCCCCTAAAGCGCTGTCGTACCCTCACCTGGACCCTAAACCGTCCCCGTCCCCTAACCCTAATCCTAGCCCGAACCCTAACCCTAACCCTTCCCCGAAGCCTGACCCTCACCCGTCCCCTAATCCTAACCCGTACGCTGACACTAACCCGCGCCCTCACACGTACGCTCCCCCTAAAGCGTTGTCGTACCCTCACCTGGACCCTAAACCGTCCCCGTCCCCTAACCCTAACCCTAGCCCGAACCCTAACCCTAACCCTTCCCCGAAGCCTGACCCTCACCCGTCCCCTAATCCTAACCCGTACGCTGACACTAACCCACGCCCTCACACGTACGCTCCCCCTAAAGCGTTGTCGTACCCTCACCTGGACCCTAAACCGGCCCCGTCCCCTAACCCTAACCCTAGCCCGAACCCTAACCCTAACCCTTCCCCGAAGCCTGACCCTCACCCGTCCCCTAATCCTAACCCGTATGCTGACACTAACCCGTGCCCTCACACGTACGCTCCCCCTAAAGCGTTGTCGTACCCTCACCTGGACCCTAAACCGTCCCCGTCACCTAACCCTAACCCTAGCCCGAACCCTAACCCTAACCCTTCCCCGAAGCCTGACCCTCACCCGTCCCCTAATCCTAACCCGTACGCTGACGCTAACCCGCGCCCTCACACGTACGCTCCCCCTAAAGCGTTGTCGTACCCTCACCTGGACCCTAAACCGTCCCCGTCCCCTAACCCTAACCCTAGCCCGAACCCTAACCCTAACACTTCCCCGAAGCCTGACCCTCACCCGTCCCCTAATCCTAACCCGTACGCTGACGCTAACCCGCGCCCTCACACGTACGCTCCCCCTAAAGCGTTGTCGTACCCTCACCTGGACCCTAAACCGGCCCCGTCCCCTAACCCTAACCCTAGCCCGAACCCTAACCCTAACCCTTCCCCGAAGCGTGACCCTCACCCGTCCCCTAATCCTAACCCGTACTCTGACGCTAACCCACGCCCTCACACGTATGCTCCCCCTAAAGCGTTGTCGTACCCTCACCTGGACCCTAAACCGTCCCTGTCCCCTAACCCTAACCCTAGCCCGAACCCTAACCCTAACCCTTCCCCGAAGCCTGACCCTCACCCGTCCCCTAATCCTAACCCGTACGCTGACACTAAGCCGCGCCCTCACACGTACGCTCCCCCTAAAGCGTTGTCGTACCCTCACCTGGACCCTAAACCGTCCCCGTCCCCTAACCCTAACCCTAGCCCGAACCCTAACCCTAACCCTTCCCCGAAGCCTGACACTCACCCGTCCCCTAATCCTAACCCGTACGCTGATGCTAACCCGCGCCCTCACACGTACGCTCCCCCTAAAGCGTTGTCGTACCCTCACCTGGACCCTAAACCGTCCCCGTCCCCTAACCCTAACCCTAGCCCGAACCCTAACCCTAACCCTTCCCCGAAGCCTGACCCTCACCCGTCCCCTAATCCTAACCCGTACGCTGACGCTAACCCGCGCCCTCACACGTACGCTCCCCCTAAAGCGTTGTCGTACCCTCACCTGGACCCTAAACGGTCCCCGTCCCCTAACCCTAACCCTAGCCCGAACCCTAACCCTAACACTTCCCCGAAGCCTGACCCTCACCCGTCCCCTAATCCTAACCCGTACGCTGACGCTAACCCGCGCCCTCACACGTACGCTCCCCCTAAAGCGTTGTCGTACCCTCACCTGGACCCTAAACCGTCCCCATCCCCTAACCCTAACCCTACCCCGAACCCTAACCCTAACTCTTCCCCGAAGCCTGACCCTCACCCGTCCCCTAATCCTAACCCGTACGCTGACACTAACCCGCGCCCTCACACGTACGCTCCCCCTAAAGCGTTGTCGTACCCTCACCTGGACCCTAAACCGTCCCCGTCCCCTAACCCTAACCCTAGCCCGAACCCTAACCCTAACCCTTCCCCGAAGCCTGACCCTCACCCGTCCCCTAATCCTAACCCGTATGCTGACACTAACCCGCGCCCTCACACGTACGCTCCCCCTAAAGCGTTGTCGTACCCTCACCTGGACCCTAAACCGTCCCCGTCCCCTAACCCTAATCCTAGCCCGAACCCTAACCCTAACCCTTCCCCGAAGCCTGACCCTCACCCGTCCCCTAATCCTAACCCGTACGCTGACGCTAACCCGCGCCCTCACACGTACGCTCCCCCTAAAGCGTTGTCGTACCCTCACCTGGATCCTAAACCGGCCCCGTCCCCTAACCCTAACCCTAGCCCGAACCCTAACCCTAACCCTTCCCCGAAGCGTGACACTCACCCGTCCCCTAATCCTAACCCGTACGCTGACACTAACCCGTGCCCTCACACGTACGCTCCCCCTAAAGCGTTGTCGTACCCTCACCTGGACCCTAAGCCGTCCCCGTCCCCTAACCCTAACCCTAGCCCGAACCCTAACCCTAACCCTTCCCCGAAGCCTGACCCTCACCCGTCCCCTAATCCTAACCCGTACGCTGACACTAAGCCGCGCCCTCACACGTACGCTCCCCCTAAAGCGTTGTCGTACCCTCACCTGGACCCTAAACCGTCCCCGTCCCCTAACCCTAACCCTAGCCCGAACCCTAACCCTAACCCTTCCCCGAAGCCTGAACCTCACCCGTCCCCTAAACCTAACCCGTACGCTGACACTAACCCGCGCCCTCACACGTACGCTCCCCCTAAAGCGTTGTCGTACCCTCACCTGGACCCTAAACCGTCCCCGTCCCCTAACCCTAACCCTAGCCCGAACCCTAACCCTAACCCTTCCCCGAAGCGTGACCCTCACCCGTCCCCTAATCCTAACCCGTACGCTGACACTAACCCGCGCCCTCACACGTACGCTCCCCCTAAAGCGTTGTCGTACCCTCACCTGGACCCTAAACCGTCCCCGTCCCCTAACCCTAACCCTAGCCCGAACCCTAACCCTAACCCTTCCCCGAAGCCTGACCCTCACCCGTCCCCTAATCCTAACCCGTACGCTGACGCTAACCCGCGCCCTCACACGTACGCTCCCCCTAAAGCGTTGTCGTACCCTCACCTGGACCCTAAACCGTCCCCGTCCCCTAACCCTAACCCTAGCCCGAACCCTAACCCTAACCCTTCCCCGAAGCCTGACCCTCACCCGTCCCCTAATCCTAACCCGTACGCTGACGCTAACCCGTGCCCTCACACGTACGCTCCCCCTAAAGCGTTGTCGTTCCCTCACCTGGACCCTAAACGGTCCCCGTCCCCTAACCCTAACCCTAGCCCGAACCCTAACCCTAACCCTTCCCCGAAGCCTGACCTTCACCCGTCCCCTAATCCTAACCCGTACGCTGACGCTAACCCGCGCCATCACACGTACGCTCCCCCTAAAGCGTTGTCGTACCCTCACCTGGACCCTAAACCGTCCCCGTCCCCTAACCCTAACCCTAGCCCGAACCCTAACCCTAACTCTTCCCCGAAGCCTGACCCTCACCCGTCCCCATATCCTAACCCGTACGCTTACACTAACCCGTGCCCTCACACGTACGCTCCCCCTAAAGCGTTGTCGTACCCTCACCTGGACCCTAAACCGTCCCCGTCCCCTAACCCTAACCCTAGCCCGAACCCTAACCCTAAGCCTTCCACGAAGCCTGAACCTCACCCGTCCCCTAATCCTAACCCGCACGCTGACACTAACCCGCGCCCTCACACGTACGCTCCCCCTAAAGCGTTGTCGTACCCTCACCTGCACCCTAAACCGTCCCCGTCACCTAACCCTAACCCTAGCCCGAACCCTAACCCTAACCCTTCCCCGAAGCCTGACCCTCACCCGTCCCCTAATCCTAACCCGTACGCTGACGCTAACCCGCGCCCTCACACGTACGCTCCCCCTAAAGCGTTGTCGTACCCTCACCTGGACCCTAAACCGGCCCCGTCCCCTAACCCTTACCCTAGCCCGAACCCTAACCCTAACCCTTCCCCGAAGCGTGACCCTCACCCGTCCCCTAATCCTAACCCGTACTCTGACGCTAACCCACGCCCTCACACGTACGCTCCCCCTAAAGCGTTGTCGTACCCTCACCTGGACCCTAAACCGTCCCCGTCCCCTAACCCTAACCCTAGCCCGAACCCTAACCCTAACCCTTCCCCGAAGCCTGACCCTCACCCGTCCCCTAATCCTAACCCGTACGCTGACACTAAGCCGCGCCCTCACACGTACGCTCCCCCTAAAGCGTTGTCGTACCCTCACCTGGACCCTAAACCGTCCCCGTCCCCTAACCCTATCCCTAGCCCGAACCCTAACCCTAACCCTTCCCCGAAGCCTGACACTCACCCGTCCCCTAATCCTAACCCGTACGCTGATGCTAACCCGCGCCCTCACACGTACGCTCCCCCTAAAGCGTTGTCGTACCCTCACCTGGACCCTAAACCGTCCCCGTCCCCTAACCCTAACCCTAGCCCGAAACCTAACCCTAACCCTTCCCCGAAGCCTGACCCTCACCCGTCCCCTAATCCTAACCCGTACGCTGACGCTAACCCGCGCCCTCACACGTACGCTCCCCCTAAAGCGTTGTCGTACCCTCACCTGGACCCTAAACGGTCCCCGTCCCCTAACCCTAACCCTAGCCCGAACCCTAACCCTAACCCTTCCCCGAAGCCTGACCCTCACCCGTCCCCTAATCCTAACCCGTACGCTGACGCTAACCCGCGCCCTCACACGTACGCTCCCCCTAAAGCGTTGTCGTACCCTCACCTGGACCCTAAACCGTCCCCATCCCCTAACCCTAACCCTACCCCGAACCCTAACCCTAACTCTTCCCCGAAGCCTGACCCTCACCCGTCCCCTAATCCTAACCCGTACGCTGACACTAACCCGCGCCCTCACACGTACGCTCCCCCTAAAGCGTTGTCGTACCCTCACCTGGACCCTAAACCGTCCCCGTCCCCTAACCCTAACCCTAGCCCGAACCCTAACCCTAACCCTTCCCCGAAACCTGACCCTCACCCGTCCCCTAATCCTAACCCGTACGCTGACACTAACCCGCGCCCTCACACGTACGCTCCCCCTAAAGCGTTGTCGTACCCTCACCTGGACCCTAAACCGTCCCCGTCCCCTAACCCTAATCCTAGCCCGAACCCTAACCCTAACCCTTCCCCGAAGCCTGACCCTCACCCGTCCCCTAATCCTAACCCGTACGCTGACGCTAACCCGCGCCCTCACACGTACGCTCCCCCTAAAGCGTTGTCGTACCCTCACCTGGACCCTAAACCGGCCCCGTCCCCTAACCCTAACCCTAGCCCGAACCCTAACCCTAACCCTTCCCCGAAGCGTGACCCTCACCCGTCCCCTAATCCTAACCCGTACGCTGACACTAACCCGTGCCCTCACACGTACGCTCCCCCTAAAGCGTTGTCGTACCCTCACCTGGACCCTAAGCCGTCCCCGTCCCCTAACCCTAGCCCGAACCCTAACCCTAACCCTTCCCCGAAGCCTGACCCTCACCCGTCCCCTAATCCTAACCCGTACGCTGACACTAAGCCGCGCCCTCACACGTACGCTCCCCCTAAAGCGTTGTCGTACCCTCACCTTGACCCTAAACCGTCCCCGTCCCCTAACCCTAACCCTAGCCCGAACCCTAACCCTAACCCTTCCCCGAAGCCTGAACCTCACCCGTCCCCTAAACCTAACCCGTACGCTGACACTAACCCGCGCCCTCACACGTACGCTCCCCCTAAAGCGTTGTCGTACCCTCACCTGGACCCTAAACCGTCCCCGTCCCCTAACCCTAACCCTAGCCCGAACCCTAACCCTAACCCTTCCCCGAAGCGTGACCCTCACCCGTCCCCTAATCCTAACCCGTACGCTGACACTAACCCGCGTCCTCACACGTACGCTCCCCCTAAAGCGTTGTCGTACCCTCACCTGGACCCTAAACCGTCCCCGTCCCCTAACCCTAACCCTAGCCCGAACCCTAACCCTAACCCTTCCCCGAAGCCTGACCCTCACCCGTCCCCTAATCCTAACCCGTACGCTGACGCTAACCCGCGCCCTCACACGTACGCTCCCCCTAAAGCGTTGTCGTACCCTCACCTGGACCCTAAACCGTCCCCGTCCCCTAACCCTAACCCTAGCCCGAACCCTAACCCTAACCCTTCCCCGAAGCCTGACCCTCACCCGTCCCCTAATCCTAACCCGTACGCTGACGCTAACCCGCGCCCTCACACGTACGCTCCCCCTAAAGCGTTGTCGTTCCCTCACCTGGACCCTAAACGGTCCCCGTCCCCTAACCCTAACCCTAGACCGAACCCTAACCCTAACCCTTCCCCGAAGCCTGACCCTCACCCGTCCCCTAATCCTAACCCGTACGCTGACGCTAACCCGCGCCATCACACGTACGCTCCCCCTAAAGCGTTGTCGTACCCTCACCTGGACCCTAAACCGTCCCCGTCCCCTAACCCTAACCCTAGCCCGAACCCTAACCCTAACTCTTCCCCGAAGCCTGACCCTCACCCGTCCCCATATCCTAACCCGTACGCTTACACTAACCCGTGCCCTCACACGTACGCTCCCCCTAAAGCGTTGTCGTACCCTCATCTGGACCCTAAACCGTCCCCGTCCCCTAACCCTAACCCTAGCCCGAACCCTAACCCTAAGCCTTCCACGAAGCCTGAACCTCACCCGTCCCCTAATCCTAACCCGCACGCTGACACTAACCCGCGCCCTCACACGTACGCTCCCCCTAAAGCGTTGTCGTACCCTCACCTGCACCCTAAACCGTCCCCGTCCCCTAACCCTAACCCTAGCCCGAACCCTAACCCTAACCCTTCCCCGAAGCGTAACCCTCACCCGTCCCCTAATCCTAACCCGTACGCTGACACTAACCCGTGCCCTCACACGTACGCTCCCCCTAAAGCGTTGTCCTACCCTCACCTGGACCCTAAACCGTCCCCGTCCCCTAACCCTAACCCTAGCCCGAACCCTAACCCTAACCCTTCCCTGAAGCCTGACCCTCACCCGTCCCCTAATCCTAACCCGTACGCTGACACTAACCAGCGCCCTCACACGTACGCACCCCCTAAAGCATTGTCGTACCCTCACCTGGACCCTAAACCGTCCCCGTCCCCTAACCCTAACCCTAGCCCGAACCCTAAACCTAACCCTTCCCCGAAGCCTGACCCTCACCCGTCCCCTAATCTTAACCCGTACTCTGACACTAAGCCGCGCCCTCACACGTACGCTCCCCCTAAAGCGCTGTCGTACCCTCACCTGGACCCTAAACGGTCCTCGTCCCCTAACCCTAACCCTAGCCCGAACCCTAACCCTAACCCTTCCCCGAAGCCTGACCCTCAACCGTCCCCTAATCCTAACCCGTACGCTGACGCTAACCCGCGCCCTCACACGTACGCTCCCCCTAAAGCGTTGTCGTACCCTCACCTGGACCCTAAACCGTCCCCGTGCCCTAACCCTAACCCTAGCCCGAACCCTAACCCTAACCCTTCCCCGAAGCCTGACCCTCACCCGTCCCGTAATCCTAACCCGTACGCTGACACTAACCCGCGCCCTCACACGTATGCTCCCCCTAAAGCGTTGTCGTACCCTCACCTGGACCCTAAACCGTCCCCGTCCCCTAACCCTAACCCTATCACGAAGCCTAACCCTAACACTTCCCCGAAGCCTGACCCTCACCCGTCCCCTAATCCTAACCCGTACGCTGACACTAACCCGCGCCCTCACACGTACGCTCCCCCTAAAGTGTTGTCGTACCCTCACCTGGACCCTAAACCGTCCCCGTCCCCTAACCCTAACCCTAGCCCGAACCCTAACCCTAACTCTTCCCCGAAGCCTGACCCTCACCCGTCCCCTAATCCTAACCCGTACGCTTACACTAACCCATGCCCTCACACGTACGCTCCCCCTAAAGCGTTGTCGTACCCTCACCTGGACCCTAAACCGTCCCCGTCCCCTAACACTAACCCTAGCCCGAACCCTAACCCTAACCCTTCCCCGAAGCCTGAACCTCACCCGTCCCCTAATCCTAACCCGTACGCTGACACTAACCCACGCCCTCACACGTACGCTCCCCCTAAAGCGTTGTCGTACCCTCACCTGGACCCTAAACCGGCCCCGTCCCCTAACCCTAACCCTAGCCCGAACCCTAACCCTAAACCTTCCCCGAAGCCTGACACTCACCCGTCCCCTAATCCTAACCCGTATGCTGACACTAACCCGTGCCCTCACACGTACGCTCCCCCTAAAGCGTTGTCGTACCCTCACCTGGACCCTAAACCGTCCCCATCACCTAACCCTAACCCTAGCCCGAACCCTAACCCTAACCCTTCCCCGAAGCCTGACCCTCACCCGTCCCCTAATCCTAACCCGTACGCTGACGCTAACCCGCGCCCTCACACGTACGCTCCCCCTAAAGCGTTGTCGTACCCTCACCTGGACCCTAAACCGTCCCCGTCCCCTAACCCTAACCCTAGCCCGAACCCTAACCCTAACCCTTCCCCGAAGCCTGACCCTCACCCGTCCCCTAATCCTAACCCGTACGCTGACGCTAACCCGCGCCCTCACACGTACGCTCCCCCTAAAGCGTTGTCGTACCCTCACCTGGACCCTAAACCGGCCCCGTCCCCTAACCCTAACCCTAGCCCGAACCCTAACCCTAACCCTTCCCCGAAGCGTGACCCTCACCCGTCCCCTAATCCTAACCCGTACTCTGACGCTAACCCACGCCCTCACACGTATGCTCCCCCTAAAGCGTTGTCGTACCCTCACCTGGACCCTAAACCGTCCCTGTCCCCTAACCCTAACCCTAGCCCGAACCCTAACCCTAACCCTTCCCCGAAGCCTGACCCTCACCCGTCCCCTAATCCTAACCCGTACGCTGACACTAAGCCGCGCCCTCACACGTACGCTCCCCCTAAAGCGTTGTCGTACCCTCACCTGGACCCTAAACCGTCCCCGTCCCCTAACCCTAACCCTAGCCCGAACCCTAACCCTAACCCTTCCCCGAAGCCTGACACTCACCCGTCCCCTAATCCTAACCCGTACGCTGATGCTAACCCGCGCCCTCACACGTACGCTCCCCCTAAAGCGTTGTCGTACCCTCACCTGGACCCTAAACCGTCCCCGTCCCCTAACCCTAACCCTAGCCCGAACCCTAACCCTAACCCTTCCCCGAAGCCTGACCCTCACCCGTCCCCTAATCCTAACCCGTACGCTGACGCTAACCCGCGCCCTCACACGTACGCTCCCCCTAAAGCGTTGTCGTACCCTCACCTGGACCCTAAACGGTCCCCGTCCCCTAACCCTAACCCTAGCCCGAACCCTAACCCTAACCCTTCCCCGAAGCCTGACCCTCACCCGTCCCCTAATCCTAACCCGTACGCTGACGCTAACCCGCGCCCTCACACGTACGCTCCCCCTAAAGCGTTGTCGTACCCTCACCTGGACCCTAAACCGTCCCCATCCCCTAACCCTAACCCTACCCCGAACCCTAACCCTAACTCTTCCCCGAAGCCTGACCCTCACCCGTCCCCTAATCCTAACCCGTACGCTGACACTAACCCGCGCCCTCACACGTACGCTCCCCCTAAAGCGTTGTCGTACCCTCACCTGGACCCTAAACCGTCCCCGTCCCCTAACCCTAACCCTAGCCCGAACCCTAACCCTAACCCTTCCCCGAAGCCTGACCCTCACCCGTCCCCTAATCCTAACCCGTATGCTGACACTAACCCGCGCCCTCACACGTACGCTCCCCCTAAAGCGTTGTCGTACCCTCACCTGGACCCTAAACCGTCCCCGTCCCCTAACCCTAATCCTAGCCCGAACCCTAACCCTAACCCTTCCCCGAAACCTGACCCTCACCCGTCCCCTAATCCTAACCCGTACGCTGACGCTAACCCGCGCCCTCACACGTACGCTCCCCCTAAAGCGTTGTCGTACCCTCACCTGGACCCTAAACCGGCCCCGTCCCCTAACCCTAACCCTAGCCCGAACCCTAACCCTAACCCTTCCCCGAAGCGTGACCCTCACCCGTCCCCTAATCCTAACCCGTACGCTGACACTAACCCGTGCCCTCACACGTACGCTCCCCCTAAAGCGTTGTCGTACCCTCACCTGGACCCTAAGCCGTCCCCGTCCCCTAACCCTAACCCTAGCCCGAACCCTAACCCTAACCCTTCCCCGAAGCCTGACCCTCACCCGTCCCCTAATCCTAACCCGTACGCTGACACTAAGCCGCGCCCTCACACGTACGCTCCCCCTAAAGCGTTGTCGTACCCTCACCTGGACCCTAAACCGTCCCCGTCCCCTAACCCTAACCCTAGCCCGAACCCTAACCCTAACCCTTCCCCGAAGCCTGAACCTCACCCGTCCCCTAAACCTAACCCGTACGCTGACACTAACCCGCGCCCTCACACGTACGCTCCCCCTAAAGCGTTGTCGTAACCTCACCTGGACCCTAAACCGTCCCCGTCCCCTAACCCTAACCCTAGCCCGAACCCTAACCCTAACCCTTCCCCGAAGCGTGACCCTCACCCGTCCCCTAATCCTAACCCGTACGCTGACACTAACCCGCGCCCTCACACGTACGCTCCCCCTAAAGCGTTGTCGTACCCTCACCTGGACCCTAAACCGTCCCCGTCCCCTAACCCTAACCCTAGCCCGAACCCTAACCCTAACCCTTCCCCGAAGCCTGACCCTCACCCGTCCCCTAATCCTAACCCGTACGCTGACGCTAACCCGCGCCCTCACACGTACGCTCCCCCTAAAGCGTTGTCGTACCCTCACCTGGACCCTAAACCGTCCCCGTCCCCTAACCCTAACCCTAGCCCGAACCCTAACCCTAACCCTTCCCCGAAGCCTGACCCTCACCCGTCCCCTAATCCTAACCCGTACGCTGACGCTAACCCGCGCCCTCACACGTACGCTCCCCCTAAAGCGTTGTCGTTCCCTCACCTGGACCCTAAACGGTCCCCGTCCCCTAACCCTAACCCTAGCCCGAACCCTAACCCTAACCCTTCCCCGAAGCCTGACCCTCACCCGTCCCCTAATCCTAACCCGTACGCTGACGCTAACCCGCGCCATCACACGTACGCTCCCCCTAAAGCGTTGTCGTACCCTCACCTGGACCCTAAACCGTCCCCGTCCCCTAACCCTAACCCTAGCCCGAACCCTAACCCTAACTCTTCCCCGAAGCCTGACCCTCACCCGTCCCCATATCCTAACCCGTACGCTTACACTAACCCGTGCCCTCACACGTACGCTCCCCCTAAAGCGTTGTCGTACCCTCACCTGGACCCTAAACCGTCCCCGTCCCCTAACCCTAACCCTAGCCCGAACCCTAACACTAAGCCTTCCACGAAGCCTGAACCTCACCCGTCCCCTAATCCTAACCCGCACGCTGACACTAACCCGCGCCCTCACACGTACGCTCCCCCTAAAGCGTTGTCGTACCCTCACCTGCACCCTAAACCGTCCCCGTCCCCTAACCCTAACCCTAGCCCGAACCCTAACCCTAACCCTTCCCCGAAGCGTGACCCTCACCCGTCCCCTAATCCTAACCCGTACGCTGACACTAACCCGTGCCCTCACACGTACGCTCCCCCTAAAGCGTTGTCCTACCCTCACCTGGACCCTAAACCGTCCCCGTCCCCTAACCCTAACCCTAGCCCGAACCCTAACCCTAACCCTTCCCTGAAGCCTGACCCTCACCCGTCCCCTAATCCTAACCCGTACGCTGACACTAACCAGCGCCCTCACACGTACGCACCCCCTAAAGCGTTGTCGTACCCTCACCTGGACCCTAAACCGTCCCCGTCCCCTAACACTAACCCTAGCCCGAACCCTAAACCTAACCCTTCCCCGAAGCCTGACCCTCACCCGTCCCCTAATCCTAACCCGTACTCTGACACTAAGCCGCGCCCTCACACGTACGCTCCCCCTAAAGCGCTGTCGTACCCTCACCTGGACCCTAAACGGTCCCCGTCCCCTAACCCTAACCCTAGCCCGAACCCTAACCCTAACCCTTCCCCGAAGCCTGACCCTCATCCGTCCCCTAATCCTAACCCGTACGCTGACGCTAACCCGCGCCCTCACACGTACGCTCCCCCTAAAGCGTTGTCGTACCCTCACCTGGACCCTAAACCGTCCCCGTGCCCTAACCCTAACCCTAGCCCGAACCCTAACCCTAACCCTTCCCCGAAGCCTGACCCTCACCCGTCCCGTAATCCTAACCCGTACGCTGACACTAACCCGCGCCCTCACACGTACGCTCCCCCTAAAGCGTTGTCGTACCCTCACCTGGACCCTAAACCGTCCCCGTCCCCTAACCCTAACCCTAGCCCGAACCCTAACCCTAACCCTTCCCCGAAGCCTGACCCTCACCCGTCCCCTAATCCTAACCCGTACGCTGACGCTAACCCGCGCCCTCACACGTACGCTCCCCCTAAAGCGTTGTCGTACCCTCACCTGGACCCTAAGCCGTCCCCGTCCCCTAACCCTAACCCTAGCCCGAACCCTAACCCTAACCCTTCCCCGAAGCCTGACCCTCACCCGTCCCCTAATCCTAACCCGTACGCTGACACTAAGCCGCGCCCTCACACGTACGCTCCCCCTAAAGCGTTGTCGTACCCTCACCTGGACCCTAAACCGTCCCCGTCCCCTAACCCTAACCCTAGCCCGAACCCTAACCCTAACCCTTCCCCGAAGCCTGAACCTCACCCGTCCCCTAAACCTAACCCGTACGCTGACACTAACCCGCGCCCTCACACGTACGCTCCCCCTAAAGCGTTGTCGTACCCTCACCTGGACCCTAAACCGTCCCCGTCCCCTAACCCTAACCCTAGCCCGAACCCTAACCCTAACCCTTCCCCGAAGCGTGACCCTCACCCGTCCCCTAATCCTAACCCGTACGCTGACACTAACCCGCGTCCTCACACGTACGCTCCCCCTAAAGCGTTGTCGTACCCTCACCTGGACCCTAAACCGTCCCCGTCCCCTAACCCTAACCCTAGCCCGAACCCTAACCCTAACCCTTCCCCGAAGCCTGACCCTCACCCGTCCCCTAATCCTAACCCGTACGCTGACGCTAACCCGCGCCCTCACACGTACGCTCCCCCTAAAGCGTTGTCGTACCCTCACCTGGACCCTAAACCGTCCCCGTCCCCTAACCCTAACCCTAGCCCGAACCCTAACCCTAACCCTTCCCCGAAGCCTGACCCTCACCCGTCCCCTAATCCTAACCCGTACGCTGACGCTAACCCGCGCCCTCACACGTACGCTCCCCCTAAAGCGTTGTCGTTCCCTCACCTGGACCCTAAACGGTCCCCGTCCCCTAACCCTAACCCTAGACCGAACCCTAACCCTAACCCTTCCCCGAAGCCTGACCCTCACCCGTCCCCTAATCCTAACCCGTACGCTGACGCTAACCCGCGCCATCACACGTACGCTCCCCCTAAAGCGTTGTCGTACCCTCACCTGGACCCTAAACCGTCCCCGTCCCCTAACCCTAACCCTAGCCCGAACCCTAACCCTAACTCTTCCCCGAAGCCTGACCCTCACCCGTCCCCATATCCTAACCCGTACGCTTACACTAACCCGTGCCCTCACACGTACGCTCCCCCTAAAGCGTTGTCGTACCCTCACCTGGACCCTAAACCGTCCCCGTCCCCTAACCCTAACCCTAGCCCGAACCCTAACCCTAAGCCTTCCACGAAGCCTGAACCTCACCCGTCCCCTAATCCTAACCCGCACGCTGACACTAACCCGCGCCCTCACACGTACGCTCCCCCTAAAGCGTTGTCGTACCCTCACCTGCACCCTAAACCGTCCCCGTCCCCTAACCCTAACCCTAGCCCGAACCCTAACCCTAACCCTTCCCCGAAGCGTGACCCTCACCCGTCCCCTAATCCTAACCCGTACGCTGACACTAACCCGTGCCCTCACACGTACGCTCCCCCTAAAGCGTTGTCCTACCCTCACCTGGACCCTAAACCGTCCCCGTCCCCTAACCCTAACCCTAGCCCGAACCCTAACCCTAACACTTCCCTGAAGCCTGACCCTCACCCGTCCCCTAATCCTAACCCGTACGCTGACACTAACCAGCGCCCTCACACGTACGCACCCCCTAAAGCGTTGTCGTACCCTCACCTGGACCCTAAACCGTCCCCGTCCCCTAACCCTAACCCTAGCCCGAACCCTAAACCTAACCCTTCCCCGAAGCCTGACCCTCACCCGTCCCCTAATCCTAACCCGTACTCTGACACTAAGCCGCGCCCTCACACGTACGCTCCCCCTAAAGCGCTGTCGTACCCTCACCTGGACCCTAAACGGTCCCCGTCCCCTAACCCTAACCCTAGCCCGAACCCTAACCCTAACCCTTCCCCGAAGCCTGACCCTCACCCGTCCCCTAATCCTAACCCGTACGCTGACGCTAACCCGCGCCCTCACACGTACGCTCCCCCTAAAGCGTTGTCGTACCCTCACCTGGACCCTAAACCGTCCCCGTGCCCTAACCCTAACCCTAGCCCGAACCCTAACCCTAACCCTTCCCCGAAGCCTGACCCTCACCCGTCCCGTAATCCTAACCCGTACGCTGACACTAACCCGCGCCCTCACACGTATGCTCCCCCTAAAGCGTTGTCGTACCCTCACCTGGACCCTAAACCGTCCCCGTCCCCTAACCCTAACCCTATCACGAAGCCTAACCCTAACACTTCCCCGAAGCCTGACCCTCACCCGTCCCCTAATCCTAACCCGTACGCTGACATTAACCCGCGCCCTCACACGTACGCTCCCCCTAAAGTGTTGTCGTACCCTCACCTGGACCCTAAACCGTCCCCGTCCCCTAACCCTAACCCTAGCCCGAACCCTAACCCTAACTCTTCCCCGAAGCCTGACCCTCACCCGTCCCCTAATCCTAACCCGTACGCTTACACTAACCCATGCCCTCACACGTACGCTCCCCCTAAAGCGTTGTCGTACCCTCACCTGGACCCTAAACCGTCCCCGTCCCCTAACACTAACCCTAGCCCGAACCCTAACCCTAACCCTTCCCCGAAGCCTGAACCTCACCCGTCCCCTAATCCTAACCCGTACGCTGACACTAACCCGCGCCCTCACACGTACGCTCCCCCTAAAGCGTTGTCGTACCCTCACCTGGACCCTAAACCGTCCCTGTCCCCTAACCCTAACCCTAGCCCGAACCCTAACCCTAACCTTTCCCTGAAGCGTGACCCTCACCCGTCCCCTAATCCTAACCCGTACGCTGACACTAACCCGCACCCTCACACGTACGCTCCCCCTAAAGCGTTGTCGTACCCTCACCTGGACCCTAAACCGTCCCCGTCCCCTAACCCTAACCCTAGCCCGAACCCTAACCGTAACACTTCCCCGAAGCCTGACCCTCACCCGTCCCCGAATCCTAACCCGTACGCTGACGCTAACACGCCCCCTCACACGTACGCTCCCCCTAAAGCGTTGTCGTACCCTCATCTGTACTCTAAACCGTCCCCGTCCCCTAACCCTAACCCTAGCCCGAACCCTAACCCTAACCCTTCCCCGAAGCCTGACCCTCACCCGTCCCCTAATCCTAACCCGTACGCTGACACTAACCCGCGCCCTCACACGTACGCTCCCCCTAAAGCGTTGTCGTACCCTCACATGGACCCTAAACCGTCCCCGTCCCCTAACCCTAACCCTAGCCCGAACCCTAACCCTAACCCTTCCCCGAAGCCTGACCCTCACCCGTCCCCTAATCCTAACCCGTACGCTGACACTAACCCGTGCCCTCACACGTACGCTCCCCCTAAAGCGTTGTCGTACCCTCACCTGGACCCTAAACCGTCCCCGTCCCCTAACCCTAACCCTAGCCCGAACCCTAACACTAACCCTTCCCTGAAGCCTGACCCTCACCCGTCCCCTAATCCTAACCCGTACGCTGACACTAACCAGCGCCCTCACACGTACGCACCCCCTAAAGCGTTGTCGTACCCTCACCTGGACCCTAAACCGTCCCCGTCCCCTAACCCTAACCCTAGCCCGAACCCTAAACCTAACCCTTCCCCGAAGCCTGACCCTCACCCGTCCCCTAATCCTAACCCGTACTCTGACACTAAGCCGCGCCCTCACACGTACGCTCCCCCTAAAGCGCTGTCGTACCCTCACCTGGACCCTAAACCGTCCCCGTCCCCTAACCCTAATCCTAGCCCGAACCCTAACCCTAACCCTTCCCCGAAGCCTGACCCTCACCCGTCCCCTAATCCTAACCCGTACGCTGACACTAACCCGCGCCCTCACACGTACGCTCCCCCTAAAGCGTTGTCGTACCCTCACCTGGACCCTAAACCGTCCCCGTCCCCTAACCCTAACCCTAGCCCGAACCCTAACCCTAACCCTTCCCCGAAGCCTGACCCTCACCCGTCCCCTAATCCTAACCCGTACGCTGACGCTAACCCGCGCCCTCACACGTACGCTCCCCCTAAAGCGTTGTCGTACCCTCACCTGGACCCTAAACCGGCCCCGTCCCCTAACCCTAACCCTAGCCCGAACCCTAACCCTAACCCTTCCCCGAAGCGTGACCCTCACCCGTCCCCTAATCCTAACCCGTACTCTGACGCTAACCCACGCCCTCACACGTATGCTCCCCCTAAAGCGTTGTCGTACCCTCACCTGGACCCTAAACCGTCCCTGTCCCCTAACCCTAACCCTAGCCCGAACCCTAACCCTAACCCTTCCCCGAAGCCTGACCCTCACCCGTCCCCTAATCCTAACCCGTACGCTGACACTAAGCCGCGCCCTCACACGTACGCTCCCCCTAAAGCGTTGTCGTACCCTCACCTGGACCCTAAACCGTCCCCGTCCCCTAACCCTAACCCTAGCCCGAACCCTAACCCTAACCCTTCCCCGAAGCCTGACACTCACCCGTCCCCTAATCCTAACCCGTACGCTGATGCTAACCCGCGCCCTCACACGTACGCTCCCCCTAAAGCGTTGTCGTACCCTCACCTGGACCCTAAACCGTCCCCGTCCCCTAACCCTAACCCTAGCCCGAACCCTAACCCTAACCCTTCCCCGAAGCCTGACCCTCACCCGTCCCCTAATCCTAACCCGTACGCTGACGCTAACCCGCGCCCTCACACGTACGCTCCCCCTAAAGCGTTGTCGTACCCTCACCTGGACCCTAAACGGTCCCCGTCCCCTAACCCTAACCCTAGCCCGAACCCTAACCCTAACCCTTCCCCGAAGCCTGACCCTCACCCGTCCCCTAATCCTAACCCGTACGCTGACGCTAACCCGCGCCCTCACACGTACGCTCCCCCTAAAGCGTTGTCGTACCCTCACCTGGACCCTAAACCGTCCCCATCCCCTAACCCTAACCCTACCCCGAACCCTAACCCTAACTCTTCCCCGAAGCCTGACCCTCACCCGTCCCCTAATCCTAACCCGTACGCTGACACTAACCCGCGCCCTCACACGTACGCTCCCCCTAAAGCGTTGTCGTACCCTCACCTGGACCCTAAACCGTCCCCGTCCCCTAACCCTAACCCTAGCCCGAACCCTAACCCTAACCCTTCCCCGAAGCCTGACCCTCACCCGTCCCCTAATCCTAACCCGTATGCTGACACTAACCCGCGCCCTCACACGTACGCTCCCCCTAAAGCGTTGTCGTACCCTCACCTGGACCCTAAACCGTCCCCGTCCCCTAACCCTAATCCTAGCCCGAACCCTAACCCTAACCCTTCCCCGAAGCCTGACCCTCACCCGTCCCCTAATCCTAACCCGTACGCTGACGCTAACCCGCGCCCTCACACGTACGCTCCCCCTAAAGCGTTGTCGTACCCTCACCTGGATCCTAAACCGGCCCCGTCCCCTAACCCTAACCCTAGCCCGAACCCTAACCCTAACCCTTCCCCGAAGCGTGACACTCACCCGTCCCCTAATCCTAACCCGTACGCTGACACTAACCCGTGCCCTCACACGTACGCTCCCCCTAAAGCGTTGTCGTACCCTCACCTGGACCCTAAGCCGTCCCCGTCCCCTAACCCTAACCCTAGCCCGAACCCTAACCCTAACCCTTCCCCGAAGCCTGACCCTCACCCGTCCCCTAATCCTAACCCGTACGCTGACACTAAGCCGCGCCCTCACACGTACGCTCCCCCTAAAGCGTTGTCGTACCCTCACCTGGACCCTAAACCGTCCCCGTCCCCTAACCCTAACCCTAGCCCGAACCCTAACCCTAACCCTTCCCCGAAGCCTGAACCTCACCCGTCCCCTAAACCTAACCCGTACGCTGACACTAACCCGCGCCCTCACACGTACGCTCCCCCTAAAGCGTTGTCGTACCCTCACCTGGACCCTAAACCGTCCCCGTCCCCTAACCCTAACCCTAGCCCGAACCCTAACCCTAACCCTTCCCCGAAGCGTGACCCTCACCCGTCCCCTAATCCTAACCCGTACGCTGACACTAACCCGCGCCCTCACACGTACGCTCCCCCTAAAGCGTTGTCGTACCCTCACCTGGACCCTAAACCGTCCCCGTCCCCTAACCCTAACCCTAGCCCGAACCCTAACCCTAACCCTTCCCCGAAGCCTGACCCTCACCCGTCCCCTAATCCTAACCCGTACGCTGACGCTAACCCGCGCCCTCACACGTACGCTCCCCCTAAAGCGTTGTCGTACCCTCACCTGGACCCTAAACCGTCCCCGTCCCCTAACCCTAACCCTAGCCCGAACCCTAACCCTAACCCTTCCCCGAAGCCTGACCCTCACCCGTCCCCTAATCCTAACCCGTACGCTGACGCTAACCCGTGCCCTCACACGTACGCTCCCCCTAAAGCGTTGTCGTTCCCTCACCTGGACCCTAAACGGTCCCCGTCCCCTAACCCTAACCCTAGCCCGAACCCTAACCCTAACCCTTCCCCGAAGCCTGACCTTCACCCGTCCCCTAATCCTAACCCGTACGCTGACGCTAACCCGCGCCATCACACGTACGCTCCCCCTAAAGCGTTGTCGTACCCTCACCTGGACCCTAAACCGTCCCCGTCCCCTAACCCTAACCCTAGCCCGAACCCTAACCCTAACTCTTCCCCGAAGCCTGACCCTCACCCGTCCCCATATCCTAACCCGTACGCTTACACTAACCCGTGCCCTCACACGTACGCTCCCCCTAAAGCGTTGTCGTACCCTCACCTGGACCCTAAACCGTCCCCGTCCCCTAACCCTAACCCTAGCCCGAACCCTAACCCTAAGCCTTCCACGAAGCCTGAACCTCACCCGTCCCCTAATCCTAACCCGCACGCTGACACTAACCCGCGCCCTCACACGTACGCTCCCCCTAAAGCGTTGTCGTACCCTCACCTGCACCCTAAACCGTCCCCGTCCCCTAACCCTAACCCTAGCCCGAACCCTAACCCTAACCCTTCCCCGAAGCGTGACACTCACCCGTCCCCTAATCCTAACCCGTACGCTGACACTAACCCGTGCCCTCACACGTACGCTCCCCCTAAAGCGTTGTCCTACCCTCACCTGGACCCTAAACCGTCCCCGTCCCCTAACCCTAACCCTAGCCCGAACCCTAACCCTAACCCTTCCCTGAAGCCTGACCCTCACCCGTCCCCTAATCCTAACCCGTACGCTGACACTAACCAGCGCCCTCACACGTACGCACCCCCTAAAGCGTTGTCGTACCCTCACCTGGACCCTAAACCGTCCCCGTCCCCTAACACTAACCCTAGCCCGAACCCTAAACCTAACCCTTCCCCGAAGCCTGACCCTCACCCGTCCCCTAATCCTAACCCGTACTCTGACACTAAGCCGCGCCCTCACACGTACGCTCCCCCTAAAGCGCTGTCGTACCCTCACCTGGACCCTAAACGGTCCCCGTCCCCTAACCCTAACCCTAGCCCGAACCCTAACCCTAACCCTTCCCCGAAGCCTGACCCTCACCCGTCCCCTAATCCTAACCCGTACGCTGACGCTAACCCGCGCCCTCACACGTACGCTCCCCCTAAAGCGTTGTCGTACCCTCACCTGGACCCTAAACCGTCCCCGTGCCCTAACCCTAACCCTAGCCCGAACCCTAACCCTAACCCTTCCCCGAAGCCTGACCCTCACCCGTCCCGTAATCCTAACCCGTACGCTGACACTAACCCGCGCCCTCACACGTATGCTCCCCCTAAAGCGTTGTCGTACCCTCACCTGGACCCTAAACCGTCCCCGTCCCCTAACCCTAACCCTATCACGAAGCCTAACCCTAACACTTCCCCGAAGCCTGACCCTCACCCGTCCCCTAATCCTAACCCGTACGCTTACACTAACCCATGCCCTCACACGTACGCTCCCCCTAAAGCGTTGTCGTACCCTCACCTGGACCCTAAACCGTCCCCGTCCCCTAACACTAACCCTAGCCCGAACCCTAACCCTAACCCTTCCCTGAAGCCTGACCCTCACCCGTCCCCTAATCCTAACCCGTACGCTGACACTAACCAGCGCCCTCACACGTACGCACCCCCTAAAGCGTTGTCGTACCCTCACCTGGACCCTAAACCGTCCCCGTCCCCTAACCCTAACCCTAGCCCGAACCCTAAACCTAACCCTTCCCCGAAGCCTGACCCTCACCCGTCCCCTAATCCTAACCCGTACTCTGACACTAAGCCGCGCCCTCACACGTACGCTCCCCCTAAAGCGCTGTCGTACCCTCACCTGGACCCTAAACCGTCCCCGTCCCCTAACCCTAATCCTAGCCCGAACCCTAACCCTAACCCTTCCCCGAAGCCTGACCCTCACCCGTCCCCTAATCCTAACCCGTACGCTGACACTAACCCGCGCCCTCACACGTACGCTCCCCCTAAAGCGTTGTCGTACCCTCACCTGGACCCTAAACCGTCCCCGTCCCCTAACCCTAACCCTAGCCCGAACCCTAACCCTAACCCTTCCCCGAAGCCTGACCCTCACCCGTCCCCTAATCCTAACCCGTACGCTGACACTAACCCACGCCCTCACACGTACGCTCCCCCTAAAGCGTTGTCGTACCCTCACCTGGACCCTAAACCGTCCCCGTCCCCTAACCCTAACCCTAGCCCGAACCCTAACCCTAACCCTTCCCCGAAGCCTGACCCTCACCCGTCCCCTAATCCTAACCCGTATGCTGACACTAACCCGTGCCCTCACACGTACGCTCCCCCTAAAGCGTTGTCGTACCCTCACCTGGACCCTAAACCGTCCCCGTCACCTAACCCTAACCCTAGCCCGAACCCTAACCCTAACCCTTCCCCGAAGCCTGACCCTCACCCGTCCCCTAATCCTAACCCGTACGCTGACGCTAACCCGCGCCCTCACACGTACGCTCCCCCTAAAGCGTTGTCGTACGCTCACCTGGACCCTAAACCGTCCCCGTCCCCTAACCCTAACCCTAGCCCGAACCCTAACCCTAACCCTTCCACGAAGCCTGACCCTCACCCGTCCCCTAATCCTAACCCGTACGCTGACGCTAACCCGCGCCCTCACACGTACGCTCCCCCTAAAGCGTTGTCGTACCCTCACCTGGACCCTAAACCGGCCCCGTCCCCTAACCCTAACCCTAGCCTGAACCCTAACCCTAACCCTTCCCCGAAGCGTGACCCTCACCCGTCCCCTAATCCTAACCCGTACTCTGACGCTAACCCACGCCCTCACACGTACGCTCCCCCTAAAGCGTTGTCGTACCCTCACCTGGACCCTAAACCGTCCCCGTCCCCTAACCCTAACCCTAGCCCGAACCCTAACCCTAACCCTTCCCCGAAGCCTGACCCTCACCCGTCCCCTAATCCTAACCCGTACGCTGACACTAAGCCGCGCCCTCACACGTACGCTCCCCCTAAAGCGTTGTCGTACCCTCACCTGGACCCTAAACCGTCCCCGTCCCCTAACCCTAACCCTAGCCCGAACCCTAACCCTAACCCTTCCCCGAAGCCTGACACTCACCCGTCCCCTAATCCTAACCCGTACGCTGATGCTAACCCGCGCCCTCACACGTACGCTCCCCCTAAAGCGTTGTCGTACCCTCACCTGGACCCTAAACCGTCCCCGTCCCCTAACCCTAACCCTAGCCCGAACCCTAACCCTAACCCTTCCCCGAAGCCTGACCCTCACCCGTCCCCTAATCCTAACCCGTACGCTGACGCTAACCCGCGCCCTCACACGTACGCTCCCCCTAAAGCGTTGTCGTACCCTCACCTGGACCCTAAACGGTCCCCGTCCCCTAACCCTAACCCTAGCCCGAACCCTAACCCTAACCCTTCCCCGAAGCCTGACCCTCACCCGTCCCCTAATCCTAACCCGTACGCTGACGCTAACCCGCGCCCTCGCACGTACGCTCCCCCTAAAGCGTTGTCGTACCCTCACCTGGACCCTAAACCGTCCCCATCCCCTAACCCTAACCCTACCCCGAACCCTAACCCTAACTCTTCCCCGAAGCCTGACCCTCACCCGTCCCCTAATCCTAACCCGTACGCTGACACTAACCCGCGCCCTCACACGTACGCTCCCCCTAAAGCGTTGTCGTACCCTCACCTGGACCCTAAACCGTCCCCGTCCCCTAACCCTAACCCTAGCCCGAACCCTAACCCTAACCCTTCCCCGAAACCTGACCCTCACCCGTCCCCTAATCCTAACCCGTACGCTGACACTAACCCGCGCCCTCACACGTACGCTCCCCCTAAAGCGTTGTCGTACCCTCACCTGGACCCTAAACCGTCCCCGTCCCCTAACCCTAACCCTAGCCCGAACCCTAACCCTAACTCTTCCCCGAAGCCTGACCCTCACCCGTCCCCTAATCCTAACCCGTACGCTGACACTAAGCCGCGCCCTCACACGTACGCTCCCCCTAAAGCGTTGTCGTACCCTCACCTGGACCCTAAACCGTCCCCGTCCCCTAACCCTAACCCTAGCCCGAACCCTAACCCTAACCCTTCCCCGAAGCCTGAACCTCACCCGTCCCCTAAACCTAACCCGTACGCTGACACTAACCCGCGCCCTCACACGTACGCTCCCCCTAAAGCGTTGTCGTACCCTCACCTGGACCCTAAACCGTCCCCGTCCCCTAACCCTAACCCTAGCCCGAACCCTAACCCTAACCCTTCCCCGAAGCGTGACCCTCACCCGTCCCCTAATCCTAACCCGTACGCTGACACTAACCCGCGCCCTCACACGTACGCTCCCCCTAAAGCGTTGTCGTACCCTCACCTGGACCCTAAACCGTCCCCGTCCCCTAACCCTAACCCTAGCCCGAACCCTAACCCTAACCCTTCCCCGAAGCCTGACCCTCACCCGTCCCCTAATCCTAACCCGTACGCTGACGCTAACCCGCGCCCTCACACGTACGCTCCCCCTAAAGCGTTGTCGTACCCTCACCTGGACCCTAAACCGTCCCCGTCCCCTAACCCTAACCCTAGCCCGAACCCTAACCCTAACCCTTCCCCGAAGCCTGACCCTCACCCGTCCCCTAATCCTAACCCGTACGCTGACGCTAACCCGCGCCCTCACACGTACGCTCCCCCTAAAGCGTTGTCGTTCCCTCACCTGGACCCTAAACGGTCCCCGTCCCCTAACCCTAACCCTAGCCCGAACCCTAACCCTAACCCTTCCCCGAAGCCTGACCCTCACCCGTCCCCTAATCCTAACCCGTACGCTGACGCTAACCCGCGCCATCACACGTACGCTCCCCCTAAAGCGTTGTCGTACCCTCACCTGGACCCTAAACCGTCCCCGTCCCCTAACCCTAACCCTAGCCCGAACCCTAACCCTAACTCTTCCCCGAAGCCTGACCCTCACCCGTCCCCATATCCTAACCCGTACGCTTACACTAACCCGTGCTCTCACACGTACGCTCCCCCTAAAGCATTGTCGTACCCTCACCTGGACCCTAAACCGTCCCCGTCCCCTAACCCTAACCCTAGCCCGAACCCTAACCCTAAGCCTTCCACGAAGCCTGAACCTCACCCGTCCCCTAATCCTAACCCGCACGCTGACACTAACCCGCGCCCTCACACGTACGCTCCCCCTAAAGCGTTGTCGTACCCTCACCTGCACCCTAAACCGTCCCCGTCCCCTAACCCTAACCCTAGCCCGAACCCTAACCCTAACCCTTCCCCGAAGCGTGACCCTCACCCGTCCCCTAATCCTAACCCGTACGCTGACACTAACCCGTGCCCTCACACGTACGCTCCCCCTAAAGCGTTGTCCTACCCTCACCTGGACCCTAAACCGTCCCCGTCCCCTAACCCTAACCCTAGCCCGAACCCTAACCCTAACCCTTCCCTGAAGCCTGACCCTCACCCGTCCCCTAATCCTAACCCGTACGCTGACACTAACCAGCGCCCTCACACGTACGCACCCCCTAAAGCGTTGTCGTACCCTCACCTGGACCCTAAACCGTCCCCGTCCCCTAACCCTAACCCTAGCCCGAACCCTAAACCTAACCCTTCCCCGAAGCCTGACCCTCACCCGTCCCCTAATCCTAACCCGTACTCTGACACTAAGCCGCGCCCTCACACGTACGCTCCCCCTAAAGCGCTGTCGTACCCTCACCTGGACCCTAAACGGTCCCCGTCCCCTAACCCTAACCCTAGCCCGAACCCTAACCCTAACCCTTCCCCGAAGCCTGACCCTCACCCGTCCCCTAATCCTAACCCGTACGCTGACGCTAACCCGCGCCCTCACACGTACGCTCCCCCTAAAGCGTTGTCGTACCCTCACCTGGACCCTAAACCGTCCCCGTGCCCTAACCCTAACCCTAGCCCGAACCCTAACCCTAACCCTTCCCCGAAGCCTGACCCTCACCCGTCCCGTAATCCTAACCCGTACGCTGACACTAACCCGCGCCCTCACACGTATGCTCCCCCTAAAGCGTTGTCGTACCCTCACCTGGACCCTAAACCGTCCCCGTCCCCTAACCCTAACCCTATCACGAAGCCTAACCCTAACACTTCCCCGAAGCCTGACCCTCACCCGTCCCCTAATCCTAACCCGTACGCTGACACTAACCCGCGCCCTCACACGTACGCTCCCCCTAAAGTGTTGTCGTACCCTCACCTGGACCCTAAACCGTCCCCGTCCCCTAACCCTAACCCTAGCCCGAACCCTAACCCTAACTCTTCCCCGAAGCCTGACCCTCACCCGTCCCCTAATCCTAACCCGTACGCTTACACTAACCCATGCCCTCACACGTACGCTCCCCCTAAAGCGTTGTCGTACCCTCACCTGGACCCTAAACCGTCCCCGTCCCCTAACACTAACCCTAGCCCGAACCCTAACCCTAACCCTTCCCCGAAGCCTGAACCTCACCCGTCCCCTAATCCTAACCCGTACGCTGACACTAACCCGCGCCCTCACACGTACGCTCCCCCTAAAGCATTGTCGTACCCTCACCTGGACCCTAAACCGTCCCTGTCCCCTAACCCTAACCCTAGCCCGAACCCTAACCCTAACCTTTCCCTGAAGCGTGACCCTCACCCGTCCCCTAATCCTAACCCGTACGCTGACACTAACCCGCGCCCTCACACGTACGCTCCCCCTAAAGCGTTGTCGTACCCTCACCTGGACCCTAAACCGTCCCCGTCCCCTAACCCTAACCCTAGCCCGAACCCTAACCCTAACCCTTCCCCGAAGCCTGACCCTCACCCGTCCCCTAATCCTAACCCGTACGCTGACGCTAACCCGCGCCCTCACACGTACGCTCCCCCTAAAGCGTTGTCGTACCCTCACCTGGACCCTAAACCGTCCCCGTCCCCTAACCCTAACCCTAGCCCGAACCCTAACCCTAACCCTTCCCCGAAGCCTGACCCTCACCCGTCCCCTAATCCTAACCCGTACGCTGACGCTAACCCGCGCCCTCACACGTACGCTCCCCCTAAAGCGTTGTCGTTCCCTCACCTGGACCCTAAACGGTCCCCGTCCCCTAACCCTAACCCTAGCCCGAACCCTAACCCTAACCCTTCCCCGAAGCCTGACCCTCACCCGTCCCCTAATCCTAACCCGTACGCTGACGCTAACCCGCGCCATCACACGTACGCTCCCCCTAAAGCGTTGTCGTACCCTCACCTGGACCCTAAACCGTCCCCGTCCCCTAACCCTAACCCTAGCCCGAACCCTAACCCTAACTCTTCCCCGAAGCCTGACCCTCACCCGTCCCCATATCCTAACCCGTACGCTTACACTAACCCATGCCCTCACACGTACGCTCCCCCTAAAGCGTTGTCGTACCCTCACCTGGACCCTAAACCGTCCCCGTCCCCTAACCCTAACCCTAGCCCGAACCCTAACCCTAACCCTTCCCCGAAGCCTGAACCTCACCCGTCCCCTAATCCTAACCCGCACGCTGACACTAACCCGCGCCCTCACACGTACGCTCCCCCTAAAGCGTTGTCGTACCCTCACCTGCACCCTAAACCGTCCCCGTCCCCTAACCCTAACCCTAGCCCGAACCCTAACCCTAACCCTTCCCCGAAGCGTGACCCTCACCCGTCCCCTAATCCTAACCCGTACGCTGACACTAACCCGTGCCCTCACACGTATGCTCCCCCTAAAGCGTTGTCCTACCCTCACCTGGACCTTAAACCGTCCCCGTCCCCTAACCCTAACCCTAGCCCGAACCCTAACCCTAACCCTTCCCTGAAGCCTGACCCTCACCCGTCCCCTAATCCTAACCCGTACGCTGACACTAACCAGCGCCCTCACACGTACGCACCCCCTAAAGCGTTGTCGTACCCTCACCTGGACCCTAAACCGTCCCCGTCCCCTAACCCTAACCCTAGCCCGAACCCTAAACCTAACCCTTCCCCGAAGCCTGACCCTCACCCGTCCCCTAATCCTAACCCGTACTCTGACACTAAGCCGCGCCCTCACACGTACGCTCCCCCTAAAGCGCTGTCGTACCCTCACCTGGACCCTAAACCGTCCCCGTCCCCTAACCCTAATCCTAGCCCGAACCCTAACCCTAACCCTTCCCCGAAGCCTGACCCTCACCCGTCCCCTAATCCTAACCCGTACGCTGACACTAACCCGCGCCCTCACACGTACGCTCCCCCTAAAGCGTTGTCGTACCCTCACCTGGACCCTAAACCGTCCCCGTCCCCTAACCCTAACCCTAGCCCGAACCCTAACCCTAACCCTTCCCCGAAGCCTGACCCTCACCCGTCCCCTAATCCTAACCCGTACGCTGACACTAACCCACGCCCTCACACGTACGCTCCCCCTAAAGCGTTGTCGTACCCTCACCTGGACCCTAAACCGTCCCCGTCCCCTAACCCTAACCCTAGCCCGAACCCTAACCCTAACCCTTCCCCGAAGCCTGACCCTCACCCGTCCCCTAATCCTAACCCGTATGCTGACACTAACCCGTGCCCTCACACGTACGCTCCCCCTAAAGCGTTGTCGTACCCTCACCTGGACCCTAAACCGTCCCCGTCACCTAACCCTAACCCTAGCCCGAACCCTAACCCTAACCCTTCCCCGAAGCCTGACCCTCACCCGTCCCCTAATCCTAACCCGTACGCTGACGCTAACCCGCGCCCTCACACGTACGCTCCCCCTAAAGCGTTGTCGTACGCTCACCTGGACCCTAAACCGTCCCCGTCCCCTAACCCTAACCCTAGCCCGAACCCTAACCCTAACCCTTCCCCGAAGCCTGACCCTCACCCGTCCCCTAATCCTAACCCGTACGCTGACGCTAACCCGCGCCCTCACACGTACGCTCCCCCTAAAGCGTTGTCGTACCCTCACCTGGACCCTAAACCGGCCCCGTCCCCTAACCCTAACCCTAGCCCGAACCCTAACCCTAACCCTTCCCCGAAGCGTGACCCTCACCCGTCCCCTAATCCTAACCCGTACTCTGACGCTAACCCACGCCCTCACACGTACGCTCCCCCTAAAGCGTTGTCGTACCCTCACCTGGACCCTAAACCGTCCCCGTCCCCTAACCCTAACCCTAGCCCGAACCCTAACCCTAACCCTTCCCCGAAGCCTGACCCTCACCCGTCCCCTAATCCTAACCCGTACGCTGACACTAAGCCGCGCCCTCACACGTACGCTCCCCCTAAAGCGTTGTCGTACCCTCACCTGGACCCTAAACCGTCCCCGTCCCCTAACCCTAACCCTAGCCCGAACCCTAACCCTAACCCTTCCCCGAAGCCTGACACTCACCCGTCCCCTAATCCTAACCCGTACGCTGATGCTAACCCACGCCCTCACACGTACGCTCCCCCTAAAGCGTTGTCGTACCCTCACCTGGACCCTAAACCGTCCCCGTCCCCTAACCCTAACCCTAGCCCGAACCCTAACCCTAACCCTTCCCCGAAGCCTGACCCTCACCCGTCCCCTAATCCTAACCCGTACGCTGACGCTAACCCGCGCCCTCACACGTACGCTCCCCCTAAAGCGTTGTCGTACCCTCACCTGGACCCTAAACGGTCCCCGTCCCCTAACCCTAACCCTAGCCCGAACCCTAACCCTAACCCTTCCCCGAAGCCTGACCCTCACCCGTCCCCTAATCCTAACCCGTACGCCGACGCTAACCCGCGCCCTCACACGTACGCTCCCCCTAAAGCGTTGTCGTACCCTCACCTGGACCCTAAACCGTCCCCGTCCCCTAACCCTAACCCTAGCCCGAACCCTAAACCTAACCCTTCCCCGAAGCCTGACCCTCACCCGTCCCCTAATCCTAACCCGTACTCTGACACTAAGCCGCGCCCTCACACGTACGCTCCCCCTAAAGCGCTGTCGTACCCTCACCTGGACCCTAAACGGTCCCCGTCCCCTAACCCTAACCCTAGCCCGAACCCTAACCCTAACCCTTCCCCGAAGCCTGACCCTCACCCGTCCCCTAATCCTAACCCGTACGCTGACGCTAACCCGCGCCCTCACACGTACGCTCCCCCTAAAGCGTTGTCGTACCCTCACCTGGACCCTAAACCGTCCCCGTGCCCTAACCCTAACCCTAGCCCGAACCCTAACCCTAACCCTTCCCCGAAGCCTGACCCTCACCCGTCCCGTAATCCTAACCCGTACGCTGACACTAACCCGCGCCCTCACACGTATGCTCCCCCTAAAACGTTGTCGTACCCTCACCTGGACCCTAAACCGTCCCCGTCCCCTAACCCTAACCCTATCACGAAGCCTAACCCTAACACTTCCCCGAAGCCTGACCCTCACCCGTCCCCTAATCCTAACCCGTACGCTGACACTAACCCGCGCCCTCACACGTACGCTCCCCCTAAAGTGTTGTCGTACCCTCACCTGGACCCTAAACCGTCCCCGTCCCCTAACCCTAACCCTAGCCCGAACCCTAACCCTAACTCTTCCCCGAAGCCTGACCCTCACCCGTCCCCTAATCCTAACCCGTACGCTTACACTAACCCATGCCCTCACACGTACGCTCCCCCTAAAGCGTTGTCGTACCCTCACCTGGACCCTAAACCGTCCCCGTCCCCTAACACTAACCCTAGCCCGAACCCTAACCCTAACCCTTCCCCGAAGCCTGAACCTCACCCGTCCCCTAATCCTAACCCGTACGCTGACACTAACCCGCGCCCTCACACGTACGCTCCCCCTAAAGCATTGTCGTACCCTCACCTGGACCCTAAACCGTCCCTGTCCCCTAACCCTAACCCTAGCCCGAACCCTAACCCTAACCTTTCCCTGAAGCGTGACCCTCACCCGTCCCCTAATCCTAACCCGTACGCTGACACTAACCCGCGCCCTCACACGTACGCTCCCCCTAAAGCGTTGTCGTACCCTCACCTGGACCCTAAACCGTCCCCGTCCCCTAACCCTAACCCTAGCCCGAACCCTAACCCTAACCCTTCCCCGAAGCCTGACCCTCACCCGTCCCCTAATCCTAACCCGTACGCTGACGCTAACCCGCGCCCTCACACGTACGCTCCCCCTAAAGCGTTGTCGTACCCTCACCTGGACCCTAAACCGTCCCCGTCCCCTAACCCTAACCCTAGCCCGAACCCTAACCCTAACCCTTCCCCGAAGCCTGACCCTCACCCGTCCCCTAATCCTAACCCGTACGCTGACGCTAACCCGCGCCCTCACACGTACGCTCCCCCTAAAGCGTTGTCGTTCCCTCACCTGGACCCTAAACGGTCCCCGTCCCCTAACCCTAACCCTAGCCCGAACCCTAACCCTAACCCTTCCCCGAAGCCTGACCCTCACCCGTCCCCTAATCCTAACCCGTACGCTGACGCTAACCCGCGCCATCACACGTACGCTCCCCCTAAAGCGTTGTCGTACCCTCACCTGGACCCTAAACCGTCCCCGTCCCCTAACCCTAACCCTAGCCCGAACCCTAACCCTAACTCTTCCCCGAAGCCTGACCCTCACCCGTCCCCATATCCTAACCCGTACGCTTACACTAACCCGTGCCCTCACACGTACGCTCCCCCTAAAGCGTTGTCGTACCCTCACCTGGACCCTAAACCGTCCCCGTCCCCTAACCCTAACCCTAGCCCGAACCCTAACCCTAAGCCTTCCACGAAGCCTGAACCTCACCCGTCCCCTAATCCTAACCCGCACGCTGACACTAACCCGCGCCCTCACACGTACGCTCCCCCTAAAGCGTTGTCGTACCCTCACCTGCACCCTAAACCGTCCCCGTCCCCTAACCCTAACCCTAGCCCGAACCCTAACCCTAACCCTTCCCCGAAGCGTGACCCTCACCCGTCCCCTAATCCTAACCCGTACGCTGACACTAACCCGTGCCCTCACACGTACGCTCCCCCTAAAGCGTTGTCCTACCCTCACCTGGACCCTAAACCGTCCCCGTCCCCTAACCCTAACCCTAGCCCGAACCCTAACCCTAACCCTTCCCTGAAGCCTGACCCTCACCCGTCCCCTAATCCTAACCCGTACGCTGACACTAACCAGCGCCCTCACACGTACGCACCCCCTAAAGCGTTGTCGTACCCTCACCTGGACCCTAAACCGTCCCCGTCCCCTAACACTAACCCTAGCCCGAACCCTAAACCTAACCCTTCCCCGAAGCCTGACCCTCACCCGTCCCCTAATCCTAACCCGTACTCTGACTCTAAGCCGCGCCCTCACACGTACGCTCCCCCTAAAGCGCTGTCGTACCCTCACCTGGACCCTAAACGGTCCCCGTCCCCTAACCCTAACCCTAGCCCGAACCCTAACCCTAACCCTTCCCCGAAGCCTGACCCTCACCCGTCCCCTAATCCTAACCCGTACGCTGACGCTAACCCGCGCCCTCACACGTACGCTCCCCCTAAAGCGTTGTCGTACCCTCACCTGGACCCTAAACCGTCCCCGTGCCCTAACCCTAACCCTAGCCCGAACCCTAACCCTAACCCTTCCCCGAAGCCTGACCCTCACCCGTCCCGTAATCCTAACCCGTACGCTGACACTAACCCGCGCCCTCACACGTATGCTCCCCCTAAAGCGTTGTCGTACCCTCACCTGGACCCTAAACCGTCCCCGTCCCCTAACCCTAACCCTATCACGAAGCCTAACCCTAACACTTCCCCGAAGCCTGACCCTCACCCGTCCCCTAATCCTAACCCGTACGCTGACACTAACCCGCGCCCTCACACGTACGCTCCCCCTAAAGTGTTGTCGTACCCTCACCTGGACCCTAAACCGTCCCCGTCCCCTAACCCTAACCCTAGCCCGAACCCTAACCCTAACTCTTCCCCGAAGCCTGACCCTCACCCGTCCCCTAATCCTAACCCGTACGCTTACACTAACCCATGCCCTCACACGTACGCTCCCCCTAAAGCGTTGTCGTACCCTCACCTGGACCCTAAACCGTCCCCGTCCCCTAACACTAACCCTAGCCCGAACCCTAACCCTAACCCTTCCCTGAAGCCTGACCCTCACCCGTCCCCTAATCCTAACCCGTACGCTGACACTAACCAGCGCCCTCACACGTACGCACCCCCTAAAGCGTTGTCGTACCCTCACCTGGACCCTAAACCGTCCCCGTCCCCTAACCCTAACCCTAGCCCGAACCCTAAACCTAACCCTTCCCCGAAGCCTGACCCTCACCCGTCCCCTAATCCTAACCCGTACTCTGACACTAAGCCGCGCCCTCACACGTACGCTCCCCCTAAAGCGCTTTCGTACCCTCACCTGGACCCTAAACCGTCCCCGTCCCCTAACCCTAATCCTAGCCCGAACCCTAACCCTAACCCTTCCCCGAAGCCTGACCCTCACCCGTCCCCTAATCCTAACCCGTACGCTGACACTAACCCGCGCCCTCACACGTACGCTCCCCCTAAAGCGTTGTCGTACCCTCACCTGGACCCTAAACCGTCCCCGTCCCCTAACCCTAACCCTAGCCCGAACCCTAACCCTAACCCTTCCCCGAAGCCTGACCCTCACCCGTCCCCTAATCCTAACCCGTACGCTGACACTAACCCACGCCCTCACACGTACGCTCCCCCTAAAGCGTTGTCGTACCCTCACCTGGACCCTAAACCGTCCCCGTCCCCTAACCCTAACCCTAGCCCGAACCCTAACCCTAACCCTTCCCCGAAGCCTGACCCTCACCCGTCCCCTAATCCTAACCCGTATGCTGACACTAACCCGTGCCCTCACACGTACGCTCCCCCTAAAGCGTTGTCGTACCCTCACCTGGACCCTAAACCGTCCCCGTCACCTAACCCTAACCCTAGCCCGAACCCTAACCCTAACCCTTCCCCGAAGCCTGACCCTCACCCGTCCCCTAATCCTAACCCGTACGCTGACGCTAACCCGCGCCCTCACACGTACGCTCCCCCTAAAGCGTTGTCGTACGCTCACCTGGACCCTAAACCTTCCCCGTCCCCTAACCCTAACCCTAGCCCGAACCCTAACCCTAACCCTTCCCCGAAGCCTGACCCTCACCCGTCCCCTAATCCTAACCCGTACGCTGACACTAACCCGCGCCCTCACACGTACGCTCCCCCTAAAGTGTTGTCGTACCCTCACCTGGACCCTAAACCGTCCCCGTCCCCTAACCCTAACCCTAGCCCGAACCCTAACCCTAACTCTTCCCCGAAGCCTGACCCTCACCCGTCCCCTAATCCTAACCCGTACGCTTACACTAACCCATGCCCTCACACGTACGCTCCCCCTAAAGCGTTGTCGTACCCTCACCTGGACCCTAAACCGTCCCCGTCCCCTAACACTAACCCTAGCCCGAACCCTAACCCTAACCCTTCCCCGAAGCCTGAACCTCACCCGTCCCCTAATCCTAACCCGTACGCTGACACTAACCCGCGCCCTCACACGTACGCTCCCCCTAAAGCATTGTCGTACCCTCACCTGGACCCTAAACCGTCCCTGTCCCCTAACCCTAACCCTAGCCCGAACCCTAACCCTAACCTTTCCCTGAAGCGTGACCCTCACCCGTCCCCTAATCCTAACCCGTACGCTGACACTAACCCGCGCCCTCACACGTACGCTCCCCCTAAAGCGTTGTCGTACCCTCACCTGGACCCTAAACCGTCCCCGTCCCCTAACCCTAACCCTAGCCCGAACCCTAACCCTAACCCTTCCCCGAAGCCTGACCCTCACCCGTCCCCTAATCCTAACCCGTACGCTGACGCTAACCCGCGCCCTCACACGTACGCTCCCCCTAAAGCGTTGTCGTACCCTCACCTGGACCCTAAACCGTCCCCGTCCCCTAACCCTAACCCTAGCCCGAACCCTAACCCTAACCCTTCCCCGAAGCCTGACCCTCACCCGTCCCCTAATCCTAACCCGTACGCTGACGCTAACCCGCGCCCTCACACGTACGCTCCCCCTAAAGCGTTGTCGTTCCCTCACCTGGACCCTAAACGGTCCCCGTCCCCTAACCCTAACCCTAGCCCGAACCCTAACCCTAACCCTTCCCCGAAGCCTGACCCTCACCCGTCCCCTAATCCTAACCCGTACGCTGACGCTAACCCGCGCCATCACACGTACGCTCCCCCTAAAGCGTTGTCGTACCCTCACCTGGACCCTAAACCGTCCCCGTCCCCTAACCCTAACCCTAGCCCGAACCCTAACCCTAACTCTTCCCCGAAGCCTGACCCTCACCCGTCCCCATATCCTAACCCGTACGCTTACACTAACCCGTGCCCTCACACGTACGCTCCCCCTAAAGCGTTGTCGTACCCTCACCTGGACCCTAAACCGTCCCCGTCCCCTAACCCTAACCCTAGCCCGAACCCTAACCCTAAGCCTTCCACGAAGCCTGAACCTCACCCGTCCCCTAATCCTAACCCGCACGCTGACACTAACCCGCGCCCTCACACGTACGCTCCCCCTAAAGCGTTGTCGTACCCTCACCTGCACCCTAAACCGTCCCCGTCCCCTAACCCTAACCCTAGCCCGAACCCTAACCCTAACCCTTCCCCGAAGCGTGACCCTCACCCGTCCCCTAATCCTAACCCGTACGCTGACACTAACCCGTGCCCTCACACGTATGCTCCCCCTAAAGCGTTGTCCTACCCTCACCTGGACCTTAAACCGTCCCCGTCCCCTAACCCTAACCCTAGCCCGAACCCTAACCCTAACCCTTCCCTGAAGCCTGACCCTCACCCGTCCCCTAATCCTAACCCGTACGCTGACACTAACCAGCGCCCTCACACGTACGCACCCCCTAAAGCGTTGTCGTACCCTCACCTGGACCCTAAACCGTCCCCGTCCCCTAACCCTAACCCTAGCCCGAACCCTAAACCTAACCCTTCCCCGAAGCCTGACCCTCACCCGTCCCCTAATCCTAACCCGTACTCTGACACTAAGCCGCGCCCTCACACGTACGCTCCCCCTAAAGCGCTGTCGTACCCTCACCTGGACCCTAAACCGTCCCCGTCCCCTAACCCTAATCCTAGCCCGAACCCTAACCCTAACCCTTCCCCGAAGCCTGACCCTCACCCGTCCCCTAATCCTAACCCGTACGCTGACACTAACCCGCGCCCTCACACGTACGCTCCCCCTAAAGCGTTGTCGTACCCTCACCTGGACCCTAAACCGTCCCCGTCCCCTAACCCTAACCCTAGCCCGAACCCTAACCCTAACCCTTCCCCGAAGCCTGACCCTCACCCGTCCCCTAATCCTAACCCGTACGCTGACACTAACCCACGCCCTCACACGTACGCTCCCCCTAAAGCGTTGTCGTACCCTCACCTGGACCCTAAACCGTCCCCGTCCCCTAACCCTAACCCTAGCCCGAACCCTAACCCTAACCCTTCCCCGAAGCCTGACCCTCACCCGTCCCCTAATCCTAACCCGTATGCTGACACTAACCCGTGCCCTCACACGTACGCTCCCCCTAAAGCGTTGTCGTACCCTCACCTGGACCCTAAACCGTCCCCGTCACCTAACCCTAACCCTAGCCCGAACCCTAACCCTAACCCTTCCCCGAAGCCTGACCCTCACCCGTCCCCTAATCCTAACCCGTACGCTGACGCTAACCCGCGCCCTCACACGTACGCTCCCCCTAAAGCGTTGTCGTACGCTCACCTGGACCCTAAACCGTCCCCGTCCCCTAACCCTAACCCTAGCCCGAACCCTAACCCTAACCCTTCCCCGAAGCCTGACCCTCACCCGTCCCCTAATCCTAACCCGTACGCTGACGCTAACCCGCGCCCTCACACGTACGCTCCCCCTAAAGCGTTGTCGTACCCTCACCTGGACCCTAAACCGGCCCCGTCCCCTAACCCTAACCCTAGCCCGAACCCTAACCCTAACCCTTCCCCGAAGCGTGACCCTCACCCGTCCCCTAATCCTAACCCGTACTCTGACGCTAACCCACGCCCTCACACGTACGCTCCCCCTAAAGCGTTGTCGTACCCTCACCTGGACCCTAAACCGTCCCCGTCCCCTAACCCTAACCCTAGCCCGAACCCTAACCCTAACCCTTCCCCGAAGCCTGACCCTCACCCGTCCCCTAATCCTAACCCGTACGCTGACACTAAGCCGCGCCCTCACACGTACGCTCCCCCTAAAGCGTTGTCGTACCCTCACCTGGACCCTAAACCGTCCCCGTCCCCTAACCCTAACCCTAGCCCGAACCCTAACCCTAACCCTTCCCCGAAGCCTGACACTCACCCGTCCCCTAATCCTAACCCGTACGCTGATGCTAACCCGCGCCCTCACACGTACGCTCCCCCTAAAGCGTTGTCGTACCCTCACCTGGACCCTAAACCGTCCCCGTCCCCTAACCCTAACCCTAGCCCGAACCCTAACCCTAACCCTTCCCCGAAGCCTGACCCTCACCCGTCCCCTAATCCTAACCCGTACGCTGACGCTAACCCGCGCCCTCACACGTACGCTCCCCCTAAAGCGTTGTCGTACCCTCACCTGGACCCTAAACGGTCCCCGTCCCCTAACCCTAACCCTAGCCCGAACCCTAACCCTAACCCTTCCCCGAAGCCTGACCCTCACCCGTCCCCTAATCCTAACCCGTACGCTGACGCTAACCCGCGCCCTCACACGTACGCTCCCCCTAAAGCGTTGTCGTACCCTCACCTGGACCCTAAACCGTCCCCGTCCCCTAAACCTAACCCTAGCCCGAACCCTAAACCTAACCCTTCCCCGAAGCCTGACCCTCACCCGTCCCCTAATCCTAACCCGTACTCTGACACTAAGCCGCGCCCTCACACGTACGCTCCCCCTAAAGCGCTGTCGTACCCTCACCTGGACCCTAAACGGTCCCCGTCCCCTAACCCTAACCCTAGCCCGAACCCTAACCCTAACCCTTCCCCGAAGCCTGACCCTCACCCGTCCCCTAATCCTAACCCGTACGCTGACGCTAACCCGCGCCCTCACACGTACGCTCCCCCTAAAGCGTTGTCGTACCCTCACCTGGACCCTAAACCGTCCCCGTGCCCTAACCCTAACCCTAGCCCGAACCCTAACCCTAACCCTTCCCCGAAGCCTGACCCTCACCCGTCCCGTAATCCTAACCCGTACGCTGACACTAACCCGCGCCCTCACACGTATGCTCCCCCTAAAACGTTGTCGTACCCTCACCTGGACCCTAAACCGTCCCCGTCCCCTAACCCTAACCCTATCACGAAGCCTAACCCTAACACTTCCCCGAAGCCTGACCCTCACCCGTCCCCTAATCCTAACCCGTACGCTGACACTAACCCGCGCCCTCACACGTACGCTCCCCCTAAAGTGTTGTCGTACCCTCACCTGGACCCTAAACCGTCCCCGTCCCCTAACCCTAACCCTAGCCCGAACCCTAACCCTAACTCTTCCCCGAAGCCTGACCCTCACCCGTCCCCTAATCCTAACCCGTACGCTTACACTAACCCATGCCCTCACACGTACGCTCCCCCTAAAGCGTTGTCGTACCCTCACCTGGACCCTAAACCGTCCCCGTCCCCTAACACTAACCCTAGCCCGAACCCTAACCCTAACCCTTCCCCGAAGCCTGAACCTCACCCGTCCCCTAATCCTAACCCGTACGCTGACACTAACCCGCGCCCTCACACGTACGCTCCCCCTAAAGCATTGTCGTACCCTCACCTGGACCCTAAACCGTCCCTGTCCCCTAACCCTAACCCTAGCCCGAACCCTAACCCTAACCTTTCCCTGAAGCGTGACCCTCACCCGTCCCCTAATCCTAACCCGTACGCTGACACTAACCCGCGCCCTCACACGTACGCTCCCCCTAAAGCGTTGTCGTACCCTCACCTGGACCCTAAACCGTCCCCGTCCCCTAACCCTAACCCTAGCCCGAACCCTAACCCTAACCCTTCCCCGAAGCCTGACCCTCACCCGTCCCCTAATCCTAACCCGTACGCTGACGCTAACCCGCGCCCTCACACGTACGCTCCCCCTAAAGCGTTGTCGTACCCTCACCTGGACCCTAAACCGTCCCCGTCCCCTAACCCTAACCCTAGCCCGAACCCTAACCCTAACCCTTCCCCGAAGCCTGACCCTCACCCGTCCCCTAATCCTAACCCGTACGCTGACGCTAACCCGCGCCCTCACACGTACGCTCCCCCTAAAGCGTTGTCGTTCCCTCACCTGGACCCTAAACGGTCCCCGTCCCCTAACCCTAACCCTAGCCCGAACCCTAACCCTAACCCTTCCCCGAAGCCTGACCCTCACCCGTCCCCTAATCCTAACCCGTACGCTGACGCTAACCCGCGCCATCACACGTACGCTCCCCCTAAAGCGTTGTCGTACCCTCACCTGGACCCTAAACCGTCCCCGTCCCCTAACCCTAACCCTAGCCCGAACCCTAACCCTAACTCTTCCCCGAAGCCTGACCCTCACCCGTCCCCATATCCTAACCCGTACGCTTACACTAACCCGTGCCCTCACACGTACGCTCCCCCTAAAGCGTTGTCGTACCCTCACCTGGACCCTAAACCGTCCCCGTCCCCTAACCCTAACCCTAGCCCGAACCCTAACCCTAAGCCTTCCACGAAGCCTGAACCTCACCCGTCCCCTAATCCTAACCCGCACGCTGACACTAACCCGCGCCCTCACACGTACGCTCCCCCTAAAGCGTTGTCGTACCCTCACCTGCACCCTAAACCGTCCCCGTCCCCTAACCCTAACCCTAGCCCGAACCCTAACCCTAACCCTTCCCCGAAGCGTGACCCTCACCCGTCCCCTAATCCTAACCCGTACGCTGACACTAACCCGTGCCCTCACACGTACGCTCCCCCTAAAGCGTTGTCCTACCCTCACCTGGACCCTAAACCGTCCCCGTCCCCTAACCCTAACCCTAGCCCGAACCCTAACC
Source organism: Globicephala melas (assembly GCF_963455315.2). Lineage (NCBI taxonomy): Eukaryota > Metazoa > Chordata > Mammalia > Artiodactyla > Delphinidae > Globicephala > Globicephala melas. Next base: position 628,583 of record NW_027207246.1, on the reverse strand, counting down.
CTAACCCTTCCCTGAAGCCTGACCCTCACCCGTCCCCTAATCCTAACCCGTACGCTGACACTAACCAGCGCCCTCACACGTACGCACCCCCTAAAGCGTTGTCGTACCCTCACCTGGACCCTAAACCGTCCCCGTCCCCTAACACTAACCCTAGCCCGAACCCTAAACCTAACCCTTCCCCGAAGCCTGACCCTCACCCGTCCCCTAATCCTAACCCGTACTCTGACACTAAGCCGCGCCCTCACACGTACGCTCCCCCTAAAGCGCTGTCGTACCCTCACCTGGACCCTAAACGGTCCCCGTCCCCTAACCCTAACCCTAGCCCGAACCCTAACCCTAACCCTTCCCCGAAGCCTGACCCTCACCCGTCCCCTAATCCTAACCCGTACGCTGACGCTAACCCGCGCCCTCACACGTACGCTCCCCCTAAAGCGTTGTCGTACCCTCACCTGGACCCTAAACCGTCCCCGTGCCCTAACCCTAACCCTAGCCCGAACCCTAACCCTAACCCTTCCCCGAAGCCTGACCCTCACCCGTCCCGTAATCCTAACCCGTACGCTGACACTAACCCGCGCCCTCACACGTATGCTCCCCCTAAAGCGTTGTCGTACCCTCACCTGGACCCTAAACCGTCCCCGTCCCCTAACCCTAACCCTATCACGAAGCCTAACCCTAACACTTCCCCGAAGCCTGACCCTCACCCGTCCCCTAATCCTAACCCGTACGCTGACACTAACCCGCGCCCTCACACGTACGCTCCCCCTAAAGTGTTGTCGTACCCTCACCTGGACCCTAAACCGTCCCCGTCCCCTAACCCTAACCCTAGCCCGAACCCTAACCCTAACTCTTCCCCGAAGCCTGACCCTCACCCGTCCCCTAATCCTAACCCGTACGCTTACACTAACCCATGCCCTCACACGTACGCTCCCCCTAAAGCGTTGTCGTACCCTCACCTGGACCCTAAACCGTCCCCGTCCCCTAACACTAACCCTAGCCCGAACCCTAACCCTAACCCTTCCCTGAAGCCTGACCCTCACCCGTCCCCTAATCCTAACCCGTACGCTGACACTAACCAGCGCCCTCACACGTACGCACCCCCTAAAGCGTTGTCGTACCCTCACCTGGACCCTAAACCGTCCCCGTCCCCTAACCCTAACCCTAGCCCGAACCCTAAACCTAACCCTTCCCCGAAGCCTGACCCTCACCCGTCCCCTAATCCTAACCCGTACTCTGACACTAAGCCGCGCCCTCACACGTACGCTCCCCCTAAAGCGCTTTCGTACCCTCACCTGGACCCTAAACCGTCCCCGTCCCCTAACCCTAATCCTAGCCCGAACCCTAACCCTAACCCTTCCCCGAAGCCTGACCCTCACCCGTCCCCTAATCCTAACCCGTACGCTGACACTAACCCGCGCCCTCACACGTACGCTCCCCCTAAAGCGTTGTCGTACCCTCACCTGGACCCTAAACCGTCCCCGTCCCCTAACCCTAACCCTAGCCCGAACCCTAACCCTAACCCTTCCCCGAAGCCTGACCCTCACCCGTCCCCTAATCCTAACCCGTACGCTGACACTAACCCACGCCCTCACACGTACGCTCCCCCTAAAGCGTTGTCGTACCCTCACCTGGACCCTAAACCGTCCCCGTCCCCTAACCCTAACCCTAGCCCGAACCCTAACCCTAACCCTTCCCCGAAGCCTGACCCTCACCCGTCCCCTAATCCTAACCCGTATGCTGACACTAACCCGTGCCCTCACACGTACGCTCCCCCTAAAGCGTTGTCGTACCCTCACCTGGACCCTAAACCGTCCCCGTCACCTAACCCTAACCCTAGCCCGAACCCTAACCCTAACCCTTCCCCGAAGCCTGACCCTCACCCGTCCCCTAATCCTAACCCGTACGCTGACGCTAACCCGCGCCCTCACACGTACGCTCCCCCTAAAGCGTTGTCGTACGCTCACCTGGACCCTAAACCTTCCCCGTCCCCTAACCCTAACCCTAGCCCGAACCCTAACCCTAACCCTTCCCCGAAGCCTGACCCTCACCCGTCCCCTAATCCTAACCCGTACGCTGACGCTAACCCGCGCCCTCACACGTACGCTCCCCCTAAAGCGTTGTCGTACCCTCACCTGGACCCTAAACCGGCCCCGTCCCGTAACCCTAACCCTAGCCCGAACCCTAACCCTAACCCTTCCCCGAAGCGTGACCCTCACCCGTCCCCTAATCCTAACCCGTACTCTGACGCTAACCCACGCCCTCACACGTACGCTCCCCCTAAAGCGTTGTCGTACCCTCACCTGGACCCTAAACCGTCCCCGTCCCCTAACCCTAACCCTAGCCCGAACCCTAACCCTAACCCTTCCCCGAAGCCTGACCCTCACCCGTCCCCTAATCCTAACCCGTACGCTGACACTAAGCCGCGCCCTCACACGTACGCTCCCCCTAAAGCGTTGTCGTACCCTCACCTGGACCCTAAACCGTCCCCGTCCCCTAACCCTAACCCTAGCCCGAACCCTAACCCTAACCCTTCCCCGAAGCCTGAACCTCACCCGTCCCCTAAACCTAACCCGTACGCTGACACTAACCCGCGCCCTCACACGTACGCTCCCCCTAAAGCGTTGTCGTACCCTCACCTGGACCCTAAACCGTCCCCGTCCCCTAACCCTAACCCTAGCCCGAACCCTAACCCTAACCCTTCCCCGAAGCGTGACCCTCACCCGTCCCCTAATCCTAACCCGTACGCTGACACTAACCCGCGCCCTCACACGTACGCTCCCCCTAAAGCGTTGTCGTACCCTCACCTGGACCCTAAACCGTCCCCGTCCCCTAACCCTAACCCTAGCCCGAACCCTAACCCTAACCCTTCCCCGAAGCCTGACCCTCACCCGTCCCCTAATCCTAACCCGTACGCTGACGCTAACCCGCGCCCTCACACGTACGCTCCCCCTAAAGCGTTGTCGTACCCTCACCTGGACCCTAAACCGTCCCCGTCCCCTAACCCTAACCCTAGCCCGAACCCTGACCCTAACCCTTCCCCGAAGCCTGACCCTCACCCGTCCCCTAATCCTAACCCGTACGCTGACGCTAACCCGCGCCCTCACACGTACGCTCCCCCTAAAGCGTTGTCGTTCCCTCACCTGGACCCTAAACGGTCCCCGTCCCCTAACCCTAACCCTAGCCCGAACCCTAACCCTAACCCTTCCCCGAAGCCTGACCCTCACCCGTCCCCTAATCCTAACCCGTACGCTGACACTAACCCGCGCCCTCACACGTACGCTCCCCCTAAAGCGTTGTCGTACCCTCACCTGCACCCTAAACCGTCCCCGTCCCCTAACCCTAACCCTAGCCCGAACCCTAACCCTAACCCTTCCCCGAAGCGTGACCCTCACCCGTCCCCTAATCCTAACCCGTACGCTGACACTAACCCGTGCCCTCACACGTACGCTCCCCCTAAAGCGTTGTCCTACCCTCACCTGGACCCTAAACCGTCCCCGTCTCCTAACCCTAACCCTAGCCCGAACCCTAACCCTAACCCTTCCCTGAAGCCTGACCCTCACCCGTCCCCTAATCCTAACCCGTACGCTGACACTAACCAGCGCCCTCACACGTACGCACCCCCTAAAGCGTTGTCGTACCCTCACCTGGACCCTAAACCGTCCCCGTCCCCTAACCCTAACCCTAGCCCGAACCCTAAACCTAACCCTTCCCCGAAGCCTGACCCTCACCCGTCCCCTAATCCTAACCCGTACTCTGACACTAAGCCGCGCCCTCACACGTACGCTCCCCCTAAAGCGCTGTCGTACCCTCACCTGGACCCTAAACGGTCCCCGTCCCCTAACCCTAACCCTAGCCCGAACCCTAACCCTAACCCTTCCCCGAAGCCTGACCCTCACCCGTCCCCTAATCCTAACCCGTACGCTGACGCTAACCCGCGCCCTGACACGTACGCTCCCCCTAAAGCGTTGTCGTACCCTCACCTGGACCCTAAACCGTCCCCGTGCCCTAACCCTAACCCTAGCCCGAACCCTAACCCTAACCCTTCCCCGAAGCCTGACCCTCACCCGTCCCGTAATCCTAACCCGTACGCTGACACTAACCCGCGCCCTCACACGTATGCTCCCCCTAAAGCGTTGTCGTACCCTCACCTGGACCCTAAACCGTCCCCGTCCCCTAACCCTAACCCTATCACGAAGCCTAACCCTAACACTTCCCCGAAGCCTGACCCTCACCCGTCCCCTAATCCTAACCCGTACGCTGACACTAACCCGCGCCCTCACACGTACGCTCCCCCTAAAGTGTTGTCGTACCCTCACCTGGACCCTAAACCGTCCCCGTCCCCTAACCCTAACCCTAGCCCGAACCCTAACCCTAACTCTTCCCCGAAGCCTGACCCTCACCCGTCCCCTAATCCTAACCCGTACGCTTACACTAACCCATGCCCTCACACGTACGCTCCCCCTAAAGCGTTGTCGTACCCTCACCTGGACCCTAAACCGTCCCCGTCCCCTAACACTAACCCTAGCCCGAACCCTAACCCTAACCCTTCCCCGAAGCCTGAACCTCACCCGTCCACTAATCCTAACCCGTACGCTGACACTAACCCGCGCCCTCACACGTACGCTCCCCCTAAAGCGTTGTCGTACCCTCACCTGGACCCTAAACCGTCCCTGTCCCCTAACCCTAACCCTAGCCCGAACCCTAACCCTAACCTTTCCCTGAAGCGTGACCCTCACCCGTCCCCTAATCCTAACCCGTACGCTGACACTAACCCGCACCCTCACACGTACGCTCCCCCTAAAGCGTTGTCGTACCCTCACCTGGACCCTAAACCGTCCCCGTCCCCTAACCCTAACCCTAGCCCGAACCCTAACCGTAACACTTCCCCGAAGCCTGACCCTCACCCGTCCCCTAATCCTAACCCGTACGCTGACGCTAACACGCCCCCTCACACGTACGCTCCCCCTAAAGCGTTGTCGTACCCTCATCTGTACTCTAAACCGTCCCCGTCCCCTAACCCTAACCCTAGCCCGAACCCTAACCCTAACCCTTCCCCGAAGCCTGACCCTCACCCGTCCCCTAATCCTAACCCGTACGCTGACGCTAACCCGCGCCCTCACACGTACGCTCCCCCTAAAGCGTTGTCGTACCCTCACCTGGACCCTAAACCGTCCCCGTCCCCTAACACTAACCCTAGCCAAAACCCTAACCCTAACACTTCCCCGAAGCCTGACCCTCACCCGTCCCCTAATCCTAACCAGTACGCTTACACTAACCCGTGCCCTCACACGTACGCTCCCCCTAAAGCGTTGTCGTACCCTCACCTGGACCCTAAACCGTCCCCGTCCCCTAACCCTAACCCTATCCCGAACCCTAACCCTAACCCTTCCCCGAAGCCTGAACCTCACACGTCCCCTAATCCTAACCCGTACGCTGACACTAACCCGCGCCCTCACACGTACGCTCCCCCTAAAGCGTTGTCGTACCCTCACCTGGACCCTAAACCGTCCCCGTCCCCTAACCCTAACACTAGCCCGAACCCTAAACCTAACCCTTCCCCGAAGCCTGACCCTCACCCGTCCCCTAATCCTAACCCGTACGCTGACACTAAGCCGCGCCCTCACACGTACGCTCCCCCTAAAGCGTTGTCGTACCCTCACCTGGACCCTAAACCGTCCCCGTCCCCTAACCCTAACCCTAGCCCGAACCCTAACCCTAAACCTTCCCCGAAGACTGACCCTCACCCGTCCCCTAATCCTAACCCGTACGCTGACGCTAACCCGCGCCCTCACACGTACGCTCCCCCTAAAGCGTTGTCGTACACTCACCTGGACCCTAAACCGTCCCCGTCCCCTAACCCTAACCCTACCCCGAACCCTAACCCTAACCCTTCCACGAAGCCTGACCCTCACCCGTCCCCTAATCCTAACCCGTACGCTGACGCTAACCCGCGCCCTCACACGTACGCTCCCCCTAAAGCGTTGTCGTACCCTCATCTGGACCCTAAACCGTCCCCGTCCCCTAACCCTAACCCTAGCCCGAACCCTAACCCTAACCCTTCCCCGAAGCCTGACCCTCACCCGTCCCCTAATCCTAACCCGTACGCTGACGCTAACCCGCGCACTCACATGTACGCTCCCCCTAAAGCGTTGTCGTACCCTCACCTGGACCCTAAACCGTCCCCGTCCCCTACCCTAACCCTAGCCCGAACCCTAACACTAACTCTTCCCCGAAGCCTGACCCTCACCCGTCCCCTAATCCTAACCCGTACGCTTACACTAACCCGTGCCCTCACACGTACGCTCCCCCTAAAGCGTTGTCGTACCCTCACCTGGACCCTAAACCGTCCCCGTCCCCTAACCCTAACCCTAGCCCGAACCCTAACCCTAACCCTTCCCCGAAGCCTGAACCTCACCCGTCCCCTAATCCTAACCCGTACGCTGACACTAACCCGCGCCCTCACACGTACGCTCCCCCTAAAGCGTTGTCGTACACTCACCTGGACCCTAAACCGTCCCCGTCCCCTAACCCTAACCCTAGCCCGAACCCTAACCCTAATCCTTCCCCGAAGCGTGACCCTCACCCGTCCCGTAATCCTAACCCGTACGCTGACACTAACCAGCGCCCTCACACGTACGCTCCCCCTAAAGCGTTGTCGTACCCTCACCTGGACCCTAAACCGTCCCCGTCCCCTAACCCTAACCCTATCCCGAACCCTAACCCTAACACTTCCCCGAAGCCTGACCCTCACCCGTCCCCTTATCCTAACCCGTACGCTGACAATAACCCGCGCCCTCACACGTACGCTCCCCCTAAAGCGTTGTCGTACCCTCACCTGGACCCTAAACCGTCCCCGTCCCCTAACCCTAACCCTACCCCGAACCCTAACCCTAACCCTTCCCTAAAGCCTGACCCTCACTCGTCCCCTAATCCTAACCCGTACGCTGACACTAACCAGCGCCCTCCCACGTACGCACCCCCTAAGGCGTTGTTGTACCCTCAACTGGACCCTAAACCGTCCCCGTCCCCTAACCCTAACTCTAGCCCGAACCCTAACCCTAACCCTTCCCCGAAGCCTGACCCTCACCCGTCCCCTAATCCTAACCCGTACTCTGACACTAAGCCGCGCCCTCACACGTACGCTCCCCCTAAAGCGCTGTCGTACCCTCACCTGGAACCTAAACCGTCCCCGTCCCCTAACCCTAACCCTAGCCCGAACCCTAACCCTAACCCTTCCCCGAAGCCTGACCCTCACCCGTCCCCTAATCCTAAACCGTACGCTGACGCTAACCCGCGCCCTCACACGTACGCTCCCCCTAAAGCGTTGTCGTACCCTCACCTGGACCCTAAACCGTCCCCGTCCCCTAACCCTAACCCTAGCCCGAACCCTAACCCTAACCCTTCCCCGAAGCCTGACCCTCACCCGTCCCCTAATCCTAACCCGTACGCTGACGCTAACCCGCGCCCTCACACGTACGCTCCCCCTAAAGCGTTGTCGTACCCTCACCTGGACCCTAAACCGTCCCCGTCCCCTAACCCTAACCCTAGCCCGAACCCTAAACCTAACCCTTCCCCGAAGCCTGACCCTCACCCGTCCCCTAATCCTAACCCGTACGCTGACACTAACCCGCGCCCTCACACGTACGCTCCCCCTAAAGCGTTGTCGTACCCTCACCTGGACCCTAAACCTTCCCCGTCCCCTAACCCTAACCCTAGCCCGAACCCTAACCCTAACCCTTCCCCGAAGCCTGACCCTCACCCGTCTCCTAATCCTAACCCGTACGCTGACGCTAACCCGCGCCCTCACACGTACGCTCCCCCTAAAGCGTTGTCGTACCCTCACCTGGACCCTAAACCGTCCCCGTCCCCTAACCCTAACCCTAGCCCGAACCCTAACCCTAACCCTTCCCCGAAGCCTGAACCTCACCCGTCCTCTAATCCTAACCCGTACGCTGACACTAACCCGCGCCCTCACACGTACGCTCCCCCTAAAGCGTTGTCGTACCCTCACCTGGATCTTAAACCGTCCCCGTCCCCTAACCCTAAACCTAGCCCGAACCCTAACCCTAACCCTTCCCCGAAGCCTGACCCTCACCCGTCCCCTAATCCTAACCCGTACGCTGACACTAACCCGCGCCCTCACACGTACGCTCCCCCTAAAGCGTTGTCGTACCCTCACCTGGACCCTAAACCGTCCCCGTCCCCTAACCCTAACCCTTCCCCGAAACCTGACCCTCACCCGTCCCCTAATCCTAACCCGTACGCTGACACTAACCCGCGCCCTCACACGTACGCTCCCCCTAAAGCGTTGTCGTACCCTCACCTGGACCCTAAACCGTCCCCGTCCCCTACCCTAACCCTAGCCCGAACCCTAACACTAACTCTTCCCCGAAGCCTGACCCTCACCCGTCCCCTAATCCTAACCCGTACGCTTACACTAACCCGTGCCCTCACACGTACGCTCCCCCTAAAGCGTTGTCGTACCCTCACCTGGACCCTAAACCGTCCCCGTCCCCTAACCCTAACCCTAGCCCGAACCCTAACCCTAACCCTTCCCCGAAGCCTGAACCTCACCCGTCCCCTAATCCTAACCCGTACGCTGACACTAACCCGCGCCCTCACACGTACGCTCCCCCTAAAGCGTTGTCGTACACTCACCTGGACCCTAAACCGTCCCCGTCCCCTAACCCTAACCCTAGCCCGAACCCTAACCCTAATCCTTCCCCGAAGCGTGACCCTCACCCGTCCCGTAATCCTAAGCCGTACGCTGACACTAACCAGCGCCCTCACACGTACGCTCCCCCTAAAGCGTTGTCGTACCCTCACCTGGACCCTAAACCGTCCCCGTCCCCTAACCCTAACCCTATCCCGAACCCTAACCCTAACACTTCCCCGAAGCCTGACCCTCACCCGTCCCCTTATCCTAACCCGTACGCTGACAATAACCCGCGCCCTCACACGTACGCTCCCCCTAAAGCGTTGTCGTACCCTCACCTGGACCCTAAACCGTCCCCGTCCCCTAACCCTAACCCTACCCCGAACCGTAACCCTAACCCTTCCCTAAAGCCTGACCCTCACTCGTCCCCTAATCCTAACCCGTACGCTGACACTAACCAGCGCCCTCCCACGTACGCACCCCCTAAGGCGTTGTTGTACCCTCAACTGGACCCTAAACCGTCCCCGTCCCCTAACCCTAACCCTAGCCCGAACCCTAACCCTAACCCTTCCCCGAAGCCTGACCCTCACCCGTCCCCTAATCCTAACCCGTACTCTGACACTAAGCCGCGCCCTCACACGTACGCTCCCCCTAAAGCGCTGTCGTACCCTCACCTGGAACCTAAACCGTCCCCGTCCCCTAACCCTAACCCTAGCCCGAACCCTAACCCTAACCCTTCCCCGAAGCCTGACCCTCACCCGTCCCCTAATCCTAAACCGTACGCTGACGCTAACCCGCGCCCTCACACGTACGCTCCCCCTAAAGCGTTGTCGTACCCTCACCTGGACCCTAAACCGTCCCCGTCCCCTAACCCTAACCCTAGCCCGAACCCTAACCCTAACCCTTCCCCGAAGCCTGACCCTCACCCGTCCCCTAAACCTAACCCGTACGCTGACGCTAACCCGCGCCCTCACACGTACGCTCCCCCTAAAGCGTTGTCGTACCCTCACCTGGACCCTAAACCGTCCCCGTCCCCTAACCCTAACCCTAGCCCGAACCCTAAACCTAACCCTTCCCCGAAGCCTGACCCTCACCCGTCCCCTAATCCTAACCCGTACGCTGACACTAACCCGCGCCTTCACACGTACGCTCCCCCTAAAGCGTTGTCGTACCCTCACCTGGACCCTAAACCTTCCCCGTCCCCTAACCCTAACCCTAGCCCGAACCCTAACCCTAACCCTTCCCCGAAGCCTGACCCTCACCCGTCTCCTAATCCTAACCCGTACGCTGACGCTAACCCGCGCCCTCACACGTACGCTCCCCCTAAAGCGTTGTCGTACCCTCACCTGGACCCTAAACCGTCCCCGTCCCCTAACCCTAACCCTAGCCCGAACCCTAACCCTAACCCTTCCCCGAAGCCTGAACCTCACCCGTCCTCTAATCCTAACCCGTACGCTGACACTAACCCGCGCCCTCACACGTACGCTCCCCCTAAAGCGTTGTCGTACCCTCACCTGGATCCTAAACCGTCCCCGTCCCCTAACCCTAAACCTAGCCCGAACCCTAACCCTAACCCTTCCCCGAAGCCTGACCCTCACCCGTCCCCTAATCCTAACCCGTACGCTGACACTAACCCGCGCCCTCACACGTACGCTCCCCCTAAAGCGTTGTCGTACCCTCACCTGGACCCTAAACCGTCCCCGTCCCCTAACCCTAACCCTTCCCCGAAGCCTGACCCTCACCCGTCCCCTAATCCTAACCCGTACGCTGACACTAACCCGCGCCCTCACACGTACGCTCCCCCTAAAGCGTTGTCGTACCCTCACCTGGACCCTAAACCGTCCCCGTCCCCTAACCCTAACCCTAGCCCGAACCCTAACCCTAACCCTTCCCCGAAGCCTGACCCTCACCCGTCCCCTAATCCTAACCCGTACGCTGACACTAACCCTCGCCCTCACACGTACGCTCCCCATAAAGCGTTGTCGTACCCTCACCTGGACCATAAACCGTCCCCGTCCCCTAACCCTAACCCTAGCACGAACCCTAACCCTAACCCTTCCCCGAAGCCTGACCCTCACCCGTCCCCTAATCCTAACCCGTACGCTGACACTAACCCGCGCCCTCACACGTATGCTCCCCCTAAAGCGTTGTCGTACCCTCACCTGGACCCTAAACCGTCCCCGTCCCCTAACCCTAACCCTAGCCCGAACCCTAACCCTAACCCTTCCCTAAAGCCTGACCCTCACCCGTCCCCTAATCCTAACCCGTACGCTGACACTAACCAGCGCCCTCACACGTACGCACCCCCTAAAGCGTTGTCGTATCCTCACCTGGACCCTAAACCGTCCCCGTCCCCTAACCCTAACCCTAGCCCGAACCCTAAACCTAACCCTTCCCCGAAGCCTGACCCTCACCCGTCCCCTAATCCTAACCCGTACTCTGACACTAAGCCGCGCCCTCACACGTACGCTCCCCCTAAAGCACTGTCGTACCCTCACCTGGACCCTAAACCGTCCCCGTCGCCTAAACCTAACTCTAGCCCGAACCCTAACGCTAACCCTTCCCCGAAGCCTGACCCTCACCCGTCCCCTAATCCTAACCCGTACGCTGACACTAACCCGCGCCCTCACACGTACGCTCCCCCTAAAGCGTTGTCGTACCCTCACCTGGACCCTAAACCGTCCCCGTCCCCTAACCCTAACCCTAGCCCGAACCCTAACCCTAACACTTCCCCGAAGCCTGACCCTCACCCGTCCCCTAATCCTAACCCGTACGCTGACACTAACCCGCGCCCTCACACGTACGCTCCCCCTAAAGCGTTGTCGTACCCTCACCTGGACCCTAAACCGTCCCCGTCCCCTAACCCTAACCCTAGCCCGAACCCTAACCCTAACCCTTCCCCGAAGCCTGACCCTCACCCGTCCCCTAATCCTAACCCGTACGCTGACGCTAACCCGCGCCCTCACACGTACGCTCCCCCTAAAGCGTTGTCGTACCCTCACCTGGACCCTAAACCGTCCCCGTCCCCTAACCCTAACCCTAGCCCGAACCCTAAACCTAACCCTTCCCCGAAGCCTGACCCTCACCCGTCCCCTAATCCTAACCCGTACGCTGACACTAACCCGCGCCCTCACACGTACGCTCCCCCTAAAGCGTTGTCGTACCCTCACCTGGACCCTAAACCGTCCCCGTCCCCTAACCCTAACCCTAGCCCGAACCCTAACCCTAACCCTTCCCCGAAGCCTGACCCTCACCCGTCTCCTAATCCTAACCCGTACGCTGACGCTAACCCGCGCCCTCACACGTACGCTCCCCCTAAAGCGTTGTCGTACCCTCACCTGGACCCTAAACCGTCCCCGTCCCATAACCCTAACCCTAGCCCTAGCCCGAACCCTAACCCTAACCCTTCCCCGAAGCCTGAACCTCACCCGTCCCCTAATCCTAACCCGTACGCTGACACTAACCCGCGCCCTCACACGTACGCTCCCCCTAAAGCGTTGTCGTACCCTCACCTGGATCCTAAACCGTCCCCGTCCTCTAACCCTAACCCTAGCCCGAACCCTAACCCTAACCCTTCCCCGAAGCCTGACCCTCACCCGTCCCCTAATCCTAACCCGTACGCTGACACTAACCCGCGCCCTCACACGTACGCTCCCCCTAAAGCGTTGTCGTACCCTCACCTGGACCCTAAACCGTCCCCGTCCCCTAACCCTAACACTTCCCCGAAGCCTGACCCTCACCCGTCCCCTAATCCTAACCCGTACGCTGACACTAACCCGCGCCCTCACACGTACGCTCCCCCTAAAGCGTTGTCGTACCCTCACCTGGACCCTAAACCGTCCCCGTCCCCTAACCCTAACCCTAGCCCGAACCCTAACCCTAACCCTTCCCCGAAGCCTGACCCTCACCCGTCCCCTAATCCTAACCCGTACGCTGACACTAACCCGCGCCCTCACACGTACGCTCCCCCTAAAGCGTTGTCGTACCCTCACCTGGACCCAAAACCGTCCCCGTCCCCTAACCCTAACCCTAGCCCGAACCCTAACCCTAACCCTTCCCTGAAGCCTGACCCTCACCCGTCCCCTAATCCTAACCCGTACGCTGACACTAACCAGCGCCCTCACACGTACGCACCCCCTAAAGCGTTGTCGTATCCTCACCTGGACCCTAAACCGTCCCCGTCCCCTAACCCTTACCCTAGCCCGAACCCTAAACCTAACCCTTCCCCGAAGCCTGACCCTCACCCGTCCCCTAATCCTAACCCGTACTCTGACACTAAGCCGCGCCCTCACACGTACGCTCCCCCTAAAGCGCTGTCGTACCCTCACCTGGACCCTAAACCGTCTCCGTCGCCTAACCCTAACTCTAGCCCGAACCCTAACGCTAACCCTTCCCCGAAGCCTGACCCTCACCCGTCCCCTAATCCTAACCCGTACGCTGACACTAACCCGCGCCCTCACACGTACGCTCCCCCTAAAGCGTTGTCGTACCCTCACCTGGACCCTAAACCGTCCCCGTCCCCTAACCCTAACCCTAGCCCGAACCCTAACCCTAACCCTTCCCCGAAGCCTGACCCTCACCCGTCCCCTAATCCTAACCCGTACGCTGACACTAACCCGCGCCCTCACACGTACGCTCCCCCTAAAGCGTTGTCGTACCCTCACCTGGACCCTAAACCGTCCCCGTCCCCTAACCCTAACCCTAGCCCGAACCCTAACCCTAACCCTTCCCCGAAGCCTGACCCTCACCCGTCCCCTAATCCTAACCCGTACGCTGACGCTAACCCGCGCCCTCACACGTACGCTCCCCCTAAAGCGTTGTCGTACCCTCACCTGGACCCTAAACCGTCCCCGTCCCCTAATCCTAACCCTAGCCCTAACTCTAACCCTAAACCTTCCCCGAAGCCTGACCCTCACCCGTCCCCTAATCCTAACCCGTACGCTGACACTAACACGCGCCCTCACACGTACGCTCCCCCTAAAGCGTTGTCGTACCCTCACCTGGACCCTAAACCGTCCCCGTCCCCTAACCCTAACCCTAGCCCGAACCCTAACCCTAACCCTTCCCCGAAGCCTGACCCTCACCCGTCCCCTAATACTAACCCGTACGCTGACGCTAACCCGCGCCCTCACACGTACGCTCCCCCTAAAGCGTTGTCGTACCCTCACCTGGACCCTAAACCGTCCCCGTCCCCTAACCCTAACCCTAGCCCGAACCCTAACCCTAACCCTTCCCCGTAGCCTGACCCTCACCCGTCCCCTAATCCTAACCCGTACGCTGACACTAAGCCACGCCCTCACACGTACGCTCCCCCTAAAGCGTTGTCGTACCCTCACCTGGACCCTAAAGCTTCCC